>NW_026126539.1:1200000-1800000 GCF_943737965.1 Phodopus roborovskii | reverse complement strand
AGGACAACAATGAGCTCAATGTTAATACAAAATAGTGTTCCTCTTCTCTACTACCTAAACCCTGTAAAGGAAAAAAAGAGAACAAATTGCCTTTCTGGTGCCTTCTCTATGTTCCTTGTCATGACAGACATTATCCTGAAAAGAGAAAGGGAGAAAAGGAGAGAGGGAGAAAGGAAAGGCCCACCAACAAATCATCCTGTGAAGAACATGAGGAGGTGTGTCAGAGTAAGAAGTGTATCCCCCACTTATCCTTGGAATTTCTTCATTTAGACATCAATGGAGACCAACTGGGACCTGTTACGAGCATGTTTTTTCCTGCCGGTCTGGTCCCAGTGCCATGCCAGTCCCAAATAACACACTGAGACCCTGTATTAGATACAAAGCTGTTGGCTTGTTATTAGCATTTCTTATTGGCTAGTGGTACAAGGTCTGTCATGTTCTGCACCTTGACCAGTTGTGGGTCAGTGTGTAAGTTCTCATATACTTTCAGGAGGAAGCTTCTCTGAGGGAGACACTGATCTATGGGCATAGGAAAATGTCAGTAGTATTTATACCTACCTTCCTTAAGCAGGACAATTTACTTTTCCACGCATCCCTGGCCTAACCTCGGGTTCTTGACAACCCAAACTGTGTCAGGCATGGGTTCCATCTTATACAATAGGCCTTAAATTTGATCAAAGAGAGGTTGGTTGCTTCCACAATACTTGTGACACTGTTGTACCAGAACATCTACAGGCAGGTCACCATTGTAGGTAGATGTGTTAGATGCAGAGTACCTCAAAGTACCAGTAGGAGTGAAGGTTTCAGTGAGGCACCAGCAGGACTTTTTGTACTCCATGACATAAGCATCACCTACCTGACATTCATCCTTGTGTGGCCATGGGTTCCCAGGTAGAAACAGAGATATGGTAACGAGCTTCAAAAGACACCTGAGAGTGCCCACATGAAGAAGAAAACCTGGATCCACTGCAAGGTTAGGCAAAGTCTCCGGTTTGGGTCTCTATCATGGTGGTAAACAACTTTACCAAAGGCAACTTGGCAAGAAAGGGTTGACTTGGCTTACAGGTTACAGACCAACATGGAGATAAGTCAGGTCGGAATCTGAAGGCACAAACATAAAATGACTTAGAGCAGGAGACTACCTGATCTCAATGCTTTCCTAAGTAAAAATATCACCCTGAAGACATATAACTAGGTAAGTCTTCATTTCCCTACTGATTCAGGCAGTTCTGCATAGGAGACACAATGAAGGATGCACAAATATTGATGGGATTCACAATGGCCAAAAAGCTGAAGTAATGATGTAGGGAAAAGGTAAAGGACATGTAACATCTGACAAGCTGTGGCTACTCAAAACTTTGAATACTCTTCCTCTTTGTTGATTTGAGAGTTGTGGGCTCAGGTGTTTTCCTTGTTTAGAGGCATAGACAAGTCTGGACAAAGTCTGTCACTATTCCGGGAGAGTAGCCTGATGTTTACTAGAGCCCTTAGAGATCTGCAAGAATCAAACACAGCAAGGTATGGATAGAGGAGCATACAGTCAGATCTCAGACCTAGGAGGCTAGGGGTATTCACATGTAATTAAACACCCAAGGCTATTTGCACCAGTATTCATATAGACTCTTTTGCCTGAGTCAGGGATTCTTGAACCTAAATTCAAAATACAGTAAAAGACACAATCCCACCTGGAGAGCTGGTAATTCCCACTGCTAGCTTGGGCTGCTTAGGTGATAGTGTGTCATTGAGTTTGAGTCTTGGGAAGACTCACCACAACCTGAACATTAATGATTCATTAGGACCCTCAGAGTCATATAAATAAATAAACAAACAACAAGAATAAGAAAAGTAAACAAGGCTGTTTGGTATAAAGGGCCCTGCCATGTGATAAAGGACCTGGGATCCTGAGAGAAGAGGAGACAACTAGTGAAGGCTAGAACCCACCATCCTAGACTTCGCTCACATACTTTCTCTCATGGATCTAAACAGGACATGGGCTTTTGAGCCTGTATTTCAACATGTGTTAGCCAGGTGAACTCGTGTCTCTTCACTTGTGACATGAAGAAAAACAAAAAGTCAACAAAGGAGTTTGTTGGGAAATGAGGCATTGAGCATCCATCAATGTGCATTTCACAAGACCTCTCCCTGTGAGAGCCCAGAGATAGCTTTCTGTTGTCTTTGCTTTATCTTTCTGGAATTCTATGGCACTTGTAGGATGCAGTCATTGTGGCCTGATAAAAACATACCTGTGTTCTGAAGATTCTGCAACTGGATATGACATATGCTGATGTAAAAATCAGAAGCTTCTTCAAACCTCAAAACAAACAAACAAACAAAAAAACCTAACCTAGAGAAAGACTAAGGAATTAGGAGACCATTTGAAAATATAAAATACTAGTTTTAAAATAACAATGTAACTTAACATAATATATGCTGATAATTTTATGGTCTCTAGAACAGCATATCCTGAGAGGATTAGTACAATCACTGTGAGTGATAAACATACCATTGCCAAGGGATATTCTTGGCAACCAAAGGATAATTGCCCAGAAACAGCTGCCTTCTGGCGAGAAAGGGAGGCCAAGCATGAGTGAGGAATCATTCTAAAGCATTCTGAGAAAACTGGACTAAGGCCATAAACTCGGAAGGGATTCCCATGCTGTTACCATGAGGAATGGTCACTCACCCAGTGTGATAATTTATTTATGCATGAAAACAAACTCTGAGGAGCATCTAGGGAGCAAATCCTGAGAGAATCTATCTATTCACAAAATCGTTTCAGCAAAATCTTCAAATTACTAAGGGAAATGATGTGAAACATCTATACTTTGGAAAGTGAAGACTCCCTAGACATTTGACACATTGATAGCACTTCGTCAAGGCAGGAGTCTTCTGAAGGTTCGGCCAACTGTGGGGGAATGAGCATAGGCTCATAGTTCAACGGTGAATTAGAAATGAGCAGTTTCTTTTTGGAAACTCTAGAGTCAGTGGGATATAGACTGTGCTTAAGGAACTATTAGGAACTCTTACAGCAAGGATAATGACCATCATGGTGAGATGTGGTTAAGGTGACTGGTGATCTTAATGGTATCATCTAGAAAAGCATATGCATGTTGGGGTTATAATTGGAGGAGCACATGGGAAGAATTGTTTTTAAAAATTAGAAGAAACATCTTTCAGTGGAATAAATTCATTCATGACAGAAACAGAAACAGCTTGTTCAATGAGATAATATAGAGAAATATGAGCGTTAAAAATATATACAAAATATAGTACCCAGTTTCTCATGTGAGCATTGGTTGGACCTAAAAATAAATGTGGAAACACAAGATGATTTGCTACAAAACAGTAAGAACGATGAAAGACCCTGCTTTTGACTTCTATCTCACATTGTCTCCTTTTTAGCCATTTAAAGACACTATATAGTTGAGGAACTATAAAATACTAGTAAAGTTCCCACCTCTACTTCTCTCAATTCACATCCATATCTTCCCTCTCCCCCCATAACCACTGTTCATCCATTTCCCTTCAGAAAAGATCAGGCCTCCCAGAAATATTAAACAAATGGGGCACAACAAGATGCAATAAAACTAGGCATAACCCTCTTACCAGGGCTGAACAAAGCAACCCAGCAGGATGAAAATGGTCACAGAAGCAAACAAAAGAGTCAGAGATACACCCACTCCTAATGTTAAGATCCCACACAGACTCCAAGCTAAACAACCACAGCATATACACAGAGGACCCCACAGTACTTATGCAGAGGGCCTACGACAGAAACATGCAGGCTCTGGTTCAGTCTCTGTCAGGCCCTATGAGCCCTGCTGAGGTGATTCTGTGGGTCCTGTTCAGTTGCCCTTGACCCTCTGGCTGATAGTTGTTATTTTCACTTGGTTTGTATCGGGGTTTCTCTTTCAGGAACATGGTCTACAGGACTCTGTATCTCATCAGGTGACTAAGTTATACCTAATTCCAAATTCCCTATGTCATGTTAGTTTATTATAAATTTTGGTGTTTTAAGTAAAAGTTGTACACAAAGATTGGGTTTTTTTTTTTTTTTTTTTTTTTTTTTTTTTTTTTGCTTGTTTGTTTTGTTTTGTTTTTTTCTCTCTACTGGTTCCTTAAAATGTCCTTTGGAGTAAAACTATGTGATCAACTGTTCTACACATTTTCCATGATCCAGAAATTTGGGCTGAATTTTACTGACTATGAACAGTGTATTCTAAGGGTTGGGGGGTGTTTGAGAAGGAGCAGAGAGAGTAACTGGGAGACAGAATCATTATAAATTGATCTAACT
Organism: Phodopus roborovskii; assembly: GCF_943737965.1. NCBI lineage: Eukaryota > Metazoa > Chordata > Mammalia > Rodentia > Cricetidae > Phodopus > Phodopus roborovskii. The sequence continues at coordinate 1,795,706 of NW_026126539.1, read as the reverse complement.
AGATTTGTGTTTGAGTGGGGCCTGGCAAAGAGAAACCTTAGTCTGCTGTCACCTCTTTTGGTACTTAATGATGAAGTAGGATACCTTTCCTCATCTTTGGGGTAGAGAAGACCACAGAGTTGGCTGCAATGAGACTCAGTGAAGGACAGTGCTAAACAAGAAAAGACAGTTTCTACAAATTACAATACCTTTCAACTAAAACCCATGATTCTGTCAATATTTATCATTGCAAAGCATATGGGATGTTCAAGTGTTTCTATGCAGAGCATGGCTCAGCTCCTAGTCCAGATCCACAAATTGCAAGTGATTGGGAGATCTGTGACTAGGTCTTGAAATTATGTAGCAAGGAGCAGGAAGCAGGTCACTTGGTTGAGGCACATATACACTCCATCAAGGTACTTCCTTAAAAGGTGTGCGATTTTTTAACACTTTCATTATCCTCAAACCTTCCATATTAAAATGGTGAGCAGAAAGAGGTGCTTGGTTCTAGGATTAACTGTGCTTTTATGGGTTGAATTACATGTTCCAAACAAAGGCCAGAAATGCAGGTTGCTGCGTAAGTTTAATTTGACTGAATATGTAGAAGCCAAAAACCATTCGGTTGTTATTGGAGGACTATTCCCTATTCATTCTAGGACCATCCCTACAGATGACTCTGATGGGGAACCCGTATCAGCCATGTGTGAAGGGTAAGCCATTATTTAATCTTGGTTTTTTATTTTTCTTTTTTTCTTTTTTTTTTTTTTCCCATGTTCATTTGGGTGGCTGGAGAAGAATGGTTAGCATGGAGCCTGGATTGCAGTTGAAGTTTTCTGATTCTGGCATTATCTCAGATTACAGCATGTGGTGGGGAGTGGTGGGGGGTGTTGCTCCTCAGAAAGTTGCTCCTGGGGGGGGGTCTCTGTAGACAAGCAGCAGCACATCTAAAAGTTTGTTAGGCACATAGGCTCAAAGATTGTATCCCACAACTGCTGAATAGAGTCTACACTTTATGAGGACCCCTGTAGGTTCATGAGAACACTGAGGTTTGAGAAGCATAGAAGCTGCAGAGTGTGACTGCATTTACACAGTAACAATAACAACTGCTGTTAATAGCTACAATCTAGAGTTCAAGTGTGAAGTGTGGGAACTGTGACTTCTTTCTGAGGCAAGGTTCATGGCAAGATTCTGATCCACAGAAAATCTTCTGTCCCTACTGCTGACTCCTCCACAATACCATATCAAGAAGTAGAATTCCTGATACTATTGTGAGAAAAGCAAAAGTTGGTATAGACAGATGTCAGGGAATATATGTATCTCTCATACACACAAAGAGAAGGGGGGAACAGAGAGAGGGGGGGTTAGATATAAAATGTACCAGAAATTAAAAGAAGACAAAGCAATTTCCTAAAATTCCGTTGGATTCATACAATAGCATTTTTTTTTTAATTTTTATATCTCTTTCTGGATCTTTTAAAAATAGACCTATGGTTTTTGAATAGTATGAAAGAATCACAGGCACTATTTATATTGGACATACTTCTAACACAACAGGTTTTCCATGATGCTGTGTGGTCATTATAGCTGTAGAAGCATGTTTAAATATTTTTTGTTTCTTTCCTGATTAAATAGACACCAATTACAACGCCTTTTCTTTTATACTATTCCATGTGTCATGTTCAAGTCGTTTTTGGAAAGAACTTTCTTATGTACTGTTTTTGATAAAGTAAAACTTTGTGATAAGCCTGCAATTATCTCTTTCTTCATCCCTCTGATTGGTTTCCATTCTCATAGGGAAGCAAAAGGGTCAAGCAGAATTGAAGGTTTGCTTAGTTATCATAGCAGCAGATCATCACTTAATCACAACTTTCACTTTAGATTTTATCATAGTGAACCACACTAATCTTTCATGAACTGAATTCAGTTAATTTGGTCTCCAATATTTACTGGACCTTATAAAGATTATCTTCCACAAAAGATGAGTTTTTTTAATTATGGACATTATTCCCACACAGCAGATGAACCACCACTAGACAGAAAATTATTCCAGTTTTTTTTTTTTTTTTTTTTTTTTTGGTATTGTAAATAACTCAGTTTGGTGCAGATACCATTTTCCTTTTATCCAACAATAACAATTTCTTTGGATAATTTAATGGTGGAGGCATAGGCTCAAAGCAGGTTAATATATTTCTAGCTTGAAATGAAATGCTATCTTAAGTTTAAAAGATACTGCTGAGCTTATTTTGAAGCTATATTTGTTATCAGAGTGAGCCAGTAAGGAACAGGATGGTAAAGCCTTTTGTGTCTGGTCCCTTGTGTTTGCACTTTTCTTTAACTGTATTACTGCCTCTACTTTGCCTACCAAAAACGCTAATCTTTTTCATTCTTAAATGTTACACCTTCTCTCGTTGTGGTAACTTTTCACCAGCTGTCTGTCTGCAGCCCTCTCTTCATGCTGTCTGGCTGGCTGTAGCACTTTCCCCATTCATCCTGTCTGTCTGCAGCCCTCTCAGCTCACACTGTCTATCTGAAGCCCTCTTTTATTATTATTTCTTTTTCTTATTTTACATATCTATCCCAGTTCCTTCTAGGACATTGGGAGCACATTCGCCATGGAGGGTTACTCCCTTAACCTAGAGGCAGGAGGGAGGGCCCAGTCCCTACTCCAAATGACTGTCAGCCCTCTTTTCATGCTGTCTGTCTGCACCCCTCTCCCATCTTTCTATTACCCTTCTAGCCTTGGCCTTGCTCTTAGTTCACTCAAGCTGCATAGACTTTGTATTTTGTTGTTCATTCTCCTACTGCCAATGCTGTTTTTTTAATCACTTTGCTTGGTTACTTTTCTATTTCTTATGTAAGTCAATATTTTCTGGGTAAACAAATTGAGAACAGTCTCTTCATTGCTGTATTTATAGTGTTTTATAGAGGATCTTCACAGCTTCATACTAAATCAAAAGCAAAACTAAGCCAGAACATGAATTAAATAGACTGGCCTGGGGAGATGGCTCAAGAATGAGGACCTGAGTTAGAGGCCCCAAGAGCCACACAAAAGTTTGGTTTGGTGGCACTCTGTAATCCTAAAGCTCTGTAGGCAGAGAGAGGAAGATCACTAGGACTTGCTGGCCAGCTGGGCTAGCCAAGTCAAGATCCAGTACAGTTAAGACCCTGTGTCAGACAGCAAGGCACAGAGTAACTAAGGGAAAAGGGTAACATTGAAATCTCAGCTCCACGAACATCAAAATATGCATATACAGAATCAGGAAAGAAATTCCTGAATTGCCCATAGAGATTACTTTTAGGTATTGAATTTAAAACACTTACAAAGCTGGAGATATAAAGTTTGTTACTACAGTTAGCTACAGAGGGTAGTAAGAGAACAGTTACTTATAAATGTTTTGCGGAATTTTGTTAAAGTATGGCTAGAATTCAGGTAAAAGGGAGAACAAAGAAGGGATTAGGTGTCATTTCATGCAAAAAAAGCATTACAAACAACAGTGTGATGGATCTCAGCAGAAATATATCCCTTTTTAATGGCTAAAGAATAAAAAGTAGGAGGCTCACGATAATATTTGTAGGTGAGAGCAGCAAGAAGACAACTTCAGTGAAATGCCTCTCACCAGCAAGATACATGATTTAATTACATACTGTTTCTAATAACTTCTGCCATATGTGTTAATATATTAAAATTATTTCCCTCTTTCATTATAACTAATGACCAGAAGAAAGAAAATAAGTCACAGAGAGGAGAGTCATGGCCCTAGGGCTCTGCAGTGAAATGAGACAGCATGACGTAAAGGGATTGTAGAGTGTGCTTAGTAATGAGAATTGTGACTAGAAGAACTAGTCACAAGAAATAAAAGAACAATTTTTGAAAATAAATGACCATAAATTTGAAAATATTTAAACATATAGACATATGTAAGGCAAGAAAACATTAGCAGTTATTTATAAAGGCTAGATATGACTAATACTTGGATCTTTAAGATTGTGATTCCATTTATGAAAATTGACAGATGCAGACAACTGAGGTACCTGCTGCTTAAGCTGTAACCATTCATTTAACTAAATCTTCTTCCTAGAAAAAGGCTCCACCCCAACTCCGACCACTACCCTCATCCCCACTCACAAAAGTTTTTGCTTTCCAGGTTTAACTTCCGGGGATTCCGATGGATGAAAACCATGATCCACACCATCAAAGAGATTAATGAGAGGAAGGACATTTTGCCCAACCACACTCTGGGCTATCAGATCTTTGACACCTGCTATTCCATCTCCAAAACAATGGAAACAGCTTTGGCATTTCTTACAGGGCAAGAAGAATACCAGCCCAATTTTAGAAACAGTACTGGAAAATATCTAGTAGGAATTATTGGAGCTGGGGGATCTTCATTGTCAGTTGCTGCTTCAAGAATTCTTGGGTTGTATTACATGCCTCAGGTATCTTGGAATATTGTGCTGTGCCGGGTGGGATGGTATATGCATTTATTCACGTTAGTCAGGAGGCAGCGGCAGGCAGATCATTGTGAGTTCAAGGTGAGTTTGATCTACACATCAAATTCCTGGACAGGCAGGGTTATACAGACAGAGAAACCCTACCTCAAAAAAGAAGAAAAGAAAGAAGAGGGGAAGAAAAACAAGGAAGGAATGGAGAAAGGGAGGGAGGGAGGAAGGGAGGGAGGAAAGAAGGAAGAAGTAAATTCTGTGTAGAAATTGTTGCAAATGACAGTGAGGTCCAGAAAGCAGAGGGGCTAGGCTGCTGAGACAACATGGGCTCTTTATAGCCATGCCCCAGCAGTGCACACTTACACTACAGCCTATTTAGAGATGAGTAGAGATTACTCAATCTCCAGGAGCATCTTCTTTGCACTGACTGAGATGTGATATAATGATATAGATATTACATCTCACTAATCACCGTGCTCCATGCATGGAGTGGCACACAGCAGAGCTCATCCATATACTTGGTGGTGGATTGATGGCTGGAAAAGGAACTAGTTTTTGTTTGGGTGTCTGTTGATGCTTTTTAGTCATAGGCAAAACCATCACACTGGCATTGGGCTAACTTAATACGATATTTTAAGCACAGAGAGGGTGGCATGAATAAGTAATTGCAAAGCATGTATTATTAGGAAAATAAAAATTTCTAGGATCATTTCAGTGGCTATAAATTGAAGTGTCAGGATGTATTAATCTGAATGATGAGCAAGTTTATTGGTGCTACTTAAGTAATGGGAGTATCCCACACACAGTATTTCACCTTCCCTTCTTCCTCCACTCCCTCCTCCCTTTTTTCCTTCTTTCCTTTCCCTCCTCCCTTCTTCATTCCACCCTTCCTTCTTTCTTCCTTTCTCTCTTTCTCTCTTGTGATGCTGGGAACTAAATCCAATAATGGCTCATAGTAGACAAATGCTGCACTAATGACCCACAACCTCAGCCCAACATAGTATTTAACTTATAGAGCTTCAAGTGTGAGTGTGAGAAGAACAGGAAAGTACCTGGAAACAGAATATGAAGAAAGGTGGGTGTCTTGGAATGCATCTTTGGGGTTGGCTTCAAGTAGCTCATCCAAACTACAGCTACTATGAGCACTAACCTCTAGTAGAACTTGAGCATAGCCTAGAGACATCTAGATATATTTCTCCAAAAAGCCTTTTAGTAAATCTGAAGGGAAAAGATAAAACACATCTTCTGTTTAATACCTTAATATGAAAAAAACTCAAAATCTAAGTTACTGTTGCGCTAATTTTCTTGAGGGGAAACATAGACTCAGGAGGTCCAAGTAACAAGATCATATACAATAAATAATTTATCAAACCTTAGACATCTAATGTCATTTCCTCTCAAAGAGATTTGTTGCTACATAATACCTCCTATGGAACTTCTGTATGAGTGGTTAGAATGGAAAATTCAAACATTACCCAGTGAAATAAAAACAGTTAAAAAAGGGAGGGTGGAGAACAGGAATAAGGCAGCATCAATGAAGGAATCAAATGTTTGGGGCTATGAGTTAAAGAAGCTCAGACTGGAGGTGATGCATTAGTGTGATGAAATTGGATGGGGGAAAGGTAACATGTTTTGAGGTTCAAGTCAGTAACATGGATGGTAGGCTACAGTAAAAATGCATGACATATTGTCAAAAGTATGAGCATGATCTCCATGATTACATTCCTTTAAATGCTAAATACAAATAAGGACTATTGACCAAGTGAGGAAAGCACACTTTTTCATTTTTTGAGCTATGTGCATTAAAAAGAGTCCTGATCACTCTGTTGGAGAATGGTATTTAGACTTCTGGCTGTTAGCACCTTCTATCATCTCTCAGGAAACTTTTTAGGACCTATGTACACAGGAGACCTCCAGAAGGAAACTAACTGAGAATAAAAAGAAAAGAAGGGAATTAAAGGAGCAGATGTGAGAGCAGGAGAGGACACAAGACAAAGACATAGACTCAGTCCATCATCTCTGCACATGAGATGCTAAAGCTGATGAAGAGTCCTAATATCCTGACTCAGAGAAGTCACCAGTGTCCAGGAGGATAAAGGAAAGTGCAAGTGGCCTCCCTGTCAATGTTGTGCCCCACACACACAAAAATTGTATTGGCGGTCTTCCTCTTAAAGCCCTTACACTTTTTAAGTTAATAGGGCAACCAAAGTGTTACACAGAATGGCCCCCAACCACCAGGGAAAAGCACCCATAAAAATTCATTGTTTGTGGAAGGATGTGAGGGCCAAGAGAGAAATGTTCAGATCCCTCCTCAGAATATTCTGAAGCTGTCATTTAAGGTTTAGCTCTAGCTTCCTAATAATTATAAACATTTTCAATTGTAGGTGGGCTATACTTCTTCCTGCCCAATTCTTAGTGACAAATTCCAGTTTCCATCTTATTTTCGCACAATACCCAGCGATAAGATCCAGTCTGAGGCCATGGTGAATCTCATCAAACACTTTGGTTGGGTCTGGGTGGGCGCTATTGCAGCTGATGATGATTATGGAAAATATGGAGTAAAATCCTTTAGGGAAAAAATGGAAAGTTCCAACCTCTGTGTCGCTTTCTCTGAAACCATTCCCAAAGTCTACTCCAATGAGAAAATGCAAAATACTGTCGATACAGTGAAGAATTCCACTGCCAGAGTCATTGTGCTTTTTACCTCTGACATTGACCTCAGCCCCTTTGTGCTGGAAGTGGTTCATCATAACATAACTGACAGGACCTGGATAGCCAGCGAAGCCTGGATTACCTCAGCCCTCATTGCAAAGCCCGAGTACTTTCCATATTTTGGTGGAACTATTGGATTTGCTATACCAAGATCAGTTATACCAGGATTAAAAGAATTTCTTTATGATGTACACCCTAGCAAGGATCCAAATGATGTCTTGACCATTGAATTCTGGCAAACTGCTTTTAACTGTACCTGGCCCAATAGCAGTGTGCCTTACAATGTGGACCACAGAGTGAATATGACTGGCAAAGAAGACAGATTGTATGACATGTCTGATCAGCTCTGCACTGGAGAGGAGAAGCTGGAAGACCTGAAAAATACCTATCTGGATGTATCTCAGCTCAGAACCACAAACAACGTCAAACAAGCTGTGTATGCTATGGCTTATTCCCTGGATCGTCTCAGCAGATGTGACTTACCACCAACAAAAATTGAAGATACAAACTGTTCACACATGCCTGACTTTGAGCCCAGGGAGGTAAGTTGTTTTACTCTATAATGTAACATGAGGAAAAATCAAGGTTTTTCTACCAAGTTGATATCATTAAGCAGCTGATTTGCTTCCATACAATTTTATAGCATCAACACTTAGCATAATGGCTTGATTGTTCATTTTACATTCTCATTTATTATCAGATTATTAAGTTTGTTGCCAATGATTAAAAACCTTGTCCTACCTGTGGTTCTATGGGCAACCCTAGCTCTGAACAACTACTGACTTTCATCTTGATGCTATGTGGCCTCTAGACCACTGTTATAGCCTATTTAACTTACAGTAATTGTTATAGTAATTTGAGCAAACTTAAATTTAGCATTTCAGGGTTCTGAATAGCTAAAGGATCATCATTCAGCATAAAAGAGTATTCTCTCATGACAAAGGTATTTGAAGGACTTGTAACATGAGATCTTTGGCATCTAAAATATAATTCAATTTGGTAGTCACCTTCTTTTGTGTCCTGATTTTCCAATTGGAACAGGATTCTGTCAGCCCAAGCAAAAGCAGTTATTTTACCCTGTTGCTACTTTCAAGAAAGAAAGCAAGCTCCATGTGGAGGTTCTTTGGTGCCCGTCATCCTTTTTTGAAGTAAATCAGTGCTGCCAACAACAATGTAAACTCTATTGAATTTAACTTGCAATACCTAATGGTCTAGTCTCTCCACAAGATTCAAAGGATAGCAATAGTTCTGGATTTTTGTAATTTTCATGGGGAAAGTGGGTAAAAGAAATTCAAATTTTCTAAATATTCTCCTGTGTCCTAATGTGGAGAAATAATACTGCTAAGCCTCTATAATTTACATTATTCTAATAAAAACATATACAAATTTAACATACATTAGATGTAAATTAAAATTGCCCAGTGATCAAAGTAAAGGAAAAACAGGTAAAATTAAATTAAGCAAATTATTTAATTCAGTGTATCTAAAATACTGGTTAACATGTTATCATAATTTAATGTGTTATCATGGTAATAAAATAATAATGTGAATTATTAATGGGGTTGTTTCCATTCTTTTTATACCTCTATAATTTAGTATGAATGTTACATGCAGAGCACTTCTCAATTTAGTCAACCACTTTATATGTTTGAATTGCCTCCTATGCCTAGATGATATCAGAGTTGGTGACAAAACGGGGGTGGCAATGAAATAAAATAAATTCCTTAATTACATATGAATTCAACTATACTTTCTGTATGTCTTTATTTTCTCATTAATAAAATGCATATTCCATTTTTTCCCTCCCTCATCCTTCTAAGCTATTGGTGTACTTAAGAAGTATGAAATTTACCAACCATGATGGGAGGGAAATACACTTTGATATGAATGGAGATCTGGAAAGTGGGTATTATGATATCCTCAATTGGCAAATAGATGATGCTGGAGATATTGCCTTTGTCAAAGTTGGAGAATACAAATTCCAACAATCAAATTTTGAACTTGTCCTTCCAAAGAACTCAACATTATTTTGGAACACTGAATCTTCAAGGGTTAGTTGACCTGCAACATTTTTTAACTTATGTATATAGAGAAAATTTTTAGATACTAAATAAATTTGAAACATCTAAAGTTTTTGTCACATTCCAAGGCAATTTCCTGAGTGCAGCACATGATTTTCGATGTTGTTGTTTGTCTACTTAGAGTGTAAAGAATCCATGTTGCACTAAAATTCATGAGAATTTTAACATAATTTATTAATGTATTGATATTTTGAGAATGTTACAATAGAACATAGTAATTTTACTTTAATCTCTTCTATTAAAATGGAGTTATGTAATGAAGGTGTTTTATGGGTAATTAAAACAAATTTAAAATTTGCCAATGGCACCAAACATGCATACTAGGTCTTAAAGTGTATATGGTTTTGAAGGCTTAAATATTCTATAGTTTTGCTTTGGTTTGTGTTTGTTTGTTTTAGGTTTCTTAGTTGGGGTCTTATTAAGTAGCTCAAGTTGTTACTATGCCTGGCTCAGAAAACTTATTTCATCTATGCTGTAAATAAGTATCTTCCCAGATTCATGTATAATTAATTATGTCAGGTTTATTTTGGATTCAAGCTGCACATCCATGTAGAATATAAAAATATAGAGACCTGTGATTACTACTGAAATTTCTAAATTTTTAAACATAGTTACCAAGAAAACATCCCAAGCTATGCCCTCTCTATGTAATCTTTTGACCTTCATGGTTGTTCTCGTGCAACAGACCTATATTTCTTCCTTTCTGCCAGCCAGTTATACTAAATGTCTAACTTTAATAATATTTTGGGATACTTTTACTGACATAAATACCCTTCAGGACCTGAGAATGATTATGTGGTCATGAGTCTCATCAAAACAGGAACTGTCCTCTCCCAGCATCTAATGTGATATTAGTTTGGTCTTGATCACCAACACAACAAAGAACTGTCACTAGAGTTTTTTGTTTTGCTTTGTTTTAGCAATTCCATAGTCAATCATAAGGTAGTTCTTCAGTAGGAGATGTTTCTAGGCTCCCCATATTGTCGTGTTTATCTTGTATCTTTTGCTCACTATCCTGGGTTCACATCCTTTATAAAAAGGACACGTGTCTCCCTGGAAATACAATTGAGAGCTTTCTTAGCTTCACAAATAAGGCTTTGTTTTACCTAGTGTCTTTGTCTTTGCTAGCTTCCAGATTCAGTCTGCACAAAACTGTGTCCTCCAGGGACCAGGAAAGGAATTCGCCAGGGGCAACCCATATGCTGCTTTGATTGCATCCCATGTGCTGATGGATATGTGTCAGAGAAACCAGGTAGAGGTGGTCATTTTCTCTTTGGCAGTAACACAACTAGATTAACCAAGTGTGCACAGAGGGATCCATGAAATCTTTTTTATGAAAAATATAAACAGACTATAACAAAATTCATGAAACCCCTAAATTATACAATATTCGTATGAATGAAAGAAAATATTAGTTTTCACTTCTGAAGTCAAAAAGACCTACCACCATGAAGTTCCCAAGGAAGCACCAAACAAAATACATGACATGTAAAATAGGAATAAATTCATAAAATCTTAAAACTATTGTTTCTGAAATAGTTTCAAGACTAACCATAGTTGGAGAAGTGTCACCCGCTTGTCCTAAGGTTCTAAGCACTGAGAGCACATGCATTGTTCAGCTGCTGCTGCATGAACTCCTGCAACAGCTGGCTCAGTCGCTGCTTTCTGGAGCTGACTTAGGCAGTTCAGTTTTGTGAATTATGTGGAGAAGGTTCATTTATATTTCTACTTTTTGTTGTTGAAGGAACAAAAATGAACTTCTCTTTTGGCACATGTCTCTTAAGAGTAACCATGTAAAAGGACAAAATGGACTGCAATGAAAACAGGCAGCCTGTAATCTGCACAACTCCCTGGCTACAGTCCAGTCGCCATGCATAATTCCATCCAGAGATGTCCAGACCAGGAGTCTGGGTGACTGGAAGGAAACACCCTTTCCTGCATCTTTACCTTAACATTGAATAGACCCATTCCATCCTTGGCCATAACTTTACCTCGAGTAGTTTCTTCTTGTTGTTCACCAACGCTTCCTCTTAGAACCTCCATCCATCCAGACTTAGCTTTCTTAGACTCAGGGACCAGAGTTGGTGACTTTAGTTTTCTTCCTACCTTCATCCTCACCAATCATTCAAATGAGCATCTGGAGTTGGGGCATTTGAATGGACACATAGATGAGTCTACTCCATGAGGGTTATTAAATGAGGGAACTGAAAACAAAGGAGGTTCAACCAGCTGTGTCCTGTCTTATTGATCGTCTTACCTCAGTGGTTATAACTTTCTCATTGATGGGAGCTTCTGGGGTTAATAAGGACACATGCCTCTCTCCTCAATAGGCAGACAAAGGGGAAAGAAAGGGACACATCACTAGAAATCACCTACTCAAGAAAGCTGGAATTGGGAAGAAATGCTCAATTCCTAAAATTGAAAACAACTCTCAGTCTGTCACAGCATCACCTGTAGGCATCAAGGCCTTTTTCCCACTATTAATTTTTAGGTCTCATTCACAGACACACACACGTACAATTCACACGCAAGGCACACATGCATACACCTAACCCTGAACTGTACACAGTTAAAATTGACAACTGGATTCTCTTGCAGTAAATTCTCTGCTCTTCCTCAATAGGTCAAAGAGAATGTGATGCATGTGGGGAAGACGACTGGTCCAATGCACAGAAGAGCAAGTGTGTGCCGAAGGAGGTGGAGTTTCTTGCTTATGAGGAGGCCCTGGGATTCACCCTTGTCATCCTCTCCATCTTTGGGGCACTTGTGGTCTTGGCAGTCACCGTGGTGTATGTGATGCACAGGCACACTCCCCTGGTAAAGGCCAATGACCGGGAGCTGAGCTTCCTCATTCAGATGTCTCTGGTCATCACAATCCTCTCATCCATGCTCTTCATAGGCAAGCCATTGAACTGGTCCTGCATGGCCCGCCAGGTCACTCTGGCACTAGGCTTTTGCCTTTGTCTGTCTTCCACTCTCGGAAAGACTATTTCACTCTTTTTTGCCTATAGGATCTCCAAGTCCAAAACTAGGCTTATATCCATGCACCCCAGTATTCGAAAACTCATTGTGCTGATCTGTGTTTTAGGGGAGATTGGTGTATGCTCAGCTTACTTGCTGTTGGAGCCTCCGAGGGTGTACAAGAACATTGAACCTCAAAATGTCAAGATCATCTTCGAATGTAATGAAGGTTCTATAGAGTTTCTGTGCTCCATATTTGGGTTTGATGTCCTTCTGGCCTTGCTGTGTTTTCTTACAACCTTTGTGGCTCGCCGGCTGCCAGATAACTATTATGAGGGGAAATGCATCACCTTTGCAATGCTGGTCTTCTTCATTGTCTGGATCTCTTTTGTCCCTGCTTACTTGAGCACAAAAGGTAAATTCAAAGTGGCCGTGGAAATATTTGCCATTTTGGCATCCAGCTATGGCTTGTTAGGGTGCATATTTCTTCCCAAGTGCTTCATTATTTTGCTGAGGCCAAAGAGGAACACTGAGGAAACTGTTGGCGGGAGAATCCCCACTGTAGACAGGAGCATCCAGCTGACCTCAGCTTCTGTGAGCAGTGAGCTCAACAACACCACAGTGTCCACAGTTCTGGATGAATAGAATCGGGAGTCCTATATGATGTGCAGAGGTTGATGATGGCCTGGCTCAACCATTCCTTTCAGGTTGCTTCTGAAGCAGCTGCTTGCTGTTCTGGAGAAATATTGGGGATTTGGCCCTTAATGTAGTTTTACTACAGTGAGTAAAATCTTAATCGGTAAAAAACCATTTGTCAAGGAGTATACTATGACCTCATTGTAATTGGAAATTATTTCACTAGGACATATCATTGAGATTTTTAGAGTAAAGGATATGACAGATACAACCTGTCCAAAATGGCAATAAAATGCTTAGGACCATTTTAACAAACTTACTCTCTTCTTTATCTCCTCCCAGAAATAGGAAAAATTCTCTAAGTGATGATGCCTGCCCCGGGATTTCCTAGAGAACAATAAAAAGTGTCAGTTTGAAAAAAAATCTCAAAAACAAAAATTAATGGAATTAATGCACCAGCATAAAAGTTGAATATATTCTATGGTAAAGGTTTTTACTTCAAAGAAAGTTAACACAGGACAAGTAATAAGATGTTTGATTTGGGGAAAATTTAGTGATATTTGCCATGCCACTACACTGAATTAAATAGAATTTAATCCCTTTGTGGTAATGTTATAAAATATTTTCAATATATTCTTCTAGATCAATGGAATATAGATAGATGATGGATAGATAGATTATAAACAGATAGATAGGTAGGTAAATAGATAATAGACAGACAGATGAATAGATAGATTAAACAGGTAGAAAATGTAATTTGTAAAAATACTAACCAAACGAAAATATAAGTGAATATTCGAGTCAAAAAAATGCCATGAGGAACAGAAAGTTCTCTGTATTTGAGAGAGCTTACTAATGTTTGTGAATCTCTCTTAACCAAACTGGACAGACTCATCCAGGCATGTTGGAGCATAGTGTGGGACTAGGATGGCTAGTCTACCAGAGTAAGTTCAAAACCTATTTACTGATATTTACAGGTAATCGTTCAAGATCAAGTAAAAGGAATGAGCTTCCTACAATTTAAATGAGTTCATGTCAAGGGATAGCAAGTTTCAAAAGTGATGATATTTTTGGAGGCAAAATGAACACCATTATTTTCTGGGTATACATCTATTCACTCATCTATCCCCCAATTCTTTCCCCGTTCTCTGCAGCATAGCCCTTATAGTGAGATAGTTGTAGATGAGCACTTATACAATTATATAAAGAGTAAGGGAATTGATTTCTTTGGCCTTTTTCTTTCTTTTTTAAATTTAATTCAGAAACAATCTTATTTTACATATCAATTCCAGTTCCCTTTTCCCTGACATCTTCCCATGCCCCACACCAACCTCCATCCCACCCCACACACACTCCCAAGGGAGGGTGAGGCCTTCCACGGAAGATCATCAAAGTCTGTCACATCATTTGGACCAGGGCCTAGGCCCTCCCCTGTCTATCTAAGCTGAGAGCATATCCCTCCATGGGGAATGGGCTACCAAAGTCCATTTGTGCACTAGGAATAAATAATTGGTTCCACTGCCAGAGGTCCCATAAACTTCCCAGGCCTTCTAACTAACGCCCAAGTTCAGGAGGCTTCTTTCAGTCATATGCTGGTTCCCCAGCTGTCCAACTGGAGTCAATAAGTTAGCTCCCACTGACTCAGGTCAGCTCTTTCTGTGGGTTTCCCTAGCATGGTTTTGAAATGTTTGCTTATCCCTTTGCTTATCTCTACAACTGGATTCCAGGAGTTCAGATCAGTACTTAGCTGTGGATCTCTGCTTCTGCTTCCATCAGCTACTGGATGAAGGCTCTAGGATGGCACTTAAGGTAATCATCAATCTAATTATATGGGAAGGTCATTTAAGGTAGCCTCTCCACTATTGCTTAGATTCTTAGTTGGGGTTATCTTTGTGGATCTCTGGACATTTCCCTAGTTCTCTGGATATTTCTTAATTCCATTTATTTACTCAATACTTCATTCACATGCATATACTTTGGAAAAGAAAGGATGATTTCTTGAAACTAGAAAATAATTTTAAAAATGAGGATATGGCCACTTTTGTGTTAGGCATATAACTGGAGCCTTCTCAAGTCTCCATCTTGAGGTTAAAAATAAGATGGTAACTGGCGTAGGTCTAACAAATTGGTTGCTTATAAACTCAAAATATGTCAATGTCCATTTCTTTTCTGAGATGCTGATCATTGAACTTATAGTCTGTAAAAAAGAGTATCCCAATAGTCTATCTGTTTAATATCAAAGATTCCATTACCTCCTCATACCACATTGCATTAAAACTATCTCATCTGATATATGACCTTTGCACTGATTAACAGTGGGTTCTACAACAAAATGTCAATTGTATCTGCAGGTGAAATGGTACTGTTTACTTGTACAACTCTATAGTCTGAAAGTACAGTTTAAGTCAAGCTACCCCTTGTTGATTTAGCACATATTCATTGTTATTAAAAAAAGGCTTATGACAGTTAAAATAAATCTTCTTGTAGAAATGATGAAAGTCTAATTTAAAGTGTTATTTTATTTTTGTAACAAATGAGTTACTAAATATTAAATGTGTCTTGCATTGAGTGGTAGTAGTGCACACCTTTAACCTCAGCACTCAAGAAGCAGAGGCAAGGTGGATCTCTGTAGCTGAAAGCCAGCCTGGTCTACAAAGCAAGTTCCAGGACAGCCAGAGCTATTATAAAGAGAAACCATGTCTCAAACACAGACACACAAAGAAAAAGGCTTGCAGTATTGAAAGATATTTTCTCTTTGGCAGAAAATTCTATCTAAACTTGTCATGTAATAGAATCTCAGAATATGATGGTGAATACATTCACTTGCTGTGTGTGACCACTTGCTTGGACATTGCATTGGACATTAGGGAGCAGCATAGAATTAATTTCAGCATTTTGCATCAAAATTATGTGTTTGGTGTCATGAGAAATAGCATGAACAGTTATATAAAAACATGACAGTTATATATTAAATACATGAAGATACAAAACATCTTCCTTAGGGCTAACTAAATAAATGCAGGATAGAGTTTTGCTTTATGTCTTGTTTGGTTTTGTTGAACTACCTAAACCCACAGACTAATCTCATATAATTAATCCTTTCAGTTAATTCTTTTGTAGTTAACTCTTGGAAGAAAATTTCCAATAAAATTGAATATATTAATAGAAGAAGTAAGACATCTCAGATGAGCCTCTGTAGCACAAATTTTAGTTGGTTTTAATAATAAAAACCAAGATATGGATATTGGGGTTCAAGCTAAAGATCAGAAAAGCAAAGCAGCTAAAGCACTGGAGAGTTCTTACCTCTACCAAGGCTCAGACCTAAAGGGGCAATTCTGTCCTCAGTGTGACTTCAGACTGCAGTGTTCTCCACCAAACCACAGACTGCCCTGAGAATGCACTGAGCTCCTGCCTTATATTCCTCTCTAGTGTTGGGATTAAAAGTCTGCCATCTCAAGTGCTGGGATGAAAAGTATGAGTTCTGTTTCTCTTTTGAACTGATTCAGTCTCATGTAGATCTGGGTGGCCTTGAATCTACAGAGATCCATCTATATCTTTCTCCTGAATCCTGGTATTAAAGTTGTGCACTATAACTGCCCAGCTTCTATGACTAACTAGTGTGGTTGGCTTTGCATTTTGATCTTCACGGACTTTATTAGATCATAAATAGTATATCACTACATCTCTCCACCTCCTTTGACCCTCCTCCCCGTTGATGGCCATTGTGAACAGAGTGTATTTGGGCATCTAAATGCAGAGTACTTATAACATTTATTTAGATAAAATCACTAACCAGGTCTGTAAAAATCATTAAGATTCATCATTTTACATTTTAGAAGATTATTATTATCCCTGACACTTTTATGAAACAAATTCAGAAAGAAAAGTCATAATATAAAAGTTGGAATAGACCAATATATCCCAGATCTTTGCAGATCAACATCTCATGCTACCCCTATGCGCATGCCATTGGCCAGGCTCCTCTTCTGCCTGGCCCCCTCCAGTCAGTGACAAGGATGCTGCTGTTCTCTATTTGTCTATTCTCTGTCTCCCAACTCTGCCCTATGATACAAGAGGCTTTGTCATGGTTAATGTTGGCAACTTGACAGAATCTAGAGTCTTAGAGATGAACCTCTCTAGGCATGCCTGTAAGGTATTATTTTAAATCCATTAATTGATATTGGAAGATTCACCCACTGCTATGGAATAATCCTTCTGTACACTATAAATATGTATTACTCTCATTGGTCAATAAGGAACTGAGGCTGGTAGCCAGGCAGAAAGTATAGACAGGACAGAAAAACTGAGAATTCTGAGGAAAAGAGGGGAGGAGTCAGTGGAGTCTCGAGGGAGCAATACATTCTGAAGGACAGGTAAAGCCATGAGTTACATGGTAGTACATAGATTAATAGAAATGGATTAAATTAAGTTGTAAGAGCCAGTTAATAATAAGCCTCAGACATTAGCTGAGAATTTACAAATAATATTAAGTCTCTGGTTATTAGAGAGCAGCTGTGGAATAGAAACTTTTGCTTACAATCCACCACGGATGATACTGTTCCCTGATGGGGATCTCGGACTACTTGAAATGGGAAAAATGCATATAAGCCAACATCTCTCTGTAGGTCCTCATATTACAATCTGATCTCAAATGCATCTCTGGCTCCCCTTTGCTAATATCTTAGAGCCTCTTCTTGTGTAAATACCAATGATGCCCCCAAACAGATGCCATCTGTGGCATAATCATGAGGGTGGATTTTTATTCTTTTTGAGATTATAATATAATTACATCATTTCTCCCCTGCCTTTCCATGTTCCAAACCCTACCAGGTAGCACCCACCTTGATCTTTTTTTCAAATCCATGGCCTTTCTCTTTAATTATTGTTACATACATACATGTGCATATATGTGTGTGTATATGTAACACATAAATACAACCTGTTTGTTCTGTGTAATGTTATCTGTATGTATGTCTTCAGGACTTCCCATTTGCTATTGAGTAAACAACTGATGTGCTCTTTTCTGGGAATTGCTCCTGCTCTGAACATTCCTTAGTTGTCTGGGGTGGTTTTGACATCAAAGTAAAGCCTACCATATTTGTGTGTGTGTGTGTGTGTGTGTGTGTGTGTGTGTGTGTGTGTGTGTGCCATTACACCTCCTCATCATTTCTGCTACTTATTTATGGCCAAAGCTAGGTGATCTTTAAAGCTTGCTAGCCAGC
The DNA here is from genome assembly GCF_943737965.1 of Phodopus roborovskii. Classification (NCBI taxonomy): domain Eukaryota; kingdom Metazoa; phylum Chordata; class Mammalia; order Rodentia; family Cricetidae; genus Phodopus; species Phodopus roborovskii. The sequence continues at coordinate 1,777,672 of NW_026126539.1, read as the reverse complement.
CATCCCGGTCTGATAGCTGAGCCCCATAATAATAAGGGATCTTGTCTCAAAAATAAGATGAAAGGCCTTCTATGAAAATACAGTAGGTGGAAATCCGGGCCCCTGCAAAAGAATGAGGTCTCAGCTGGAGAGCGCCAGTTTCCAGTGAGATCCCACTACCCTGCAAAACCTTCTCAAGTTCCAGCCCAGCCCTCGTCCTCTTCTGCCGGCTATTGGCCAGAGGTGAGTCTGGGCCCAATCGGGGCTGCCTGTCCCCTTCAACCTCTTTACCCCCCTCCCCCCGCCTGAACTCCCTGGATTGGCCCCTGATCCTGCTGCTCCTGTCTCCGGTCCCCTTTGAGAGCACCCTTGGAGCTCTGATACACCCCCACCCATCCCAACCTCCAGCCTACCCCCCCCCCCACCCTGTGCCCTACCCCACCTACGGTCCTGCCGCTCTGGTTGAGCACTGGGACAGAGGGTGGAGCCAACAGTCCACCCTACTTCGGAGACCTCTCGGAGCAACTCCGAACAAAGGAGACCTGACTATCCACATGGGACCACCTGTAATTTCCACCGGCTTGGTCCCTGACCCCGCCTCCAGTCCTCTGCTGGAGTCCCAGGCCCCTCCCAGAGATCCGCCTATCTCTGCGGGTCCACTTGGAGTTCCTGCAGGCAAGATCCTTGACCCCCAAATCCGGGCCCTGCCAAAGAACGAGGTCTCAGCTGGAGAGCGCCAGTTTCCAGTGAGATCCCACTACCCTGCAAAACCTTCTCAAGTTCCAGTCCAGCCCTCGTCCTCTTCTCCCGGCTATTGGCCAGAGAGAAGCCTCCTAGAGAGCTTGGACCACACAGAGATACAGACATTGAATCTTTGATCCACATAAGCCCATCTGGGAAGGACCATAGAGAGAGGGAAGAGACACCACCAACACCTACAGGAAGAAACTATGGGAAGAAGGCAATACAAGAGAACACCTAACAACAGAAAGACAAACATGACACCACCAGAATCTAGGGAATCTACACCAACTAGAATGGAACACAACAACAAAGCAGAGGAAGCAGAAGGGTATGACTTAAAAATCACCATCATAAAAATGATAGAGGCCCTCAAAGAAGATATGAGAAAATCCCTTAAAGAAATAGAGGAAAAAACAAACAAAAAAGTGGAAGAAATGAACAAATTCCTTAAGGAAAGTACAGAAAGCCAAGAAAAAACAATTAACCAGGTGAAGGAAACGGTTCAAGATTTGAAAACCGAAATTGAGAAAATAAAGGCAACACAAATGGAAGGAAAGCTGGAAATTGAAAAGCTGGGCAAAAAATCGGAAACCACGGACACAAGCATAACCAATAGAATTCAAGAGATGGAAGAGAGAATCTCAGGCGCAGAAGATAAACTAGAAGAAATAGATTCATCGACCAAAGAAAACCATAAATCCAACAAATCCTTAACACACAATATCCAGGAAATGTGGGACACCATGAAAAGGCCAAACCTAAGAATAATAGGCATAGAGGAAGGTGAGGAAGCCCAGCTCAAAGGTGCTGAAAACATATTCAACAAAATCATCGAGGAAAACTTTCCAAATCTGAAGAAGGACATGCCCATGAAAGTACAAGAAGCATACCGAACCCCAAATAGGCTGGACCAAAGAAAAAAGACCCCTCGACATATAATAATCAAAACACCTAGCATACAGAATAAAGAAAAAAAATATTAAGAGCAGCGAAGGAAAAAGGACAGGTAACATATAAAGGCAGACCTATCAAAATTACACCTGACTTCTCCATGGAAACCCTCAAGGCCAGAAGGTCCTGGATAGATGTTCTAAAAGTATTAAGAGAACACGGATGCCAGCCTAGGCTACTATATCCAGCAAAACTCTCAGTCAATATAGATGGAGAGAACAAGATATTCAATGACAAAACCAGATTTTCCCAATATGTATCTACAAATCCAGCCCTACAGAAAGTATTGGAAGGAAAATTCCAACCCAAGGAAGGTAACTACGCCCACAAAAATGTAGGCAACAGATAATCCAACTACACCAGAAACCTAGGGTGAAGCAGAACAAATATATTCACAATACCACTGCCAACAACAAACCTAAATCAAACAACCATCAACAATCAATGGTCCTTACTCACCCTCAACATTAATGGTCTTAACTCACCTATAAAAAGACACAGATTAACAGAATGGATACGAAGACAGAATCCATCCTTCTGCTGCATACAAGAAACACATCTTAGCTCCAAAGATAGACATTACCTCAGGGTAAAGGGTTGGGAAAAGATTTTCCAATCAAATGGAAATAAGAAGCAAGCAGGCGTAGCTATCCTAATATCTAACAAGCTAGACTTCAAACCAAAACTAGTCAAAAGAGATGAAGATGGTCATTTCATATTCATCTCAGGAGAAATCCATCAACACAAAGTCTCAATTCTGAACATCTATGCCCCTAATACAAAGCCACCCACATTCGTAAAAGAAACACTACTAAAACTCAAAGCTCATATAAAACCTCACACACTTATAGTGGGAGACTTCAATACACCACTCTCAACACTAGACAGGACCACAAATCAGAAACTCAACAAAGAAACAAAAGAATTAACAGAAGTTATGTCTCAACTGGGGCTAACAGACATCTATAGAACATTCCATCCAAAGACAAAAGAATATACCTTCTTCTCTGCTCCACATGGAACCTTCTCTAAAATCGACCACATACTAGGAGACATAACAAACCTCAACAGATACAAGAGAATAGAAATAGTCCCCTGTATCTTATCGGACCACCATGCTTTAAAATTGGAATTCAACAACAATACAAATAGCAGAAAACCTGCAAACTCATGGAAACTTAACAATGTGCAATTGCACCACTCCTGGGTCAAAGAAGAAATAAAGAAAGAAATTAAAGACTTTCTAATATTCAACGAGAATGAGGATACAACATACCCGAACTTATGGGACACCTTGAAAGCAGTGCTACGAGGGAAGTTCATTGCACTAAGTGCCCATATGAAGAAAACAGAGGATAGTCACATAAATGAATTAACAGCGCAACTGAAAACCTTAGAACAGAGAGAAGCGAATTCACCCCGCAGGAGCAGACGCCAGGAAATAATCAACTTGAGGGCTGAAATCAACAAAATAGAAACCAGGAAAACAATACAAAAAATCAATGCAACAAAGAGTTGGTTTTTTGAGAAAATCAACAAGATTGATAAACCTTTATCCAAATTAACGAAAAAGCAGAGACAGAACATGCAAATTAACAAAATCAGAAATGAAATGGGGAACATAACAACAGACACAGAGGAAATCCAGACAATTTTCAGGTCATACTTCGAAAATCTGTATTCCACAAAAATTGAAAATTCAAAGGAAATGGACAAGTTTCTGGATAACTATCACTTACCAAAATTAAATCAAGAACAGACAAACAACTTAAATAGACCTATAACCCGAAATGAAATAGAAGCAGTCATCGAAAGCCTTCCAACGAAAAAAAGTCCAGGGCCAGATGGATTCAGTGCAGAATTCTACCAGACATTCAAGGAAGAACTAATACCACTACTCCTCAAACTGTTCCACAAGATAGAAACAGAAGGTTTATTGCCAATCTCTTTTTATGAGGCCACAATAACTTTGGTACCCAAACCTCACAAAGACACAACTAAGAAAGAAAACTACAGACCAATATCCCTGATGAACATCGATGCAAAAATACTCAATAAAATAATGGCAAACCGAATTCAAAAATACATCAGAGAAATCATCCACCATGATCAAGTAGGCTTCATACCTGGATTGCAGGGATGGTTTAACATACGAAAATCTATCAACGTGATCCACCATATAAACAAACTGAAAAAGAAAAACCATATGATTATCTCCCTAGATGCAGAAAAAGCCTTCGATAAAATTCAACACCCTTTCATGATAAAGGTATTAGAGAGGTCAGGGATAACAGGAACATACCTAAACATAATAAGAGCAATATACAGCAAACCAACTGCCAACATCAAACTGAATGGAGAGAAACTTAAGCCAATTCCTCTAAAATCGGGAACAAGACAAGGCTGTCCTCTCTCTCCATATCTCTTCAATATCGTACTAGAAGTTCTAGCTAATGCTATAAGACAACAAAAGGAGATCAAGGGCATCCAAATTGGAAAGGAAGAAGTCAAACTGTCTCTATTTGCAGATGATATGATAGTTTACATAAGCGACCCAATAAACTCTACCAGGGAACTCCTACAGCTGATAAACACCTTCAGCAAACTAGCAGGATACAAGATAAACTCAAAAAAATCAGTAGCCCTATTTTTTTCAGACGACAAAGAGGCAGAGAAAGAAATCAGAGAAACATCACCCTTTACAATAGCCACAAGCAACATAAAGTATCTTGGTGTAACGCTTACCAAACAAGTAAAAGATCTATATAATAAGAACTTTGTGACTCTAAAGAAAGAAATTAAAGAAGATACCAGAAAATGGAAAGACCTCCCATGCTCTTGGATAGGTAGGATAAACATAGTAAAAATGGCAATCTTACCAAAAGCAATCTACAGATTCAATGCAATCCCCATTAAAATCCCACCACAATTCTTCACCGACCTTGAAAGGATAATAATTAACTTTATATGGAAAAACAAAAGACCCAGGATAGCCAAAACAACCCTATACAATAAAAGAACATCAGGAGGCATCACCATTCCTGACTTTAAGCTCTACTACAGAGCTATAGTTCTGAAAACAGCCTGGTATTGGCATAAAAATAGACAGGTAGACCAATGGAATCGAATTGAAAATCCTGATATTAATCCATGCACCTATGAACACCTGATTTTCGACAAAACAGCTAAAATTATACAATGGGGCAAAGACAGCATCTTCAACAAATGGTGCTGGCACAATTGGATGAGGGTGTGTAGAAGACTGCAGATAGACCCATGTCTGTCGCCATGCACAAAACTCAAGTCCAAATGGATCAAAGACCTCAACATCAATCCAGCCACATTGAACCTCTTAGAAGAGAAAGTAGGAGGTACCCTTGAACAAATTGGTATAGGAGACCGCTTCTTGAACATAACTCCAGGGGCACAGACACTGAAAGAAACAATTAATAAATGGGACCTCTTCAAACTTAGAAGCTTCTGTAAGGCAAAGGACACAGTTGACAAGACCAAACGGCAGCCCACTGACTGGGAAAAGATTTTCACTAATCCTATATCCGACAAAGGGCTGATCTCCAAAATATACAAAGAACTCAAGAAACTAGTCAACAAAACACCAAATAACCCTATTAAAAAATGGGGTACAGAACTGAAGAAAGAATTCTCAATGGAGGAAATCAAAAAGGCTGAAAGACACTTAAGAAAATGCTCCACATCCTTAGCTATCAGGGAAATGCAAATCAAAACAACTTTGAGATACCATCTTACCCCTGCCAGAATGGCTAAAATTAGAAACACCAGTGATGACTTATGTTGGAGAGGATGTGGAGAAAGTGGAACACTCCTCCACTGCTGGTGGGAGTGCAAACTCATACAGCCACTTTGGAGATCAGTATGGCGGTTCCTCAGGAAAATGGGAATTAGTTTACCACAGGACCCGGCAATCCCCCTCTTAGGCATATACCCAAAGGATTCACATCAATGCAACAAAGACATCTGTTCAACTATGTTCATAGCAGCACTATTTGTAATAGCAAGAACCTGGAAGCAACCTAGATGCCCTTCAATTGAAGAATGGTTAATGAAGATGTGGCACATCTACACAATGGAATACTACTCTGCAGAAAAAAATAATGGTATCTTGAAATTCGCAGGCAAGTGGATGGCACTTGAAGAAACCATCCTGAATGAGGTAACCCAGTCACAAAAAGAGGAACACAGTATGTACTCACTCATATATGGATTTTAGACCTAGATCAAATGATCACCAGCCTATAATTCACATCACCAGAGGAACTAGGATACAAGTTGTATTCTAAGAGATTCATATAAAGTCCCTCACAGAACTGGGAAGGGACAAGTCCCCCAGACCTCAGGTATAGTGGGGGAGGACAGCTAATGGAGAGAGAAGTAGGAGAAAATGAGAGGGAGGAGAGGAAGGCATGTGTGACTAGGAGGATTGAGCCTGGTTAGGAATGGAAAATAGGAAAGAGAGAGAGAGACAGAGACAGAGAGAGAGAACATAAAAGAGGGAGCCAATATTGGTTTGAAGATAAAGTTGAACACAAAGAAAGGTCGAGGGAACTACAAGACTGCTCCCAACTAACAATCTCAGCTTCCGTGGAAAGGCTATCATAAATGCCCTTCCCGGAGAGTGAGATCAACAACTAACTTCTCCATGGAGTCCTCAACTAATGCCTGTTGAAAACAGGAGCAAACACCCATACATAAACACTGAGTCAAACTAGAACCCAGAAGCAGATGGAGAGGACAAGACCATGCGGTAGAAGTACATAGAGACAGCTTACCTGAACAAGGAGGAGCTAAGGGCCACTAGACTGATAGCTGGGAAGCCAACAGAGGTCTGACTCGGACTCCCCTGAATATGGGTCTCAGCCAGAAGGTCTGAGCAGTCTAAGAGACCTCAGACAGTGGAGCCAGGATGTATCCCTGGTGCACAAAAGGACTTTGCAAACATATCCCCCATGGAGGGATAACTGCCTTATTCTAGAGATAGGAGAGAAGCCCTAGTCCCTACTTCACAGGACCTGTCAGATCTACATGACCCCAACTGGATGGCATTCCCCTACATATTGTATTGTGGTGGGGGGTTGGGAGGGGAGGGTGTTTAGAGTGCATGGGAGAGGGTAGAGAGGGCAAAAGGGAGGGAAGGAGGGAGGGAGGGCTTGGGGGGAGGGAGGGAGGGAGAGGGAACTGGGATCGACATGTAAAATAATAATAATAATAAAAAAAAAAAAAAAAAAAAAAAAACGCTTTGACTCCAAAATTTAAGTTGAAGAACAAGTTACTGGGGAAAAGTATTTCTATTTTTGTTTCCACAGAAAATGAAAAGATGTGGATTCCTTCCAGACTAATGTGGTTTGATCACACCAGACCGCCTGAAACAGAGTACAAGCTGATCCTACATTCCAAACAGCTGGACAAAACAGCCCTACAGACTACAGCTAGGATATCTGAATCTTCTTCGAATCCCCCAAGACAGCGCCCCTTACCAGCAGGAAGTAGTTTGGAAAGAACGACGCCCAAATTCCCAAATATTGTGTATAAATGTTTGTTTTCATTTAATTGGACTTTGTTATATAAAATTAAATAAAAAATACTCTATATGCAAAAAAAAAAAAAAAAAGAAAATACAGTAGGTGATGTTCCCCTGAAATGACACCAGGTTATCCTCTGTTCTCCACAAGCATGTGCATCATGAGCACACACACACACACACACACACACACACACACACACTTTTTACATTAACCAGTAACTATAACAAAGTATTGTTTGTTCCAAAGAGGATAGGTAAATATAACAATATAACATGAAGTGATTGGGTTGCCAACCAAAGGAATAAAATGTAATGCTAAATTTTGGTCAATTATGAACTCAATATGTACATCACATAACATAAAGTCCACCTGACTACACAAGAAGCTCCTTTTTTCAATCTCTTCTGCTTTGCTCACCTATGCTGTTTTCTTCCTGTCTTAACTCCCCTGCTAAGCACACTGCAAATTCTTATTAGGTCCTGTGACCTACACAGGTCACTGATCATTCACTGCCACATGCCTGTTAGCATCAGCAAGCAGCAAAGTTGTCAGTGTTCAGACCACTGTACTGATGGGGGAAGATAAAGTTCTGAACAAATATATATGCTGTTGACACAAGCTGATCATACCAAGGACCCCAGAACTTCAGACCAATGGTGGAATATCAAAACCATCCCCACTACAACCTCACTCCCTGGAGGAGGGGCATGAGGGTCAGAGTGATGACAAAGTATTCTTCCATGGACTAAGTGCAAGTGTAGACATTGTATGCAGAAAAATGTCCACCCTAGCTTTCTCCCCACTGGATATTGATAGCCTGAAGGCTGATCCCCTACAGAGGCTGCCCCTACCAAGTTTAGCTAAACTTGTCTCCTTAATCCAACTATACACCATAAACTCTGCCTTGTTGTATGCAATAACCTCACCTCCTCGTTCTGTTGTAAGCAATAGCTTCACCTTTCTGAACCCCATTCCATTGTATACAATAAGCATGCTGAGCATCTGGGGTGCTGAGCTTTATGCATCTAAGGGCCCAGTCCACCTGATTCCCAAATTTCTGCATAGCCCATGTTTCTGTCTGTGTTTGTCTTTTCTTCATCCCCTCACCATCAGTCATGTTCATCTCTGGAAACATGCCAGACATGGGAGCACAGTGGTGCAATTCTTCCTATTTAAAGACTCATTATAGATCACCAGTCATAAGGAAGGTAACATTTACTTTCTTCTTTGCCAAACTAGCCACAGAGAGAAAAGGCAATATCCTCAATAATCCATGCTATAAAATGAATTGAAACTTTTGATGGAAAAATAAAAATAAAATCACAGTGCTGAATGTAACTACCACATGGTACTGTTTGATTGTATATGCTCAAAACAATAACAAACACTGCCTTCAGTTTGGCTACAGTAAGGAAACCAGCAGAATAGAGCTGGTAGAAAGGGGGCTGGTCATCATGATGAAGCAAGCAGGAAGATGAAGAGAGAAAGTAATGGAATTCATTTGGGGTGGAAGCAGAAAGGGACAAGGAGGGGACCAGCAAAATAGGTTTCAGGGTGATAGAACAGAATAGTGTGGGAGGAGGATAGCTAAGAAACATGATGACATGCGTGTGTGTGTGTGTGTGTGTGTGTGAATGTCACAATGAAACTCATCATTTTGTACACTAACTTTTAAATAAAATAACCAGTTCTCTGAAAGGACTTAATGACAAGCCTTCTACAACTAGTTACATATTTCAAACCACATAAGTTTTTTTACTTCCCCAGCTGAGTTTATAGAATGGTTTTCTTAGTTTGGTGCTGTTATTTCTGTCTTGAATAAATACCAACCAGTAGGATTTAGTTCCTTTGTTATTCCCTATGCAATCAGAGTGCTGCAGATCCAGGAGAGGGGGCAGACCCCCTCCCTCAGTGGCAGTCCCAAGATCAAGCTCTCCAGTAAACATTTTCTGTTTTTATTTATTTATTTTATTATTTTACATGTCGATCTCAGTTCCCTCTCCCTCCCTCTTACCCTCTCTGCCCCCTCACAGGCACCCTAACCACCCTCCCCTCCCATTCCCCCACCCAAATTCCACATGTAGGGCAATGCCATCCTGGTCATGTAGATCATGTAGATCTGTCAAGTCATTTGAAGTAGGGACTAGGACTTCTCTCCTGTCTCTAGGTTAAGGCAGTATCCCTCCATGGGATATGTGTGGGCAAGGTCCTTTTGTGCACAAGGAATACATCCTGGTTTCACTGTATGAGGTCAGTTAGACTGCTCAGTCCTTCTGGCTGAGACCCATATTCAGGGGTCCTGAGTCAGTCCCATGCTGGATTCCCAGCTATCAGTCTGGGGGCGGGGGCGTTAACTCCTCCTTCTTCAGGTCAGCTGTCTCTATGTGTTTCTGCAACCAGGTCTTGTCCTCTCCGACTGCATCTATATTCTAGTTCAACTCAGTGTTTAGGTATGGGTATTTGCCTCTGTTTCCAGCAGGTACTAGATGAGGGCTCTATGATGGTGAATAAGTTAGCTGTTGATCTCATTATCAGAGAAGGGCATTTATGATAGCCTTTCCACGGTTGCTCAAATCGTTAGTTGGCAGCAGTCTTGTAGGTCTCTAGACCTTTCTTTGGGTTCAGTTTTCTCTTCAAACCAATAATGGCTCCCTCTTTTATGCTCTCTCTCTCTCTCTCTCTCTCTCTCTCTCTCTCTCTCTCTCTCTCTCTTTCTGTCTTCTGTCTTCTGTTCCTACCCTGACTCAATCTGCCTAGTCGCACGAGCTTTCCTCTCCTCCCCTTCTCTTCTCTTTCTCCTACTTCTCTCTCCATTCGCTGCCCCCTCCACTTCCCATGTGCTCTGGGGGACATGTCCCTTCCCAGTTCTGTGAGGGACTTCATATGAATCTCTTAGAATACACCTTGTATACTAGTTCCTCTGGTGGTGTGAATTATAGGCTGGTGATCCTTTGATCTAGGTCTAAAATCCATATATGAATGAGTACATACCATGTTCCTCTTCTTGTGACTGGGTTACCTCATTCAGGATGGTATCTTCAAGTGCCATCCACTTGCCTGTGAATTTCAAGATCCCATTATTTTTTTCTGCAGAGTAGTATTCCATTGTGTAGATGTGCCACATCTTCTTTATCCATTCTTCAATTGAGGGACATCTAGGTTGCTTCCAGGTTCTTGCTATTACAAATAATGCTTCTATGAACATAGTTGAGCAAATGTCTTTGTTGCATGGATGTGGATCATTTGGGTATATGCCTAAGAGGGGGATTGCCGGGTCCTGTGGTAAACCAATTCCCATTTTCCTGAGTAACCGCCATGCTGATCTCCAAAATGGCTGTACGAGTTTGCACTCCCACCAGCAGTGGAAGAGTGTTCCCCTTTCTCCACATCCTCTACAGCATAAGTTGTCATTGGTGTTTCTAATTTTAGCCATTCTGGCAGGAATAAGAGGGTATCTCAAAGTTGTTTTGATTTGCATTTCCCTGATAGCTAAAGATGTGGAGCATTTTCTTAAGTGTCTTTCAGCCTTTTTGATTTCCTCTATTGAGTTTTCTTTCTTCAGTTCTGTACCCCATTTTTAATAGGGTTATGTGGTGTTTTGTTGACTAGTTTCTTGAGTTCTTTTGAGTATATTTTGGAGATCAGCCCTTTGTCGGATATAGGATTGGTGAAAATCTTTTCCCAGTCTGTGGGTTGCCGTTTGGTCTTGTCCACTTTGTCCTTTGCCTTACAGAAGTTTCTAAGTTTGAAGAGGTCCCATTTACTAATTGTTGATCTCAGTGTCTGTACTCCTGGAGTTATGTTCAGGAAGGGTCTCCTATACCAATTTGTTCAAGGATACCTCCTAATTTCTCTTCTAAGAGGTTCAATATGGCTGGATTGATGTTGAGGTCTTTGATCCATTTGGACTTGAGTTTTGTGCATGGCGACAGACATGGGTCTATCTGCAGTCTTCTACACACCATCATCCAATTGTGCCAGCACCATTTGTTGAAGATGCTGTCCTCGCCCCATTGTATTCTTTTAGCTGTTTTGTCAAAAATCAGGTGTTCATAGGTGTGTGGGCTAATATCAGGATTTTTCAACTCGATTCCATTAGTCTACTTGTCTATTTTTGTGCCAACACCAGGCTGTTTTCAGAACTATAGCTCTGTAGTAAAGCTTAAAGTCAGTGCTGGTGATGCCTCCTGAATTCTTTTGTTGTACAGGGTTGTTTTGGCTATCCTGGGTCTTTTGTTTTCCCATATAAAGTTGAGTATTATCCTTTCAAGGTCAGTGAAAATTTTAATGGGATTTTAATGGAGAATGCATTGAATCTGTAGATTGCTTTTGGCAAGATTGCCATTTTTACTCTATCTATCCTACCTATCCAAGAGCATGGGAGATCTTTTCATTTTCTAGAATCTTCTTTAATTTCTTTCTTTGGAGCCACAAAGTTCTTATATAATATAGATCTTTCACTTGTTTGGTAAGCGTTACCCCAAGGCACCCTTTACAATAGCCACAAACAACATAAAATATCTTGAGGTAATGCTTTCCAGTAAACATTTTCAACCCAGGGGTAAGAGTTACTGGAGATATCCTGATTCTGGCTGGTAAATGGCCTCTTTTTGAGTCATCAGCAGGAAGAATGTGACAAGATTTCATAGATAGCACTTTGTATAGGAGAGATATTACCAATCACAGTGTCTCCATGTCTTAATAACAACTGTGAGTAACTCCAGCTCCCCTCTAAACTGATGGATGCATCAACCACTGAATACTCAACGAATATAAGACCATGGTTCTCTCAAGACTTTCAGGACAAAGGAGATTGGGAACCACTAATGGTGGGATCTGATTAGAGAAGTACTTAATTTTAGCAGTGGCTAGTGTTGCTGGGCAAGTAGCAGATGGTTAAATTAATTAGCTGACAGACCTAAAACTCATAGAAACATTTAGAGTCACATAATACCCCCAAATAGAATGTTATTGCTTTAAAATATCCAATATAATCATACTTTAACAAGCTCTTGCTGTTCAACTTGTCTTTAAGCAGCGTTTTGAAAGTAATGAAACTACCCCAGGTACAAAATTTTCAAGAATGGTTATGCCCTAACACTGAAAATCAGCCATCCCAAAAACATACTGTTCTGGGATCCTGTAAATTCCCAGGATATTTCAATATCCAGGCCAAAATAACTGAAAACTATGTCATTTTTTTAAAGAAAGTTATGTGAGGAAGGACACACAAGCCTGTCCAGGGTGAGAAGAAACCATGGGCCTGCCTGGCACCATTAGGACCAAGTGGGTGAAAGGGACATATATATGCCTCCATGTCCAGGATGCTTGCAGTGCCGGACAGTTAGTCTCCATTATGGTGAGAAAATATATGATGGTATATGGGAAAGGGAGAGAACCAGAATGGTCCATGTCCTGTGAAGGTGGCAGATCTGAAGGGGTGAAGGTGGTGAGGAATGAACTGATATGGGTGGCCTACTTGCAGCTGGGGGCTATGGTGACATCTGGGCATGGGCTGCTGCCAAAGGCCATGTCTGTGTGAGTGGCCCTAACACAGCTTCTGTCTATGTTGAAGTCTGTGGTTTCTGTTACCACCAAAGACTATGAGGATTCCCAGGGTCTGGGCCGCCACATGTTGGTGCCCCACATCTCAAGCTGTGTAACCTGTGCTGCCACCTGGGGCAATCAAAACATCTGGGCTCTGAGTTACAGCTAAGGGCTGTATCTGGGTCCACGGCCCTATAGCAGTCTCAGTCTGTGTCAATGTTCATGACCCCTGTTAGTACCAAAGACTATCCAGATGTTTGAAGTCTGTGCCAACCCCAGAGGCCATGAGGATATCCAAAGATCATGCTGCTTCTGGGGATATACTGATCTGAGTGTCCTATGCTATCACCAAGAGCCATGGTACAACCACGCCAAGGCTGCAGCCTAAGCATGTCTGTGTTGATATCCATGGTTCCTGTTACCTTTGAAGACTTTGTTGATGCCAGGGATCTAGGCCACCACCTGGGAACATGTTGGTGCCTGAGGAATGAGGTGCTACAGGGACCATGCCAATCTGAGTGCCCTTCACTGGTAACCAAGGACATGGTGATATCCAGGTCTGGGCTGCTGCTGTTGACCATGTCTGAGTCCATGGTCCTATCTCAGCCAGGGTCTGTGTTGATGCCCATGGCCAGTGTGGTCATCAAAGACCACAAGGATGCCAAGGTTCTAGGCTGCTACCTATGGCCATGTTGGGATCTGCAGGATGAGCTGTTGCCAGGCACAGCCATGTCAATCTGAGTGGCCTCTGCTGACACTTGGAGCCATGGTGACATGTGGGCCCATGCTACTGTTGATGACCATGTCTGAGTCTTTGGTCATGCTGCAGCTCGGGTCTGTGTTAATGTTCAAGTGGCCCATGTGAACAATGTGTTGAATGAAGTACGAGGGCCCAGTGAGAGCCACCCCTCCACACCAGAGAGGTTACTCCATGTGCCAGGCTTTTTCTTTTGGGCTGCCAACCAGCACCCAAGTCATAACACAGAGACTTATTAGTTTTGAATATTCAGCTAGCTTGGGCACATTTCTGGCTAGCTCTTGTAACTTAAATTGCCTATTTCTCTTTATATACCTTTTGCTTTCGGTCTTATTACCTTCCTTACTTCTATATTTCTTACTTTCACTGCTTCTCTATGTCTGGCTGGCTGCTTTCTACCTGGCTTCATCCCTGGGCATGCCCCTCTTTCTCACTTCCTTCTCTCTCATTCTTCCCTTTCTTCTTTTCAAGCCCAGATTTCTCCTCCTATTTATTCTCTCTGCCTGCCTACCCTTTTTCTTGCCTAGCTATGGGCCATCCAGCTCTTTATTAGATCAATCAGGTGCCTTAGGCAAGTGAGGTGAAACAATGCAATACATCTTTTCATAACCAAACAAATGCAGCACAAACAAATGTAGCACTTCCTTGCCTAGTTAAAATAATGTTCTACAACCCCAACCCCTAGCTGACCCTGGGATAGCAGGCCCCATTATACCATCACAGGAGAGCTGGCCCCTGCACTTAGGAAAGTTAGCCCTAACCCTCACCATGAGTGAGGGAGAGCTGGCTTTGCCCCTCATCTGAAAGGGATGGTCCCAGCAGCCTAGAGTAACCACCTGAGCTACCACCCAGGCACACATGGAGGTCTTTGATTTGGCACTCCCCAGCATTTAATCCATCCATGACCTGCTAGAGCATGTGAAGGGACTGGTCCTGTGGAATCATGGCTGCAGGATCTCCATGACTTGGGGCAACAGGATATCCCAGAGGAGTTTTGGTGAGGGTCCACTATTGATGATGGTGTACCAGAAGCCAGAGGCCTTGAATCTGACCAACACATTATACAGTGAACACTGCAGGCAAAAGCAGTTTGAACAAAGGACTTTTCTTCATGATACACGACAGCTCCCAGTGTCACTAAGACTAATGAAGAGGCGATGGAGAGATGGGAAAACAGGGAGGAGCAAAGTGGGGTTTTGGTTGCTTTTTTGTGTGTTTGCTTGCTTGCTTTGGTATTTTTGGTGTTTGTATGTGTGCGTGTGTGTTGGGTTTTTTGTTTTGTGGTGGTTGCTTCTATTTTAATTAATACTATTACTTGAAATTTTTATCTTTTAATTTTTACTTTATTTTTATTGATTCTTTGGGAATTTCACATCACACACCCTAATCTCACCCATTTCTGAGTCCCTCTGTATCTGCCCTTTACCTTTGTAGTATTCCCCACCAAAGGAAAATTTAACAAGAAATAATAAAAATGAGAAATAAGAAATATAAATAGGAATAATAAATTTAAAAAACATAAAGAAATCACTTAGCTCCTCCATGTTTCCCCACCTCGCCATTGTCTCTTCATTTGTCTTAGTGGCCCTGGGAGCTGCCATGTATCATGCAGTATGCCCTTGTGTCCAAACAGCTGTACTTGCAAATGTGCATTACGTAATGTTTTGTTGATCAGATTCAAGGCCTCTGGCTTCTGGTGCTGTGATGAACCACTGACCAAAGCCAGCTGAGGAAGAAAGGTTTTATTTCATCTAACATCTCTCAGGTTACAATTGATAACTGAGGGAACCAAGGCAGGAACCCAAGTTAATAACTGGAGGCAGGAGCTGAAGCAGAGAGCACAGAGGAATGCTGCTTACTGGCTTGCTCTCCATAGCTTGTTCATCTTGTGTTAACCCAGGACTTTGTGCCTGGGGTGGCACTGCCCATAGGAACTGTACCCTCCCACAAAAATAATTAATCAAGAAAATGTTTTATGCCCAGAGATCCGCCTATCTCTGCGGGTCCACTTGGAGTTCCTGCAGGCAAGATCCTTGACCCCCAAATCCGGGCCCCTGCAAAAGAACGAGGTCTCAGCTGGAGAGCGCCAGTTTCCAGTGAGATCCCACTACCCTGCAAAACCTTCTCAAGTTCCAGCCCAGCCCTTGTCCTCTTCTGCCGGCTATTGGCCAGAGGTGAGTCTGGGCCCAATCGGGCTGCCTGTCCCCTTCAACCTCTTTACCCCCCTCCCCCGCCTGAACTCCCTGGATTGGCCCCTGATCCTGCTGCTCCTGTCTCCGGTCCCCTTTGAGAGCACCCTTGGAGCTCTGATACACCCCCACCCATCCCAACCTCCAGCCTACCCCCCCACCCTGTGCCCTACCCCACCTACGGTCCTGCCGCTCTGGTTGAGCACTGGGACAGAGGGTGGAGCCAACAGTCCACCCTACTGGAGACCTCTCGGAGCAACTCCGAACAAAGGAGACCTGACTATCCACGTGGGACCACCTGTAATTTCCACCGGCTTGGTCCCTGACCCCGCCTCCAGTCCTCTGCTGGAGTCCCAGGCCCCTCCCAGAGATCCGCCTATCTCTGCGGGTCCACTTGGAGTTCCTGCAGGCAAGATCCTTGACCCCCAAATCCGGGCCCTGCCAAAGAACGAGGTCTCAGCTGGAGAGCGCCAGTTTCCAGTGAGATCCCACTACCCTGCAAAAACTTCTCAAGTTCCAGTCCAGCCCTCGTCCTCTTCTCCCGGCTATTGGCCAGAGAGAAGCCTCCTAGAGAGCTTGGACCACACAGAGATACAGACATTGAATCTTTGATCCACATAAGCCCATCTGGGAAGGACCATAGAGAGAGGGAAGAGACACCACCAACACCTACAGGAAGAAGCTATGGGAAGAAGGCAATACAAGAGAACACCTAACAACAGAAAGACAAACATGACACCACCAGAATCTAGGGAATCTACACCAACTAGAATGGAACACAACAACAAAGCAGAGGAAGCAGAAGGGTATGACTTAAAAATCACCATCATAAAAATGATAGAGGCCCTCAAAGAAGATATGAGAAAATCCCTTAAAGAAATAGAGGAAAAAACAAACAAAAAAGTGGAAGAAATGAACAAATTCCTTAAGGAAAGTACAGAAAGCCAAGAAAAAACAATTAACCAGGTGAAGGAAACGGTTCAAGATTTGAAAACCGAAATTGAGAAAATAAAGGCAACACAAATGGAAGGAAAGCTGGAAATTGAAAAGCTGGGCAAAAAATCGGAAACCACGGACACAAGCATAACCAATAGAATTCAAGAGATGGAAGAGAGAATCTCAGGCGCAGAAGATAAACTAGAAGAAATAGATTCATCGACCAAAGAAAACCATAAATCCAACAAATCCTTAACACACAATATCCAGGAAATGTGGGACACCATGAAAAGGCCAAACCTAAGAATAATAGGCATAGAGGAAGGTGAGGAAGCCCAGCTCAAAGGTGCTGAAAACATATTCAACAAAATCATCGAGGAAAACTTTCCAAATCTGAAGAAGGACATGCCCATGAAAGTACAAGAAGCATACCGAACCCCAAATAGGCTGGACCAAAGAAAAAAGACCCCTCGACATATAATAATCAAAACACCTAGCATACAGAATAAAGAAAAAATATTAAGAGCAGCGAAGGAAAAAGGACAGGTAACATATAAAGGCAGACCTATCAAAATTACACCTGACTTCTCCATGGAAACCCTCAAGGCCAGAAGGTCCTGGATAGATGTTCTAAAAGTATTAAGAGAACACGGATGCCAGCCTAGACTACTATATCCAGCAAAACTCTCAGTCAATATAGATGGAGAGAACAAGATATTCAATGACAAAACCAGATTTTCCCAATATGTATCTACAAATCCAGCCCTACAGAAAGTATTGGAAGGAAAATTCCAACCCAAGGAAGGTAACTACGCCCACAAAAATGTAGGCAACAGATAATCCAACTACACCAGAAACCTAGGGTGAAGCAGAACAAATATATTCACAATACCACTGCCAACAACAAACCTAAATCAAACAACCATCAACAATCAATGGTCCTTACTCACCCTCAACATTAATGGTCTTAACTCACCTATAAAAAGACACGTGGGCGCCATCTGTAAGGAGTACGGTTTTTCCGCCTGCCGCTGCCTGTCTGGTCCCACTGCCACGCCGCCAGCCCCAAATAATACACAGAGACTCTGTATTTGATATAATCCTGTTGGCCAGTTACTAGTTTCTTATTGGCTAGCTCTGCCTTAGTTATTAACCCATTTCAGCTGATCTATGTATTTCTCTTACCGGGGAGCTGGCAGCATACTGCTTTCTTCAGACTCTCCATCTTGACTCCTCCTTCCTACTTCCTATTTCCTCCTTGTCTCCTAGTCCCTCCTATCTTCTTTTCCTATTGGCCAACAGTGCTTTATTATTAACCAGTATGAAAAACATATACAGAATGACATCTCCCATCAGATTAACAGAATGGATACGAAGACAGAATCCATCCTTCTGCTGCATACAAGAAACACATCTTAGCTCCAAAGATAGACATTACCTCAGGGTAAAGGGTTGGGAAAAGATTTTCCAATCAAATGGAAATAAGAAGCAAGCAGGCGTAGCTATCCTAATATCTAACAAACTAGACTTCAAACCAAAACTAGTCAAAAGAGATGAAGATGGTCATTTCATATTCATCTCAGGAGAAATCCATCAACACAAAGTCTCAATTCTGAACATCTATGCCCCTAATACAAAGCCACCCACATTCGTAAAAGAAACACTACTAAAACTCAAAGCTCATATAAAACCTCACACACTTATAGTGGGAGACTTCAATACACCACTCTCAACATTAGACAGGACCACAAATCAGAAACTCAACAAAGAAACAAAAGAATTAACAGAAGTTATGTCTCAACTGGGGCTAACAGACATCTATAGAACATTCCATCCAAAGACAAAAGAATATACCTTCTTCTCTGCTCCACATGGAACCTTCTCTAAAATCGACCACATACTAGGAGACATAACAAACCTCAACAGATACAAGAGAATAGAAATAGTCCCCTGTATCTTATCGGACCACCATGCTTTAAAATTGGAATTCAACAACAATACAAATAGCAGAAAACCTGCAAACTCATGGAAACTTAACAATGTGCAATTGCACCACTCCTGGGTCAAAGAAGAAATAAAGAAAGAAATTAAAGACTTTCTAATATTCAACGAGAATGAGGATACAACATACCCGAACTTATGGGACACCTTGAAAGCAGTGCTACGAGGGAAGTTCATTGCACTAAGTGCCCATATGAAGAAAACAGAGGATAGTCACATAAATGAATTAACAGCGCAACTGAAAACCTTAGAACAGAGAGAAGCGAATTCACCCGCAGGAGCAGACGCCAGGAAATAATCAACTTGAGGGCTGAAATCAACAAAATAGAAACCAGGAAAACAATACAAAAAATCAATGCAACAAAGAGTTGGTTTTTTGAGAAAATCAACAAGATTGATAAACCTTTATCCAAATTAATGAAAAAGCAGAGACAGAACATGCAAATTAACAAAATCAGAAACGAAATGGGGAACATAACAACAGACACAGAGGAAATCCAGACAATTTTCAGGTCATACTTCGAAAATCTGTATTCCACAAAAATTGAAAATTCAAAGGAAATGGACAAGTTTCTGGATAACTATCACTTACCAAAATTAAATCAAGAACAGACAAACAACTTAAATAGACCTATAACCCGAAATGAAATAGAAGCAGTCATCGAAAGCCTTCCAACGAAAAAAAGTCCAGGGCCAGATGGATTCAGTGCAGAATTCTACCAGACATTCAAGGAAGAACTAATACCACTACTCCTCAAACTGTTCCACAAGATAGAAACAGAAGGTTTATTGCCAATCTCTTTTTATGAGGCCACAATAACTTTGGTACCCAAACCTCACAAAGACACAACTAAGAAAGAAAACTACAGACCAATATCCCTGATGAACATCGATGCAAAAATACTCAATAAAATAATGGCAAACCGAATTCAAAAATACATCAGAGAAATCATCCACCATGATCAAGTAGGCTTCATACCTGGATTGCAGGGATGGTTTAACATACGAAAATCTATCAACGTGATCCACCATATAAACAAACTGAAAAAGAAAAACCATATGATTATCTCCCTAGATGCAGAAAAAGCCTTCGATAAAATTCAACACCCTTTCATGATAAAGGTATTAGAGAGGTCAGGGATAACAGGAACATACCTAAACATAATAAGAGCAATATACAGCAAACCAACTGCCAACATCAAACTGAATGGAGAGAAACTTAAGCCAATTCCTCTAAAATCGGGAACAAGACAAGGCTGTCCTCTCTCTCCATATCTCTTCAATATCGTACTAGAAGTTCTAGCTAATGCTATAAGACAACAAAAGGAGATCAAGGGCATCCAAATTGGAAAGGAAGAAGTCAAACTGTCTCTATTTGCAGATGATATGATAGTTTACATAAGCGACCCAATAAACTCTACCAGGGAACTCCTACAGCTGATAAACACCTTCAGCAAACTAGCAGGATACAAGATAAACTCAAAAAAATCAGTAGCCCTATTTTTTTCAGACGACAAAGAGGCAGAGAAAGAAATCAGAGAAACATCACCCTTTACAATAGCCACAAGCAACATAAAGTATCTTGGTGTAACGCTTACCAAACAAGTAAAAGATCTATATAATAAGAACTTTGTGACTCTAAAGAAAGAAATTAAAGAAGATACCAGAAAATGGAAAGACCTCCCATGCTCTTGGATAGGTAGGATAAACATAGTAAAAATGGCAATCTTACCAAAAGCAATCTACAGATTCAATGCAATCCCCATTAAAATCCCACCACAATTCTTCACCGACCTTGAAAGGATAATAATTAACTTTATATGGAAAAACAAAAGACCCAGGATAGCCAAAACAACCCTATACAATAAAAGAACATCAGGAGGCATCACCATTCCTGACTTTAAGCTCTACTACAGAGCTATAGTTCTGAAAACAGCCTGGTATTGGCATAAAAATAGACAGGTAGACCAATGGAATCGAATTGAAAATCCTGATATTAATCCATGCACCTATGAACACCTGATTTTCGACAAAACAGCTAAAATTATACAATGGGGCAAAGACAGCATCTTCAACAAATGGTGCTGGCACAATTGGATGAGGGTGTGTAGAAGACTGCAGATAGACCCATGTCTGTCGCCATGCACAAAACTCAAGTCCAAATGGATCAAAGACCTCAACATCAATCCAGCCACATTGAACCTCTTAGAAGAGAAAGTAGGAGGTACCCTTGAACAAATTGGTATAGGAGACCGCTTCTTGAACATAACTCCAGGGGCACAGACACTGAAAGAAACAATTAATAAATGGGACCTCTTCAAACTTAGAAGCTTCTGTAAGGCAAAGGACACAGTTGACAAGACCAAACGGCAGCCCACTGACTGGGAAAAGATTTTCACTAATCCTATATCCGACAAAGGGCTGATCTCCAAAATATACAAAGAACTCAAGAAACTAGTCAACAAAACACCAAATAACCCTATTAAAAAATGGGGTACAGAACTGAAGAAAGAATTCTCAATGGAGGAAATCAAAAAGGCTGAAAGACACTTAAGAAAATGCTCCACATCCTTAGCTATCAGGGAAATGCAAATCAAAACAACTTTGAGATACCATCTTACCCCTGCCAGAATGGCTAAAATTAGAAACACCAGTGATGACTTATGTTGGAGAGGATGTGGAGAAAGTGGAACACTCCTCCACTGCTGGTGGGAGTGCAAACTCATACAGCCACTTTGGAGATCAGTATGGCGGTTCCTCAGGAAAATGGGAATTAGTTTACCACAGGACCCGGCAATCCCCCTCTTAGGCATATACCCAAAGGATTCACATCAATGCAACAAAGACATCTGTTCAACTATGTTCATAGCAGCACTATTTGTAATAGCAAGAACCTGGAAGCAACCTAGATGCCCTTCAATTGAAGAATGGTTAATGAAGATGTGGCACATCTACACAATGGAATACTACTCTGCAGAAAAAAATAATGGTATCTTGAAATTCGCAGGCAAGTGGATGGCACTTGAAGAAACCATCCTGAATGAGGTAACCCAGTCACAAAAAGAGGAACACAGTATGTACTCACTCATATATGGATTTTAGACCTAGATCAAATGATCACCAGCCTATAATTCACATCACCAGAGGAACTAGGATACAAGTTGTATTCTAAGAGATTCATATAAAGTCCCTCACAGAACTGGGAAGGGACAAGTCCCCCAGACCTCAGGTATAGTGGGGGAGGACAGCTAATGGAGAGAGAAGTAGGAGAAAATGAGAGGGAGGAGAGGAAGGCATGTGCGACTAGGAGGATTGAGCCTGGTTAGGAATGGAAAATAGGAAAGAGAGAGAGAGACAGAGACAGAGAGAGAGAACATAAAAGAGGGAGCCAATATTGGTTTGAAGATAAAGTTGAACACAAAGAAAGGTCGAAGGAACTACAAGACTGCTCCCAACTAACAATCTCAGCTTCCGTGGAAAGGCTATCATAAATGCCCTTCCCGGAGAGTGAGATCAACAACTAACTTCTCCATGGAGTCCTCAACTAATGCCTGTTGAAAACAGGAGCAAACACCCATACATAAACACTGAGTCAAACTAGAACCCAGAAGCAGATGGAGAGGACAAGACCATGCGGTAGAAGTACATAGAGACAGCTTACCTGAACAAGGAGGAGCTAAGGGCCACTAGACTGATAGCTGGGAAGCCAACAGGGGTCTGACTCGGACTCCCCTGAATATGGGTCTCAGCCAGAAGGTCTGAGCAGTCTAAGAGACCTCAGACAGTGGAGCCAGGATGTATCCCTGGTGCACAAAAGGACTTTGCAAACATATCCCCCATGGAGGGATAACTGCCTTATTCTAGAGATAGGAGAGAAGCCCTAGTCCCTACTTCACAGGACCTGTCAGATCTACATGACCCCAACTGGATGGCATTCCCCTACATATTGTATTGTGGTGGGGGGTTGGGAGGGGAGGGTGTTTAGAGTGCATGGGAGAGGGTAGAGAGGGTAAAAGGGAGGGAAGGAGGGAGGGAGGGCTTGGGGGGAGGGAGGGAGGGAGGGAGAGGGAACTGGGATCGACATGTAAAATAATAATAAAAAAAAAAAAAAAAAAAAAAAAAACGCTTTGACTCCAAAATTTAAGTTGAAGAACAAGTTACTGGGGAAAAGTATTTCTATTTTTGTTTCCACAGAAAATGAAAAGATGTGGATTCCTTCCAGACTAATGTGGTTTGATCACACCAGACCGCCTGAAACAGAGTACAAGCTGATCCTACATTCCAAACAGCTGGACAAAACAGCCCTACAGACTACAGCTAGGATATCTGAATCTTCTTCGAATCCCCCAAGACAGCGCCCCTTACCAGCAGGAAGTAGTTTGGAAAGAACGACGCCCAAATTCCCAAATATTGTGTATAAATGTTTGTTTTCATTTAATTGGACTTTGTTATATAAAATTAAATAAAAAATACTCTATATGCAAAAAAACAAAAAAAAAAAAAAAAAAAAAAAAAAAAAAAAGAAAATATTAACTGTATAGTATATCCTAATGAACTTTGATAATAATTTTTAAAGTATTTGCTTACTTTAAAAAAAAAAAAAAAAAAAAAAAAAAAAAAAAAGAAAATGTTTTATACATATGTCCACGGGAAATAGGATGGAGAAATTCCTCAGTTGCGGTTTCTCTTTCCTAAATGACTCTAGTTTGTGACAAGTTCACAAAAACTAACCAGAACAAGAGTAGGGTGTTTGGTATTCCTTCTATGAATCATTATTGTCAATAAATGTGTGTGTTTGTGTGTGTGTGAGTGTGAGAGAGAGAGAGAGAGAGAGAGACAGAGAGAGAGAGAGAGAGAGAGAGAGAATGAGGCATTTGAACAATAATTAGTTAGAAAATTAGTTTGTGAACCGAGTGGTGGTAGAGCACACCTTTAATCCCAGCACTGGGGAGGCAGAGGCAGGTGGATCTCTGTGAGTTCAAGACCAGCCTGGTCTAAAAGAGCTAGTTCCAGGACAGCCTCCAAAGCTACACAGGGAAACCCTGTCTCGAGAAAACAAAAATAGTTTGTGTTTAAGTGACTTTATTTTAGTGTGAAACTTCCATTTGAAATACTTCTTAAACCTCAGAACCCAAAGTGCATTTTGTATCGTAACCTTATTTGACTACAGCAATGAACATTAAGTATGAATTAAGATGGGGCTATAGGACAGCTTGATTCTTAAGAACACTTGCTTCTCTTGCGCAGAATCCATGTTTGAATCCTAATAACCACATGTTGACTAACAATGACCCTTAATTACAGTTCTAGGGGTTCTGACACACATTTCTGATTTCTAAGGGCACTGGTGCACATACATGCATACATGCAAAGCAATCATGCACATAAAATAGAATAAGTAAATAATCTTTTAAAAGGTATGAACCATACTATCCATAGAGCTATTGAATTATTAACCCTGGTCCCAGAATCTGTAGTTGTTAGAATGAGAAATCCACAAACAAACTTGAAAGATATAACTGATTATTCAAACAGCTGTTGCTTGTTGAACAATATCAATGTTTAAACCTTTTTGAAATATTTTATATTGCATCTGGTGAATTACCCAAAGGAAATAAATGTAATGTTTTAGTGTGTTTTTAAAGCATTTTCCCCAACATAATACTTCTATTAATTATTTGGGTGCAAAGCATTCCTATCACAGTTGCTTCCCATTCCTCCCAGGACCCCCTCCCATTTTTGTATCCACCCCAACAAAAGAAAAAATACACCAAGTCCAATTTGTGATGCTCATATACACACTGGAGCATGGTCAAACTCTCAGTTGCTGTTCTCTTAAAGATAACTGAGTCCTTTCTCACCCCCACCAGAAGCCATCAACTTTAGCATCCTTATCACAAATTATAAGGATTCTCTTCAATAGCTTCAATTCTGGAGTGTTTCTTTTTTCAATGGGGGCAGGTGTTACAGAGCTTTCAATGTTTCTCATTCTCAGCTATGAGTCTGCAGTCATTGATACCCCTACAAAAGAGACTTCCTGCCCATAGCAGCTGACAGCAGCATAGGTAGTAGACATCATCATGATTTCTGATGGCAGCATGGATCATGGACATGAACATAGACCCTGGTGGCAGCCCAGACCATGAACATGGCCTCAGACAGCAACATAAACCATGGAGGTCTTTCCAGGAAGCTTAATCCAGAAAATAAACCATTCTAGTTTGTCTTCGTAAATGCCAGTTATTGTGCTATTAAATTGTCAATGTGTTACATTTGTTTATACTGTAGAATATTTGTTCAATGATGCAAAAACACATCACATTTTTTTATGCTGTGTTTAACTCCGTGAAGCTGTGTTACATTTTCCTGTCCAAAACACCTGATTGATCTAATAAAGAGCTGAGCGGTCAATAGCAAGACAGGAGATAGGACAGGCAGGGCTGGCACAGATAGAATAAATAGGAGGAGCTCTTCGCCATCTTCCCTCGGGCTGGGCGGCAGCAGTCACCATGAAGGTCGAGCTGTGCAGTTTCAGCAGGTACAAGATCTACCCGGGACACAGGCAGCGCTACGCCAGGACCGACGGGAAGGTTTTCCAGTTTCTTAATTCAAAATGCGAGTCCGCATTCCTTTCCAAAAGGAATCCTTGGCAGATGAACTGGACTGTCCTCTACAGAAGAAAACACAAGAAAGGACAGTCGGAAGAAATTCAAAAGAAAAGAACTCGCCGAGCAGTCAAATTCCAGCGTGCCATCACGGGTGCATCCCTTGCTGATATCATGGCCAAGAGGAATCAGAAACCCGAAGTCAGGAAAGCCCAGGCTATCCGGGCTGCTAAGGAAGCAAAAAAGTCTAAGCAGGCATCCAAGAAAACAGCAATGACTGCTGCCATGGCCTCTACAAAAGCAGCATCTAAACAAAAGATCATGAAGCTTGTGAAGGTCTCCGCTCCCCGAGTTGGTGGAAAACTCTAACTTGGTAGATTGGAGTTTCGAATAAAGATCTAACTATGCTTAAAAAAAAAAAAAAAAAAAAAAAAAAAAAAAAAAAAAAGAATAAATAGGAAAACCTGGGAGATAAAAGGACCTAGGAATGAGAAACAGAGAAGGAATAGGTCAGGGGCCAGCCACCCCGTTACATAGCCCGTCATGGAATAAGAGGAAAAAAAACAAGATATACATAAATAGAGAAAGATAAAAGCCCTGAGGCAAAAGGTAGTCAGGATAATTCAAGTTAAGGACGGCTGACTAGAAATAAGCCAAGAAGGTCAGGCAATTATAAAAAAGAATACGCCTCTGTGTGTGTTTTTGGGAACTGGGCCCCACAAAGACTAAACAGTAATGAAACCATCAACTACAGACATGCTCCTTCAAAATACTGTATATTGAAGCTAGGGCCTCATACATGGTAGGTGGTCCCTCTACTGTTGGGCATACTCCCAGAACAATATGCTCCATTTCAGCAAGACTCCTAAGAATGAACAGATGACTGAGGAAGTAGATGGGGCAGGACAAGGCATAGGAAAGGAACACGTTGTCTGCAACAAAGGAGCAAACTGATGCTCTGCCCCAACCACCAGACTGGAGACCTGAGGAAAAAAAAAAATTCATTCCTGTGTTGTGAGGTGTGGTGTGGTGTGGTTGGTGTGGTGTGTATGTGTGTGCATATGCATGTGTATACAAGTGTGGGAAACAGAGAACATCCTTGGGTTGTATTACTCAGGTGCCATCTACCTGGTTTTGAGACATGTTCTTTCATTGAGTATTCTATTAGACTGAGAGTGCAGCCAATGAGCCTTGGGGATCTATAGCTCTGGATTGCAACTGTGTATCACCAGACACAGCTTTGTTGTTGGCTGTTTTTCCTTACATATGATTTCTGGGACTTAAAATCGGGTCCTCAGGTTTGTAGGCAAGCACTTTACCAACTGAACTGATTCCCTAGGCCCCAGGTGATAGTATTTCTACATGTACAGAACTAGGCTTCATTCGCTGACATTGTCAGAGATGAAAACTGTTGCTCAACTGATTTTTCCCAATACCAGAAATTTCCAACAGGCTTTATTTTGATGATTTTATTGTTAATGGTTTTAGTGAGCTTACAAAACTATTATGGCACTTTTATGTATAGGTATATCATTGTTATTTGGTTGCATTATTATGTCTCCCACTCTTACATATGTTACCATTACCCTCTACAAATAGCTTTTCTATCTCTTTGTCTCTCGCTTCTCTTTCACTCTCTCCACCTTTTTCTCTCTCTCCTCTCTCTCATACACATTTCTGTCATCTCTTGCATTACATCTAGATTCCATATGACAGAGAACATGAAGCAACTGTATTTTTATCTTGACTTTTAAATCTAAATCAACAATTTGTCAACTCCAGTTTATCTTGGTAAATGCCAGTGATTTGGCTAATAAATTGTGCTTGGATTACTAAGACATATAGAAATTTTTCTGCCTTGAAATTCAGAGGGTGTGTTTGCTAGATGAGTTTTGGATCTGGGTTTTTGTGCTACTTCTGCCCTTCCTTCTCTCTGTAGCCTCTCATTGATGCAAATGTCTACAGGCTCTCAGGCCCTAATATTTTTTCATCTACTTTTCATCTTTACTCAGATGAGGAATATAAAATAAGGGAGTCAGTCTTATGTAGAT
The DNA here is from genome assembly GCF_943737965.1 of Phodopus roborovskii. Lineage (NCBI taxonomy): Eukaryota > Metazoa > Chordata > Mammalia > Rodentia > Cricetidae > Phodopus > Phodopus roborovskii. Next base: position 1,750,351 of record NW_026126539.1, on the reverse strand, counting down.
TACAACCAAGAGAGGACATTTAGACCATGAATTGAGGTGTTCTCCCAGAATTTGTGATATCTTATTTGTTCATTTGATTATTGGCTGTGTTCTGTCTAACAAAGTTTAGGAAAAGTTCTCCTCCTCCCCCCCCCAAAAAAAGCCCTCAGTTGTTGTTCTTTGTAGTAACATCTCAGTATACTTGGGAAAGTCTCAGGTCCTGAGATTACCCCACGTTGATGTTTATCTTGAGATAATCCTTAGAGATTTTTGAAAAGAAAAGTATGTAGAATAGTTTCTCAAAAATGTCCATGGGACCTTGGTAGTTTATATGTTTTAGTTTCTTAGCCAAACAGAGCATTATGTCATAAGCAATGTTAACAAAGGCAACAACCATTTCTCTTCATAGCAGACCTGCAGGCATTCCAACAGATCATTTTTATCTGTTATTGCCTTGGAACTTTGGTCAGTTGTTAAACATTCACAATTATCGTTCAGTATAGTGGCATTCCAAGGGGAAGCCTGGTATATTTGTAGATTTAAATACATAGAATGATCTAGTTTATTTAACTCTAGAGATGGTATTCATTTTCTCACTAATTTTCAGAGAAAGAAGATAAACATATAGAGAGAAGTCAGGTCACAGAAGAGGGACAAGGATGAAGCACTACACACCTAACCCCTGAGCCCACATGTAGGGAAGTTGTGCTTTGTTCTAAGATCCCCTACAATAACTGAGCACTTACTGCTGCCAGCAGTGGGTGTCTGCTTCCTTAGTAAAGATCAAAACAACTGAGTCTGTTAGTTTCTAATGCTTCTTTAGCTCTAGTTAAAAGCTCAGATATTCTTAGATTAATGTTAATTACCCAGAAGATGAAGATGTGACAGGTTTGGATGGAATACTCCCAGCAAGACTTCTCAGCAGTTGCTGCTGAATAGAAAATCAAAATGTCTCTTGCAAGCCTCTGTTTCCTGGCTGAGGTGTGCTTTTCATGATGCTATTCTGCATACCAGACTCCTTACCCTGTCTCTGTAACATTCTAGACCCTTTGGTTAATGTGTAGAAGGAAGATGAGTACGGTAACAGAGTAGGTAGGGTCAGTGACCATGGATATGGGGAGTTCCTTGCAGTTTCCAAACCTTGTTTTTACATAGGTACTTAAAGGTCAAATGTGGGAGGCTCTTGTTGGATGAAGAACAAATCAGCCTGGTGCTTTTTCTCAGAAAATAAAATGTGGCATAAAAGGAGGGATTTTCTATAAAAGTATCAGTAAACAATGACCAGTGCAAGGTTGCATGCCTTGCTGGTGTGCAAACTTCTGAGATAACTCTGCTCCAGCACCCTTTTCCTTTCAGGCTGACCTTATCCTTAAGGGCATCTGTTATCACCTGCTCCTTCTCACATTGACTACAGATATATCGTTGCTATTCTTTATCCCAGTCCACATAGCATTGTTTTGTAATGTTTAGGGGCCTCTCTACTCTATCAAGACTTCCTTAAGGACAAAGGCACTATTTTATTAATTATGCTTTGTTGGTACAATGTCTTAACTTCTTTGCTGTGTAAAAACACTACAACAAAGCAATTTCAGAGCTTATGGAGCCCATAATTTCTTTTATAGTCTATCTCTATGGAGAAAATCAAGGCAGCAGGACCTTGGAAAAGCTAGTCATGTCATATCCAGCGCCAACAGCAAAAAGCAATGAATTACCATATGCACTCTAGTGTTCAGCTTGCTATCTTCACTTTATACAATCTAGGATCCTGATCAGGGAATACACACACACACACACACACACACACACACACACACACACACAGTTAAGATGTATCTTCCCACATAAATTAATCAAAACAATATCTTGCCAACATTCTCAAAGGCCAATCTTAACCTAGGCAATTCCTCACATGTATGCCCATAGGCCTGCCTCTTATGCATCAAGTTGATAATTAATACTAGCCATATTAAACATGTCCCTCCATTCCCTGCCCAACAATGCCAGGGATTGAACACAGCCTTGTCCATATGAGGCAAGTATTCTACCACTGGGCTATATTTTCACTCTAATGTGTACCTGCTTAATCTCATTATATACAACTAAACCCTAGTGTGGCTTGGAAAACAACAAAGAGATGATGGTAATATAAAGAGGTGTGATGCTTGTGGGTGGTCCCAATGGGATACAGGCAGATAGGTGTCTCATAGCAGCACCTGCAGAGTATCAGTGCAAAAGAACAGGAAGACGAAGCTGAACTGCATTCTGATGATCTTTGTGTGAATTCACTTAGTCAGTCACAACACTCTTCCAGCCCCGCTTTAGCAACATAGTTCCACCCTCTCAGTTCTACCAACTCTGGCTTCAGTTTCCAATTCCAAACTAAGATTACTTTCAGAAGTCAGAACAGGGTTCAATGCATGTATCTCAACTAAGGTTTCTGTTGCTGTGAAGAAACAGCATGGCCACGGCAGGTCTTAGAAAGGACAACAACTTGAACTGATGTAGAGGATACTTAACACGATATAGGCACTCACTAAATTCAGGTATTCTTCCTTCTTGCCCTACAGCATCTTTTTGTTAGTCTGAGGGTGAGGAAAGATGTGAGCCTGTCAACTGACACAGATTATAAGAGATTATTCTCAGGAGGAAAAGGCAATGACACATTACAGCAGCGCACAGTCCATGTGGGTTCAATGTGAGCTTCAGAGCCCTGCAGTCTGGGAGCAAGGGAAGCTGCTGTCTTCTTCCTACTCAGAGAAAATGCCATTGCAGCCTTCAGCCCTGGACGTGGTGCTTGGGTCCTCTATCATCTAGAAAGGAGTGTTAGGTTGTGTTCCCATGGAGACACAGCTCTATAAACTAAGGTTAATTAGGAGAGGGCAGTATCAGTAAACATGACAACACATGTAAAAAAGAAAAGAAACCAACAGCATTTGTTTATGTCAAGTTGGTTGTATTGGTGTACATATCTTCCTGTTGATTTACAAGACTCTTTAGAAGTATAATTTAAAAGCTAATTTTAGTTTGGTTCATTTCCAGCAAAAGATAGAAAGTCAGGAAGTTTTTGTATCTATTACATACTATTAAACTCTGAGGCAGCCATTAAATACACACCAACACCAAAGACAGTAAAAATACACCAAGTCATGGGTGGTTTGCTGTTTCTGATTTTGTATTTTACAGTCTAACTATTCTAGGCTAGACAGGAAGTCGCTATGTAGCTCAGATTGGTCTCCAATACATGTAATCATTCTGGTTCAATATTCCAAGGACAGAGATCATAGGTGTTTTGGGGTGATTTTCCCCCCTGGGGAGATATGAAAAAATTTCTATTTACCCCAAATGAGGACCTGACAACATAACAAAGAAAACAGTCTACCCAAGTCCAGATTGGTGACCCAGTGAGTTTATATAAGTTACAATGTTATGTGAAAAGGGATACTTATAGAAATATTGGTGACTCGCAAAGATGTATTATTGAGAAGTCCACTCTAATATGGGAAGCATCTCTCAAAAGCTATACAACTAAAATTCCCTTCACAGTTTAAGGAGCACTATAGAAGACTTTCATCTGTCCCAGGCATTGTTTGCTGATCATGTACACCTTGTCATGTGTCTTGAAAATCTTATATGTTTCAGGGACTTTGATACCACTTCATCCAAACTTACCTTGTGCATGTGTTTGTCCCTCCCTGTTCAGGTGCCAATTTTGCTGTATGACTTTTCCCAGGAAACATGAACTAATGTCTAGTCAACACAGCTTAGTCTTTAACAACAGGTCAAGAAATTATAGGCCTGATGTCTTCATTTGCTAACCAATGTGCTGATAGTGTTACTTACTGAAACACATCACCATGGATGATGACTCACAACAGTACATCACTGGAGCTCTCTGCATCCCCACCAGCAGTGTGCTCTCCCAGCCACTGTGCACTCCCATGTAGACCCTCAGGGGAGTCCTGGGGAATCTTCTAAGTTCCTAAGTCTTATGTACCTCTTCTCTCCTTTAGGAAGAACCATTTCAGTGAGGGGACAATAGCTACACAATAGCCCAGTCACCATGCATTCTCTGAGGGAGAGTTGAAAATATATCTAGTCTGAGGTAGGAAGCAGCAAATCTGGATCTTTGAAACAATTTTATATACAATAATTGCAGGAGTAAACAAAAAATGTATAATGATCTAGTCCAAGGTCTAACAAGAATGTTCTGGAAAAAGCTAGAGAATGAATATTTAGGCTTGGGGCTTATATTAGTTTTTAACACAACTATTGAATTTTTTGTACAGAGAATATGAAAATGACTATATATGTATATATACATATGTACTGTATTCTCACATTTATTGATATTGAAATTTGAATTTTGTTTCCTTTCCAAAAGTATTTCATTTTAATTTTCCACAATAAACATTAAATAGAATAAGGTCATTTGTATCTTATGGGTCATCCAATATCATGTGAAAGGCTGGATTTGGGTATATTTTCCTGACTTTATATCTAGAAAGCAAAGCTTTTAGTTGAAAGGCTATTCATTTATCTTTAATTACCTCCAAACACTTTGTTTCTGGAGATGTGTAAGGAGCCCAAATGCATATAGTTCAAGTAGATAAAAATAAACTTAGGGGATGGAAGAAATTTATACAACATGAAATGCCTAGAGGAAAGGCAAACTCTAATAGGGACACACACATGGAAGGTCCCAGGAAGGGAAACTAGTTAAGATCTCCTGGGTAAACTAGAAGGGGGATAAAAGGAAAGGGATGGGAGATGTGAACATGAGGCATCAAGAAGACCCAGTTGGGGGAGGAGCAGAGGGGAAGAGCATGAAAGAGATATCTTGATAGAAGGAACCATTATGGGATTAGGGAGAAACCTGATGCTAGAGAAATTCGCCTGTAATCAGATTAGCTTAATTGTCATCATAGAACCTCATCCAGTAACTGATGGACCAGATGCAGTGATCCACAGCCAAGTAGTGAGCTGAACTCCTAGAGTTTAGTCGAAGAGAGGGAGGAGGGATCAAATGAACAAGAAGGGACATCATGAGTATGATGGGGGAAACCAAGGAGACAGCTGACCCTAGCTAGTGGGAACTCACCAACTCTGGACTGGTAGCTGGGGAACCTGCCTGTGACTGAACTAGGCCTTCTGAATATAGGTGACAGTTATATTGCTTGCTTGATCAGTTGGGGGGAAGTGGGAAAAGCTGGCCATGGGACCAGGAACTATACCAGTTGCATGAAGTAGCTTTTTAGAGCCCATTCCTTATGGTATGGTGAGATACCTTGCTCAGCCTAAACATGGTGGAAGGGGCTTATTCCTGCATCAACTTGGTATGCCAGATTTTCTGAACTCCCCAAGGAAGGCCTTACCCTCTCTGGGGAGTGAATGGGAGTGGGAAGTAGGGAAGTCGAAAGAAGAGGGAGAGAGAACGAACTGGGGTTGATATGTAAAACGAGAAAAATACAAATAAAAAAATCAGAAAGAAAAGAATCTGTCTTACCCTGCTCTAACTGGCTATCATAAGGAAAATAACAATCAAAAAAAAATTCTGGTAAGAATGTTGAGGGGAAAGGATCCTTTCTACATCACTGGAAGAAATTTAAACTCAAGCAAGCACTATGTCAGTTTATGTGGAAATTTTAGATAATTGAAACTTATCTAACATACATCCAAGCTATATATTTTTTGGGTATATATTAAGACCCAATACAACCATAACACACACACACACACACACACACACACACACTCACACACACGTAGACCCATGTTTGCTCTTGCATTGTTCATGTATCTAGGGAATGGAACTAGCCTTGATGTCCATTAACAGATGAATGAATAGTGAAAATACAGTAAACTTACTCAATAAAGTTTTATAAAGCCACCACAAAAAAAATGAAATCATATTATATACAGGAAACTGTGTTACACTGAAGATCATTATTCTAAGTGAAGAAGCCAGACCCAGAAAATCAAGCACCATATGGATTTGCTCATTTGAGGAATGTACATTTAAAGTAAGTGTGTGTGTGTGTGTGTGTGTGTGTGTGTGTGTGTGTTGATGAAATTAGATATTTAACTGTTAAGACAAAGAATGAAGTCTGGGGGTAAGATGTACTATGAAAACAGAAGGGAGAAGCATTTGGGAGCAGCAAAATATAAACCAGGATAAAGAGGGCAATGAAGGAGGGAGATGAATGAGAACAATGAAAAATTAAATGTCTTATGTGTATAAAATGCCACATTGATATCCATTACCTTCTGAATTAACTGAAAAAGTTAAAACAAAATCATAAATAAGGATACTAAAATTATAATAATGTATACACACAAACAAGAAAAAAAAAGCAACTGAGAAACACTTCATGTGATGATAAAGTGCCTGTAAAAAAAAAAAAAAAGTGTACCTGAAGATCAGAGAATGGAGCTTGCCACTAGCTAACCATAGAGGTCTGGAGGTCTGTACAGACAGACAGGAAGTGAGGTAGCAGGGCAGAAAGAGGATACAAGCAAGGAGAAACAGGAACTCATTCTCTCTTCTGCAGAGACACTAAGGAGGTCAGGTATTGTGATGGTTTGCCTCCACTCTATGATCTCTCAGCATTTTCCTCTATCTAACTCCAGGTTTTTATCATTTAGACCAAATAAGAACACTTCTTTCATGTGGGAGGTTTTTGCAGTTATCTCAAGGTGACAGGAAACATTGGTCTCCATCGATGTCTAAATGAAGAAATTCCAAGGATTGGTGGGGAGTGCACTTCTTACTCTGCTCACACCTCCTCATGTACTGTCATAGTGAGTACATGTTGTCTCCACAGGAAGATTTGTTGGTGGGCCTTTCCTTCCTCCCTTCTTATTTTCCTCCCTCTCACTTAACAGGATAATGTCAGTCATGATAAGGGGCATATAGGAGGCACCAGGAAGGCAATCTGTTCTGCTTTCCATAACATTACAGAGCTGAGGAAGTGGAGAAGAGGAACATTATTTTGTATTAAAATTGAGCTCATCGTTGTCCTCCCAGTACCCCCTGAACCACACACCTTTCCCCATGAGTTCCTATGGCCTGCTCTTTCCGTGAGATGCATGGAATACTTGGGCCTGTTTGAAAAGTCCTGCATATGCAGGGGTTGCATTGAGATTCTCTAACATGAATGATCTCAAGCCAGTATAACTAGGGTCACTCGTGGGGGCCTATGCTGTCCATTCCTCTCTTGTAAAGTTTCTAGAGGGATGTAGATGACACTGAGATGGACGGGGTTCTCAATGTGTGTGATTTGAAATTGGAATAGGCTGCTGGTAGAGGACATGGGAAGTATAACAAAGGTGGCTAATTCATCATGTTTTGTTCTTAGGTGATGGGGTAGAACATCTAAAGCATGTATAGTTTGGTGGTGTCATTTTAAGTTTTAAAAAAAAATGCCTTAGCATTTAAATACAAGCACTGCTTTGGGGACTAAAATTCAATCGGTTTTGAAGTTTCTGCTGATGATTTTTCTAGGTTAAAAGTTGGAGGGAGGGAGAGGGAACTGGGATCGACATGTAAAATAATATATTAAACTAAAAAAAAAATGCTTTGACTCCAAAATTTAAGTTGAAGGACAAGTTACTGGGGAAAAGGATTTCTATTTTTGTTTCTACAGAAAATGAAAAGATGTGGATTCCTTCCAGACTAATGTGGTTTGATCAAGCCAGACTGCCTGAAACAGAGTACAAGCTGATCCTACATTCCAAACAGCTGGACAAAACAGCCCTACAGACTACAGCCAGGATATCTGAATCTTCTTCGAATCCCCCAAGACAGCGCCCCTTACCAGCAGGAAGTAGTTTGGAAAGAACGAACGACGCCCAAATTCCCAAATATTGTGTATAAATGTTTGTTTTCATTTAATTGGACTGTTATATAAAATTAAATTTAAAAAAGTTGCTTTAGTCACTATAAGGAAAAAAAACATATTACTTTAGTGGGTGAGAATATCACTGGGATACATGAACTGTATTTTCTTCAATCACAGTTGTCTATTTAAAAACAATAGAGATTTTGAAATCTAATTATTTTATTTTATTTTATTGGAGACAGGGTTTCTCTAAGCAGCCTTGGCTGTCCTGGAAATCAATCTATAGACCAGGATCGCCTTGAACTTGGAGATCTGCCTTGCCTCTGCCTCCAAAGTGCTGGGATTAAAGGTATGCACCACCACTGCCAGGCTTGAGGCCTGTTTTTTATGACTCAGGAATTCGATCCATGTGTGAGTGTGGATGTGTGGGTGTGTGTAGGTCAAAGGTCAATGTTTGAATGTTTTATAAATCACTCTCTATCTGACTATTTTAAGTAAGGTCATCTGTTATCCAGAACTTGTCTTACTATGTCCTTTAACATGTGAAATTCATTGACTGGGATAGTGTACTAAGTGTAAGCCCTATGGATCATCTGTTCTCTGCCTTCCCAGCATGGGGATTGTAGCCATCCTCCAGGCTTTTTATATGGGTATAATTGACCTTCATTTCTCATGTTGTGCAACAAGCACTTCTCTTTCTGACCCAAATACATTTTTACAAAAGAGATAAGCTTATTGATTTTCTCTGTGGATTTTCCTCTCACTACAGAACACTGTTTTAGAAAGTAAGTGATCCATTTCTCAGAATTCGGCTAGCAGGAACTTCATTCAGACAATCTTAGACCAGAGCTAAATGAAACTACAGCATTATCCGACAATGGGGGATTTCTATAGTAATAAATGAGATATTATGACTGGAACACAGTGAGGATTCTGAGATGCCCTGATGCTCTAGTAGGTGTATTATACCCTAACCCACTTAGGTTTCACAGGGCAAATGTTCTATGTCCAGAAGTTCTCTAGCACAGAGGATTCTGAACAGTGGCTCATAGAGAAAAGACAAGCAAACAATTCATTGCCAGCTTTCCCCAAGAATATATTTTTTCCTTTGACTCATTAATTAGGTTTATTTGAAATGTTATTATTGAAAATACTTTCAAATTTAGAGAAAAGAAGTGACATGCTTACCCTCCACACCCAGGGTACCATTTAAGTTTCCAAGGAATTTGAGAGTAAGTTGCTTACAGTGTGGCTGAGAATTCTTCAAAACCTTCTAATAATAAAGTTTCTAATAATAATTGGTTTCCCATCCAATTTCCAACTTCAAAATATGTGTGGCACTGCCCAATTTTAACCTTGAGTACAGACCAGAGGTTATCTTCCAGATAAGCTAGTAGTGTCTGGTATGACACATTTATCCTAGTAGTTGGATGTGGTAGGGATCCACTATTGGACCCCACTCTACCTTACAGTCATGTCTGTTAGGTTTTCTTCATTCTGAATAGTTTATGCATACCTGAAAGCAGTACAGAAGGAAGTTGTCAGAGAACTGTGACTATTACAATATCACAACAAGCCATTGTAACAAAAATCACATGATATTGGCACAAAGGTAGACCCAGCAAGAAACTCAAATACATAGAGAGAGAGAAACAAACTCCAATAATATTTACATATTTATGTATATGCATATGAAAATTTCATCATGAAAACCATTATTGTGTATGGTAATCCAAATGTTAGAACAACAACAAAAATCTATGAGCACCAGATGTTCCCTGAGCAACAAGTCTGAATTCATCAGAGTTCTTGCCTCCAAACTTCCAGTATCTGTTCACTAGGGGAGATCACGAGCAGGCAGCCAACTCTCCAGCAAAAACCTTCCTCCTCCCCCACCTCCTCCTCCTTGTTCTCATCTAAGTTTCCCGATCTCTCCAGGAGAGGGGAGGGATGGGGGAATGAAGTTAAGAAACAGTACAGAGAGTTCTTTGGGGGTTTCTGGAGCTGACTATGAAAAGCCACTGTGTGATACTTAGGTAAGAAACAAAAAGATCAAATTGCCTTCTTAAATCACTCACATGTAAGAAATTTCCGAAACATCCGAGGTATCTATCAGGTCTTCTGTCCTTTGTCTGAGTTAATGATTTAATTTATTTTTAATTAACACTAAGATTGTGTCTATGTGGGTATCTTGCATGTGGGATTTAGTATCCACTGGTATATATAGATGCCAGAGATAGTAGATTCCCGTGAACTTGACTGGTGGCTGTGAGCCATCTGGTGTGGGTGCTGGGTGCTGGGAACTGGACTGCTAGACTGCAGTACTCTACCATGTGTACTCTTAACTGCTGCTCCATTTCTCCAATCCCCTCTTCTGACTTTAGTGTAACTGTCTAATGGATGCTTTCCTGAGGCTTTTATTTTTTCCTCACAAATTATTAATTGGTGTAACCTCTAATATATTACTTTCCGGCAGCTTGAGGCTTCTCTTTGAGAATGGCCAGCGGTTGTGCTTTCTTAGGTATTGAAAGGTTCAGTGGGTTCAAGCTTTACACCTGTTGTTCCCAGCCTGGAGGATCAACTTCAGTGCCACCCTTACCTCCTTGCCTTACCCTTACTCTCTTTCCAGTTCTCTTCAGAAAGCCATGGCTGCTTTGGTGGCATAGTTGTGTTTCTTACATTGCAGTGGTTTTGGTGGTCCTTTTGTTGACTACCAAATGAAAGATACACACAAACACACACACACACACTGCAATCCCTATTTCCCTCATCCTTCTAAAGATCGATGTACAGTGATGTCAGATGACTTTCAGCTGTGTTTATGATAGTATCCAGAGGTTTCTTCCTGCCCCACATCTGTTTCACACCAATTTAGGTCTAACCTGTACTTAATTTTTATTTTCTAAATACAATCAACCAAGGATGAATTTTGAAAATGTTTTCATTCAAGTCACATTTTATTTCTTGCATAATCTATACAAGCAGGCCCATATAAACTGGAATAAGGGAATTGTTGACTTAGAAACAAGAGAGGTATAATGAGCCCAGATGAAAATGAACAGAGAATTATCAGCAGGGTATTTATACGTTTGCTTAATAAAGTAAATATATTGCTTAACTGCCCACATTAAAATAAAACTAAACACATAACTCATTTTAACATAATTTTTTAATTGAAACTTTGGGAGTTTCACATCATAAACCCCAATCCCACCCAATTCTAATTCCTTCCTTATCTTCATCTGTTTTAAGCTCTCTTGAAAACAGTGCACATACTGGTCCTATTGTTCTTCTACAGTGAAATGTACACAAGCAGTTTTAGACCTTTAACATTTCTTTAAGTTATGTTTGCAACACATTTAACTCATATGCACATAAATAATGAAAGTCGTTAAGTTTCATGTCAAGGAGACTAAAAAGATGTTATGATATTTACATATGTGAAATAAATTCCAGTACTGTGTAATCAATCAGTGGGTAGATTATCATTATATATATTTTTAAAATCTCTTTTTAAACTCTTGCATTCTAATCCCTGACCGAGGCTTCCTTTGCTGTGGGTTGTTACCATGTACTACTTAGAGCTGGGCTAGCATCTCAACTCCCTTTGTATTTATTTCTCAAGCAAAGGAATGTTTTGAAACTCTGATGTGTTACAACTTATACTCTTCCAAGAAAACCTGGAGCAGGATCATATCTTGCCTTGAAGAAGCTAATCTGTTCTCACTAATAGCTTAAGAAGAAACTGAATTTTATCAATAAAAAATTTATCAATATTAACAATTTCATTCCCCTCAATCTGAGTCCTTCAAAGCACAGATTATCTTCCAAGAATTCACTAAAGCGTCTGCTCCCAGGAAAGATTTCAGAGCTGCAGTTTCTTTATTTCTTTTATTTTATGTATTTATTGTTCTGCCTGCATGTATGTTTGTGTATTACTGCTAGCCTGGTACCCAGAATCATGAGAAAACAGGATTGGCTCACTGGATTATCATTACAACAGTTGGGAACCAAACTGTAGGTGCTAGGAACTGAACCTGAGCCATTTGAAAGAGCTGTCAACACTCTTAAAAACTGAGCTATCTCCCCAGCCATCAGAGCTGTAATTTTAAAAACTAGAACAGTCTATTTCAGGGAGGCATGAACAAGATGAGGAAAGGTCTCTGTTTGTCCAACTCAAATGTTTTATTTAATGTAAACTTTTAGAATAGATTCTCATATTTAAGAAAAATATTCCTGAGCCATTTTACTGCCATTTTGGATAATTTTATGTTCATGTATGCCCTCTACTTTAAAATTCTAATGAAATAGTTGCCAATTTCAATCATAAATGGCATTCTAATCCATGCTAAATGGCATGTTTCAGGTGAGATTTCACCATGTTAACCTTACACTAACACGGCCACAAACTAAATATTACATCAGAGCATCTGCTTCAGAAGCAACCTGCAAGGGAAGGTTGAGCCAGGCCATCATCAAACTCTGTACATCACATGGGACTCCGGACTCTACTCATCCAGAACTGTGGACACTGTGGTGTTGTTGAGCTCACTGCTCACAGAAGCTGAGGTCAGCTGGATGCTCCTGTCTACAGTGGGGATTCTCCCACCAACAGTTTCCTCAGTGTTCCTCTTTGGCCTCAGCAAAATAATGAAGCACTTGGGAAGAAATATGCACCCTAACAAGCCATAGCTGGATGCCAAAATGGCAAATATTTCCACGGCCACTTTGAATTTACCTTTTGTGCTCAAGTAAGCAGGGACAAAAGAGATCCAGACAATGAAGAAGACCAGCATTGCAAAGGTGATGCATTTCCCCTCATAATAGTTATCTGGCAGCCGGCGAGCCACAAAGGTTGTAAGAAAACACAGCAAGGCCAGAAGGACATCAAACCCAAATATGGAGCACAGAAACTCTATAGAACCTTCATTACATTCGAAGATGATCTTGACATTTTGAGGTTCAATGTTCTTGTACACCCTCGGAGGCTCCAACAGCAAGTAAGCTGAGCATACACCAATCTCCCCTAAAACACAGATCAGCACAATGAGTTTTCGAATACTGGGGTGCATGGATATAAGCCTAGTTTTGGACTTGGAGATCCTGTAGGCAAAAAAGAGTGAAATAGTCTTTCCGAGAATGGAAGACAGACAAAGGCAAAAGCCTAGTGCCAGAGTGACCTGGCGGGCCATGCAAGACCAGTTCAATGGCTTGCCTATGAAGAGCATGGATGAGAGGATTGTGATGACCAGAGACATCTGAATGAGGAAGCTCAGCTCCCGGTCATTCGCCTTTACCAGGGGAGTGTGCCTGTGCATCCCATACACCACGGTGACTGCCAAGACCACAAGTGCCCCAAAGATGGAGAGGATGACTAGGGTGAACCCCAGGGCCTCCTCATAAGCAAGAAACTCCACCTCCTTCGGCACACACTTGCTCTTCTGTGCATTGGACCAGTCATCTTCCCCACATGCATTACATTCTCTTTGACCTATTGAGAAAGAGCAGAGAATTTACTGCAAGAGAATCCAGTTGTCAATTTTAACTGTGAACAGTCCAGGACAGTTAAAGACTTAGCAATGTATATGCCTCTGTGTGTGTGTGTATAAGAAAGAGAGAGAGAGGGGGGGGGGGGAGGGAGGGAGGGAGGGAGGGAGGGAGGGAGGGAGGGAGGGAGGGAGGGAGGGAGAGAGAGAGAGTAAAAATTGCCTCCAGATGATGCTGTGACAGACTGAGAGTTGTTTTCAATTTTAGGAATTGAGCATTTCTTCCCAATCCCAGCTTTCTTGATGGATCCAGTGATGTGTCTGTCCTTTTCTTTCTTCTCTATCTGTCTATTGGGGATAGAGGCATGTGTCCTTATTAACTCCAGAACCACCCATCAGTGAGAAAGTTACAACCACTGAGGTAAAACAATCAAAAGGACTGGACACAGCTGGTTGAACCCCCTGTGTTTTCAATCCCTCATTTAATACCCCTCTGGGAGAAGAATCGTGTATGTGCCCATTCAAATGCCCCCCATCTCCAGATGCTCTTTTGAATGATTGGTGAGAATGAGGGTAGGAAGAAAACTAAAGTCACCAACTCTGGTCCCTGAATCTAAGAAAGCTAAGTCTGGATGGATGAAGGCTCTAAGAGGAAGCATTGGTGAACAAGGGAAAGCTACTTGAGGTGAAGTTATGGCCAAGGATGGAATGGGTCTTCTCAATGTTAAGGTAAAGATGCATGTAAAGGCTGGTGTTTCATTTCAGTCACCCTGACTCCTGGTCTGGACATCTCTGGATGAAATTATGGGTGGAGACTCGGGACCTGTAGCTGGGGAGTTGTGCAGGTTATAGGGTGCTTGTTTTCATTGCAGACCATTTTATCCTTTTACATGGTTACTCTTAAGAGACATGTGACAAGGCAGTTTTGTTCCTTCAACAACAAAAAGTAGAAACATAAATGAACCTTCTCCACACACTTCTCAAAACTGAGCTGTCTAAGTCAGCTCCAGAGAGCAGTGACTGAGTGGGCTGTTGCAGGAGTTCATGCAGCAGCAGCTGAGCAATGCATGTGCTCTTAGTACTTACAACCTTAGGATAAGCGGTGACCCTTCTCCAACTGTAGTTAATGTTTAATCTCGTTCATAAACAAGTAATGTGAAGACTGTAAATTTATTCATATTTCACAGATTGTGTATTTTATTTGGTGTTTCTAATGAACTTCATGGTTGTAGGCCTTTCCCAGCTATAGTAGTTTCAGTAGTGAAAAACAATGTTATCCTTTATCCACATTACACAAAACATCTAATAATTTGATAGATGTTAATCATTTTTGCCATACACTGCTTACAACTTTCATTTTTAAAAAAAGTGTTCCTAAGGGCCTCTTTTTGTCAGTATGTGTTTAATCTAATGAAAAAGTGGCCACCTTTACCTGGTTTCTCTGACACATATCCATCAGCACATGGGATGCAATCAAAGCAGCATATGGGTTCCCCCTGGCGAATCCCCTTCCGGGTCCCTGGAGGACATACATCTGTGCAGACTGAATAGGGAAGCTAGCAAAGAAAAAGACAATTGGTGTAACAAAGCCTTGAAACTTTTCCATTTGTGTAACTGAGAAAGTTTCCAATTGTATTTCCAGGGAGACATGTGTCCTGTTTATAAAGGAGATGAACCCAGGATAGTGAGTGAAGATAGAAAACAAACATGACAATATGAAAATCCTAGAAACAACTTTTATTGAAGAACCATCTTGTGATTGACTCTAGAAATGCTAACTCTAATGACAGTTCTTTGTCATCTTACTAAGCTAGTTCACACAAGATGCAGCTGATGGGACAAATTGCTAAGTCTGCTCCCGTTTTGGAAGAACATAAAACTTCAATAATTATCCTGAAAATCTCTCAGTAAGATCATTTCAACATAATATTAAAATTAAAGATGCTTCCTAAATGGTATGAAAATAACAAAAAAATTAAAAGCTAGTTTAAGGGAGAAAATTGTAAAGACATAAAGAAATTGCAGAAGAGGGGTAGTCTAGGAATATTTTCTAGCTAAATTGCTTTAAAAAGTTTGTACTTGTTTCTTTCTCATATCGTATATCTTACAAAGAATTTTATACTTTGAAATACAGAATAATCATGGTATTTGCAGATAAATTTATATCTTAATCTTGGAATAGGAGGGTGCTTAACTTTTTTTATATGGTGTATTGTGATGGTGTATTACCCTCCTCTCAACTGTTCCCAGATCTTTCTCCCCTCCCTACCCACCTAACCCATGTTCTTTCTCTTTCTCTTTCTCTTTTTTAAGAAAGAAAAAATAAAAGTCAAAACCAACAAAAAAAATCAATAAGAAATAAATTCTAATATAAAATTTAAAACCCCTCCCCCCACACACACACACGAACGCACGCACACACGCACGCACGCACACACACACGCACACACGCACACACACACATGCACACACACACAAAATGGAGTTCATCTTGTATTGGTCATTTACTTCAGGGCGTGGGACCTGCCCTGAAATGTGCTTGATATACCCAGTGACACTCCTCTGGAGAAAATAGATTTTCCTTTTGCCAGCACATATCAATTGCAAAAAAAAAAATTTTTTTTTGGTAAGGGATGGACTTGATACCTGCTTCCCTCTCTGTGCTAGGATCCCATCTGGTTTGAACCGGTTCCCATGTGTGGTGCCTCAGTCTCTGTGAGTTTATATATACATCAGACATGTTGTGTCTGGAAGGGTCACTTCTTGGAGTCATCCACCACCTCTGGCTCTTAAAATCTGTTCAGCTCCTCTTCTACATAGATCCCTGTTGGCCTAAGGGATCCCATGAACCATCAAATACCACAAGCTATTGCCAAGACTACTGGTTGTTCTCCACAATCTAATGGTAAGGAAGGCCCTATTGTTGAAGACAACACTTAAGCTATCAAACTTAGAAAAGTAGAGCTGGTACCAAGCTAGAAGCTTTACCCCTACTGACTAGCATTTGTGGTGCTGGGAAGTATTCTGCATGCTGCTATAGGTAAAAAGTAACTATCAATATCACCTAGCTACAAACCCTATGATCTATAGCATCAACCTCACTGCAAAATATACTAGTGCAATCGTGACACCAATGTCATGAGAATAACCAACCACTTTTTGATTGGATTTAAGGCCCAGTCCATGAGATGGAACTCATGCCTAACACTGCTGAAATGGCCAAGAGCCTGAAATTAGATAGGTCATGGGCCTAGGGGAAAATCTACTACCATTATTCTGTTTAAAATAAAAATGACTCCTGGTGACATACTACTATACTCATAGATCTGTTTCTCACTCATCCCTCATCAGAGAAGCTTCCCCCTGCAGTAGACAAGAACGAACACAGAGATACACAACTGGACAATGTGCAGAGAGTGACAGACTTTGGAACACTTAGTCCTAAATGAGATGTCTTCATCAAACCTCTCCCCTCAGGGCTCTGGATAAAGTACTCTTTCTGAAAGAGTAATAATACTTAGATGTAATCTCAGAATTTGGGGGGGGCCAAAGAAAGAGGATCATGAATTTGAAGCAAGTCTGAGCCGATAGTCAGGTCATGTCTCAGAAAGCAGAAAATTGTAATTCTATAAGGCTTTCTATCACTAAAACATAAACATATATGTTTGGAGCTATTAGTAAATGCTTAGTAAGTCACTGTTGAATTACATTTGAAGCACTCCCTTATATAAGTATAACATCAATCTTAATAGAGAAGAGAATTAAAATGACTATACTGAAACCTTATTAAAATAGAAATATAGTAGTATACTTTGATTAGTTTTCTTTCAATGTTAGCAGAATAGGTACATGCAAACCTTGTTTGGGCAAACATTTTCATTCAATGTACTGGGCACCTAGCTAAAGGAACATGAAAACAAAGTGTCAGGATCCATCTATAAAGTACTTAACCATCCAGGCAGTGAGTTTGGCACCACAGAAGATGTTTAGGCTTAGGGCAGCTCTGTCCTTCCTGCAGTTATAGAAGAGTCGTATTTCTGTGTTGGCCTACATGGTATCTGGCAATCTATGGCTTTTGAGCCCTTGATATAGCTAATGCAGCTAAGCAACCAAATTTTCCATTTTATTTCATTTTTATTTATTTACTTTTTTGTGTGTGATCCTGAGATGAAACTTTAGGCCTCAAGCATACCAGATAAGCAGTATATAGCTCAGTTGTAATAAATGCATATTTGAAAAGCTAACTATAGTTAGGGGCTTCTGGGTTGGACAAAACATCTCCTGAACAAAGAAATGAGATGCAGGGAATGGTGGTATGTATGTACCTGATCCTAGATCTCAGGAAGCAGAGGCCAGCAGGTCTATATGAGTTTGAGACCAACCTTGTCTACAAAGTGAGTTCCAGGACAGCCAGGACTGTTACACAGAGAAATCCAGTATTGAAAAAAACAAAACAAACAAAAAGAAGCTCCCAAAGCAGGAATTCCCTCTGGCCCCAGTGAAATTACTTTCATCCTTTATAATTTTCCCAGTCTTCCATCCTGAGATTCCATTGGAAGATTTAAATTGTCGGTGTTTCCGTGTCACTTGTACACAAGTCACTAAATAGGAAACACTTAATTATATTGTCAAAACTCTTTTGATGGGAGATGTCATTCTGTATATGTTTCTCATACTGGTTAATGAATAAAGCACTGTTGGTCAATAGGAAAGGAAGATAGGAGGGACTAGGAGATGAGGAGAGAGGAAGTAGGAAGGAGGAGTCAACATGGAGAGCCTGGAGAGAACAGAACCGCCATTCCTCCATTCTCGGTAAGACCACGTGGAAATACATAGAAATGGGTTAATAATTAAGATAGAGCTAGCCGATAAGAAAATAGTAACTGGCCAACAGGATTATATCAAATACAGAGTCTCTGTGTGTTATTTGGGACTGGCGCAGCGGCGGGACAAGACTCGGCGGCAGGCGGAAAAACCCATACTCGTTACACTCTTTCGTGCAACTTTCCCCAAATTCATATTTTACTAAAGGCAAAGAGTTGAATACATGATCCAAGGTGGTGTTTTTTCTCAGCTTGGTGACACAGTTTCTGATGAGCTTTTTCCAACGTCTCTTTTTACAAACAGGGACTTGTTATGTGACAAAGACTGGGTTGGAATTCAAGCTCTTCCTGACTCAGGTTCCCAAGTGCTGTCTTATATAAACCACCATGTGTGGCTGCCCTTCAGTACAGCTCTGGTCCTAATTCCACAGCAGAATGTTCAGAGCTGCAGCTCTATGCATCAACAGACCCCTCTTCCTATAGAAGGGGAAGGAGGGAGCCTGGTGATGTAGTTCAGTGGGAAAGCACTTGCCAACATGCATGAAGTCCTGAGTTAAATGTTTACCAGCTCAATGGGGATGGGGATAAAGGTGTAGTAAATAATAATAATAGCAGTAAAAGTAGTCTTTCTTTCATAAGCTATTTACATAAACACAAATACAACAAATCATAATCTATTATTTCTCAGAAAAATCTTATAAAGAATTTTGGAAGTTTTAATCTCAACTCTTTCTCATTTAACATCTCAATATAGGTTTTTTTTTTTTTTACTGGATAATTAAGACTTTTTTAACATGTACATGCATCCATATATAGAACAGCCTTGTAATTGGTGATTGGTGTCTAAACTTAGGAACCTACAAATCCCCCGTCATTGTCACAGGATACTGTGAAGAACTGTTTGGGGGGATCCAGAGTGGCCAGAGGGTGTTGATACCTGTTGTTCTGAGGCTTTTCCACACAGCCTCTGCAAAACTGCATGGATTTAAGAGAGAAACGCCTACACAGCCCAAGACTACAGTATCAACAAAGAGCCTGAGGATGTCACAGACTTCTAAGTACCTGTAATCAGAAAACCATTGTCAAATTCCAAAGACAGTTACCTCAGATACCCCATCTGCAAGCCTGGATATGCAGGAAATGACTAAAAATGAGCTATACAGGAAATGGTGAAAGGGAATAGAGAACCTGAGGTTTCCTGATAGCCAGCCAAGTCATTCTTAGGGAAAGCAATGTTCTGGCTGGCAGGGAAGTACTCAGTGTGACAACTTCTGAAAGTACAGAAAAAGGACTAGAAAGTGCATAAAGAGGGAAAATAGTGGTTTTGGTATTAGTAAAAAGGTTTAAAAAAAAGTAGAAAAAGGTGAACTAAAAATCCAACAGAAACTAGATTAACTACAAAGTCAATAAACATGGAAGGCTTCTCATTCATTAAAAAAGTCTTTATATCAACTAAACTATACTAAAAGAGAGTGCCCTGAGCAGTGAACTGGTGAGAGATCTGGCAAATCATAGTGCTCACTGACCAGCCTAGCTAAATAGGCAAGCTCCAAGTTTAGTGAGCAATCCTGTCTCAAAAAACTTAACATGAAGAGTGACTGAGGAAGAGCCCAACATTGGCCTCTTGTCCCCACATGCATGTACACATACAATCAAAGACACACATGTGTATCACATACATACACGCACATCCTTAACTACTATATAAACAGAAAAACGAAAATAGGACACAAAAGTGGTCAAAATAACTATGATCAAAGTACTTGAGAAGATAATGTACTGAAACTAATCTTTAATACTGAAATCCAAGAAAATATTCCAAAATTTAAAAGTATGAATTTTCATGTATTTTAAAATGTGTTGTATTCAAGGAAAACTGATTTATAATTAGAATAATTTCGTTGGTACCCTTAAAAGTATATAAATTCAAATAAAATAATATATCAATGCAACTAACCCTTGATGACTCAGTGTTCCAAAATATTGTAGAATTCTTTGGAATAAAGAGCTCAAACATAGTATCTCTGAAGTTGAATTTCCCAACTGTCACAAAGGAAATTTCTCCATTGTCGTCTAATTGCCAGTTTAGGATATCATAGTGCCCATGTAGTACATCTCCATTTTCATCCAGCACTAGCCATTTTTCATCATGTGTTTTAAATTTAATTCTCTTCATATAGTACATCAGCTAGAAAGCAACACAGGAGGGGAAAAAAAGAGAAAATGAAAACAATTTGCAAAAATTCAATTGTCTAGAAAATATTTTGTAAAATCATTTCAAATTCATATTTAATTCATGAAATTGTAATGCTTCCTCTGGGTCTCTCTATTTCTTATCTGCCATAATAACCAATAGCCACATATGCAAATCAAACTTGAAACATGGTTGGCCACATGAAAATGTGCTGTACACCAGGTTACAAAGACTTCAGTAAGAACTTTCTGATAAGAAGGCAGGGTGGGAGCTGCCACTAGTAAACTAGTGAAAGTCAGAATGGGGGTGAGGAGGTTGAACTTCATACCAAAAACAAAGAGGGCCTTCAGAAATCCAGACAGGAAATGAACGAATACATAAAAAGTGCAAAGAAAAGAGATTAGCAACACAGGAAAAAACACAGCTCCCACCATGAAGTCACCTTGTGTGGACCGAGGAAGCTACTTCCTAAGGGAGACTGAGAGGAATGCAGTCCTCCTCTCAGGACCAGGCTGTAGCATGTATTCCTCCTGGTTAGTGGTGGAGAAAAAGTCCATTCTGTCACACTATGTGTCTCTGAGACAGACACCTGAGTACCGTATCCAGAGGGGACCCGTTGTTCAAATGGAACCACCCTGGGAGGCTAAGATTAGGGAACAACCACATTATTGGACTTGGTCTGTCACAGCTCCTGAGTGAGGAGGCGATCAAGGAGATAGTTGTGTAGAGCAGGGTAGCTGGTGAAAACAAGAATACAAAGCAGGAGCCCCAGCATTGGCTAAGAAGTGCACAGGGAGGGATACTCCCAATCTACGTTAGCAAGAGCAGATTTTATCAGCTGAGACTGACCCTGGAGTTTGACAGTTCTCTGGCTGAAGTCAGTGGGTATATCAAAAATTTTTTTTTGAGACAGGGTTTCGCGGTGGTTATGGAGGCTGTCCTGGAACTACCTCTTGTAGACCAGGCTGTTCTTGAACTCCCAGAGATCTGTCTGCCACTGCCTCCCGAGTGCTGGGACTAAAGGCACCACCACTGCCCAGCAAGGGGATATATCAAACTCTGGAGCCACCTATTTGTTCTCTTTGGTTGTAGGACTGATGTTCCAGGGGTATATATGATACCCACAGCTGCATCCTTCCAGAAAGGAGACTCAGATTTAGGATTCCTTGAAGATGTGAACACAGATCCTTTGTATCACCTCAGTACCACAGTTGCTTCCCACACTGGCAATGCACATAGGACACACCTTGATTAAAGCATAAGCCACCATAGAGAACATAATCTAGGAAGTCTGGGAGCAGGGGAGGGGACACAGAGTACCTCCCCAGCCTACCGAATGCAAATAAGTATAAATAGCAGAGGCTCCTGTAAGCAAAGAATGGATGTTAGTGAGGTAAAGACAGCTCTGATGGGTATAAGACACTTGTCCACTACTGACCACAACAGCATAACATCATAACCATAGGAAAGGAAAAGTCTACAAATTCAAGTGACATTTTGCCCTATGCATACGTGTTACGAGCAGGTTTTCCCAACAGCCTGGTCCAACAGCTGCACCAGCCCCAAATAACAATAGAGACACTGTATTAAATATAATTCTGTTGGCCTGTTACTAGCATTTCTTATTGACTACTCTGTCTTAAATATTAACCCATGTCTATCAATCTAAGTATTTCCACGTGGTCTTATCTTGCCAGAAAGAGGGTCCGGAGTTCTCTCTGGGTTCTACATGTTGAATCTCCTCCCCATCTATTCCTAAATCTTCCTTGTCTCCTCATCCCACCTATTTTGCTCTCCTATTGGCCAACAGGGATTTATTCATTAACCAATAAGAAAAAATATTTACAGAATGACATCTCCCATCACATATGGCTGGATGTCTCTAGAAGAAGCTGCATGAATACTCTCTATCTATCTATCTATCTCTTTCTCTTTCTTCCTCTATATCCTCTCTTTCTTTCCTCTCTCCATTCTCTCTCTTGATTTTTTTCTTATTTTCTATGTTTTCATCATTTTTGTTACTTTACTGTATCATGTAAATTTTTTATGTTTCTAGTAGTTATTCCCTGTGATAATGTATTTCATTTGTCTACAAAACTTTTCCTTATTGGGGTTGCTTTTGTTATTTTGTTGTTATTTTAATCTTTTCATTGGTATCTTTTTGTGTATGTGCACTTGTTTTTTGCTTGGTTGGTTGGCAGGTTACTGATGTTTATCTTTATCTCTACTTTTTCCACCCTCTCTACATTTAATATTTTCACTTTACTATTTTTTAAGTACTCTTATTTTGTAATTTTAATGCCCACTCTTATTTATTTGCTGTTGTTTTTGAAGTTACTCATTATTGGGCTTTGTTGTTATTTTCTTTTTTTTTTCAAATCTCTTCCTTGTTTCTCTTTCCCCTCTATATGATTTTCTGTACACTTTGCTTTCTTTTCTTCCACCTAACCTTATTTCTCCTCCCTTTCTTCACTTTCTCTGACTACTTCCTATATCTCATCCATTCACAGATTCTACACCCGCCCTAAATAGTACTTTTTGCTTATAGTATATTCCTTAGTAGCTTTTCCATTTTTAGGTTTATGCTCAATAATGGTAGATCACCAGACTGCAACTGATACCTTGCAAATTTCTATACCTTTAATGGGTTCATTGTATTACCGTTACAACAGTTTGAATTCTCCTCACTGAGTGGTTACTGGGGATTGAACCTTTATCAGTAGCCCAGTAAAGGAAGAGACATTCAGACCACAAAACAAAAACACAAGACCTTGGAGGGAGTTGTGGGATGTGATAAGGAATGCTGCCTTCCTGGCTTGAAATGGCACTCTTAAACTCCCATCAGCTACTATCACCTGAACAAGATCTGCACAAAGCTGGACTAACCCCTATTATGGAAGGGAGAGGGGCTCATGCATTACCAATCGTTCCTATGGATATATAGATATTTGATGGTCTTATTTATCCTTCAGTAGGCCAGCCACTGGCAAGTGTAACGCTTCTGTGAACGAACCCTCAACTATCTTACCAAGAGCCCTTGAAACACTGGGTCACACACACACACACACACACACACACACACACACACACACACACACACACACACACACCAGGACATCAAAGTAGATGTGTAAAAAGAGGGACAAGAGAAGATAATCAGGTGAATATGACTGTGCATGTATGAAAATGCCAAAATGAAACATGTAATTAACATAACAGTAACTAGGTCTGTTTGATTCAGTTTAAATGAAATAAAAGGGGAGTCATATAAGGATAAGTTACTGGGGAAAAGGATTTCTAGTTTTATTTCCACAGAAAATGAAAAGCTGTGGATTCCTTCCAGACTAATATGGTTTGATCAAGCCAGACTGCCTGAAACAGAGTACCAGGTGATCCTACATTCAAAACAGCTGGACAAAGCAGCCTTACAGACTACAGCCAGGATTTCTGCGTCTTCTTAGAATCCCCCATGACAGCGCCCCTTACCAGCAGGAAGTAGTTTGGAAAGAACGACGCCCAAATTCCCAAATATTGTCTATAAATGTTTGTTTTCATTTAAATGGACTTGGTTATATAAAATAAATTAATTAATTAAAAAAAAGCAACTTGAATTAAGAGGAAAAAGGAAATTTTCTGGGCAGTGGTATCCCACCCCTTTAATCCTAGCCCTTTAGAGGCAGAGGTAGGCATATCTTCAAGTTTGAGGATTGCCTGGTTTAAAGAGTGAGTTCCAGGACAGCCAGTGCTACACAGAGAAACCCTGTCCGAAAAAAAATTAGTAGGATTTTGCCTGACAAATACTGACAAGGAAATGCTTTCCATCCTTTAGTTCCATAGTGTTTCAGGGGAAAGGGTGTGCAGAAGTCAGGGTCCCAAGCACAACAGTATGTGGGAGTGATGTTACACTTCCAGGATAATGGATGGACAGCAACTGGAATTTCTCTGAGGAAATAACCCATCACCCTGGGACATATCCTTAGTTTTCCTTAGCATCACATGCTATTCTTGAATTTTCCAACCAAAGTTCCTAGTGCAATCACCAACTCACCAGAGATCAGTAGTGCTGCACAGCCTCACAATAAGGCTGATGGACCCATCCTTGTGCACACACAAGTCCCCACTCAACTGTCTTCTCTGTAGCTGCAGATCAGGCCTTCAGCCTCAGCTCTGCTTAATACTGGCCCTGCTTTCTGTACTACAACCTCTCCTCATCCTGTTTCTCCTTCCCTTCTTCCAGCTCCATGAGTTTTCTCCCATTCCCCTACCAAGATACACTCTCATTTGGAAACTTCCTACAGGGAACTCAGAGAACAAAGAAAAACAACCACCTCCTCTATGAAAAAGCATTCTTCCTGGCTAAAATAAAAAACACCAATGACAGTTTATGCTGGAGAGGATGTGTAGAAAGGGGAACATTACTCTGTTGCTGGTGGGAGTGCAAACTTATACAGCCACTTTGCACATAAGTATGGTAGTTTCTCAGAAAAAAAATGGGAATCAGTCTACCTCAAGATCCAACAATTCCACTCTTAAGCATATACCCAAAGGATGCACACTCATATCACAAGGACATCTGTTCAACTATGTTCACAGAAGCATAATTTTTAACACCCAGAACTTGGAAGCAACCTAGATGCCCCTGAACTGAAGAATGGATAAAGAAAATGTGGTACATTTACACAATGGAGTACTACTCAGCTGGGAAAAAAAAAAATGAAATCTTGAAATTCGCAGGCAAATGGATGGAACTAAAAGAAACCATACTGAGTGAGGTAACCCAGTCATTAAAAGTTTAGTATGGTATATACTCACTTATAAGTGGATATTAGACAGAGCAAAGGATAACCAGCCTACACAGCCTACAGTTCACAACTCCAGAGAAGCCAGGAAGCAAGGAAGATCCTAAGAAAGACATATATAGTTCCCTGGAGAGGGGGAAAGGGAGAAGATCTCTTTAGGGGAGGGAGAGAGAGGTAAGAGGAAGAGGAGGGATGGAGAAGAACATGAGGGAACAGGAAGATCAAGGCTAGGGAATAATAGAGAAAGAGAACAAGAAAAGAGATACCTTAATAGAGGGAGCCATTATAGGTTAAAAGAGAAATCTGGCACTAGGGAAATGTCCAGGAATCTACAAGGATTACCCCAAGTAAGAATCTAAGCAATAGTGGAGAGGCTACCTTAAATGCCCTTCTTCTATAATGAGATTGATGACTAACTTAAATGCCATCCTAGAGCTTTCATCTAGTAGCTGATGGAAGCAGAAGCAGAGATCCACAGTTAAGCACTGAGCCAACATCCTGGAATCCAGTTGTAGAGAGGGAGGAGGGATAAGCAAAGGGGTCAAGACTATGCTGGGGATACCCACAGAAACAGCTGGCCTGAGCAAGTGGGAGCTCATGGACCCCAGTCTGATAGCTGGGGAACCACCATAGGTCAAAACCAGATTCCATGAACGTGGATGTCAGTTGGGAGACCAAGGCAGTCTATGGGACCTCTAGCAGTGGAACCAGTATTTATCCCTAGTGCATAGACTGTGGAAGCCCATTCCTTATGGAGGGATATTCACTCAGCCTAGGTACATGGGGAGTGCCTAGGCCCTGCCACAAATGATGTGATAGACTTTGAAGAACCCCATGGGAGGACTCACCCTCCCTGAGGAGTCGATGAGGGATATGGGGGGTTGGTGGGGAGCATGGGGGGGCCAGAGGAAGAGGGAACTGGGATTGGTATGTAAAACAAGATTGTTTTTAATTTAAATTTTAAAAAAATGAAAAAAAACATTCTTCCTCTTTGCAAGATGGCTAAGAAGGACCTGGATACCCTCCAAGTGTTCCTTTCCCATGTCTGACCTGTACTAAATGAACTCCAAGCTAGGGTCATTTATCCAGGATTCCTCCAACTTCATTAGTAAATTCCAAAGGCTCCTGTGGCTTTTGAGCTAACTTGATGGAATACCTATGTCATGCTGATCATATTATGCATGCATGGTTAAAAAGACCTGCATCTGATCTTTCTTGCTTGGGCAAATGAGGTTCATACACATAACCCAAATACAGGCTGGTCAAGCTCCCTTGCTGTAACTGACACAGAACCCTGTTAGCTATATTAGGCCACCAATCTAGGAAATAAAGAGGAAGGATTTGCTGATATTAGATGATTACTTGTCTTCTAAAGTGAATCATGAAGACTAATATTAATTATATTAATCATAAACCACAGGAAGTAAACTATGGGTCTTTCAAGAACCTTTCTTCCCTCTTTGACTTTAGACTATCTGAAATGATATTCAAGTGAACTAATCTAGACCCTGAGAGTCCAGAGACCAAGGCATCTTGTCTGTACATTTTATAAGCCAAGCCTCTCTATATATGAAACAAGAGCTTCAAAAACTATGGCAAGAACCACAGACTACCTTGTCTTCCTTATTAAGCATGGGCCTTAAAGGCCTTTAATTACCAAATAAAGACTTCAAGGACTAGGAGGGTCAAAGTAGAGGAAGAAAGGGACAATAGGCAGATATGTTTAATGACAATGCAATAAGCCTCCCTACCCATCTTGAGAAGTTCTTCATCTCCCATCTAGTAGCCATCAGTTCAGTATAAGACTAGCTGGAACAATTCAAGCCAGCAATACCCCAGGTCATGGAATAATAGACATCCACCAGAATCATGTCCAATCTGCAAAGTGTACTAGAGAAAAAATGTTCTAATAATTTGACTAATAATCAGCCTTCATGAAGGAAGGCCAGTCAGTATTCATTCAAGAAGCACAGGTGTAGTCAAACCTGTGAAAGGACAAATATTTCTGATTCTTTTCCTGGAGTATAAACTATTCCATGGGACGTTGAGGAGCCCTGGAGAGAATTTCCTCCCTTTGAGAGCTAACAGATTTCAGGGACTCTATAAGTTATGTTCTCCATCTCTAGGGATGAGACTAAGGCAATCCTAGATGTGGCAAGGAGGAAAATTACTTTTATTTTAGATATTGCCATCATTTTTTCAGCCCTTACCACCTTCTCTGGTTCAATCCCTCCGGTCCCAGATCCTCTTCACTGATATTGATGGCAAGCTCCAACCAGTGAGTTTATACCCCTGTTTACCTGCAACATATGTAAATCTTTCTTTTCTGCTCTGAAACAATTGTCCCATTCCCCTCCTAAGTAGAAATGGCTTGTCTACATTTCAGGCTGATCTAAACTCTTTGAAGCTTCTAATACAAGTCCATGGTCCTATCACAGCCCAGAGCCATCTAGAGCCTCAAAGGCCCTCCTTATAGTCTCTACTATAGATCCCAATGTAACACAAGTTGTCCCTGAAGACACATTCATAAATTTCTGAGTACTGGGCCACTATGTCCCAGTAATTCTGTGTGACATACCTAGCATGGCAGTTAAAAAAAAAAATCAGATACTACAGAATCAGCTATGAACTGAGGACTATAAATGAACTTCACACATAGATCTCAATCTTTCCATCTTCTTGGGGGAAAAAATCCCCTCTGTTCACTCCTAATTCACAATATTAGCTCTGAATAAAGCTGTGTTCTTTTATATTCCCATCCTTCCATGTTCTCAAAGAATAGTTGCCGCCAAAGGGTAGACCCCTCCTTCTAGGGGCTCTTGAGATAACCCCTACCTCTTTGAATCAGTACTAGCCCCTTTTAAACTCTTTTATGGGAGTAGCCCTTCAGTGTATAGATGACTTATAAATCTGGCTGCAGCCCAGGCACATGTACTTCATATCAAAATAGTATTCTAACACTTCAAAAGTTAATGGCATGTAGATATGAATTTTTTTTCTTCTAAGACCCAAATATTTCAACCAAAAGGTCTAGCTCTTTGGACTTATATTAACCCCGTGTACATAGAACTGTCCTACTCAGGCTTACAACTCAGGTGGCCAGTATATATTTCAAGAACCATAAAAGGGACACTCGGGCATTTCTCTGGGTAACAAACAAACTGGTCAACAGGCAAAACAAACTTAGCTTCTCCTTGAGGCTGCCTTAATTCGCAGTCCCATTCACCAACATCCTCATTGCATCCCTTAGTGGACTCAACAGAATAGATCAGGGCTTCCCAGCACCCTGGAAGATGGTTGCAAAACCCGGAACACAACCTATTTCTCCATGGATTCTCCCCAGCAGAAGACTTTTGTTTGCATCATGCCACACTTTTGGTAGGGAGGCAGGGGACTAAGACCATCCAAATTCTAGTTGAGCTTTTTTTTACAGAGTTCCTCTTGGTCCATTTCCAAAGCTTTTCTAACATGTTGTCTGACAAATCCTTAAGAAGTCCTCAGTACTCTTTCCTTTTACAGCCTGTCCTACATAGTGAAACATGCCAGAGGAAGATTAGAAAATAGAGTTCATTCACCTACCTCTGTGACTCAAATACTTATTAGTTCTTGTGAATACCTTCACCACATGGATAGAGGCATACTCCACAAAAATCAAAAAGGACATCAGAGATCACCATCATCCTCATAGGATATATTATCCCTCACTGTGGGCTCCTCTGGTCCCCAAAGAAAATCACCCAGATATATAGCTAATATCACTCTCAAAATTAAGTATTATCTCTAATCCTGACATCCACATGTTTGTGGGTTTTTTGTTTGTTGGTTGGCTTTGTTTTGTTTGAGACAAGGTCCCACCATATAGCCCTGGCTTGTCTACAACTTGCTTTGTAGATCAGGTTGTCTTAGAACTCACAGAGATCAACCTGCCTCTATCTCCCAAGTACTGAAATTAAAGGCTTAAGCCACCATAGCTGACAGTCTCTGTCTTCCAGGAAGGTAGAAAGGGCTAGTTGAACTCTTGGGAGATAGATTACTAAACTTCCACTCAAAACAACATTCTTGGCCCATTCTCCTATTTGTACTATAATGATCCCATATTACTCCGAAGTCTACAACCTATCTCAACCTCATTTAAGACCTTTATGGTAGCTCCTTCCTCCAGTCAGACCTCTTGTTACACCCAGAATTCACTATCTGTTTCAGTATGTTATAGATTTCATATAGATAACCAAGACTGTCACTGAGTGCCAGGACAAGAACAGATACAAGTATGACTTCACTTTTTCAGGATAACCTCCTTACATTAACTTAGGAGTCTAGATGTATCTTAAAATGGCCCTGTATGATAACTGACCACTCAAAGCCATGTGAATGGGACCTTATCAAATATTCCTTCTTTCTTAAGCTGCAAGGGCTATCACTGTGAAGTCATCTGTCTTGAGTTAAAACTATTCCCCACTCAGAAGCTCAGACAAAATCTTCCTCTGAGACTCTTGGAGAGCTCTGTTTCTTCTTCTGGAAAGATCTAGGTGAAACTTATCCACAGACACCCCAACACCTCCATGAGTAGTAGGCTGCTCCCTCAGCTCTCTAAGCTTTAATTTTACAAGTCCTTTCTCTTTCTTACTCATTCAGTGTCCTAATAAACAAGACCCAACTGAGTTCTAAGAGTTCATTTTAGATCTGTTTATTCAGGGGGTCTTCTAGGTTATTTTGGGACTGAAGTAGTCACTTACCTTTAGTTAAAATATATTTCTACTTCTATAAGACAGCCAAATTTGGTGGTGGGCCATATCAGGGAACTTGTTATTGTCTTTTTACTCATATGCCTCCATGTTAAGGAACTGACTCCACAAGAAAGGCACACATACACAATAATAATAACAAAAAATAAAGAATAATTGTCAATGAGTGCTAAAGCAAGTAGGCCAAAAAGTATAAAGCAATACATTTTCAGAGCTTCAAAATATTGCCCAACAGGATAATGATTACTTCCCAAGGGAAATACGGCAATTTCCCACAGAAAGAATGGTGATAGCACTACAATCAAGTCACCAAAGTTAATAATAACATCAATAATTTAAAATGAAAGCAACAAGAAATGCAATGGCCCCAGCCATGCAGCCTCTGTTGTATTGAGAGGTATATAAGGGTAAAGTGATGATGATCAGTCAAGGAAGAAGTAACAAGTTAGAGATTGTCTTACTTAAAGTTTTCTATTGCTGTGAAGCAACACCATGACCACAGCAACTCTTATAAAGAATACATTTAATTGGGGTGGTCCATTTACAGTATCAGAAGTACAGTCCATTATGATCATAAAGAAGAGCATGGAACTATGCAGTCAGACATGATGCTGGAGCTGAGAGTGCTACATCTTGACGCAAAGATAATAGGAAGTCAACTGACTGTCACACTGAGGGAAGCTTGAGAAAAGATTTCAAAGCCCACCCGCACAATAACACACTTTCAACAGAAGGTGTGGCCCAGATTAAAAGTGTGCCCTCTGACCTCAAGGTTACTCTGAGCCAACATGAGACCAAAAACAAAAGGCATAGAAATGACTCTTCCAGGTAACACCCCAAAATCTTTACAGTTCTCCTACAGTTCTCACATTGCATGAAGCCTCTATAGTCTAGTTCCCTGAAAGCTAGATAAGACCATATGAGTAATATATGACTATGTGAGTGTAAGAAGAATTGTACATAATTTCCAGAAATGGTCTTTGTGCCATTCTTCCCTTTTGTTGCTTAAATGTGAGCATCCTAGAATACAACATAGGAACAGGCAAACTAGAAGAAACTGAAGGCTCTAAATCATTCAGTTAGTCCTAGAATATTTACTTTTAACTTTTATTTATGTTTTAAAAATTCAGCTTATCTAGTAAAGGAGTTATTTTTGTGGGGTCATGAACTCCACTCTGTTAATAAATGGGGACTTAAAACACACCTCCAGCCAGGCTTTAATGGTGCGCACCTTAAATTGCAGTACTCAAAAGGCAGAGGCAGGTGGATTTCTGTGAGTTCAAGGTCAGCCTGGTATACAAAGTGAGTTCTAGGACAAAACAGGGCTGTTATAGAAAAAGCTTGTCTCAGAAAAAAGAAACAAACAAACAAAAGATATACCCAAGTCAAATCGGCAAACCATTTAAGAGGTCATACAAGGAAATGTGACTATCAAATGCAACGGCAAATAGTTTTAAGGTCATGAATACTTATAAATGTTGTGCTAAATCAAGAAGTAAAACAACTCACCTGCCAGAACTCAAAGGTAGGTATATATGCACAAGTGTTATTCGGAGTATATGGCCCATGTCCCTCTTGACATCTGCTAAGGTGATCTAGAGCATAGGCCATAGTGTACACAGCTTGTTTGACATTGTTTGTGGTTCTGAGCTGAGATACATCCAGATAGGTATTTTTCAGGTCTTCCAGCTTCTCCTCTCCAGTGCAGAGCTGATCAGACATATCATACAATCTGTCTTCTTTGCCAGTCATATTCACTCTGTGGTCCACATTGTAAGGCACACTGCTATTGGGCCAGGTACAGTTAAAAGCAGTTTGCCAGAATTCAATGGTCAAGACATCATTTGGATCCTTGCTAGGGTGTACATCATAAAGAAATTCTTTTAATCCTGGTATAACTGATCTTGGTATAGCAAATCCAATAGTTCCACCAAAATATGGAAAGTACTCGGGCTTTGCAATGAGGGCTGAGGTAATCCAGGCTTCGCTGGCTATCCAGGTCCTGTCAGTTATGTTATGATGAACCATTTCCAGCACAAAGGGGCTGAGATCAATGTCAGAAGTAAAAAGCACAACAACTCTGGCAGTGGAATTCTTCACTGCATTGACAGCCTTTTGCATTTTCTCATTGGAGTAGACTTTGGGAATGGTTTCAGAGAAAGCGACACAGAGGTTGGAACTTTCCATTTTTTCTTTAAATGTTTTTACTCCATATTTTCCATAATCATCATCAGCTGCAATAGTCCCCACCCAGACCCAACCAAAGTGTTTGATGAGATTCACCATGGCCTCAGACTGGATCTTATCACTAGGTATTGTGCGAAGATAAGATGGAAACTGGAATTTGTCACTAAGAATTGAGCAGGAAGAAGTATAGCCCACCTAAAATAGAAAACATTTATAGTGATTAGAAAGCCAGAGCCAATTTTAAATGACAGCTTCAGAATATTCTGAGAGGGAAGTACTGAATAATCTCTTTTTCCTCACATTTTTCCCTGAAAAAAAAAAAAAGACTCACTATTCATATTCAATGAGTGGGCCTACAGATGGAAGTTTGGTCTGTGCTGTCAACTCCAAGGGGGTTAGAGCAGTCTACTATTGATAAAATTCAATGTAGTGTTTATCATGAATGACACTAAAAGTCAGGTCATTTTCCCTTTCCTTTATTCTCCCTGGAGATAAGGTCACTCCCCTGAGTCACAACATCCAGACTGTTCATCAACTTCAGTATCTCATGCACAAAGATGATGGAAGAAGTCCACCCCCCCATTCATTTGGTAGCACCAGTTTCTTTTGCTTACAGTGTCTTGATGGGAGATGTCATTTTGTAAATATGTTTCTCATACTGGTTAATGAATAAAGGCAGGAGTGACTAGGAGACAAGGAAGAAAGAAGAAGGAGGAAGGAGGAGTCAGCATGGGGAGAAAGGAGAGAACAGAACCGTTGGTCCCCGCTCTCCGGTAAGACCACATGGAAATACATAGAAATGGGTTAATACTTAAGACAGAGCTAGCCAATAAGAAACTAGTACCTGGCCAACAGCAGTATATCAATGTTGTTGTGATAATTGGGGCAGGCACGACGGCGGGACAAGACCGGCAGCAAGCGGAAAAACCTTATTCCTTACATATGGCGCCCAATGTGGGGCACGAACCCACGACCCTGGGATTAAGAGTCTCATGCTCTACCGACTGAGATAGCCAGGCAAATCAGAATGTGCTCTGGAAATGTCCTACAAAAAGCGGATGATAGCGCCCTCATAGTAGGCTTTGTGTGGCTAGTAATTGTTGTACCTGAGAGACCAGAGCTATATAAGCAGCAATTTCTAAAGGAGCCAATATATGAAATCTTTTGAGGACTGATACCAGAATATAGCAATTGATGACCCAGGTATTGATAGGGAAATTCTTGTTGCACCTTTTCTGGGTGCAGCCAGCTAGTTGAAGATTATGTTGCAATTTCCCAAAAGCCTCATTCACTTCCTTAAAATCTGGGCCAGGTAAAAGAATATCATCCATATAATGTATAATATACAGGGATTGGAATTTTTCTCTAATGGGGGCAATGGCCATCGATACATAAATTTGACAAATAGTGGGACTATTGGCCATTCCTTGAGGCAACACCACCCACTGATACCTCTTATAAGGCTCTTTAAAATTAATAGAAGGGATACTAAATGCAAATCGTTCACTATCCTGAGGATGCAAAGCAATGCTAAAAAAAAGCAATCTTTTAGGTCTATAACTAATAAATGATAGCCTTGATGAATACCCACAGGGGAAGGTAAGCCAGGTTGTGTTGCTCCCATAAGTTGCATACAATCATTAACAGCTCGGAGATCTTGTAAGAGTCTCCATTTTCCAGATTTTTTCTTTATAACAAAGATTGGAGTATTCCATGGGGAAGTTGAAGGAATAATATGTCCTGCCTCTAATTGTTCCTTTACAAGTTGATGTGCAGCCTGTAATTTCTCAATAGATAAGGGCCATTGCTCCACCCATACAGAGTTATCAGTTTTCCAGATAATAGGAATGGGAACAGGCTGCACAGCAATAGCCCCTAGGGAAAATTTCCCAGCCCAGAGCGATCTCTGGCTCTTTTGATAATTAAATTTTTAGATGCAACAGACTGAGGGTCACATTGTAGGAATTTACCCAGTCCTTTCCCTTGTACATAACTTTGGTCAGCCAGCATATTTTTAACAGGCTCAGTAGTAAGCATGGCTCCAATGGCCTGAAGCATATCATAAGGGATATGACTTAATACAAAAGGCTGAGAAAGATCTGTATGTCCTTCATCATCTGACCATTTAAGAAACTGAGTACTACATTCTGGAGCCACAGTAGTTCCTTTTTAAATGTCCTGGTTGTCCACACCCAAAGCAAGTCTTTGGCCTGGCTCCTCCATTGTCCCCAACTCTTTTCATAACTGAAGCTATAACCTGGCCCATAATGTAATGACCATCTATGTCCCAACATATGTGTATACAGTCATTAAGACTTTTGGCCTTATGGAGACATAAAGCCTCTTTAAAATACTTGTTTGCATTTTTGAATACCAATTGTTTAACCATGGGCATGGCATTTTCAACATCACCAAAAACGCTGTAGGAGGCGGTCTGCAAATTCTGAATAGGGCTCAGATGGTCCCTGCAATACCTTAGATAGTTGATCTCCTGCAGCTTTATTAGGCAGGGCTTTCCAAGCTCTAGTAGCAGCAGCAGCAATTTGAGCATAGACTGCTGGGTCAAAAATAATTTGAGCTGCAATGGTAGCACATTGCCCGATGCCCTTGAGCATATCTAAATTCCTAGCAGGAAATCCAGCAGCAGCATTACTTTGCATGGTTTCTTTGCAAAATTCGTGAAATTCGCCTCTCCAGAGCAAGTAGTCACCCCCACTCAGCATGGCTCTACAGAGCTGCATCCAATCACTAGGGGTGCGTTTTAATGCTGTGAAGTGTCTCACTTCAACTAATTTTGTTCTTTTCTTTCTTTTTTATCTTTCTCGTTATTATTTCATTCTGCCAGGACCTCTGCATGAGTAGACACTAAAACATAGATTGACAAAGGTCGTAAGAAGCTCAGATCTAAGCAAGCATTTTCTACAACAAAGTTCTTCAACATTCTCATTTTATATGTCTATAACTATGCACACAAAGAAGTCCTTTTTGTCATCCTTGTATGTATTTTCTATCTTTTGGGTCTTGATAATGGAACTTAGGTCACCATGTGTTGGTGACTGTTTTTGTGTATTTCTATAACTTAACTCTCCACATCACTCACTCTCTTTATCATGTTACTAATGCATCACTTCAAGTATTGCAATTCCATAGTTCCAGAACTGTCTGTTCCTTCATGAAGTCAATCTATTCTATGTCCTCTTTCCTTGTCCTTCTGTTTTATTCTTAATCTTCTGGCTAACATTTAAGGTCTTCTTTAGAGTCACACAGGCAGCAACATCATAGAAGCTATCTACTGGAAAGAACATTTTAAGAAGAAAAGACGGGACTGGGGAGATGGATCAGTAGGGAAAGTGCTTGCCATGCAAGCCTGATGACCTAAGTTCAGTTCCCAAAATCCAGGTAAAAGGTAGATGTAGTGGGACACATCTGTCATCTCAGCACTTCTGTAGCAAGACGGGAGGCAGGGAAAGGAGAATTGGTCAGAAGCTTTCAGGACACTTAGCTTCAAGTTTACTCGACAGCAACAATAACAAGAGAAAGCCTGCCTCAACTACGTTGAAGGCAAGAAATAACTCACTAAAGTTGTCCTCTGACCTCCATATTGATGCCATGGCAGTCATGTGCAATATTCTGTAAAGTTGTTTCAGCTTTCAGTAGGATATCCATTTTTCTTTGAAATTCTCAGACCCATTTCAGATTGTGAGTATGATGATTTAGGTCATGATTAAACAAGCATCAACAGAGACCAAAACCAAAGCATGTGCCTTATTCTAGGTATGAATCAACCACCAAGTGTTTATCCAATACTGTGGAACATGGTGATGCCATCAGTGCAAGAAGGATGTTGTGGGCAGTGTGGGCAGAGTAATACCAAATAACATCTCAGAAAGCCTCAGTTCTCATGGCTGAAGAGTCACTTAGGACATCGTCACACTCATCCTAGGATGTCTTTGTAGCTTACCTCAACCTCTCCTGCACTCCTTATTTTTTTAACAATTTCCACACACTGTATTCTTTAAACATTTTTGTTTGTTTTTCAAAATGGGGTTTCTTTGTATAACCGTATTTGTCTGTAGACCAGACTAGCCTCCAACTCAAGAGATCTGCCTGCCTCTGCCCCTGCCCACCCCCACCCCTGAGTTCTGGGATTAAAGAGTGAGTTCCACCATTTTTAAGTGTATGTGTGTGCTTGCATGAGTTTATGTGCACTGCGTGCACAAAAGAGGGCTTGAGGTCCCCTAAAACTAAAGTTTCAGAAGATTGAGAACCACAATATGAGTCTTGGGGACTGAATCTAGGTCCTCTGCAAGAAAGGCAAGTGCTCTTAACCTCTTAGCCATCTCTCCAGGCCCTGTTTCTATTTCTTTATAAGTAAGTACTCAGCACAACATTTTGAGATACCTGAGGCATGTAATACAATCCAAGAATTCTTGAAGCTGCAACTGACAAGGATGATCCCCCTGCTCCAACCATTCCTGCCAAAATTGATCCAGTGCTGTTTCTAAAATTGGGCTGGTACTCTTCTTGTCCTGTAAGAAACACTAAAGCTGACTCCATTGCTTTGGTGATGGTATAGCAGGAATCAAAGATCTGGTATCCCAGGGTGTGATTGGGCAAAATGTCCTTCCTCTCATTAATCTCTTTGATGGTGTGGATCATGGTTTTCATCCAGCGAAATCCCCGGAAGTTAAACCTGGAAAGGAAAAGCTTTTATGAGTGACTGACCAGTGGTGTTGGAGACATGGATGGGAATGGGAGTGTGAGTTGGGGTGGAGTGGGGTTGGGATGAGAATGAGGGACTTCCCTGGGAAGGAGCTTCATTTACAAAGTGATTACAGCTTTCTGCTGAAGCAGCAGCTGGTACCTCAATCCTAGGCTCTCATGGCATTACACTCTTCAAATATTCAAGTGTATATATATATATATATATATATATATATATATATATATATATATATCTTTTATATGCTGTTATTTTCTCAGATGGCCAATTATCTCTTTGTCACAAAAATATACTTCTGGTCAGAATTCTCTTCAACAACAGTTCGTTTTCTCCTCTCATGGGAAGTCCCTGGGGCCATATGATTCTTCTCCTTACCTTGACCTGAGTTTTTCTGAACATTATTATTGATTATAAAAATTACTAAAATACATTAAGAGCAGTCAGAAGAACAGACTGGTGCCTAGCCCAACTGTCATCAGAGAGGTTTCACCCAACAATTGATGGAAACAGATGCAGAGACCTGCAGTCAAACATTAGGTGGACCTCCAGGAATTCTGTGGAAGAAGAGGAGGAATTGTAGGGCCCACTAGTATCAAGAACACCACAAGAAAACCCATAGAACCAACTAACATGGGCTCATAGGAGCTCACAGAGTCTGAACCTACAACCAGGGAGCCTGCATAGGACTGACCTAGTTACAAGTTACAGTTGTGTAACTTGTAACTTCTTGTGGCAGTCCTAACAATGAGAGCAGGTGCTGTCTCTGACTCTTGTCTGCTTTTGGGGCCCTTTTCTCCTGCCAGATTGTCTCATGCAGCTTTAATAGGAGAGAGGGAGCCTAGTTTCAGGGCAGCTTGATATACCATGGCTGCCTTATATCCATGGGAGACCTGCCCTTTTCTGAAGAGAAACAGGGGAGGAGGAGTGGGTGGGGATGGGGGAGGCTGGAAGGACTGTGGTCAGCATATAAAAACAAACAAAAGATAAATAAATAATAAATATTTTATACAATTAAGGAATTCACTAAAATAATTAAGGCACTTAAAGCAGGAGTACAAAAAAAGCATTACAAAAATTATGTGTAATACATCTCCAATTGCATAATTCTTCTTCTGAAATTTAATTTTTAATACTGAAGGTTATTTATTACAATACATCATCCTTTTAAGTCTCTAGCCATTAAAATAGGTGTTGCAGTTCAATACCACATTTTTTTCAGTTCCTCCTCTATATAACAAGTAACTCTTCATTTTCTTCTTTTTCTCTTCAGTGTTAAAACATATTTTAACTTACCTAAGGCAAGGACTCCAACATGACTTTATGCCTTAAAGTCTTCTGTAGAAATTTAACTTTGTCTTTTCAGTAATTATTTTATTAAATACGCAACAGTAGGAAGCTGGAGAGATGGCTCAGAATTTAAGAGCTCTGTTGCTTTTACAGAACATCCAGGTTTAATTCCCAGCACCCACATGGAGGTTCACAAACATCCATAATTCCAGTTCTAGAGAATCTGATATCCAACTCTGGCCTCCACAGGCTGCAAACATGTACATTGTGCACATACATACATGCAGGGCAGGAAAAACATTCAAACATAAGAAATAAATAAATCCAATAATTTAAAAAAAATACTAAACATCAAATAACCCTTTTGGAACATTGGAATTTTCTTCCATGTCACTTTGATTGAATTTTCATTTTCTTTTGTTTCTTAAGACAGTGTAACACAACAGTGAAAAAATAGGTATAACACTTCCTGGTTATGAATCAGGAAAATAGCCAAACAGTTACAATACAAGATTTGCTAAAAGCAGCCATCTGAGTAGATGAGGAACAAAGGGACATCCAGCCTGGAAGGAACTCACAGACATCTGAGGATTAAAAGATGACACAGAAGCAAAAGGAGCCCCATGAGTTGAGGCTCTACAACAAGGGGATACATTAGTTAGTGTCAAGGAATGGAAAGAGTGATGTGATTGGACAAGGGAGGCTGGGTTGGAGCAGCACAGTGAAGGAAAGAAGACAGCAACAGACATTACAGCAGAAAATGCTGCACCAGCCCAGGCTGCTGTTTCCAGATTAACAATGGTGACATCATCAAACTTTTGAAATAAATGTTGCAGTATTTTTTTTTTATTTTTTAGTAAAATTATTCACTTCAAGAGCTAGAAAAATATTTGTCTGCTTTGAACCAGCAACTCTAGCCCTTGAGAAGTTAGCTGAGAAAGCAAATCTA
Organism: Phodopus roborovskii; assembly: GCF_943737965.1. Classification (NCBI taxonomy): domain Eukaryota; kingdom Metazoa; phylum Chordata; class Mammalia; order Rodentia; family Cricetidae; genus Phodopus; species Phodopus roborovskii. Next base: position 1,711,341 of record NW_026126539.1, on the reverse strand, counting down.
ATAAAGAAAACTGTTTAACCTCAAAGGGCAACACAAAGGGATTTTTAATTGTTTGTTTATTTTATTGGTGTTTTACTTGCTTGTATATCTGTGTGAAAGTGTAGGGTTCCCTGGAACTAGATTTATAAACAGTTGTGAGCTCCCATATGGATGCTGGGAATTGAACCCAGGTCCTCTGGAAGAGCAGCTGATGCTCTTAACTAATGAACCATTACTGCAGTCCCCAGAGATTACTGGAAAACTGGAACAAACTAATATGTCAACTGGTAGAACCTCAACTGTATGAGAATATTTTCCATCATTACAAAATAATCATCCAAAAAAAATGATGCAGTAGTAAGAACACAATTATACGTGAAACAGGCAATATAAACACTTTCTATAATTAAAGCTGCACATAAGGTATTTTAAGGATTAACAGTGAAATCATTTTAAATCATCACAGGATAATTACTAAAAAGATGGGATTTGTGGTAAAGTTTCTTTCATTCATTAATTTTCATTATGAGGTTAACAATATTTCATGGAAATCATAGACATATTTTATGACTAACAAACAAAACTTAAATACTCCTTTCTTTTCTCCTTTTCATATATACAGTCTTCCTGTTTTATGTACTTTTAACAGTGGACTACTGAAACTACTATTGTGTTAAAGTTGTTTATTTCAGAATAAAATTTCTCCAAATCCTAAGTTGAAGTTCTGAACAATTATTTAAAGTTTATGATTCAAAAAATAAAATTAATATTGTTTAGTTTGACCCTGGATTTTGAACAGCTCATATTGCATTGCAAGGAAAAGTTGAATCCTGGAAAACTGGAAGAGGCTTGGAGAACACTGGGGATGGGTAGACAGAAGGAACTATTGACAGATTCTGGTGGGAAATAATCATAAATATCAATTTAAAGAAATGTAATTTTTAACATTATATGACCAAGATGTAGCCACTCAAATCCTAATTCAATGATTACACAAATCCCAAAATAACCCTAATCAGGGAATTATTTTCAATAGGGCATAATTATTTTAAATAGGACATATCTCCACTGTTTCAACTATGATGTAGTAACATTATTTTTAAGGGAGAAAAACTTATATTTTAAAATCTGTGTATTGTCTTTACCATCTAACATTGCTGGGAGAGTAACCTTCGAAGAAGTTTCAGTGAAAGGTGAAGAACAAATTAAGTAATTCCATTCATAAAATATCAATGTGTTAAATTATGGTGAACTCTTAAGTGTTCATTTCAGATTATTGGGGATTAAAGAAATGAAAACTCCTATTATAAATAAAACTTGATTCTACAATAATCTATTTGTAAGTAAAATCTGGTCTTCTTCCTGCACTCCCTTTGCTTTACTATCAGAATGGAAAACAGTCACCAGCTTGAGGAAGGGATTCATTGTACATCTTTGTATTTTCTGAAGATGTAGAGGTGATTATTACCCTTCACACAATGATGCCTCAAATATGGAGGGTGAAACATTTCAAAGGAAAGAAGTTGTGATCAGTGAAGATGTGAAGCTGTCAGAAACTGCTAAATGTTTACAGTGTACACTGACAACTCTAAGGCACATGAAGCTTCATGGAAATGCCTAGTGTTAGGTAAAAGGCCCAGCTAAAACAATGCTTATGTTATATTATAACTGTTTAAAGGTGATTATATATGTAAAAATAAAAAGTTGCTTTCTGACAATAACTTGTTGGTAATTTGCTTTGCTTTCTTCAATTTGTGCCATTCTTTTCATACTAAAGTGGTTGTGGTATGTGTGTGTGTAATGTACAGATAGTTGTTCTATCCATTCTTTGCATGTCTCACAATTGATTACTGAAAAATTCTACTATCAGACATGGATCCTATTTTCTGAGGAAGGCAACTTGGAGGTGCAAACACTAAGGGCAAAAGCCTCCCAGCAGGGTAGGTCTTGCTCAGATACATCAGTCTCCCCTGCAGTGTGCTTCTCCTGGAGAGAGGTTTATCTTTGCTAATTAACAGTAAAGCTACAGTGTTACATAATTCTGCATCTGTCCTTCTCAAACCTCTGTGTGCACATCAATCAACAGACAGACGTCTTCTCAAGACATAGGTTCTCATTCTGAAAGTCTGGAAAGCAGCCTCTAACTCTACATGCCTAACAAGCTCTTACATGCTGCTGCTGCTGCTGCTGCTGCTGCTGCTGCTGCTGCTGCTGCTGCTGCTGCTGCTGAACCACAGAGCACTCTGTGAGGAGCAACCATTCTGTACCACATCAATGACTCCTGCTGGAGACCCAAGCCCCATGTCTGGAGACTTCTCCCCACTGTCTAAATTGACAAAAAAAAGAAGACTAAAGAATGGCTTACCCTTCACACATGGGTGATACTGGCTCCAAAATAGATTCATCTAGAGGGATGATCCTGGAGTGAATAGGAAACAGTCCTGCAATAACAAGTGAATGGTTTTTGGCATCTACATATCCAGACAAATTAAACTTGGCCATCAACCTGCATTGGGGTTCCTGTGTTGTTTTGTCCTGAGCTCCCAATTCAGCCCATAAAAATACAAGAAATCCTAGAGCCAAGCATATTGTTCTGATGGCCATATTAATAAGGTGTCTGAAGAAACTGACTAGTGTGGAAATCACACACGTTTTAGTGAAGCATCTTGATTGAGCGTTAGAGTGTATGTGTCCCAGTGGACTTGGCTTGCCACTACTTGTTACATAATTTTCATGTCTCAATCACAGGCCTTGCAATCATTTGCAATTTGTGGATCTGAACTGGGAGCTGAGTAACCCTTTGAGAAGAAACTTCTAAAAATTCCCTTATGCTTTGTAATAAATAAATGACAGAAATATGGATTCTGAGATTAAGTCATTTTATTTTGTAGAAACTGTCCCTCTCTTATCTAGCAGCGTTGGCTTCAACGAGTCATGCTGCAGCCAGTCCTGTGGGGTTTTCTCTTTGAGGGGAAAAGCATCTTGCTTCCTCATGAGGTACCAAAAGTATGACAGCGGTATCATTACCTCATTGATGACTGGGATGCTAACAAACTACCAGATATATTTAATGAAGTTATTTCATACATTCTGTTTCCTTTGCCTTTAAATACCACATCCATACTCTCAACACCCACTCTATAGATTCAGACTCATAGCTCTGGTTTCTTCTGAAAAAGTCTCCCCTTTCTCCCTCCATCCTCTCTCCCTCTCTACTCCTCTCCTCTTTCCCTTCGTAGGTCTACTCCCCCTTTCTACTGTCATACCTGGTATTCCCCCATTCTACTGCTGAGCCACACCTCTAGTCCATCTGTTTCCTTTCCTACTGGCCCCTGCTCAGAGAAAGACCTCTCTTAAGAGATCAATTTACCCTTCTTCTTATTCCTCCCCAGTTACCCCCTTGTCCCCTTTTCAAACATCTCTCCTTCAAGTACAAAATTCGTATTTTCAGAATACAGCCCAAAGTATTAGATCTTGAAAACAGTGTAGCGCCTTTATCATGTAACATTTCTCCAAAGCACTTTCCTCCCAGATGCAATAGACACCCATACAAATTTGATGTACTCTGGGAGTATTCTGACACAGAATAAGCTAAAAGGAGATTTTTTTTTTTTTTTTTTGAGTCATTCATGATCTAGTAACACGATGGAATGGAGAACCTTTTAAATCTTGTCCTTAAGAAAAAAAGTGTAACCCCTCACCAGCTGCAGCACTCGGGAGAATGGGCCCTGAACCTCCCCTAGGCAGTTCTGTACTGTAGATAGGGGTGTGGGTAAGCCAGTCCTGAGGGCATGAGAGGGGCATAGCCGATACCATTTCCCTTTTCTTTGTGGTGGTGAGGGTGAGAGAAAATTGCCCTGGCCACTTGCCCCTGCCACCTGTGGTGGGCATGCGAGGTGGAGGTGGGGGGGCGGTACCCTCCTCTTTACTAGCCCCAGCACTCGGGAAAGTAGGCCCTGCAACTCACCGGGGCAGCTGAATAGAGCTGATCCTACTGGGTGCAGGTGAACCAGCGTGAGAACATGAGAGAGATCTGGCCCAGCCCCTCATTTGCCCTGTGATGGTGTGGGTGGGGGAGAGATGCCCTCTCCACTACCCCATATCCCACCTCCCCAAATTCCCCACTCCCTGCCCCTAGCCATCTATGGTGAGTTGGGAAAGTTGGCCCTGAGTTCATAAAAGCAGGAGAGCTGTTCCTGATCCTCACCAGCTGCAGCACGCAGGAGAATGACCCCTGCACCTCGCCTGAACAACACAATAGAGCCCCTGATGGTATAGGCATGAAAGAGCCCACCCTGAGGGTGTGGAAGTAGAACTGGCCCTGCCCCTTGTTCATTAATTCAAGGAGTGAACCAGCTGGGGCAGTGCAGGAGCACTCACCCTGGTGGTGAGGATGAAGAGAGCTGGAGGCCTGACCAACACTGCCACTACCTGGGCCTAGAACCAGGGTTACGAGTTGGCCCACCACAATAACCACTCCATCCCTCTGGAACTGTAAGCCAAAATAAATTCTTTCCTCTCTATGTTGTTACTGGTCATGGTATGATGTGGGATAATGCTCTTGTTCTCTGTAAAGATTTGTCACTCATATTGGTTTAATAAAAGGCTGATTGGCCAGTAGCCAGGTAGGCAGTATAGGCAGGGCTACCAGACTAGGAGAATACTGGGAAGAGGAAAGGCAGAGACACAGTTGCCAGTCAGATGCAGAGGAAGCAAGGTGAGAGAGAATACCTTACTGAGATAAGGTACCAAGCCACATGGCTAAACATAAATAAGAATTATGGGTTAATTTAAGTTGTAAGAACTTATTAATAAAATGCCTAAGCAATAGGCATATTATAATTTATGATTAATATAAGCTTCTGTGTTTATTTAGAGCTAAAGGGTCTGCGGGACAGAAACTTCTGTCTACAATGGTATTTTGTCACATCAGACATATTTAATATGATAATTACTATACATAATTAATATGATAAAATTAAAAAATTGAAAAACTATATGGAGATTGAAGTGGTTAATTTTGCATTACAAGGGAATGGACCAGAAATAGAGGCAGACAAAAATGTTAAATTTTTTAATTAAGAATTACAACCAGCCATTTTTTTTCTTGTTTCAATTTTTATTAAAAGTGTTGTTCCAATTAGTAAAACAAAAGGCCATGAATTTGAAAGAGAGCAGGGGAGAGTAATGAGCATGTTATTCTTTACTGTGGAATATCATTGTTTCCCGGCTTTAGTCAGTTGTTCACTGCACACACAGTTCTTGCAGAGCTTGGTTCCTGACCCCCTCATTGGTGACTCACAACTCCCTGTAACCCCATCTTGAGGGTCTGACACCCTCCCCTGAACTCCAAGGGTCCTGCACTCACACATACTCATACATAACCCCACACATATACACACAGTTTAAAAACAAAATCTTAACAGAGACAACCTTCACAAAAAAGAAATTTGAATTTTCACTAAAAAAAAGTGAAACACTCTGAAATCAACCATCAAAGAATTTCACCAGTGAAACACACCATTCTCCATCTTGGCTCTTTTTCTTTTAGGTTTTTAACTTATTCTTTGAAAGTGTCACACATGTTATAGCATTTTGCTCATTTTCATTTCTATTACCCTCTCTCATTTCATTTCTATTACCTCCCCTACCTGTTTAAGCTCTTCATCACAAGTCCCCCAATTTTTCTTTTTCTTTATTCTTCTCTTATACACTACACCCCAAACACAGTTTCCCTTCCCTCCACTCCACCCAGGCCCCCAACACAACCCCTTCCCCCCCAGATTAATTTCTCCTCCATTTTCCCTTTAGAAAATAGCAGGCCTCCCAGAGATATCAACTGAAAATCACATAACAAGATGCAATAAGACTAGGCACAAACCCTCATATTAAGGCTGGATGAGGCAACCCAATAGGAGGAAAAGGATCCCAACAGCAGGCATAAGTGTCTGAGACACCTGCACTCTCATAAAAACCCCAAGCTGAACAACCACAGCATGTATGCATAGGACCTAGTGCAGCCCCACACAGCCTCTGTGAGTCCTCCATGAGTCCTGTTTAGTTGATTCTGTGTTCTTCAGGTGTCCTGGACCCCTCTGACTCCTACAATCCTTCCTTCCCACTTCTGCAAAGTTCCCTGAGATCCTCCTAATGTGCTATGGGTCTCAGCATCTGCTCCCATCAGCTGCCAGAGGAAGCCTCTGTAATGATGATTGGGCTAGTCACTAATCTGTGAGTATAACAGAATATCATTAGGAATTTGACTTTTTTCCTTTTATTAGTACAGTCTGGTTCTACCCTAGGTCTTCCCAGGTTCCTGAGCATCCCGGCAGTATTGGTATGGACTCCCTCTCATAGGTTGCCTCATGTTAGACCAGTCATTGGTTGGTCACTTCCAAAACTCTGAACCACCAATGCCCCATAACACCTGGTAGGAAGGACAGGTTGTGGGTCAAAGGTTTTACTGCCGGGCTAGTGTCCCAGTCCCACAGTGGAAGACTATGCTGGTTACAGAAGATGGTCAGTTCATGCTCAATATCCTCTATTATACTAGGAGTCCTCGCTAGGGTCACCTCATAGGTTCCAGGAAGTTTCCACAGCACTAGGTTTCCACATCATGTCCCAAATGCCCCCTAGTCCTCTTGTCTCTCCCTGTATTCTCTCCCTCTATTCCTCACCTGATCCCTCCTGTTAGCATCCTCACCTGCCCCCAGTGCACCCACAAAATCATTCTATTTCCCCTTCCCAGGGACATCCATGTGCCCCCCCCCCAAATCTTTCCTCTTTAATTTCTCTGGGTCTGTGGATTGTTATATGATTATCATTTACTTATCAGCTAATATTCACTTATAAAAGAGTATATATAATGTTTGTCTTTCTGTCTGGGTTACCTCACTCAGGATGGTTTTCTCTAGTTCCATACATTTGCCTGTGAATTTCATGATGTTATTAATTTTTTTTTTTTTTTTTTTTTTTTTTTTTTTTTTTTTTTACTGGAGTAGTACTCCATTGTGTAAATGTACATTTTCTTTATGCATTCTTCTGGTGAGGGACATCTAGGTTGTTTCCAGGTTCTGGCTATTATGAATAATGCTGTTATGAACTAGTTGAGCTAATATCCTTATGGTTGATGGAGCATCCTTTGGGTATGTGCCCAAGGATATACACCCTGGGTCTTAAGGTAGATTGATTCCCAATTTCTAAGAAACCACTATACTGATTTCCAAAGTAGCTGTACAAGTTCACATTCCCACCAACAGTGGGGGAGTGTCCCCCTTACTCCACATCCTCTCCAATATAGGTTGTTGTTAGCGTTTTAATCTTAGCCATTATGACAGGTATAAGATTTGTATTCAGTATTGATTTGCATTTCCCTGATAGCTAAGGATGTTGAACAATTCTTTAATTATCTTTTGGCCATTTGAGATTTTTCTGTTGAGAATTCTGTTTAAATCTGTACCCCATTTTTAACTGGATTATTTGTTATTTTAGTATCTAGCTTTTTTCATTTTTTTAGAATTTTTTATTTTATGTGTATTGGTGTATTCCCTGCATGTATGTCTGTGTGAAGTTGTCAGATACCCTAGATCTTTTTCCATTCTGTAGGCTGCCATTTTGTCTTATTGACAATGTCCTTTGCCTTACAGAAGCTTTTCAGTTTCAGGAGGTCCCATATATAGTTTATCTCAGTGTTTTTGCTACTGGTGTTATATTCTAGAAGTAGTCTCTTCTGTCAATGCATTCAAGGCTACTCACTTACTCTTACACTTACTCTTACAGTTGAGAGAGTGCCTGAACTGGCCTTCTCCTATAATCAGATTAGTGACTATCCTAATTGTCATCATAGAACTTTCATTCAGTAACTGATGGAAGCAGATACAGAGACCCACAGCCAAGCAATGGACCAAGCACCAAGAGTCCAGTTGAAGAGAAGGAGGAGGAATTATACAAGCAAGACTGGATCAAGATACCATAGAGACAGATGACCTGAGCTCATGGGAGCTCATGGACTCTGCTATGGAGCTTGCATGGTACTGACTTAGCACCTCTGCATGTGGTTGAGTTGTGTAGTTTGGTCTGTTTGTGGGACCAGGATTGTTCCCTGGCACATGAGCTACCATTTTACTATTCTCTATGGTGGGATGCCTTACTCAGCCTTGATGTAGGAAAAAGAGGAGCTTGGTCCTGGCTCAACTAGATAGGCCATGCTTTCCTCCAATGGGAAACCTCTCCTCTTCTGAGGAGTGAATGGGGGGTGGTGTATAAAGGAGGTAGGGAGAGGGAATGGGAAGAGAGTAGAAGGGAAACAGTGGTTGGTATGTAAAATAAATTTAAAGTTTTTAATTTAAAAATGCAAACAAAAAAGTATCTTCAAGCAGAGTTCTATTTAGAGCATTATTTAGAAACACTATAATAGTTTTTAGCACATTCTGTAAACTGTCAGTAGGTAGATCAAACATTTGCAAAACTTCCAGATGAAAATTTATATGGAACCCTTCAGACACTTGACTGTGACTTAAAGCTCACACATTTAATTTTCCCCCAAGGAGAAGGGTTCCTGGCTAAAGAAAGGCTCTTCTATACAGCAAATGTAAACTTGTTAACTATAACCTATAACCAAAGTTTGTGGAGGCAGAAAACAAAACAAGCAAACAAACAAACAAAAAAACTGTCTTTTATCCCCACAATAAATGGCATGGGTATAGCTACTTGTCTTCTCCATGGCATCTTCTTTGTTTTTGTTTTTTTTGTTTCCAGTCTGCTGCTTCTGAGTTCACTGTCCCTGAGGACTAGGATTCAGGCTTCATTGTCTTCCTATGGTTCTAAAAAGAAGTGGCCAAGCTTTAATGAGCACATAGAACTCAATAACTTTGCTCAGCAGCTCCAAATACAAATAGTGCTATTCTGTGTCTCAGAAAAGGTACTACAAAAATCAGCATGACATTGCAATGGCTTGATAAGATGTGGACCCAAAAGATACACATGCCCCACTAGTAATCAACCCTGGTTGAGAACACAAAAGATGAACCTTTTTTTCTTTTTCTGTACATAAAGCCTTTCTCAAACAGCTGACATTAAGATGCATATTCCAAGTTCACACAGAAACATTGCCTGCCTTAATCAATAGCGTTGGGTGTAATTCAACACTGCTCCCTATCCCCACTCTATCCCAAATAAGATAAAGACAGAAATGTCATTTAGTAAACAGAACTCCTAGCCATTTAGAAACCCCTCTACATCTACCTTTCTACAGAGTAGAAAGAGCCTGATCAGAAAAAAGGAAAGCATGATATCAGTCCACATGTTTCACAAGTGCACTGGCCTGTGAATCCAGTACTGGGGAGGTGCAGGTAGATAGGAGGATCAAGAATTCAAGGCTAGACTGAGGCTATATAACCAGTTCCAGGCCAGCCTAGGCTACATGGGAACCTTGCCTCACAAAAACAAAGTTTCTTATCCAATAATGAATTAATAGTTTGTTGTTTTACTTTCAGCAAAAAATTGGAGCAAAAACAAGTTAGAAAGACAGCAGAACAAAAGCATGGCATCATCTGAAAAATCTGCCAACTGATTAGCAACTTTGGGAACCACCAGTTGTGTATCACATGGTTACTCAGTCACTAAGTTCTCATCTTTCAACCTGATAACAAAAATAGGAGCCTGATCTGAATTGAACTGTTACATTTTCTTTTTGTTTAACAATTTCCAAATTTTTAGAGAAGTTTGTTGAACACACTGTCACTAAATATGTGTGTCCATGCAAGTATGTAATTCTTGGTACTCCCCAATAAAATGCTATAAAAATCTAATTCAATTTATTATGTCTTCATCACACATAATCAAACAGAAGCTGCATTGGAAAGAATCACAAGATGTAAATTTCTTGCACTTAACTAAATACATTTTTATTCCACAAACATTTTTTTCTTAGAGTAAATGACAATCATTGTAATGTAATTAAACAAAGGCAACTTGACAAAAGGCTCTTGTGTTTTCAACCATTTTACATAGCCACATTAAGTGGGAATTTTTAAGTGGTTTTCACTAACATTAATTTAAAGAGAAATTTGGCAATGATGTGACACAGGCATAGCACTCTAAAGATTAAACATAGTATCAAGGTTAGATTAGGATGCCTGGATTCGTTTCTTAGGATCTAATTGACATAAACTCCTTAATATAAGTCACAAATATTACAAAATGAACAAAAAACTTACCCTGGTGTTAAATGTAGTATTTTTTTAAATGGAGAATGACAATTTTGATTTGTGAAATCTTCAAATTTAAACTCAAAACATTTTTCATCTTTAAGCTGCAGTAAAATAGTAAGGCTTCTCAAAATAAAGTTCAGTGCACTCATTTCTGAGACAGCAGACAGCCATCCCTGGTCACTGACTGGAACACAACCACAGCAGAGCCCTGTGGCTGTCAGAAGCATCAGCTCAACCATGTTTCTGCCCATGATTTCCTCTAATCTTCTCTGAACAAGATGGCTCTGTACTGTACATGACACAGTTCCAACAAGAAAAGACCACAACACTTATGATGTAGCTCTGTAGACAAAAGCTTGTATATCAGGCCAAACATACTGGGTATAACTCCCAGCACTACAAAAGAGATTAGTAAGGGTAATCTATATTGTGAGAAACTAAACACTTACATAAGATGAATATTCAGAATATCATATTTGTCACTAATTTCAGAAGTACACATATAAACATTTTCAGCTGATCATTTAATGAAGATACCCAAAGATTGTATCCACTGTTAACACTGAACAAGATGTTGACATGTTCCTACATACCTAAGGGGAGTTGATTAAGCTTACTGCCCAGACCTGTTAATAACATGCAATTTCTTGACAATCTGTCCTCTTTGCTCTTGCTTCCCATTTTTGTAAACACCAAGACTTAATAACAAATTATGAAATCATTTCCTCTTTTATGAAGTTTACTAAAGAAAAGAGATTGAAGTAATTGCATATTAACTTAGCAAATTGGTTTTATAACCAAATCATTGCAACATGAAAGACCATGTCACTAACAATTACATAGTGACTGATTCACAAAAACCATACTATTCATTTCAATTAATAAAATATTGCTCAATAAAAAAAAATATGTTTAGAGGATGTTTACACTCATTTCATTTAAATGTCAAGGCTGTAATAGCCACAGAAGACATAACTTCCTTAAGAATATGTTCTTCAGAGGTATGTAACTTCACTAGATTACTGGAGATTCAGGTTTCTAGACAATTCGTATTTTGGTGCTTCTGAATATAACATTATTTACAAGGTTCACAGGAAACAACTATTTTAATAGGTAAGTTACAACAGTACTGTTGCTGACTCCAACTGAGAAGGCATCTCTTGTTTTAACAGCTAATAACCACCTGGCACAGCTCCCAAAGCTTTTTCAGGAATAACTCAGTTCATGACAAAGGGGTCTCAGAACTGGAGATGGCTACAACACAGGGGTAGATATCTTCAAGAGAAAATTAGGAGTGTGACGAAAGAGAGTCCACGAGGTTGCTTATTCACCTCTCACATGGGTAAAAGCATCAGCTGTCGGACAGATCCTCACATAGGCTAGTAAGCCTGACATCTGGAGTATAGATGCAATCAGATCCAGAAATGTGGTCCTGAGATCTGAACTTAGTGAGGATCTCAGCAAGACTCCAATCTTCATTCCTCACCTGTCAGACTAACTCTTTAAACTCTAACAAGAGACTGGCTATATCCCTTAGTAGTAATTTCTTCCCACTGACAAACTTAAAACTAGGGATGGAATCATCCCCACCCTACTCTAATTTAGTCACATCTGAGTGTTTGTTTACTTCCTTAGACAACAACAACCATGACTGGGATCAAGATTTCCATGGAATATGACTCTTATGTACATAGTGTGTCTACACATTGTGGGGACTCCTCATCTAGCTGTTAAATGTTCATAAAGCCATTATTACAACAAAAGCCTCATGTGGTAAGTTTTCCTCTGCCACCTGATACAAATATTTCAATTAAGACAAAAGAGAATTCTCAAGTCCATTTAACCTGTACTCAGTTTCCAGTTAAATCTAGACTTGGACCAATTAAAGGAGTACCCTACCCACCACTGAGGCAACCATGAAGGCTTGCCTTCCAAAAGCACTCTGGAGATTCTCAGAGAAGAGAGGTGAGGGATGTTGTCATGCAAGAGAACACTGTTTCAGAACACTGAGAGTGAGAAATGTTCAGATATGGTAACATTTGTGAGAGGTAATGGGACAGGGCCTCCAGCACCCAAGTAATACTTGGGTGCTCTAACAGCACTTGATCTCTGATTAGTTGTACCAACGAAGTCTACCTTTTCAACACAGAATCAGAAAGTGTGAATTCCACTTCCTGCTCTGCCAATAATTAATAGTTTGCATACTATTTGCTGTCAAAGCTGAAACACATTCTGGCAGCCCTGCCCTGCAAACACTGTGATGAGCATTTTCAACAATCTGACATGACCAAATCTTAATGGTTCTTTAGCTGGCAGTGATGGTGGTGGGTGAATAGGAGTTTGTGCTTAATGTTTAAAAATTTATAAGTCTTTCCATTGTCTCCTGTTATGATGTTGTTGTTGTTTATAACAAGAATGCACCTAGGCATGTGGCTCAGTTCATAAAGTACTTGCTAAGCATATACATGGCTCTGGGTTCAATCACCAGCAAAGCATAAACTGGGCACCTCTAATTCCAGCACTAGGAAGTGGAGGTCAGATGTTCAAGGCCATCCTCAAATACATGAGGAACTTGAGGCTGAGCTACATAAATTGTTTCAAAGTGGCAGAAAATATATTCAGGATTAGGTGTGATGTTGAAACTTCATAAGACATGGCAAATGGATTAAACATGACTAGTCTAGGTCCACATATTTACTTAACAGCAAGGCAAAAAGCAAGATAGACAGTGTTTCCTATTTCAAATGATACTCTCAGTCTTAATGTAGAATTCACTAAAACTGACCATCTGTAGCTAAATGCAAAGACAACAGGGAAATCAACTTTTATGATTTACGGTTGTATGCAGCTACTCCAAGATAAAGAGAAAGAACTGTACAATCCTATTACTAAGAAACATATAAAAACTTGTCCTCAGAAATTATGTCAGGCTATTATTACATCCAAAACAACTGACCATCACTGACAGATCCATTAAGACAAGGCAAGGATTTATTTGTTTGGTTGTTGAAATTTCCTGGTCTGCACATTTTAGAATAAATTACATTTTCACTGGTCTCACTTCCTCTAATAGTTATAAAGAAACAAAAAACAATTACATAGAGAAGTGTCCCAAGTAAGTAGTGGAATATGTCAAAACAGCCCAGGCTATCAAGTTATAACTGTGACTATGCACAAAGTCTAAGGAAAAAAGCAAACAACACGTAAGATCATATGATTTGAGGCCTAGATTACACTTAATAGAAGGATGGCTACATCCAAGAAAACTTGGCAGTTGGTTCTTAAAAGTCACTAGTAACCATTTCCAAGATGAGCTTGTGTCCTTCACTGTAACTATTTTCAGTAGTTCAGATGAAGTACTGCGATGTCATCAAGTAAGCTATACAAGGCAAACATGACCACACACAGTAAACATGAAAATAGTAATCTTTCAATCCCAGACAGTTTCTATGTCATGTGCAGGTATGTTTTGGAGAAAAAAAATTTTTTCAGAGTACGGACTACATAAAAAAACGTCTAAGAGAATGTATTAAAAAAATACTAAATACATTTTAACTCCAATCTCTCTAAGATTTGAATATCACATACATCACCAATGTCCAGAATGCAAAGATTACAAATGAGCAGCACTTCTAAATGTACGTGATCACTAATTAGTTTTATATAGATCATGGCAATAAGCAGTGTGGCACAAATACCTCAGGGAAAAAACATTCATAACCTCCCTAATAACTGCTGTTTACATCACAGACATTTTTGCTACAATAGGAAGGTTTTTCATGTAATCAAACATACTGACACCTTGCTAAGCATTTTATAGTTGCTAGTTCCCATTCAGAAATAACACAACTCTCAATCTGCTTAAATCTATCATCTTCCTGTTAGAAGTCCACCGGGAGAGCTTCCTCACGAGGACAGACAATGAACACTTGACTTTCCGTATAAGAAAAATACTCTGTTCAGGTCTGGCTGTCTGTTGTTACAGAGGGATCTTTCCCTCTTGGTTCAGCAGAAGTCTCTGGCTATCCTCTGGACTAGCCAGGCAAGATGACTTCTGCCATATAGCCTCATTTAACGCTGAATACCAAATAGAAATTAGTCAGAGAAATAAGACAGCAACCTTAGGTAAAGGTGGGTAAGAAAACATGGTAATATTTTACAATTTAACTATTTTTACTCCCCTTTTCAGGCTTGAAAGACTGTCATAAAGAGCCTGTAAGGAACTGTTAGAAATGGCACTAAGTCCTGCACTGGCCATGAACCCTCTCCAGAAGCTAGTAAGTAGAAAAAGGGGACTGGCAAATACCTTACATCAGTCAAGACTTCTACACAGGGTAGCATGGATCAGACCTAGGTATCTCGTTTTACAGTTTTTTCCTACGTAATAGAAACATTTCCTCTCCCACTTGTATGTGGTGGGAACAAATCATGGCTTCTGTGACCTAGTTCTCTGGCCAGGCAAACAAAAAGAGCAACTTCTCATCTTCACCTTTTCTGAGACAGCCTCTTTCAGGAAAAGTGTGAATTCTTTCTACACAGCTATAGAATCAGGTGACACAGGCTGGGAGGATAAAGCTCCTTGCTTATAGTAACAAGATGACAGTTAAAAGTATGAAACATGGTTGAAAGACTGATAGCACTCAATTCCTTCCTGCCATGGCTGTGACATCATAACACTCTAAGTACTCCCATAATAAACTCCTGGTATTTTACAACTTTGAAGCATCTGACATTTTACTTCCATTAGTACCCTACCCTAAAAGTGTCTGAACAGCTTTCTTATATCTTTCTATGCTATATACAGCACTTTCTCACCCTTTGGAGAAATTACTTATGGGAAAATTCAGATTCTCCAAAAGGTACACATAATAAATCACACTGGTAATTAAAGGATATTTCTAATAGGAAGCAGACAGAAGCCACAGTCACCTATCATCATAGACAGACATCAAGAGTTCATAAATAAGAAGTGAGGCAAAAGCAAGAGCCATCTGTCTGCATTGGGGCAATGGGGCCTTGACTATTTACCCATTCATACAAACTCTTCAGTCCCTTTTGATCATTCTCAGCTCCAAACTTAAGCTGTGTGTCGCTGCTATGAGAACTCAGGTATGAAGTAGCTGCTTCAGCAACATTTTTCACAGTGTCATTGACTAGTGGTTTTTAATGAGCCTCCATTGCACACACTTCTTCAACAACACATTTATTACTCCCACTCAGTGGTTCCCGGGGGCTTTGATGTTAGGTCATACATAATTCTAGAAATTCCAGGAATCTTCTTTATCTCAGTGACCATCTTTAGCACCACCTGTTTGCAAAACAAAGATTACAAGAAGAGTGAGAATCCACTGCATGTTCAATAATCCTACAGGGCTTATACTTGCACCTTAAAATTAAAATGAACTACTTTGGCTATTATTCTTCACATAAGAGGGATGGCTCTACATAAACTTAAGTAATCCAATTCTCCCTATAGGAACAGTGACTGAAAGTCAGTACTCCTCAAAGTATTTGACACTGCAATAGCATCCAAGCATGTCGCTTTATATGTTAATGCAATACTTCATAAATTATCTATGGCTTAAACATACAACTCCAACACTACGAAATATCACACAAAGCACTCTAATAATGACCTCTGTCAAGGACAGCTTGATCACTTGACTGCCTTGAAGATCTGACAAATGTGGCCTTAAGAAAAACAGATGCTAAACATTCCCCAACCTGCCACCCAGCAGGACCCTTCCTAAGCCCCATGTTAGTGCACTAAAAGAGTTCAACTAATTAAAGTCTCAGTTCAACTTTTCACCTGCTGCTGTATAAATAACTCCTTTGCATACTTTGGTAGAAAGATAAGGAAAGTGCTTAAAAAAAAAAAAAGAGGAATTGTAGGGTTCCATTGCTAGAAGTGTTTGCCTAGCATGCATAAGACCCTCTAGGTTCAATCCCCATCAAGGTGGTACATGCCTAGAATCCCAGCACTTAGGAAAAAACAGGAGAATCAGTTCAATATCATCCTCATCTAGAGGTTCAAGAACAGCCTAAGATACATAAGACTCCATCTTTAAATTAAAAAATATAATTGTTAATACCATCAAATCTCATTCTTATTTCTTAAAAAGCCCAACTCCTAGGACTATGTCCTTTAAGAAAACTATTTATAGCAGTTAAAGTCAGTGGGACTCGTTTACTTTCTTTGTAATAATCAGAATGAGCAGACATCAGGAAGTGTATTAGATTTTAAAGTCCCTTTCAGCTATACTATTAAGTGGAGGCAGAAAGGAAAAATGAGAGAATCAATTTTATAAAGAATCAAGCCAAAAAACATAAACTTTGTCACAGCCTATCTGTGACACTGTACTATGTAGTATGAGACACTGACAGGTATATTAGAAAAAGTATCATAAATTACCTCTACAGGAATCTCATTGCCAGGTGTTGCAGGTATACCAGTCATGAAGTCACTAGTAATAAAGGTTCGAATAACCACAGATCTCTGGCATGAAGGCTGCTTCTGAAGTGGATCTCGATCGAAATGTAATGGGGTCAAAATCACTGGCATCTGGCTGATTTTCCCAGCATACCCTAGAGAAAGGAACACATAGTGTTTATCATCACCACACTATGGGAAAATATTCTAAACTAGCTCAAGAAACCCCTACAAAGCATCTCCAGCATCTCTCCATCTTTCTCCTCCTACTACATGCAAACATTAAGACACTCATCACACATGAATTCAAATGCTCTTAAGCACTGAAAGTGAATGCAACAGGATTTTATGTAGATGTGATAGTTCAAATCTGTACTCTCAGCATGTGGGAGGCTGAGACAGAGACAGAGACTTCCAATGTGAGAGCTACCCAAACTGTATACTGAGAGCTCATCACAAAAGAAAATAAGGCAATATTGCAGCTATGAGAGACAAACACGAAGGGAGAATAAATTTTTGTTATCTAGGTAGTCCCACATTCTATACTGTAAACACCAGCCCACTTTTCCTAGAGGAAATATAAAGATAGGTTCCTATAAACCTCCAGTCAAATTTTAGTCTATGCAAAACCAAGCTAAAGTATATTTCTGTTTAAAGACACCTAATTTAAGATTTATTTTAGATCCATCAACATGGAACTCACAACCAATGGAACTATGACACCTGCCTTGACTTAATTTAACACACTGATCTTCAGATGAGGTACACCACACCTTTCTTGTGTTTAGGGGTCCAGCTATCACTTCAATAGAAAAATCATCAACAAAATCCCCTGAAAATGTTAAAAGTACAACAGCATGTAGGCAGCAACAACAACATTTGTCTGCAAGCTGAAACAAGAAGAGCACTGCTGTGGTCCACCTCAGCAGCTGGAAATAAATATATGGTGAGACACATTTGTTTTCTACTCTGGGTGTCTGTCTGTAAATGACCGCAAAGATAAATTAATTATATTTGAAAGGCAACATTATGGAACCTACCATAAGAAAAAGCAAAAGCTATATCCTACTACTAGAAATTAAGGTCAAACATCTGAAAATGTTGTTATAGTGTACAGTGATGACACAATGAGCCACTTACCAGACTCCCTGAGAATGTTATGGGCCTCAAAATCAGCTTGGCGCAAAGTACTGAGCACCCCCGTTGTCAAGAAAGTGGGAGTAACGTCTGTAGGAGGTTCTTTAACTGGTGGGCCAAAGATATAGACAACTCTAGATGAAAAAACATCAGAGAAAACATTCTAATGTGAGAAATTGTGGTTGGGACTTTGGTTCACCTCAGTACAGTTCTGGGTTGCTTGTTCCCATGAATTTGGAAGTCTGGCTTTCCCAACTCTCTCCTTATCTTTTAATACACCAATCACACACACACACACACACACACACACACACACAAACAAGTACATTTCAAGTTTTTGTAGCAAACTAAAGACAAAAGAAGTCTAAGCAATTCATGTTGGTTAAGCAAGTAATATTCATGAGAAAACTGGAAAGAAAAAAACTATAAAACAGGACTTAATCAGCACTTCTGAAACTAAACTGAGTTTTTTTTAGTAAGAAGTGTTAAATATCCTCTATTTGATATTACATACAAACCACACTACACTAAACTGCCTTTCTGTATGTAAGAGTAAGAACTTTGAATTCAGGGGATTCTAATTAAATTGGCATAGTCAAGAATAATACAGACAGATGCTACCTCACCTTTAACCATTGCCTGTGACAGGCTAATCATCACAGACAGACACACAGGTTCTGAGACAGTGAGACTTCCCAAGGATTAGTAAGCACATTGACATAACCATGACAGAAACTTGAATATTACCCAATCTAAGATAACATCCTCTATCTTTGTGATGAGGTGAGTATCAGAAGTCCAGACTCCTCTTACAAAAAGAATAATAGTATTTATGGAAGTAAGATTGCTACTTTGAGAGATCACATTCACTTTACTGTAAGCCAATTTTACTTAAATCTGTCAAATGAAAATTGTCCTGTAAGCTTTTTATGATCTGAACTCTAGTATGCAAACTACATTATGGTAAACATTAAAAGAAATGTGATATTTATTTTGTAATAAACAGTGGCTCTTATTCATTAGTAGCCCTTTTTACAATAAACTCCATAATTCCAGCAGCCACTACTGCTGTTCCAAGGTTGTACTGATGGGATTCTCAAAGTCCTATGGTCTGTCATGGCTTCCTAAACAAACAGATCATGGAGAATAAATCTAACCGAATTATTCTCTCTCTTTTTCACAGTACAGCATTGCACAATTCCAAACAAAGATTTTCCTGCCTTTCTCAACATTACCCAATTTAAATTTGCTTTCCAATAGCCAACACCACAAACATCACTGGTCCAAAGCCACATACCTAGTTCTCTAGCCCAAGTATACACCAATTGCTGCTGTCTTTGTTAGGGTTTCCAATACTATGATAAAACATCATAACTAATGGCAACTTGGGGAGGGAAGGGATTATTTCATACACTTCCAGGTAACAGTTCATCACCAAAGGCAGGCAGGGCAGGAACTCAAACAGAGATGAAGCCAAAACATAGAATATTAAATATTCCCCTAACCATAACCAAAGCACAAGAAAAAGGCAAGTTAACCAACATGCATAATTACTACAAAGAGCTGACACTACAGAATCATTCTCCCTCATCTGTTATCTCTTACATACATGTACATCAAGCCTTTTAGTCTTTCTTTAACCAAAGACCTTAAAATGCACATCCTCCATTATACCATCCACACACACCCAACTCCTCTGACACATGCAGAAGATACCTGTTAATGTTATGACACATTCGGGGTATAAGTTTGGCAAGGAAAATAAGAGATTCCCAGTCAGGTTCATCTTTACTGGAAATTCCACACACATAACTGTAGGAACGACAGTCACCCTGAAAAATAGAAATATCAATTTTTAACAGTTAAAAGATGGGTTAGAAACTATTTTCTACAGTGACACTATTAGTAGTAATTTGTCTTGCTTTTTAAAACATATATATAAAATATATTCTAGATATCTGTCTAGTGATACAAGTAAGTCCCAAATTAAAACACCCTTTATTAAAAATTACCTTGCTGGGTGGTGGTGGTTCATACCGTTAATGACAGAGAGGTGGAGGGAGATGGACCTATGTGAGCAAGTGCCAGGGCAGGCTCTAAAACTACACAGAGAAGCCCTGTCTCAGCGGCAAACAACAACAACAAAAATTCAATCTGGATCAAGTTAGGAACAATTATTGGATATTTCAAGAACTTATATGAAACGTGTCAGAGGTCTACTTGGATGTCATTCCAAATGGCTGCCCAACTATGGCAAACCAGTACATTTAGCTTAGTACATAAGTCTTTTGTTTAAAAGTAAATTTAAAATACTTAGCTATTGGAAGCAACTGAACTATTCAATTGAACTGATTAAGAAAGTGACCTCCACACAATGAATGCTATTCAGCCATTAAAAAAAAAATTTTCCTTTGTAACAAACAGTAAGAGTAAAACTGAATATCTTTATATTATATGAAGATGGGCACCAAAAGATTAAGTACCACATGATCACACTCATAGAATCTTAAATGTTTCTCTTACAGAAACTGAGAGTACAATAGTGGTGCAAGAAGGGAGCTTCAAGAAGGTTAAGGAAGGGTTGATCAAGGATATAAACTCACAAAGTTAAAGTTGAATAACCCGAATACATAGAAATAGTAAAATGTTTCAAGAGCAGATTTGAAATACAATATGCATGTGTATCAAAACATGGCAGTAGCTGGGCATGGTGGCAAGAAGGCAGTAATCCTCCACAGCACAGATCTGTACTTGAGAGAGAATTCCAGAACATCGTATGACGTACAATGAAGAACCTAAGAGAGGGTGGAAGACCCTGCCTAGACCAATTCCAAAGTATAGCGGCGTACCACACCTGCTTAAGAACAGGAGACATAGTCCACATGCTTTAGTGCTTCACCTCCCATGTGCAACTACTCTTCTCCAAACTGAAACCAAGACTGATAATCCAATACTTCATCTTCCTAAAATGACTTTTGTTGGGGCTGGGGGGGAAACCTCCAGGGGCCACAGAGTTATAGGGCATCTTGAATAGAGTGACAGAATCTGTTCGGGTTCTCTGGAATATTTTTTATCTTTATTTTTTTATTTGTCCACGGTGCTTCCATTTTTTCTTTTTACTTTTAGTAGACATTTTTAATACCCTTTTTTCAAGGAATTATTTATTTGTTCCTTTTAAAGACTTGTTTTTAACTGGACTCGATCTTTGAAGTAGAAGCTCTTCAGCGAGGACAGGCTACATTACATCTCTTGCAATCTGTTCCTGGTGTTTTTCTTTGGCTTCATTCTCTTAGCCAAAAGTTTAGCATATTTTGCAGGTTCCTTATTTTTCTTAGTGCATTGTTTCTTCCGAGAAGTGCATTAGCACTTGTGTTGCAGGACACATGCAGTGATATGACAATACATTTTGGGTACTTTGGTCCTGGGCTTCTTACCTTGTTTGTTTAAGGGCCTTCTGACAACATATTGTTGGACATCAACTTCTTTGCAGAGATAAAGAGCTTTTGGATCTTGCTAGTTCTTTTGAACCCTAACTGCCAAGGCACAATAGTATGTCAGTCCAGGAATATACTTCTCTCTCTTTTTTTAACACAATAACCAAGATGAGAACACTCAGATTAGCATCCACAATGCATCTGCAAACAGACTTGCATTTCCCCTCTTCGGTTCACCTTGGTCTATAACAAGAATGCATCTTACTCAACAACTAGCACACTTTGCTGTGAGTCAAGATAACATGCTTCATGAAAAGACCTCATTTGCCATTCCCACCACTGACTCAGACCACGTAATCCTTCCACTCTTCTCTAGAGCATCAGCAGCTGCTTCTGTGGTCATGCGCCTCTCATCGACTATATGACGCTTTCACTCATTGTCCACTTCAGCCAATGGAAGGGAAGGATATATTCAGCTTCATCTTGACATAGCCAACTGCCTAGGAAGTTCCACTAAAAAAGCTGTATCTTCTATTTTTGTCCCTGTGTTTTATAGTAGTTTTTCCAATTTTGTTTCACTGGGGTTCAGGCTTGTTATTTCTTTGCTTTTATGAACCCCCCACACCTCAACAAGGTTTCTCTATATAGCTTTGGCTGTCCTATAGACAAGGCTGGCCTCAAACTCCAGAGATTCAGATTAAAGGAGAGGACCACCACCACCCAGTCTTTTGTTTTTGTTTGCTTGGGGTTTTTGTTGTTGTTGTTTGTTTTTTAGTTTCCCTCTTAGTTATATAAAATTGATCATGCATCTTTCCCCTCACTATTAGGAAATCTATTCTTGGTTTTTCTTTGCTGATTTTAAAAATACTCTTCTGTGCTTTTCCGCTTCACAACATTCTTCTCTATTTCTTATTTCTCTCTTTTATTTAACCTTACTTCTTTTGGTTTTCTCCTTTCCTTGCCTCTTTTTATCTCATTCACTATTTTTCCTTTACCCTAAATGATTTTAATTCCATGGCATACTATACAATAGTTTTACCATTTTTTCCCAGTTTTATCATCACTGAAGATATATTAATGGGCTTCACTCAAGTATAAATGTACTTTTATATATTGTACCATTTAATACAGATAATCAATAAGTAGTTTTTTCGTTCTCTAGGTGGTACTTAGAATAGACTCAAGAGTAGGCTGTTCAATTAAGTGTGCTGGCATTTGTTTATAATCCCAGCATTTGCAAGTAGAGATAGGAAATGGCTGTATTTCAACTACAGCCTCCATTACATAGTCTCTAAGGCCAGCCTGGACTTTATGAGTTCCTTAGTCAAAAAAAACAAAAAACAAAAAACACAAAGACAAAACAAACTAGGCTGGCTATTCAAGGCAAGCTGATGGAATTCCATCTAGGACCCGGAGAGGGGGAAAAGTACTCAATGTAGAGAAAAAAAAAGAGCAGGAAAAGGGATGAAAAACTCAGCAATCATGTAGAAATATTCAATGAGGAACCAAATTGAAAACAAATTAGAAATGATGATCCAATACTGAAAAGATCCTAAAGACTATCACAATACTATCAGATCTGATCGACACTTTTGCAGAGTAACAGGATACAAAACCAACACATAAAAACCAGTAACTAAAAATAAACTTGTTGACAAGGAAATCAGGGATAGGGAGTAGGCCATAGGAATGACAATGATGACCCATTCACAGTAACTTCAAAAGAGCATAAATACCTAGGAACCAAACTAACCAAGAACATAAAGGATATCTATAATAAAAATTAAGGACCAAGGAACCAAACTAACTAAGAACATAAAGGATATCTATGATAAAAATTAAGAGAGAATAAAAAAAGAAACAGACAACAAAAGGTGGAAAGACCATCCATGTGCACACAGATGAAAATTTATCAGGTGAAAGTGGCTACATGTACAGAGAAGAACTTTATTAATAGGACCCAACATATGAGCAATAATCCCCATTAACTGACAAATGGGACTGTATTAAATTTAAAAGCTTCTATACAATATAGGAAACAAGTGGTATGAATAAACTGTTTATAGAATGGGGTAGAATATCTTATATATAAAAAGCAAACCACAAATCAGTCACTCAATAAATGGGTTACTGAACTCAATTTTCAGAGAATTATAATCACTGATCAGTTAAATCCAACTTTTAAAACTACATTAACAGCCCAGAGTAGTGTGTATGTCTTTAGTCCCATCACTTGGGAGGCAGAAGCAGGTGATCCACACGAGTTTGAGGCCAGCCTGATCTACAAGTGAATTCCAGGACTATACAGAGAAACCCTGTCTCAACAATATCACAGAAATATTCACACAACCATGTTTATGCTATACAATGCACAGGCAAGTACAGAAGTAACCTATATGATGAAAGGATAAAGAATAGGGGGCAAGCTGATGGTTAAGAGCACTGACCCCTCTTCCAGTCATCCTGAGTTCAATTCTTAGCAATCATATGTAATGAGATCTGCTGCCCTCTTCTGTCCTGCAGGCATACATGCAGACAGAACACTACATACATATTAAATAGATCTTTTTAAAAAAGGAATATTTGATATTTACTCATAATGAAATTTTATTCTACTGTAATGAAGAATGAGCAATGACATTTTCAGGAAAGTATATAAAAGTGAAGATCTTCACATTAAGTGTAATAAACCAAATGCAGACAAATGTGGCATGTTTTCTCTTACATCAAGAATCTCAACTCTCTTGAAAGAATGTGATTTGAAAGGGGGGAAGAGGTATGTATTTACAATACCATCTTAGCTTTACTGCTAGAGGCACACACAAAAAAAATCTCAATAGCATACAAGTTTTTTTTTTAATGTATTTATGTTTTTTACAAAGTCAGTTAACTTTGGCACTTATAAAAAATAAATTGGACCCATGCCAGAATAATCATGACATATGACTTTTATCTGGGCCTACATGGATTATTTGAACAATAAAATTGAGTACCTAACAACTAAAGCAACTTAACTTTGTTAAGAACTGTAGAATACCCTGAGTAAATTTTATTTCTTATTTTAGAGACGGAACATTGAAACAATCTTACTTTGTAGCCCAGGTCAACCTCAAATTCCTCACAATCCTCCTGCCTGAGCTTCTGAAGTGCTGGGACCTCAGGCATGAGCCATCATGCCCAGTAAGTTTCATTTCAAAAAAGAAATAAGGACTGGAGAGACGACTCAGTGGTTAAAGAGCACTGGCTGCTATAGCAGAGGACCCAGGTCCAGTTCCCACACCCACACACAGCTAACCACCACCTGGAACTCCAGTTCCAGGGGATCCAACTCCCTCTACTGGCCTTTGAGGATACTGAATTCATGTTGTGTAGACATACATGCAGACAAAACACCCATACATATTAAATACATTTTTAAAAAAGAAATCAGTCATCAAACAAATGCATCAAATGAGTATTATATTAACAACTAAAAACTTTGAAAAAAAACATAAAGGGAACTATTTCAACACAATTCCTTATCTTGCAGGAGTTGCAAATATGTAAGTTTCTTGAGTAGACTCAGGAGTTCAAATTTTTACTACTATTGGTAACTATGTTGGGACTGAACCTGATGTGTCACATAAGAACTGAAGAAAGTTTAAAGAAAAACCTACCTACACTTTTACTTTTACATTGCAGATATCTGCCTGTAAATATCAAAGTAAACCTCAAAACAAACAAGTATGATAAATGAAACAATGCATAAACCACTGAAAGAAAATCAGTCAACCAATTCTAATACTTAATAGTCATTTAAAAACATTAAGCTGCAAGTGCAACTTTTTAAAAGGAAAGAAAACTAGACAAGTACAACTTTAACGTGCTAGCTTTGTTTGCATTTATCTGCAAGTGAACATATGCTAAAGCACACTTGGTTTTCCTCTTTGACCATTTTGGTTGCAGGGACATTAGGCTTGGCAGCATATGCCTTTACTACCTGAGCCACCTTGCTGGACTGTCATTTTAATATGAAAACTATACATGGATTTCAATAAAGGATTTAAAACTCAGACCAATGCATCTAAGATAGAGTTCCAGCATTAGAAAAAAATAGTAATATAATCTGTTTCTATAAATCATTCCACTACAAAAGCACTGTGACAAAACTGTATCCAATGCTGTGATTCCTGCTGATGTGGACAAACCTTGCACACAACAGAAAACTATAAGGGAAGTACCAGTCTGAGCTACGTCTATTTTTCTAGTTTACACTGAACACCAAAGTAACAGCAAAGAAGCTTCTTTAGCTTCTTATGACCAGAAACTCCCTGAAGGATCCTGATGTCACACTTAATATGGTTTGCATGAACAGCATTACAAAACCCAGCTATTATCTCACGTATTTTACAATTAGAAAGTCAGAATAGAAACTTAAAATCTAGGAAGAGATGACACAAAGAGGAGATAACATTGGCCTAGATAACCTTCTATCACAACCTTAGAGCATTCAGGCATATCAACCTTTTGACACTGCAGCCCAATAGTTGTCATCAACACAGTAAACATTTGAATTACAGACAATTAAATTACAACAGAGGCAGGTGAGATGGTTCAGCAGGTAAAGTGGCTAGCCATGCAAGCCTAACAACTTCAGCTCAATCCCTGGAATTCATGTGCTATGAAAAAATAAATAAATATGGTGGTATTCATGTGTAATCAACCCACTCTTACAGGAGATGGGAAAGAATCACTCATTCAGTCTGCTATCCTGAAGTATGAAATGTGGCAACAAAGGACCCAATCCACAACATGGAAGGAGAGAACTGAGGGCCAAAATTGATCTACACACACACATACTGTGGTATATGAATGTAACACAGTCATATGACTGTGTACACACACTCAAAAATTAAAAATGACTTAAAAACCATAGTAAAAATCCCCAGAGTTTAAAGTAAACTTATGTTTTTGTGTTGTGTTTTAGTCAATCCTCAGTCTATGCTTAGAGACCACAAGCTAAACATGTACTTACACATCTGTTTCTCAAGCCACAGTGTATCTCCTAAGTGTACACATAAATAAGGACCTAACCTCTTGGTTCTGCTTCTAAAAGAAAAATAAACCAGCCACCAATGAAGTAAATGGTTCTCTGTATGTTTTACTTTTGGCTAGGAGAAAAACAACAACAACAAAATGTACAAAATCTTTGCCAAGTGTTCAGTTCTTTAGAGCTCACTCACTTTATAACCATCTTTAAAATTTTTTATCTTTTTACACTTGGAATATAATTTTACATTTAATCTCCAAAGAAATTCCAAATTCCAACTGTGTGAAAACAAGCAGCAGAAGTTCCATCCCAGTGAGTGAACTAACTCACCTGCACACCCACAGTTTTAATTGGCAGCAAGAAAGCGTTCAGTGAATGGAGACTCGTAATCTGCATGAGCTTCTCCTGGTCCTCTTCTGTTGTGCAGGCTTTGACTCTTTGTAACAGGGTATGAGGCTGAGAAAAGAAACAGACATTTTTTTTTTCACGTTGCAAGAAATAAGGCCTCTATAATCTTATGTACTTGTACCAATATTTTCATGAGCAGATCATGTAGTGTGTTCTTTGTGCTACATACTACACCAGAAATAGGATAAAAAATAGAAATTAAATTTACATATATTGAGATTTTTAGTTTTCTATCACCTATTTTTTATCTCTGTGCTCTTTTTCTCCCAGCTATTTATTTCTCCTTTATTAGTTTGAAGTTAGATCCTTGATTTCAACTCATACAGTTCCCTTTAAGTATTAATATGGACTCTGAAAAAGAATCAACCTTTCCATCCTTTTGTCAATACAAACATTTTTAATGCTTTATATTTTCTTAGTTTTTAAACAGTAATAAATAAGCCGGGATGAGGGGTGGGGCGCTCCTTTAACCCCAGAACTCAGGAGGCAGAGGAAGGTGGATCTCTGTGACTTCGAGGCCAGCTTGGTCTACAAAGCTACACAGAGAAACCCTGTCTTGAAAAACAAAAAACAAACAAAAAAAGTAATAAATACATTATTGTAGTTAACTATTTTATGAAGTCCAAGTTTGTGACCATATTACTCATAACTTTATTTGCTTATCAATACCTCTAGTACATTGAGTATCTTCTCTGTCAATGCTCTTCCTACAGCCAGTTCCTTGGGGGTATTTCTTAAGCAATTGACAAATCCCAGACTAACAATGTCAGAAATTCTAGTGCTGGGCAAGCATATACTTCAAAAGCTCTCTTACAGCCAGATGTAGCACACACCTGGAGTCCTAGCGCTCAGGAAAAGGAAGGAGAGGACCATGACTATATCTCATAAGATAATTAATATTTATATTTAGACTTTCTTGTCCTCTTTGCTACGAGAAAGACTAAATACTAGATGAAGGAGTAAATGCAGATAATGCACATGAATAATGAAAGAAGATATAAAGTTAACTGTTGGTCTCTAGTCCCCATAGAGAGCACCCTTGGAGCTCTGATACACCCCCAACCATCCCCACCGCCAGCCTACCCCCCCATACCCTGTGCCATACCCTACCCACGGTCCTGCAACTCTGGTTGAGCACTGGGACAGAGGGTGGAGCCAACAGTCCACCCTACTTCAGAGACTTCTCTGAGCAACCCTGAACAAAGGAGACCTGACTATCCACGTGGGACCACCTGTAATTTCCACCTGCTTGGTCTCTGACCCCACCTCCAGTCCTCTGCTGGAGTCCTGGTCCCCTCCCAGAGATCCGCCTATTGCTGCAGGACCACTGTGAGTACCTGCTCGCAACTTCTACTGGATCCTCATCCTTGACCCCATCCCTGGATCCCTGTCTGCAGAGAAACCTCCTAGAGAGCTTGGACCACACAGAGCTACAGATATTGAATCTCAGACCCAAATAGGCCCACCGGGGAAGTACCATAGAGATAGGGGGAGACCCCACCAACACCTACTGGAAGAAGCTATGGGAAGAAGGCAATACAAAAGAACACCAAACAACAGAAAGACAAGCATGACACCACCAGAATCTAGGGAATCTACACCAACTAGAATGGAACACAACAACAAAGCAGAGGAAGCAGAAGGGAACGACTTGAAAATTACCATCATAAAAATGATAGAGGCCAGGAAGCAGAAGGGAACGACTTAAAAATTACCATCATAAAAATGATAGAGGCCCTCAAAGAAGATGTGAGAAAATCACTTAAAGAAATGGTGGAAAAAACAAACAACAATGTGGAATAAATGAACAAATTCCTTAAGAAAAGTACAGAAAGCCAAGAACAATTAAGCAGGTGAAGGAAACAGTTCAAGACTTGAAAACTGAAATAGAGAAAATAAAGGCAACACAAACGGAAGGAATGCTGGAAATTGAAAAGCTGGGCCAATGACGGACACAAGCATAACCAACAGAATTCAAGAGATGAAAGAGAGAATCTCAGGCGAAGAAGATAAACTAGAAGAAATAATCCATCGACCAAAGAGAGTCATAAATCCAATAAATCCTTAACACAAAACATCCAGGAAATGTGGGACACCATGAAAAGGCCAAACCTAAGAATAATATGCATAGAGGAAGGTGAGGAAGCCCAGCTCAAAGGTGCCGAAAACATATTCAACGAAATCATCGAGGAAAACTTTCCAAATCTGAAGAAGGACATGCCCATGAAAGTACAAGAAGCATACCGAACGCCAAATAGGCTGAACCAAAGAAAAAAGACCCCTCGACATATAATAATCAAAACACCTAGCATACAAAATAAAGAAAGACTATTAAGAGCAGCGAAGGAAAAAGGACAGGTAACATATAAAGGCAGACCTATCAAAATTACACCTGACTTCTCCAAGGAAACCCTCAAAGCCAGAAGGTCCTGGATAGATGTTCAACAAGTATTAAGAGAACACAGATGCCAGCCTAGGCTACTATATCCAGCAAAACTCTCAATCACTATAGATGGAGAGAACAAGATATTTAATGACAAAACCAGATTTTCCCAATACGTATCTACAAATCCAGCCCTACAGAAAGTATTGGAAGGAAAACTCCAACCCAAGGAAGTTAACTACGCCCACAAAAATGTAGGCAACAGATAATCCAACTACACCAGAAACCAAGGGTGAAACAGAACTAATATATTCACAATACCACTGCCAACAACAAACCAAAATCAAACAAGCATCAACAATCAATGGTCCTTACTCACCCTCAACATTAATGGTCTTAACTCACCTATAAAAAGACACAGGCTAACAGAATAGATACGAAGACAGAATCCATCCTTCTGCTGCATACAAGAAACACATCTAAGCTTCAAAGACAGACATTACCTCAGGGTAAAGGGTTGGGAAAAGATTTTCCAATCAAATGGAAATAAGAAGCAAGCAGGCATAGCTATCCTAATATCTAACAAGTTAGACTTCAAACCAAAATTAGTCAAAAGAGATGAAGACGGTCATTTCATATTCATCGCAGGACAAATCCATCAACACAAAGTCTCAGTTCTGAACATCTATGCCCCTAATACAAAGTCACCCACATTCGTAAAAGAAACACTACTAAAACTCAAAGCTCATATAAAACCTCACACACTTATAGTGGGAGACTTCAATACACCACTCTCAACACTAGACAGGACCACAAATCAGAAACTAAACAAAGAAACAAAAGAATTAACAGAAGTTATGTCTCAACTGGGGTTAACAGACATCTATATAGGACATTCCACCCAAACACAAAAGAATATACCTTCTTCTCTGCTCCACATGGAACCTTCTCTAAAATCGACCACATACTAGGTGACATAACAAACCTCAACAGATACAAGAGAATAGGAATAGTACCCTGTATCTTATCGGACCACCATGCTTTAAAATTGGAATTCAACAACAACACAAATAGCAGAAAACCTGCAAACTCATGGAAACTGAACAATGTGCAATTGCACCACTCCTGGGTCAAAGAAGAAATAAAGAAAGAAATTAAGGACTTTCTAATATTCAACGAGAATGAGGATACAACATACCCTAACTTATGGGGCACCTTGAAAGCAGTGCTACATGGGAAGTTCATTGCACTAAGTGCCCATATGAAGAAAATAGAGGATAGTCACATAAGAGAATTAACAGCGCAACTGGAAGCCTTAGAACAGAGAGAAGCAAATTCACCCCATAGGAGTAGATGCCAGAAAGTAATCAACTTGAGGGCTGAAATCAACAAAATAGAAACCAGGAAAACAATACAAAAAAGAATACAATGGGGGAAGGACAGCATCTTCAACAAATGGTGCGGGCACAATTGGACGATGGTGTGTAGAAGACTGCAGATAGACCCATGTCTTTCACCATGCACAAAACTCAAGCCCATATGGATCAAAGACCTCAACATAAATCCAGCCACATTGAACCTCTTAGAAAAGAAATTAGGAGGTACCCTTGAACAAATTGCTATAGGCGACCGCTTCCTGAACAGAACTCCAGGGGCACAGACACTGAGAGAAACAATTAATAAATGGGACCTCTTCAAACTTACAAGCTTCTGTAAGGCAAAGGACACAGTGGACAAGACCAAACGGCAACCCACAGACTGGGAAAAGATTTTCACCAATCCTATATCCGACAAAGGGCTGATATCCAAAATATACAAAGAACTCAAGAAACTAGTCAACAAAACACCAAATAACCCTATTAAAAAATGGGGTACAGAACTGAAGAAAGAATTCTCAATAGAGGAAATCAAAAAGGCTGAAAGACACTTAAGAAAATGCTCCACATCCTTAGCTATCAGGGAAATGCAAATCAAAACAACTGTGAGATACCATCTTACCCCTGCCAGAATGGCTAAAATTAGAAACACCAGTGATGACTCATGCTGGAGAGGATGTGGAGAAAGGGGAACACTCCTCCACTGCTGGTGGGAGTGCAAACTCATACAGCCATTCTGGAGATCAGTATGGCAGTTCCTCAGGAAAATGGGAATTAGTTTACCACAGGACCCGGCAATCCCCCTCTTAGGCATATACCCAAAGGATTCACATCCATGCAACAAAGACATCTGTTCAACTATGTTCATAGCAGCACTATTTGTAATAGCAAGAACCTGGAAGCAACCTAGATGCCCCTCAATTGAAGAATGGTTAATGAAGATGTGGCATATCTACACAATGGAATACTACACTGCAGAAAAAAATGGTATCTTGAAATTCGCAGGCAAGTGGATGGCACTTGAAGAAACCATCCTGAATGAGGTAACCCAGTCACAAAAAGAGGAACACCGTATGTGCTCACTCATATATGGATTTTAGACCTAGATCAAAGGATCACCAGCCTATAATTCACACCACCAGAGGAACCAGGATACAAGGTGTATTCTAAGAGATTCATATAAAGTCCCTCACAGAACTGGGAAGGGACAAGTCCCCCAGAGCTCAGGGGAAGTGGGGCGGGGGGGGGGGGCAGCGAATGGAGAGAGAAGTAGGAGAAAACGAGGGGGAGGAAAGGAAAACATGTGCGACCAGGAAGATTGAGCCTGGTTAGGAATAGAAGACAGGAAAAGAGGGAGAGAGAGACAGAGACAGAACATAAAAGAGGGAGCCAATATTGGTTTGAAGATAAAACTGAACACAAAGAAAGGTCGAGAGAACTACAAGACTGCTCCCAACTAACAATTTGAGCTTCCGTGGTAAGGCTATCATAAATGCCCTTCCCGGAGAGTGAGATCAATAACTAACTTCTCCATGGAGCCCTCAACTAATGCCTGTTGAAAACAGGATCAAACACCCATACATAAACACTGAGTCGAACTAGAACCCAGATGCAGATGGAGAGGACAAGACCAGGCGGCAGAAACACATAGAGACAGCTTACCTGAACAAGAAGGAGCTAATGGGCCACCAGACTGATAGCTGGGAAGCCAGCATGGGACTGACTCAGCCCCCCCGAATATGTTTCTCAGCCAGAAGGACTGAGCAGTCTAAGAGACCTCAGACAGTGGAGCCAGGATGTATCCCTGGTGCACAAATGTGCGAACACATTTCCCATGGAGGGATAACTGCCTTAATCTAGAGACAGGAGAGAAGCCCTAGTCCCTACTTCACATGACCTGTCAGATCTACATGACCCCAACTGGATGGCATTCCCCTACATATGAATTGGGGTGGGGGATGGGAGGGGAGGGTGGTTAGAGTGCATGTGAGAAGGCAGAGAGGGTAAACGGGAGGGAAGGAGGAAGGGAGGGAGACGGAACTGGGATTGACATGTAAAACAATAAATTAAATATAAAAAATGCTCTGACTCAAAAATTTAAGTTCAAAGACAAGTTACTGGGGAAAAGGATTTCTATTTTTGTTTCCACAGAAAATGAAAAGATGTGGATTCCTTCCAGACTAATGTGGTTTGATCATGCCAGACCGCCTGAAACAGAGTACAAGCTGATCCTACATTCAAAACAGCTGGACAAAGCAGCCTTACAGACTACAGCCAGGATTTCTGAATCTTCTTCGAAATCCCCCATGATAGCTCCCCTTACCAGCAGGAAGTAGTTTGGAAAGAACAACGCCCAAATTCCCAAATATTGTGTATAAATGTTTGTTTTCATTTAATTGGACTTTGTAATATAAAATAAATAAAAAAAAAGAAAATAAAATATTTTAAAAAAAATAAAGTTAACTGTTTTTCTAGATGTTCTGGACTTCATTTTGGGTGTTAGATAAGTGGCTAAAGCCACAACCTTAAAACAGATATTATAATTACACAGTTCACTCACTGAGGTATACAGACATTGGGTCTGATTACTTTCAGTGGATGATGTTCATTATTCCAAGTTTTTGTAATACAGATTTTAAAAGAAAAAAGGAATAAAAAGAGCAACAAAAAACAAAATCTCATCTCGTTCAAATTACTTCAAAACATTAGGAAAAAAACAGTGCCTTTAATTGCTCAAGTCAAGGTGTGCTGATAGTAAATGCTCTTATCTATACATGACTTTATTGCTCTAGTTCTTTAAGACAGCTTGGTGTGCACCATGGCCATCCCTCTAAACAATGAGTACCCTGGTTTTTTGTTGTTGTTTTCATTCTTCTCTCATGCAATACACCCCAACTTAAGTTTCACCTCCCTCCATTTCTCCCAGTCCTCCCACTACCCTCCCCTTGCCCACATCAACTCCTCCACCATTTCCCTTTAGAAAAGAACAGGCCTCCTCCCAGGTATATCATCTGTACAGAGCATAACAGGTTACAAACTGTCCTATCAGGGCTGGTCAAGGAGAAGGAAAAGGGTCCCAAAGAGCAATACAATATTTTGGTTAGACAGACAGATCCCACTAGTAGTCTCTGTGTCATACTTTCTACAGTTACTACAAGTATTGTTCTGAATTTTCAAACAAATAACTTCATTTTAAAACAAGAATATTAACAGCCATCTACTTTGTTCTTTGTATTGACCAGATATATCAAATAATTTATTACCTTCTTAACACTTGCAGAAAAATCAGCTACTATTTTCAAAATATTGTTGGTTTCAGGAAAGTCTTTACAAATATAAGGTTCTTCAGCACATATTACTCTGATTGCCAGACCAGGACCTACAAAATAATAACAATTTTGAACATAAAATTCATAATGAAATTTGAATTGAAAACTGAAAGTAACTCTAACACATAAAACCCTCTAAATGAACACAAGGTATTTAATTTTAATTGACTCCTAGCACTAAATTTCAAGGCTGAGAATGTTCTTTGGTAGAGCCAATGTTTAGCATGTACAAGGACCTAGGATTCAATCTCAAATGAAATCAAACAAATAAACACAGGCATTTCATTTTAAGTGTTGGTGTTAATTTCCCATCCCAATTGTCTAACTTATATAGTCTCACAAAAATTTTCCTCAGCAAGTATTTTAATTAACACAATATACGCCAATTTACTGAAAATCTCTTTATTAAGGGAATTTTCCATCATACATAAATTTAAAAAGAAATAATGAGCAACCTTGATTCATATGTTGTTTAAAATTTAGAAAACAAAAACATAAAACTGAAAATATTGCCTAATGCCAAGATATAATTCTAGTTACCAAATACAAAAGTCATTCATGGATGGATGGATGGATGGATGGATGGATGGCGGGGTGCAGAGACTGCTCAGCAGTTGAGAGCACTGTTGCTCTTTAGAGGACAGGGTTTCAGTTCCCAGCACCACAAATTCAGAGGCTAACTTATTCTGACTTCAGACACTTGGCACACCCATGGTGCACGTACATGTAGTCAAACCACACAAAAACAAAATAAATTTTACAAAAAACAGAAAGTATAAATAATAAAAAAAAAAACTTGAGATGCCTATAATCAAAATGAAAGCTATTAGTCTGCAGTCTCATTTCTAGTTTTAGAATAAACATCAAGATTAGTTTTTAAAGTAGCTGAAATGTTTTTGCCTAGCTAAAATGATGACCAAAGGCACAGGGCCAACTTCCACCTACCATCTTCTGTTGGTATATACTTAGGGACTGAAGATATTGAATTACTAGATTTTTACAACAATGGCTAATTATTTCTAAAACGGTTTATGAAGGCAGTTAGAGGTAAAACTCTAAAATAGTGCTTTCTGACTAACTTTTTAGAAAACTGCCTCACCCAGAAGTTTTCTCATCCATGAAACACAATAAAGTAAGGTTTTTCTGTGTGTGAGAGGATCAAGTAAAAGAGTACTTTAAGAATATCACTGAGCACTATGTGTTACAGTACTTCCAAACTACGAGGCTATTTTTTTTTTTCAGGGTCTCACTACATAGCCCTGGGTGGCCTACAACTTGGTATGTAAACCAGGTTATCCTCAACTCATAGAAATCTGCCTGCCTCTGCCTCCCAAGTGCAGGGACTGAAGAAATATGCCATCACGCTAGGGTACTACTATGTTTTTAATTAATTAGACCATTCTTCCACCACCTATTATAGAGAGCTAAACAGGTTTCTGTCTTAAACCATCTCAAAATAAAACAGATCAAGTGTCACAATGCTACCTTTAAATATCACTATTTTTTGCTACCTTTAAATATCACTATTTTTTCTGATACAATAAATAACAATTTAACACTTTCTTGATGTCCGTGAATTAGTAACATAGAACAAGCATAGTGCAAAGAGTGCTTCAATATGAAGGAAGAAGTTCTTGCATTCAAACAAGATGCTACATAAGAAAACTTAAGAGAGAGGATCTGGCAGTGGCTACATGAGAGGCTAAGGTAGGAGGAACACCTGAACCCAGGGTATCCAAGGCAACCTGGGAGAGGTGGGGGTGACAGGAACCTACCGTAAAGAGAACAAATTCTTTTTTAACGACCCTATCCTTAAAAGGAGGGAGAGGAAGAACACAAATTTTAATTCTCTCTTCTTTCCATGAAATAAATGATACATACACTATATATTGATGGGAGAGGTCATTCTGTTTCTCATACTGGTTAATGAATAAAGCACTGTTGGCCAATAGGAAAGGAAGACAGGAGGGACTAAGAGACAAGGAGGAAAGAGGAAGTAGGAAGGAGAGTCAAGATAGTCTGGAGAGAACAGAACCGCCATTCCTCCGATCTCGGTAAGACCACGTGGAAATACACAGAAATGGGTTAATAATTAGGATAGAGCTAGCTGATAAGAAACTAGTAACAGGCCAACAGGATTATATCAAATACAGAGTTTCTGTGTGTTAATTGGGGCTGGCGTGGCGGCGGGACAAGACCAGGTGGCGGGAAGAAAAACAGTACTCTTTACAATATATCATTTATGGTATAAAAACACTAGATCTACAACTAAGAATTATACAGAAATGTTATCAAAATATGTCTATGCTCTATCTCCTCATCTGGCAGCAATGTCATCTGCCAGACTCCCAGGAATCACACAGTATCTAAATACAAGACAGAAGAAAATGAGTCATATAATGATACAAACCCAGTAGACACTTCAAAGGATTTATTCCCTGTCATCCTTTCCCTTTTGTCATGTCACATAGTCCAGAAAAAGACAATTGACTCAGAATGGTCTGAACTGAATCCACCACAAGGTGTACAGACAAATAAAACCCAAGGGTGTTTTTACCTGGAAAAGGATGCCTGGAAACCAATTCTTCTGGCAGGTCAAGCTCTCTGCCTAAAATTCTCACTTCATCTTTATGAAAATCTTTCAGAGGTTCTATTACTTTTCCCTACAAGGAGAAAACAGGACCAATTAAAAATTGAACTTTTTCATTTAAAATATTTTCTCCAATGAGACTTAGAAGGTATAAGGTGAATATTTTTAGTGGCATTTATATTCTTTGTAAACAGATTTTAAAGTAAAAGCCTTGAAAGTTTTATAAACAAAAACCAATTCAGGGGTGAGAGAGATGGCTCACCAATGTACAGACATACATATAGACAGAATACCCAAACACATATAGAAAATCTCAAAAACACAGTATTTGGGAAACAACCCCCCACCCCCAAGCTCTCATCTATTTCTTATATAACACAAAACAATTGGAAAAATTAATGCTAGTGATTCATTTTCCCAAATGAGCTGGATACCTTTATTCCTAGCACTTGGAAGGCAAAAGAAGGCAAATCTCTGAGTTCTAGGCCAGCCTGATCTATAAAGAGAAACCCTGTCTAAAAGAAAAAATATAAAAACAAGGAAAAAAAGTTTTCTAAACAGTACCAAAAAAATGATGGATGGATATATACATATTGACAGATATATATATATATATATATATTGATCTGTCAAGGTATTTTGCCTGCATGTATGTACATGTACTAATTGCATGACCATCAAATCCCCTGGGACTGGAATTACAGAGGATTGTGAACTACCATGTGCATATTGGGAATTGAATTCCAGTCCTCTGGAAGCAGCCAAGTGCTCTTAATTGCTGAGCCATTTTCTCCAGCCCCAGGAAAAAATAATTCTAACTCATATCAAATTAAAACACAGTATATGAGCAAAGAGAAGACACTTGTATGATAGCACTGTATCAAGTATATAAGGTAGTCAAATAGAAATTTACTGTGAAGGGTGGTTGGTTATCAGGCTGTAGGGGAGGAACAAAGGGAAGGCATTTGATAGGAAGTGTGAATTCTGCAAGCAGAGCAGGTTACAGAATCTACCCAGAATCTCTACAAAGAGTCCACTAGTCTGCTCTAGATGATGGGATTTATTTTATGTTTTCTATAACATTTTTTTTAAAAAACCAGGTAAGTCTTGACAAGATATGAAAAAAGAAAACTTTTAAATCATTCCAGTGGGAATGTATAAACTCAGAATTTTGGACAACAGTCTACCAGGAAATCAAAATGTTGAAGTCATTACATATAATTTAAGAATTACTTTGTTTTTGAAACAAAGTAATCCTGGATTTTAACTTAGTATGTAGCTAAAGATGACCATGCAACTTTAGATCCTCCATCTAGACTTCCTGAGTGATGGGTTTACAGGGATGCAGCACTACACTATGCTATTCTAGCAATTCTATACCTAGGTATCCACCAGAAGAAAATGAATGTCTAGAAGAATTTGCAACTAGTATTTATACCATCATTTCTAACAGCCTAAATGGGAAATAAATGTCCACCAACTGAAAAATGTGAACACATATACATAACTGTTTGGCTGTAAAAAGGGAGGTTAGATTACATTATAAATGAACCTTGAAAATATATAAGTTAAGATACTAGCTTGACATGGTTGACCATGTCTATAACCATAGCATTCAGCAGGTAGAGGTTGGAGGGTCACCAAAGTCAGCCTTAGCTATATAATCAGTGAGACGCAGGAGATACATGAGACTATCTTTAAAAAAACAAAGCAAAAAGCCAATCATAAAAGACCACATGGTGTCTAAAACAAGGAAAACTACAGAAGCAGAAATTGGTGGTTTGCAAAGCATAGTGGCCTTTAATCCCAGCATGTGGAAGGCAGAGGCAGGCAGATCTCTAAATCTGAGGCCCACCTGACCTGCAATAGCAAGTCCCAGGTCAACCAGGGCTATATTCAAACACCACTTCTCCAAAATTAAATTAAAACAAAACTGGTGGACAGTTGTTGTCTAGAGTTGACAAGAGAAGATTGGGTAGAGTACAGTTAGAAAGAAAAATGACTGCTAATGAGCAGATGCACTGGGCTCCTTGTGAGAATAAGCATGTTCTGCAATTAGTGGTGATAGCTAGTTACCTTTGCAAGTACTGGGAAGGAGAAAGAAAGGACAGAGGAAAAGAGAAATGTTCCCTGTATACACATTATGGAAAAATTTCTCACAAGCCTTTACCTCTTCCCTCAGCTTTCTGATAAGCTCTGTGTCATTATGGTGGGTTTTGATGAGTTCAGCTTTGCCACTGGCCACAAGGGATGCACTTTCGATTAGATCAGGTCGTAAAGTGCCTTGGGCAAGAAAAACCTCCTCTGGCTTCAAACTCATTTCTCCAATTACTTCATTGGCAATCTGTTATCAATGAAAGCAGAACAGAACAGTCTTCTAAGAAATAATTTTTTCAACAAAGTTAATGAAATTTGAATCTTTGCAGTACCAACCAGAAAATTGGATCCATCAAACTAGGAAAACTAAATTTCTGAAAATACACATTGTGTGTGACTGAAAAATATGTGAATATTCCCTTCAGCACTCTCTGAAATATGGCCACTGGTAAACCCAGGAGAAGTGCAGGGCCAGCAAATAGCTAAAATGTCATCATAGTAACAAGCATGCTTTTTAAACCAAAATAGTTTCTGTCAGTAGGAAACAGACACACACACACACACACAAACACACTTTATGTGTATCTTAGCTAATTCTGTTGATATCATAAAAACACACTAAAATTCACATAAAACAATGAACATTGCACACATTAAAAGAAAGGTTCCTTAGCTAAGCATGGTGGTGCCTGCCTTTAATCCCAGCATTCGGGAGGCAGAGACAGGTGGATCTCTGTAAGTTTGAAGACAGCCTGGTCTATAAAGCAAGTTCCAGAACAGACAGAAATACACAGAGAAATCCTGTCTTGAAAACCAAAAGAGAAAGAAAGACAGGAAGGTACCTTAACAAAAGTATCACCGATGATTTTTCTTTTTTCCTCAGGACTTGTAGTCATATTTAATGTTTTGCTAATTCTTTTTCGTGGGGTCCTGTCTTCATCTGAGATTGGTAGAGTGGTTGTTCCATTGTAGAAAGAATGAGCAGCATTTATCACTGGGAGAGATGGGAGAAGTATTTCTTTACATCATAAACATATGAAGGCACAGAAAGAAAACCATGATAGACCCTTTGATATCCCTTATTTTGCCCCTGTGTTCAATAAATAACTAGCAATAAATCAGCAGTAAGAGTTCAGATCTGGACATACATTAAGAGAATCCTGTAACATTTAGATGAGGCTCAACACTGTCAATGGTCCTGGTTGCTTTGTCTGTTTAATGTTCCACTAGAACAAATGAACACCTTAGCAATATATATAGCCCCAAGACAGTTAAAAGCAGTGGCTCCTTCACAGAAACCAAACTTTTTCAAAGGCTGATAACCATACATTTAGAATGACCTGAATATCCCTTTATTTATTATTACACAAGAGCAAGAGATCATGCTAGTTCAATGGCAAAGTGTTTGCCTAAACAAGACCCTGAATTTAATTCCCAGTACTGTCAAATGGGAAGCAGTTGAGGAGTAAAAGCTATGACCCCTATTTAGTAATAGAACATAACTACTGATAGGCTTCCGTAAGTAGCCAGCTATTTTAATTAGGGTCCACCAAAGACCTGTAAGTCCTCTTAACCTAGTCAAGTTACCCTCAAGCTCCTTCCTGTCAACATATCAAATGCTTGTCCTGCCTCAGTCTCTTAAGTAGCTAGTATTACAGATACACACAATAAGCATGTCTGGCTACCTATAGACTTTTCTCTGTTTGAGCTTGTGTGCAAAACAACCTATATTTATAGAGGAGCTCAGATACTTACAAAAATAATACTATGAAATCAGGGAGAGAAGGGAGATTTTGAGAGGATAGGGAAGACAAACGAAAGAGGATAGAATGGTAGATGCAAAATGGTACAATAGTCAGTAAAATCTAAGTCTTATATTGAACACTTCTTGATACTACACTTAATCTTTATCAAAAGGCCAAGAAGTGACTGGGCCCTTTTTGAAACAGAGAACATTATACATGTGAAGGAAAAGGTATTTTATAGGTTTATAGGGAAAAGTAGGCTTGAAGAGATAATTCATGGTGTGGTATATAAGTAATACCTTTGACCTGAATTCCGAGCTTTTTGAGGGCCTCTTCAACAGACTGGCTTTCTCGTTTTCTCATAAATCCATTATCAATGTGTACAGCAATAACCTGATCTTGGTTCAAAGCACGATTCAGCAAAGCTGTACAAACAGTTGAATCTACACCACCACTAAGTAAAACCTGTAAATAAAATGAAGGGAAAAAAATCAAACAGGGTAAACAAACAAGAAATAAACACTGTCACCTTATATAAGTATTTAAAAGTGCTCCATAAAGATATGTAGAGTATTATTTTAAAGCTATGCATCATAAATGATGTAACACACTATATA
This sequence comes from Phodopus roborovskii, assembly GCF_943737965.1. NCBI lineage: Eukaryota > Metazoa > Chordata > Mammalia > Rodentia > Cricetidae > Phodopus > Phodopus roborovskii. The sequence continues at coordinate 1,670,576 of NW_026126539.1, read as the reverse complement.
TGTATATGTATATATACACACACACACACACACACATATATATATCTTGTCAGTTGTCAAGGTTAAGCAACACAGCACTGGGTTCCAGTATTTCTGGCTTAAGTTTTAGAGCCCCAGGTGATGAACTGCTTACCAATACTTTTGATGTGCCTACTTTCTCTTTGATCTCTCGAATGCATTCAAGTTCTCGGTTCTGCACAGTAAAGGTCCCACTGCATCCAGCTACCTCAAACAGGAAATTCTTCAGTATTACTTTCCCATTTTCTGTAAGGCCAACTTCAGGGTGGAACTGTACACCATACAGCTTTTTAGATTCATTGGCTATACCTTCATGGAGAAAACAGCCACAAAACAATTTTATGTTGAAGAAACGACAACTAAGAGTCACAATTCCTCAGAATCTTTCTCCTATGTTAAAAGTACATGCCTTACTTCAACTTTTAATTACAGAGAAATATGTTGTCACAATCTTTATAAAGTATACAGCAAAAAAAAAATTAGCTGAAGGACAGGATTGAGATTATTTCACTAGATTCTCACTTCTCTACCATTACTTTGGTTTTCAACTCAGTCTTGGCTTCCACATATACTCGACAACCCCCAATTCCCAACATAAAACAAACAAACAAACAAACAAACTAAAAACCACACATCAAACTTTTCAGTATTTTCTATTATTTCCTTTTTGAGATTCATTAACTACAAATACAGATTGAACAACCCTATTCAGAAATGTTTGGGTCCAGAAGTGTTTAAGATGTCTAAGATTGAAACATTCCATTTTACAGGAAGTACCTTAAGCAGGAAGGTAAACAACTTCAACAGCTTCAGAAGTCCCTGAAATTTTGACCAGACTGACTAGACCAGCCATAATAAGCAATAAAATCAGTCCCTCCAAAATGGGAGAAGCTGAGCTGCAAAGAAGGCTGAGACCCGGCCAGCTGCCTGGAAGAAGCAGAAAACAACCCAGCTGCCTGGACAGATGTTTAGACAGTTTAGGAACCTAGAACAGACACTCTCCAACCTGCTGAGATGCCAACAAGTGTGCAGTGTGCTCCAGGTTCCCAGATTTATGAGGTGTCACCCATGCTGGGGTAGACTTTGGTGATGCAGCTGTTTAAGTCATTTCTGTTCCTGTAAGTAACCTCACTCATATTAATGTAGTAATAATCCAGTGAAACTTATGAGTTCACTAAACTGGACTTTGGTGTTATTTATACTTTGGTGTATCATGGATTCCCTATCTGTGGTAAGTAGAAATGCATGGTGTGTCTTATCAGAAAAAGTTTGTCACACACAAATAGTTTGGCATTAATTTTTGTATGAGACCCAAGTATAAACATAAAAGTCACTGATATGCATCATAGACAAATGGTCTAAAATAACACAGTATTTTAAGTGTACTTGCATTTTGACTGTAACTTGGATTTGGGGGCACTCAAAAAATTTGGAACTTGTGAATTCAAGTCAGTAATCAAATGGTTTTGGACTATTTCAGATATTCACATTAGGGATATTTGCTATTTGATTTCACCTACTTGACTATAGTGCTTAATGAATCATCTATCAAGCAACAGGTGCTGAGCTAGGGATTTCACATGGGCATTACTATTCATATTTAATGATCCATGCATCAAGAAATTCGCCTCAACTCTTAAGTAACTAACTCGTGCCTGGCAGTGTAGGACCCTGCATGAACCCCCTCCCCCCAGGCAGCCTGAGCAAGCCTGAAGCTGTTGGCTGGAACTCCTTGCCCCAAGGCTGTTGTTGGTACTCTTCCTGTTTTGATAAAACACACCTCGTGACTGACAGCACACACCTCATGGCAACACATACTTCGTGGGGAGGAGCTAAGCCTAAAATTCCTGTAATTTTCCACTGAGCTGTAAGTCAGTATTTAAACCCGTTCTTTCCCCTTAATAAATGGCATTCGGCATTTGGCATTCCGACATTGCCATTGAACAAATGACCAGCTGTCTTGTCTTTATTTCAATCTCTAGGCCTTCGCCCGATTAGTGGAACAGATCGTAGGGCGGGCACTACATGGCAGGCTCAAGATCAAAGCACTCCATACTTTATTTGGCTTTTGGGATACCACTCTCAGTTTACTTATTTCACTGTTTGCTACTTCTTATTCTTGGCTGCTCGTCCCTCTTCTCCTGGCCTACCTCTGCATGGAAGCCGTCTTCCTCATACACGCATGAATCGACATTCTAATGTTCCTAATGTTCCATTCTTAAGCTCATCTGTATACCTCCAGACTAGCTTTCTCCTCTGAAGGCACCCCTGTTTTGGTGTTTAACCCATCATCTTGAGTTTTGTGTGCAAACCTAAACTCCTGAGTTCTTTCCCATTAGGAAAACAGAAATTATACCCATCTGTTACTCGGGGGGAGGGGGGGTGTCCAGTATTTAAAACTTGATTGTTTTACCTTTGCTATTCCATACTCAATCCAGGAAACAAATCTTTTATCTATCCATTCAGAGCATTATCACAATCCTGCTCTACCATCCTGCTCTAAACTTCACCTTTTCTCCTCTGATCACCAGAATATACCACCTTCCTGTTTCTACTATGATCAGTCTATTTTTTTCCTCGCGGTAACATAATCCCATAATTAGATCATAACTATCCTTTATTCAGACCACCACTTACCCAGGAATAAAGCCAAAATTTTACAATCACTCAAAGCCTCCACTACCTCACTCTTGTGTCAGATTTACCCTTGCTCAAATTATGCATATTCTACTTGTGTTTCTCACTATAGTCCCAGCACAGGACCTCTGTTTGCCATTAACACTTCAAAACAGTAGCAACACTAATCACACTAAGGCTCACTACTTCTGCTTGCTTTTTGAAATAAGGAGACACCACCCACCCCTAGCTCAGTGGATTAGACACAAACCACACCCAAGCACCTGGTTTTTTATACACATGGTTATTTGCTGCTGTTTTTATGCCTGAGCCAGACAGCAGTCACTTTAATTTTTCTTTCCCACCATTCATACTTTCTTGGGCACATACACTGACACATGCATTTGTGAATAAATTAATTATTTTTAAATATTTTAAAGCACTATGTGACTTCTGAATAATTTCTACCATGTTGACAACAGCTAAGAAAAAATAAGAAAGAAAATAGCTCAGTGGGTAAAGGAGCATGATGCCAAACCTGACAAACTAAGTTCAATCAGTGGGATACAAATAGGGGGAGCAAGAACTTTAACAGGTCCTCTGACCCTCAAACACAATAAATCTGAAAATAAACATTTTAAATGAAAACTTATTTAAAAGTATCTCACATAGATTACGAAAGTATCTCATCATGATTACTCTTAAAATTTTTTTAGATGAAACTCCAAATTTAAAACTTTTACCTGCCACAATATTCCCAGAACGTGATACAACCTTGAATCCATCAGCTACTTTGTCTACACTGTCTCCATGTGTAAGTAAAACAATTTCTTCCTTCTGAAGACCCCTAAACATATAAAAACAAAGATTTTTCAAATGTACACATAAATACCTCAATAAGAACCATATCAACAAGTCATCGTACTAGCTAGTTTTATGGCAACATAAAACAAGTTAGAGTCATCAGAGAGGAGGGCACCTCAATTGAGAAAATGCCTCCATAAGGCTGGAGGCAAGCCTGTAGGGCATTTTCTTAATTAGTGATTAAGGGGGAGGCAGGGCAGCTTAATATGGACGGTGCCATCCCTGGGCTGGTTGTCCTGGGTTCTATAAGGCAACAGGCTGCACAAGACAAGAAATAAACAGCACTCCTCCATGGCTTCTACATCAGCTCCTGCCTCTAGGCCTCTGATCTGCATGTGTTCCTATTCTGATTTCCTTTGATCATGAACAGTGATGTGGGAGCCTAAGGTAAATAAACCCTTTCCTCCCTAAGTCTCTTTGTTCATAGTGTTTCATCACAGTAATAGTAACCCTAAGACAGTCATTTTGTTCAAAAATAGAAGTTTATTATATGGTAGCTTAAGAAAATTTAGGGGGCAAAAGTTACATAGCAATGCAACTGTTAGAATTTATACATATATTAAATTTATATGAACATTAAATTTATATATAAACTTATATAATTTATTTTTATATTTATATAAATAACATTTTTATAAGTAAAGCCAATAAAGGATTTTAGATCTCAAAGAGGGCAACTAAAATGGATAACGAGGGCTCACTCGGTAACTTAATGTAATCACAAGGATCTAAGTTCAAATCCCCAGTATCCACATAAAAAGCCAGTTGCAGCCACATGTGGATCTGGGACTCCTGTGGGTTAATGAAACAGGAAATGTCACAGGTATTTCTTGGCCTAGCTCCAGGTTCAGTCAGAGACCTTGGCTCAAGAGAATAAGGCAGAGAGCAGAGAGTAGGGTGTTCAATATTCTCCTTTGGCTTCTGTGCATGTGTGCATATACACACTATACAGACCATATACAGTGCCTATGCATGCACACACAAATACATACACACCTAAAATGATATTGATACTGTTATTCTGCAGCTATATGTACAGTAAAATGCAGGTTATTATGTAGCCAGTAAACAAGATTTTCAGATTAAATGTAAGAGATATGGGGCTGCAGTGACAGCTCTGTGGTTCAGAGCACTCACATCTCTTCAAGAGGATCCACATTTGGTTCCCAGTACCAACATTAGATGGCTCACAATCACTTATAGCACTACCTGTTCTTGTCTCAACAGGTAAGCACATACGCACACATACATACACACAGACAAACACAAACACACACATAGACACAAACACACACACACACACAAATAAATATAGCTTAAGAGCAAGAGGCATTGAAATCAAAACAATAGGATGAAAATCCTATAATCTCTCAAAGCAATTAGAAATGTACTGATTACTCAAAAAAAAAATACATTGCCTGATTGTTCACAAAACACCTAGAAATGAATACAACCAGAAGACAAGGTGGAGCTCTAGTACAAAAAAGAAACACAGTGTTTGAAGTGGTTGACCCCTATAACCCACATAGAAGTAAAAAATCAAATCCCAGCTATCCTCTAACAGCCACACATGCCCTATGTCATATACAAATACATACACATATATACATACATACATAAACATACACACATACACATATATACACACACAAGCACAAAAATAACAAAAATTTAATATATACTTATATAAATAAAATATATGGGATTAAGAAGATAGCTGGGTTGAAAAAGGCATTTGCCACCAAGCCTAATGAAGGTGGGAACCAACTCCCAAAAGCTGTTCTCTTCTGATACACACACATCATGGCATACATGTATAAGTCGACACAAAAATTAATGTAAGTAAAAATAATACCTAAACAATGAGCATGTGTTATCCATTGTAATATTAAAAACTCCATCTTCTCTAACACTTTTTTTATGCACAGTGCCTCCAAAAACTTTATTCATCATCTAGTGAAGAAAAAAAGATGAATGTTAATGAGTCAAAAGAATTTTGTATGCTAAAAATTATTCATATCCTTTGCTTTCAAAAATCTTTTTTTTGTAACATAAATATATCTGAGTACATAGTGTTTAATAAATGTAGGTAACTATAATCACTATTATAAAATTATTAAGAGGCATGAATTTACAGCAAATTTTGACAAGGAATTGGCCTGATATCAATTTCTGTTAAACACTGATAAGACTTTCCATTTGGTATACTTTAATCTACATTAGAAAGAGAAATTTCAGCCAGGTGTAGTAGCATGTCTTTAATCCCATCACTCAGGAGATAGACGCAACTGAAGTTATGTGGGTCCAAGCCATGCTTATTCTACATAATTGAGTTCCAGGATAGCATAGCTACATAGTGACACCCTGTCTCAAAAAGAAAGAGATATAAATTTCCCTCAGGTCAGAATTAATTTAAAACCACCTGCAAAGGTACTCCGAGAGTTAAAAAACCACAGCCGATAAGAACTATAGCATCAACACAGGAGTTCTATAAAGATGCCTAAAAGGCATGAAGGAAAAATATATGATCCACTTTGATAAAACAAGTTTGAATGGTTGAATTAAAGAAATGTCAGATGAGAGGCAAAACTAGACATTAGATAAGCAATGAAGTCTTGTATTTAATATAAAGGGCATCTAGGCATGGTGGAGCACATCTTTAAAACCAGCACTCGGGAGGCAAGGGCAGGTGGATTTCTCTAAATTTGTGACTAGCCTGGTCTACAAAACAAGTTCCAAGACAGCCAGGGTTGCTATGTAGAGAAACCCTGTCTGGTGGGCGCAAGGTGAGAGGATAATATTGCTACTACAAATAATAATATAAAGGACATGAACTTTATCTGTAAACCACAAAACTGGTCAGCTATGGTATGTATACTCAATCTGTTTTAACTTCCCCTGCAGTCAAAGAATAATCTTTACCCTTTCAATAGCTAGAAAAAATGCATTAAAAAAGAGTTAGGGCCAAAGAATCAAGAGTTCAAGGTCCTCTTAGCCACAAAGGAAAGGCTTTAAGGCCAGAATAAGCTCCATGAAAGCCTGTTTTTATAATATTTATTCTGTGTATTTGCTATAAAAACTTCTCCTTTCTTTTCCTTCATTACATGCTAAAGTCAAAAGGGAAAGCATAAGATGACAATTTATAGCTGGGAATGTTGGTGCATGCCTTTAATCTTAGCATTCAGGAAGTAGAGGAAGGCTGGTCAATATCTGTGAGTTCAAGGTCTACAGGGCAAGCACCAGGACAGCTAGAACTGTTACATAGAGAAATCCTGTCTCAAAGGGGAAAAAAGACAGTTTATAAACTGAACACATGAATCCATGGTTATATATCAATTTGGCTTTTCTTAAAACTTTTTTTTTTTATGTGTGAGTGTTTTGCCTGCATGCATGTATGTACCACATGCATTCCTGTGTCCTCGAAATTCAGAAGAGTGAGCAGATTTCCAGGAACTAGTTACTGCTGGTTTAAACCGTCATGTGGGTACTAGAACTCAAACCCAGGTGCTCTGCTCTTAACCACTTATCATCTCTCCAGCTTGACTATTCTTGACATAGAAAAAATACTTAAGACTACAAATAAAATTAACTGTAAACCAAGTTGCTGGGAACACCTGTGTGGAATTTGTAGTTAACTGAATCATTAGACACAGGAAGACCCACCTTAAATCCACTTGAGGTTGAAGACCCCTACACACACAAAATCTGGGCCCCACCTTCTCCTGGCAGCATAAAGCATAAAGGACAAGGAGAAAGAAATTTTTTTTCTTTGCCTGCTCACCTCTAGCATTAGAGCCTACTTCTTTGGGATTGTGTTATATACTAAAGTCCAGCTGAGACATCACATCCAGCCTCATGGACTGAACAACTACTAGATTCTCAGTCTTTCCACTGGGAAACAGTCATTGTTGGATTAGCTGGACCATAGTCTATAAGTCACTCTAAGAAACGCTTTGTCTCTCCCACTCCATATATATCCACTCTATCAGTTCTGTTCCTCTAGAGAACCCTGACTAATAGGGGGAAGGAGGGGTGAGAGGTTTTGGGTTTTTTTGTTTTTTTTTTTTTTTTAAGTGAAAATGTTACATACAGTACTCAAGAGGCTTCAGCAAGAGGACTTGTAGACAGTTTGGACTATGAAGCAAAAAGTTCTGTACCTAAGCAAGCAGAAAGAGGGAAGGAGAATAGAGGGAGAAAGGAAAGGAGAATGGAAAGGAAAGGGAAGGGAAAGGAGGCACATAAAATGTACTAATATGCAACTAATCATAATACATTATTAAAGGGTGCTTTCTGTTTCTAGATGACCCAATCAAGACAATGTTTAAATACTAAAATTCGATAATCTTTTGGACAATTTTTAAATTTTTATCTAGTTTATGTTTCTATTCCTTTAGAACTTGTGTAGTACAACTGATTTTTTTGATAAGTGAGATTTTAGCATGTTTTCACTTAATGACATCTGTTATCATAGTCAATGATATTGTACTTGTCTGGTAAATGACTACAATGGCCAATGAAGAACACAACGCCAAGTGAAACTCTCACTGTTCAAAAATGGACAGTAGTGGGACAGAGTAGAACACACATTCAATTCCAGAACTTAGGGAGGCAGAGGCAGGGGTATTTCTGAGTTCAAGGCTAACCAGGTTTATATAACAGGTTCTAGACTAGCCAGGACTACATTGTGAGACCCTATCTCAAATAAACAGATAGATACACAGACACACAGACAGATGGTGATTTGTTAAGAAGTCTAGTTACTTATAAACAGGTTTTCTTATAAGGTCAACTCCACCACAATATGTAGCAATTAATACACAGTAGTAATATGCCCAAATTATCTTAAAGAGATAGTGTTTAAATCACAAAAATAAAACATTGAGTCAACTCCCAAATTCAATTTGCAGCTGTACCTGCATGCCATAGCAAATTCCAAGTACAGGCTTGCCAATGGTAAATATTGCTGGATCAAACCAGGGCGCATCCTCTGCGTACACAGAATTAGGTCCTCCAGATATGATAATAGCCCTGTGGATTGAAAGGAGTCAGTACAGAATGTGACTGCTAATCTTTAATTAATATCCTCAACGTCTGTCCCATTTTGCACCATATGCCCAGTTCTTAAAGGTTAGCCCAATACTATCATCTAATTTAGCTAAGTTACAATTGGCGACAAAACATTCTGCATATTCTAAAAACCTAAAAATGTCTCAGGAATGGGACTACCATGAGAAATTCATGTTCACTGGTATTTCGGGGGGGGGGTTAAAAACTAAAGCTAACTTTTACTATTTGGTTTGTTTTGACTTGGAATTTTTTGATACAGTCCCACTGTTGCCAAAACTAACATACATGGAACTCACTATCTACCTCCTCAGCTTCATGAGTGCTGGGGAAATAGGCACACACTACCTCAAGTAGCTAGACATTAAGCATTTACTCCTGCATGACTATGAACAGCTACAATCAGAAACAAGCAAGCACTGTAATCCACAGCATTTCTGTAATCACAGCATCTGAGAAGATCGCCGTTGAATGCCAAACAGGCCTACAGAGGAGTACCTATTTTAGATAGCAGGGAAACAAAAAGCTGGAAGCTGGGGCACTATGAACCAAATGTACAAAATAATCTTAGCGACCGAGTACAGTTCAGTACTGTGACATATAAACGTTAGAGGAGAAAAAAAAGTTTAGGATAGCACTAGAACAGATATATAACCTAATTCCTAACAAAGATAAAGCCTAGTGCTTGCCCAGCTTATAAAAAGTCCTGGCACCAACAGAAGAGAACAGGCAGGGAGAAGGAGGCACACTTAATAATCAGGAACTCTAGGATCTCAATAGTGTTTAGATTTTTGTTTTTTAATTTCTGAATATTGTGTATGTGCAGGACGGGTGGGAGTTGCAGATACCATAGCACTTGTAGAAATCAGAAGCTAACACACAGAGTAGTTTTCTCCTTCTACCTTCATGTGAATTGCAGGAATGGAATCCAGATCACATCGGGACTGAATGGCAAGCACCTTTACCTGTTGTGTCATCTTGCAAGCTCCATATTTAAGTCTATTAGATAACCTCTAGAGCCGTAGTGAGACCCTGTCAACAAAACAATAAACACTGTGCCTGGGATCCTTCATTTTAGTCTATTCTTGTCTATTAAACAACTTCAGGCTATAAGAATCTTAGTAGTATTAAACAGAAAATAAATTTTAAGAAGACAGATTCAATAAGGGTAAAACCAATTATGAAAACCCTCAATAACTTTATTTAACCATACTCTGAGTTTTTAAATAACCAACAAGGTATATGTGTCATGCAGGTGAAGGTCATAAACAAAAAGTGGGTAACATGTTTGTCAGGATACAAAATTAACTAAAAGAACAGTCAAGCTGCGTGTGGTAGTACATGCCTTTAATCCCTGCCGTGAGAGGCAAGTGGATCTCTGTATGGTTTACATACTGAATTTAGAGATCATGTCTCTAAAACAAAAACAAAGAAACAAAAAAGAAATGGGCAAATATAACTTCCAGCAGAAAGGATCAAAGAAATAAAAGTCACAGTGATAAATACCTATGCCACTTCTACAGAAAAAAAAAAAAAAAAAATCCAAACAGGATATCTCCATCAAACCCTTCCACCAGGGGGCTCAGGGAACTATACAGAAAGATTGCAAGAGAGGATGAGTGTCACCAAGGAAACAGTATCTTCCAGATAGCAACAGGACTGGCACATATATGAACTCAGAGACTAAGGCAGCATGCACAGGTCCAAGCCAGATGGGGTCCCAGAGCTGAGAAGGGAAATGGACATTATTATCCCTGACCCTAGCCAGGAAGTTACCTCCAGTTGACAACCACTTGCAAAGGAAAACTGGAAGTTTCTCCAATGGTGGTATTCAAACCACACTGAAGGACAGGCTCCAAGCCCAGCAGTAGATGGCTGCACAAAATCATAATGCTTTATTCAGGCATTTTTAAAGTCTCATTAGTCTTTTGCTTGTAATATTATACTTTCCAGTTTTGTTTTATGGGTTTTGAGCTTTTTTGCGTCTGTGTCTCTTTGTTTCTTGTGCTTTTTCTTTCTTTTTTATTATTATTATTATTTTTAATGTTTTGTTTTTCCTAAAGAGAAAGGTGTAGAGTTGGATGGGAGGGGAGGTTTTTTGTTGTTGTTGTTGTTATTGGGGGGGCACTATGATCAGAATTTATTATGTGAAAAAAAATATTTTCAATACTTAATGAAAAAAGAAAGCAGCTTTGAGGACTTGAGAGATGGCTCAGCAAGTAAGAGCATTGGCTCTTAGGGAGTAAGGTTCAATTCCCAGCACCCACATTATGGCTCAGAACAATCTGTAACTCCAGTCCCAATGGATCTGATGCAGGAGCACCAGGAATGCACATGGTGCACTTACAAAAGGCAAACATCAGGCCGGGCCTTGGTAGTACACACCTTTAATCCCAGCACTCGGGAGGCAGAGGCAGGTGGATCTTTGTGAGTTCAAGGCCAGCCTGGGCTAGAGTGAGTGCCAGGCAGGACAGGCTCCAAAGCTATACAGGGAAACCCTGTCTCAAAAAACCAAAAAGACAAACATCTATACACAGAAAATAAACAAAAGGATATCCACTGGTAGTAAACAGCTGAATTCCCAGTAATACATAATAGCGCAGGAGGGTCATGAATAAAGGCCATTGGGTTAGAGGAAGAACTCTCTGGAGACCAAGACTGAGGATATAGCATATAAAATACTGAGTTTGGGGGCTGGAACCTCGAATAAAGAACATTGAAGTCTCTTCCAGAGGATCCTGGTTCAATTCCCAGTACCCACATGGCTGTTCAAAGCTGTATGTAACTATAATTCCAGAGCTACTGACACCTGACACAAACATACATGCAATGGATATAAAATTAAAACAAATTATATTTTAAAAAAGGACTGAGTTTTCTCCTGTCAAAATTTGACTATTCAACTAGTGTGGTGATGGTGGTGGTGGTGGTACACACCTTTAATCCCAGCACTAGGGAGGCAGAGGCAGGATCTCTGAGTTCTGGGCCAGACTGGTCTAGAGGGAGTTCCAGCACAATTAGGGCTACACAGAGAAACTCTGTCTTGGAAGAAAAAAAAAAAAAAACCGACTCCTGGGAAGGCTTTAAGAACTTGCCATACAAGCCTGGTGACCTGAATTCCTTCGATCACCATAGTCCAAGGGAAGAACCAACTATCTTTCAAACTTTTTCTGACCTCTATGTGCCTCAACTCAATAAATACACGATGAATAATAAGTAACTGAGCTAGGCCTAGGCCGAGGAACTGGGGTAGTAAACATTCACCCACAGGTCAGGAAGCCCTGTCCAAGAAAAGCCCCCAGAGAGACAACTGTGGAGAGTAGGAAAAACAGAAACAAGAACACATAGAAAAGAAGGGTGAAGGCTGACTCCAGCTATAAAGTATTTAAGGATGGCCAAGAGCAGATCTCACTGAGAATAACTATCAAGTTTGATAACTAAGCCAGAAGCCAGCAGGTAGATGAAACTCTGAAGCCACCTGCTATTCACTGCTGTTAAGTCCTATATTGAATCCTACTATAATGGCACTGGTGTTTGATAACCTCAACTGCAGCCCTCCAACAGGGTGATTAATTTACATACAGGAGGTCTTGAAAGTACAAATACAGACCCTTTGTCTGTACAAATCTCAATACAGTAGTTGTTCTCCACACTCAACACACCTGGAAGTCAGCCCTACCTTAGCTACCCTGGGAATATGAAGGGAGTCTGGGTAGGGAACAAAATGTGTGCAGCAGTCCTCTGGTATACAGAAGGAAACCCTGCATGGAGGAGAAAGGAGCAGTGGCAGGAAAATGGATAGAATTAGAACAAAGTATAATGATGCACATGTATAATGACGAAACTCACCAAGACAGGTATAGTGGTATATGCCTACAATCCTAGCACACTTGGACATGGACGCTTATAGAGGTATATTTCCACAAGTCTGGAGGCCGCCTACCCTACAGAGTAAGACTGTCTCAGTGCACACAAATAACATGCACAGCTCTATGGAAGAGCAACTACCTTGCATGTATACATTTCAATGCCAGCACCATAAACAAGCAGGCCAACAAAGTGCATTTAACCTTATTCTAAGGCTAGAATGCACAGGTATCAGTGGTGCATGCCCTTAATCCCAGCACTCCGGAGGCTGACAGGCAGATCCCTTTGAGTACAGAGTGAGTTCCAGGACACCAGGATAACCACACCTACACAGAGAAACCCTATCTTGGAGGGAAAAAAAAAAAAAAAAGAGGAAGAGGAAGAGACTAGAATGCCTTTACATTTAAAGTTACCTTTTCTAACTAGCAATTTCCTCTACTTCAGAAAACAAATCTCCAAATATAGTAAATATGTCTAAGAATCTTTAAGAATTCTTTTAACCATTTTTCAATTTAAAAAGAAAAATGTTTTTCAGAAAATTGCTGTTACAGCTCAGTGGTTAAAAGCACTTGCTGCTCTTCCAGAGGACATGGATTCAGTCACAGCACCACCCTGTGGCTCAAACCATCTGTCACTCCAGTTCCAGGAGACCTATCTACTTCTGGCCTCTGTAAGCATCAGGCATGAATGGAATGCTGGGTTGCTCTTCCCCCAGCTGTCCTTCCCTACATAATCCAAGCCATTTTGGTTATCTGCTCTTTTGGTCTATCCTTCACTTTCTTAACCAGTCTCTTGGCCCAAGCTGCCCCTCTCATTTAGCAGGCTCCTCTTCCCTGCCCACTCTCCTCACATTGTTACGGGTCATGTCCACTCTGGAATCTCCCAGGTATCCCTGCCAGTGGCTATGCTCTCCATGTATCTACAGTAAACTTTCTCTTCTACCAAACCTAGGAGCTGTCATGTCCTTCCTTTTTTGTTTTCATTCACCCACTGTAAAGGTCTAAGAGTCAATTAAGTACAGATAATACATTCACTTAGGGAAAAACCTACCTAGCACTAACCCATAGGAAAAGGCAGAACATTAGCTAAAGATTGAACCAAAACGCCTCATGTAACTTGGCTGTTTTGACCACTAGGGATATGAGCCACTTGAATTAGCCCTATTTGACTTAGAAATGTTTTGTCCTTTAGCAACCAGTTTTTCAGAGTTAGAAACAAAAGGGACATCCTGTATAAATACTTCCTCCCTTTCAGCTATTCTACCCAATTATTTGTACATTTTTCTTTTGATTAAATGCTACAGGGCCAATGAACAAATGACCACTAGAACCACATCTAACTCTTACCCACAAATCATATAAAATATAAACCTAGCTATATAATGAAACTCAAGGTAAACTCCCCAACATCATCGAAACAAACAAAAGAATTAAGACATCAAGTTAATCTTTTTCAGTGAAAGTATAAAAAAATTATTCCTTTTCAATTCCAAATCAAACCTATAGGAAATTTCTTTAAAAACTACTTTGAGTTTTTACAGAAAAATCCACAATGTCCAAGTAAACTAATCATAAAACATCAGTCAATAATGTGGTTTGATCACACCAGACCGCCTGAAACAGAGTACAAGCTGATCCTACATTCCAAACAGCTGGACAAAACAGCCCTACAGACTACAGCTAGGATATCTGAATCTTCTTCGAATCCCCCAAGACAGCGCCCCTTACCAGCAGGAAGTAGTTTGGAAAGAACGACACCCAAATTCCCAAATATTGTGTATAAATGTTTGTTTTCATTTAATTGGACTTTGTTATATAAAATTAAATAAAAAATACTCTATATGCAAAAAAAAAAAAAAAAAAAAAAAAAAACATCAGTCAAAGGCTACCGAAATCCTTGCTCCTTTATGGCGAAGGCTGGTGTTTCCAATGGGTAGATTTCAGACTGCACAAAGAGCTCCCGCACTCTGCGATCAATGACTTTTCCATACTGAGCCCCAGCATCCAGAATGACAACAGCTCCTTCATACTGGCGACAGCCATCCTTTAGGTCTCCTCCAGCATTTTCTGGCTACAAGTAAAAACAAACAGAAATTCTTATTTACAAAAGCTATTTTACTTATTAGGGCTAGTAAGATAGCTCAGCAGAAAAAGACTTGTAGCCAAGCTTGAGGACTTGAGTTTGATCCCTGAGGCCTACACAGCAGGAGAGAATCATTCCTACAAATTGTTCTCTGGGCTGGGAGGTAGTGGTGTACACCTTTAATCCCTCTGGAGGCAGAGGCAGGTGGAACTCTGTGAGTTCAAGGCCAGCCTGGTCTACAAAGTGAGTTTCAGGACAGCTAGAACTTCTACCCAGAGAAATCCTGTGTCAAAAAAAAAAAAAAAGAAAGAAAGAAAAGAAAAGAAAAAAAAAAAAAGAAAAGAAAAGAAAAAAGAAAACACACAACACACACATATAGAAACAAGAAGTTATGCATGCTGTGGCACTGTCACTGCCTCAACATACACAATACAATTTTGTTAATTATACCATCTTAAAAAAACAGAGGGTCATTGTTAGCTCCAAAATCACACAGAAATAAACTTGTTAACTATGTTGCAGGCAAACAGGCCTGTTCTGCTAGCAGCCTGTTATGCCAGCATTCATATTACTTGTGCCTCCTCTAGACAGTCAGTCATGATTGCCCCAATAGGCATGCCATTCCTCTGAGAAGCATATTAATGAGGTGGTTAAAACCTACCACTCAAGTTTAAATATGGCTACATTCACTTAAATTAAAATCTTTTGCAACAGACATATCTAACCTAGAACACTAATATATTTTTTTAAAATTTTTCAAACTTTTATCACTATCACGCAATAATTTTTAAGACTTCTAGAAAGTAATTTAGCTAAAAAGAGATGCTGTTTGGGTTCTACAGCCAACTTAACAAAACCTACAATCACCTGGGAAGAGAGAACCACAACTGCCTATATCTGATTTAGCCTGTCTGGCTTCTCTATTGGTCCATTGTCCAAGGGCTAATTCATGCAGGATGGCCCAGCCCACAGTAAGGATACCATCCATAACTAGGCAGATGGTCCTGGGGATAAAGAAAGCTAGCCAAACTTAAGTTTGGAAAGAAGCCAGGAAAGAAGCAAGCAACATTCCTCCTGGTTCTTGCCTTAACTTCCCTCAATGATAGATTGTCACTTACAGTGTAAACCGGACAGTGCTTTTTCCTTACCAAGTTGCCTGTGGTCAGAATACCTTATCACAGCAAGAGAAGGAAACTAGAACAAATGTTCTATGAAATATCTATCTGGAAAATAATGTAAAAGTAGGTAGAAAGGGCATGGATGCAACAAAATTTCCCATGTTCCAAAAATCAAGTTGATGATAAATCCAGTGTACTACTTATCTTGGGTTTTTTTTATTTATTTATTTATTTTTTTTTTTTGTTTTTTGGTTTTTTTTTATGTGTTTCAAATTCACCTATGGAAATGCTTTAAAAATATGCTTGTGTTCTGGAAATCCACTTGGGACTGCATTTACAATATGACCAAATCAGCTAGGCAGTGGTGGCAAACACCTTGAATCCCAGCACTCAGAAAACAGAAGCAGATGGATCTCTGTTGAGATGGAAGCCAGCCTGGTGTACACAGTACTGTTACAGACAGCAAGGGCTACACAGAGATACCCTGTCTTGGGACGCAGTGGAGAGTGCTGTTCCTTATCAGAACCGTAAAGCCAAAACCTTCCTGTAATGTCTATTTACTTGCTGCTCTTAGTAAAAAACCTGTGAATGAGCTAATTAATGGAACCGAGTGTAAAATGTATACAGTGTACTAAGTGGTCTTTTAAAAGAACCTCATCATTGGTCAGTGACTAAAGCACTTGCTACAAAAGCATGAGGACTTGAGTTTGGATCCCCAGAGCCCACAGCAACAAAAAACTAGAACAATGTATACTACCCAAGCCAAAAAGGGGCATTAGAAACTGGAGATAGTGGCAGTTTGTGAATTGTATGACGTGGGTGCAAGACACTGAACCGTTGACTACCAATTTTCCTATCCAACAGTTTTCAACAACTAAGGTAACTCAAAAAGAACAGCACCCAGTAGTGAAAGGAAGTTCTTTTCTCGTCAATCTCTGTATTATTCACACTCCTTTCAGACAAAGCAGTCATCAAGTTTGGTTTAATTAGATTTTCAAACTTATTTGCAACATACTGCAAAAACTCTTCTAGTTTATTATTCGGGGTGGCACAGGCCTTTAATTCCAGTACTTTGCAGATATACAGCAAATCTATAATGCCAACATTTTGTATAGTGGCAGATCATTAGTTTAAGGTCATCCTCAGCTACACAGTAATTTTGAGGCCAACCTAAGCACGAACCGGGACACAGCCACATAAAAGTCCTTTCTGGATCTAACTGAAGGATTATATTCTATCTTGGTGTGTTTTAGTGTATCCATATGACGCTAACTATAGGTGACAGCAACACAGTTGCTCATCTTATATAATGCATGGAGTAGCTTTAGGAAATAATGTTGGTAAGAAAAGACTAGACATTATATATCCAATTACAGTAAAAATATAGTACACGGGATCTGAGATCATTTCTTTACCTCCTTTACCAGAGTGCATAATGCATGGGCTTATATTACAATTATTTTAACAAATTACTATTTTTTAAAATTTCTGTATTTATTTAGTGTATGAGTATACACATACATGTACATGCCACAGTGCGTGTGAAGGTCAGAGGCTAACTTGTGGGAGTCAGTGGGCTCTAGAAATTTAAACATTTTTCCCATTGAGCCATCTCTCCAACCCTTAATATATTATTTTAGTTATAAAAAAAACAAAGGAGAGGCTAGAGAGTTGGCTCAGTAGTTAAGAATATTTGCTGCTCTGCCGGAGGGCCCCAGATGTAAGGGGCCCAAAGACTCACTAGGTTCTTCACTTGCACTTTTGTTTATAATTTCCCCTAATTTTTCAGACTACATCACTCATTCTTCACCATTCCCTATTATGTATGCCATCTGGCTTGACTTCAGTTAGACTTCTCTTGATATTTCCTTACCTTAGACACTGAGCGTGAGGCTTGTTTTGGCCACTGTCTTGACAGCAGAAGCAATACTGTGCTGAGCCCTCAGTAGTCTTAATGTTTACACTTGGTTCTTGTACTTTTGCCACCATTAAGGGAACATCAAGAATAGACAAGATAAAAAGAGGCTAGACAATGAAAGGTGGCACACATTTCTGAAGAAATAATGATAGTTTTAAGTTCCTTATTTTTGTGACTGCTAATTACCATTCCTGGTGCTATAGCTAAATGATGTCACAGTTAACATTAAAAATCATTACTTAGTGTAGTAGTACATACACATGAAGCCCTTGGTTTTATCCATAGCATTGTTTAAAAAATAAAAAGTATCAAATGCCTTTCTGAAAAGGATTTTGATTCTGCTTTTCATAATGGTATATACCAGAAATATACAGTTTAGTCAGAACTATACAAAATGTTAATCGTTAGCTCTGTGATCTCTTTTTTAATAATTTCTTTTTAAGGGTCTGGAGAGATGGTTTAGTAGTTAAGAACACCGGCTGCTCTTCCAGAGGACCCAAGTTCAATTCCCAGTGCCCATGTGGCAGATCATAACTGAATATAACTCTAGTTTCGGGAGATCAGACACCTTCCCACTTATACACATGCAGGCAAAACATGAATACAAATGAAATAAAAATTTATTTTTAAGATCATACTATTTGCCTCTTCCCATCCAGACCCTCCCATGTGTCCAACCCTTGTTCTCTTTCAAATTAGTGGTCTTTTTCTTTGTGTGTGTGTTCATCCCTAAGTATATGAATGCAATCTGCTTAGTCCATATATTATAATTTGTATGTACATGTTTTCAGGGCCAATTTGTATACTCTTCCCTAGGGAAGACTATTTCTCCTACATTCAGAATTCTTAGATGCCTGAGATTGAGGCATCATTAGTTAGCACACCTATTGGTGCTTTCACTGTTCAAGTCTTGTTCAGTTAATCATGTTGGTGAGACTTTTTGTGGGTGTAGCTTGTAACCTGGTCTTTAAGATATACATCACACTGAATTTTTTTTTCTTTTAATTTTTTTATGAGTGTTGCCTGCATAGATGTATGTATACCATGTGCATGCCTGGTGCCTGAGGTCAGAAGAGGATGGGATTTTAGCCAGTTGTGAGCTGCCATTGGATACTGGGACCAGCACACAGCTCCTCTAGAAGAGCAGCCAGAGGAAGCTATTCAGCACTGAGCCATATCTCCAGCCCCACTACACACTGATTCTTTAGCTTTGGACATTAAACTATATGCACACTTTCTTAATAAGAGACTAACTAGGAAAAGAAAGGTATCACAAAGAAGGAATCACTTAGAGGGACTATAACTTCTAGAGGTAAACCTAACAAATCCAAGAACGATATTCCACAGTGCATAAGGTGATAAGCCCAATAGATGACAGAGAAAATGTAACATTAAATAATTGAAAACAGCTTTTACTTCACTAAAAAAGGAAAAAAAAGAAAACCTAGGTGCTAGGAATGAGGTTTATCTGGTAGAGCTCTTGCCTGAAATGAAGAAACATGGATTCAATCTCCTGTACAGCATAATCCCCAATGGGGCATGAACAGAAGTTTGTGATGTACAGGGTGAGATGCAAGAGGCCTGGTCCTTCAAGGTCATCCTCAGCTTACAGCAGGTGTCTATCTTGGGCTACAATAAACCTTGTTTTAAAATAAAAACAAAATAAATTTTCAACCTTATTACATCCACAATCGACATGCTGAGATTATCAGCATGATCATCACCACACCTGTCTTCAAAGTTTGTGTTTTGTTTTTAAATCTAGTTTTAGCCAGGTATAGTGGTGAAACACTAAATAATCCTAGCACTTGGGAGGTGTAGGCAAGAACAGGAGTTCAAAGCTATCCTCAACTACAAATCCAGTCCATGCTAGTGAGACTCAGCCTAAAAAACCAAACAAACAAACCAAGGATGTCTTGCTATTTTTGCCAAAATGAGCATCTTTTAAGGACTATAACCTATATATCCCAACCTGGGAAATGGGAAGTATCAAAACCAATAACAGCTATCCTGACCAAGCAGTTCAACACTTGGCTTTAATCCAAAAGAAATGAATGCCTATATCCACAAAAACTAAGCACAAAAATCAAATAGCTATCAAATTGTGAATGGAGAAGACAAATTCTGAGGTATACATGCATTGTAAAAAGCAAAATAATAAAGAGGAATAGAGGCTAAGGAGATGGCTCAGTAGTTAAGAGCACTGGCTGTCCCTACACAGGACCCAGGTTCAAATCCCAGTACCTACATGGCAGCTCACAATCAGCTCCAACTCTAGTTTCAGGGGATCAACACCCTCTTCTGACTTCCATGATCACCAGGCATATGTGTGGTCTAGATATTCATGCAGGCAAAACACCCATACATATAAAAAAAAAAAAAAGACAACCACTGGCATGTAATATCCATCACCACATTTAACAATGCACTGTACTGAGTGACGGGAGCTACAACCACTACATGACTGATTCTTTAAGCAACACTACAAATAACTGCCAGCGTATGAGGGATCTTTGGAAGTGATGGAAATGTTTATATAAAATAACTGGGGTAGTAGTGATACACACTATAAAAACTCAACCCACATACTTAGAGATCTGTACAGGTTACTACATAATACATCTACTTTAAATAAACATAAAATTTTAAAAATTCCAAACTTATTACCTAACTCGCCAACCCAAAAGATGCTATCACAACCAATGACTGTCACCCCCCCAATCTTCAATGGCATTAGATAATGAAACTCTATGTCAGAGTCATTACCAGAGTCAATATTCAAATCTAATAGCCAGTTTGCTTGCTGCAAAATCACAATTCTGAGCTAAGGTTGTACCTGACTAGCATTTGCAAGACCTGGGGTTAGGGAGAGGATCAAGAGAAGGGGCTGAGAGAAAGGAGATGAGAAGCAGGGAAAACAAAAGAGGAAGATGTAGCTCAGTAGGCAGTACTTGTCTGCAATGTGAAAGGCCCTTTATTGGTCTAGCTTATACACATAGTAAAAAACCATAATTTGCTGAGCACCTATGGCCAGGAGTTGTTATCTGGGTAAAATCAGTACTGCTGTTGAATGTAAATAAATAACTCAAACGTGTTTTTAAAGACTTATTTAATATAGAACAATTATCCAGAGTAAAAAATCAGTTGGGTGGATTCACAGATCTGTAATCTCAACACTCAGGAAATGAAGGCTGGAGGAATTTAAGAATGACTTGAGATACATGAGATCCTCTCCCTTCATACACCATAGCCCCTCCAAAGTAAAATGTCTTCACAATTAATATCACAAGATAATGAGACACTGAAAGATAAAACACACACAAAATGAAAAGCAGCCAGGCAATGGCACAAGCCTTTAATCCCAACACCAGGGAGGCACAGGCAGGTGGATCTGAGTTCAAGGTCAGCCTGATCTACAGACAGAGTTGTGTTCCAGGACAGCCAGGACTACATAGTGAAATGCTGTCTCCAATAAAAGGGGGGGGGGGAGATGATGATAGAAGAAGGAGGAGGAGGAGGCAGGAGGAGGAGGAGGAGAAGAAAGAAGAAGAAGAAGAAGAAGAAGAAGAAGAAGAAGAAGAAGAAGAAGAAGAAGAAGAAGAAGAAGAAGAAGAAAGTTAACATATTCAAAGTTTGAGTTCCTGGATCATGTTCATGGATTTAAAAAAATTAAATCTACTGAATTATGATTGAATGGGCACATACCTACAAGAGATCATCCCCCCTTTTTTGGTGACAATTTGGCCCACTGCAAAGACACAGTCTCTGATTCATAGAGGGCCTTTTGGAACCTAAGCCTACATGGTGTTTTTGTTTGTTTTGTTTTTGTCTGTATCAAGTATATTAAAAAGTTATAAAAGGTAAACTGAGTGTTGTGGCTTACACTCCTAATCCCAGCCTAGCATTGAAGAGACTGGAGCTGGTGGGTTGTCATGATTTCCAAGCAAACCTGGACTACAGTGTGAAACCCTGTCTCCAAAACCACATACATTAGGGCTCAATAGATGCCTCCACCATTAAGAAGAGCATTGGCTGCTCTTCCAAAATATCTAGGCTCAGTTCCCAGAACCCACATGTGGCCCACAACCATCTATAATTCCAGTTCTGAGGATACAATACCCTCTTCTAGCTATTGGAACCAAACCTCCACGAAGGCAAAATACCAGTTTCTTAGCTTTCTAATGCTGTATGTGATAAGATATTATGACCAAAAGTGACTTGGAAAGGTAAGAGTTTATTTCCGTTTACAGTGGTAGTCCATTATCAGAGAAATAGGGGAGGAACCCCAAGGCAGGAATATGGAGGCCAGAAGTGAAGCAGAACCATAAATGAAGAATGCTTGCTCCCCATGTTGTCTTATACAACCAAGGACCATTGGATGGGGCTGGCACTGGCCACAAGGTGGGGGCCCTTCCACTTACATCAAAAAAAAAAAAAAAAAAATGCCCTATAGACTTGCCTACAGACAATTTGGGAGGGATTTTCTCAACTGAGTTCATCTTCCCAGATAACAAAAGGCCAACACCAGAACACACATTTACATAAAATAACAGAATTTTTAAGTTTTAAATCCAGGCTGGAGAGCCGAGCAGGCTCAGTGATTATGAGCACTGGCTGCTCCTCCAGAGGACCCAGGTTCGATTCTCAGAACCCATGTGGCAGCTCACAAGAGCCTGTAATTCCAGTTCAAGGCGATCTGGTGTCATTTTCTGGCCTCAACGGGCACACACATGCAGGTAGAACATTCATAAACATTTTAAAAGTTTGTGCATGTAGAGGAGGCTAGTCTTCAACTAACAATGGAAAGCGCTGGGATAACGTCTTCCACGGTTAATTCTAATTGCCCAGCTCAAGAATTACGTTAGGTGTTTTGGGTTTTGTTTTTCATTTTATTTTTTTAATTCCGTATAAGGGATTGTTTTGTTTTTCCAGACAACGTTTCTCTGTGTAACAGCCCTAGCTGTCCTGGAACTAGCTCTGTAGACCAGGCTCAGAGATCCTCCTGCCTCTACCTCTAAAGTGCTGGGATCAAAGGCGTGCACCACCAACGCCCAGCATAAGGGTGCATTCCTGTGTGTGCCATGTGCATGCAGTGTCCACAGGGGACAGAAGAGGGCGTTGGATCATTTGGGACTGGTGACCAAAATTCTTTTTAAAAGTTTTTAAAAATACACTCATACTATTCAGATAATTTGAAGACTGAAAATTTAACTTTCTGGTGTGGCTTAATTTCATGAAAATACTCTATCGTAGTATGTATTTTTCAAAGTTTGTAAAGTAGGTTGTAATTTTTTGATACTTCAACGGATTCAAGCACCTAAAGATGCTTTCTTCTCCTTAATTCCAAGGTTCAAAATTAAAGACAAATAAATGTACGTAAGTATATGATGAGATTAAGTCTTCAGAGCATAACAGGTGCCTTTAAGAATATAGATAGGAGCTACCGCACAATGTTTATTCATTTGTTCAATGCAGGTTTTGAACGATTACTAAGTATTAAACCGTCATTCAAGAAGCTGTGACACTTAAACTCCATTCATGGCTGTAGAACACGATCCCCACTCCAAAGTTTGGAATTTCATACACGCGAAAAGAAATTTAACCAGTTTCCTAAAGCTAGGCCACAACAACGCAGAGGGTGATGAACACCTCGCTAAAGTAAATCGCATTTCAACACTACAGTTTCCCGCTGACAAAACTGGCTGATGTCCAGGCCAAAGATGACTTTAACTCGGAAGGGAAAGGGGAGCCAATTCCGAGCCTGGGCGAGAAAGAGGTCTAATGAGGCTGGGAGTTGAAGGCGACGAGAAGCTCATCAACGGCCCAATGCTCTCGGTTTTGGCTTACGCACTTAGTCAACTTTTCCAGCACTCGTTGAGTCCCGGCTCGCAGAAGCGGGAAAACAGGTCCCCCAAAACTAGCACGTGAAAAAAGAGGCAGGGTGCGCAGTAACGGAACCTGCTCACACACTCTTCCCCTCTGAGGATGGCGGGAGAGCCGGGCGACGGAGCACACCTGGGACCAGGAGCAGAGGCTGCGGTCAGCAGGGCTCGCTAAGGCCCCACCGCAGCGGGAAACAGAGAGGCCCTCACCCAGGCGGGAGAAAAGACCACAGGCCCGCCAGCGTTATTGCCCCACGCGAGGCCTCGAGTCTGCCTTGCGGCTAAAGGCCCTCGGCGTCCCTAAGAACCGGGGCCCATGGCCAGGTTGCCTCCGAACTGGAGCTCGGCGCCCACGGCCGCAGGGGTCGCTCCCGCAGCTCGGATTTTCACACTACCAAAGCCAACAAGGCGCCTCCGATAGCGGGAAGCCGCGCCGCAGGCCGGGCTGCGACACGCCGAGCGCCGATGCCTCGGCCAAGGGACACGGACGGTCCCCTGGGTCTCTCAC
Organism: Phodopus roborovskii; assembly: GCF_943737965.1. Taxonomy (NCBI): domain Eukaryota; kingdom Metazoa; phylum Chordata; class Mammalia; order Rodentia; family Cricetidae; genus Phodopus; species Phodopus roborovskii. The sequence goes on along the minus strand of NW_026126539.1, from coordinate 1,646,639 downwards.
GCCTCCGGAGAGCGGCAGGGACCCCAATCACAGACTGACCTTGGAATCTCCGTTGCACAGGGCCATCGCGGCAGTCGCGGCGGGAAGACGTCGAAAGAATCGGCGCCGGCGCTAGAGAGGCCTGGAGGCGAGCAGCACTGCGCCGGGACCAGATAACCTCCGTAAGCGTGCAGCGTAGCAGCAGCTCGGAATGCTGAGGCAGCTCTCGAGCACAGCAGCAGCGAGCGCGACTCCCGCCTCCAGCTTCCGTCGCGCCGCCGCCAACCGGCCCGCCCTCGGAGGCGGGCCACCAAAGCCCCGCCCTTGCCGTCACCCAGGGAAGTGAGTCCGTCCCCCCACCCCCCACCCCGCCTACCCGAATGGAGGAGAGCGTTCGCCACGTGGCTGTCGCCTGGCTCGCCTTCTTGGAGGAACCCACGGCATTGCTTGGTTTTGTCACCAAGACTACAAGAGAAACACAGTCAGGAGGCCCTTTGCGGTGAAGGGCCACCTGACTTCAGTGGCAGCTAAAGGCTGGTGGCACAGAGGAACAGGCCTCCCGGGGCCTTCTTAGGTAGCCAGGACCCAGTTGCAGGACATAGGAGAGGCAAAGGTCTAAGTTCATCAGAAGGTCTACAGCGCCTGCAGGATTTCCAAAAAAGAAAGGAGTTTGAGAGCAGCACTTGATTGGCAGCTGCACAAACTGGCTGGTCCTGGAGCGCAGTATAGCAAACATAGCAAGCAGTGGTTTCATTAGGATTGTTCCAGGGGAGGAACTGTATGTAGTTCCTCCAGCTAGCCCCTTGACACCCATCTGGGCTAGTGTTACTTTTAAGTGGTTATCTGAAAGACTGAATCAGGGATGAGGGAAAACACTAAGTGTCCTGGCTCACTCCTGAATACCAACCAGCATCAGGGGAACTGAGTCAAGAGTTTGCTGCCCCAGCACCTTACCTCAAAAAACAAAACAAAACAAAAAAAAAAACCTTAGAATGATCATTTGTAGTGAAGACTTTCAACAACTACCCATCTATTATAAAACACTAACATTGCCCATGCTGTGCTGTCAGGCTTTAGCTCAGACATCAAGCAAACTGGAACCACTAGAACTTACTCTAACAGTATCTTGAGAATAGTGAAGGATTGTTCTCCCATCTTTTACAAACCAGAAAAATAATTTGCCACTCAAGTAGTCCTATTTCACTTACCTTTTTGTTTTGTTTTTGGTTTTGGTTGGGAAAATGAACAGTTGAATTTTCTAGTGCCATGATAACTGGGTTTTCTTAGTGGGTCTGAATCAACAGTGTAATTAACTATTGAACAGTTTCAACTTGTATGACATCTTACCACCACCACCACTCCAATCCCCTAGGAAGTGCAGTAGACCGATGTGATAACTGGCACAAAGGGTTGGCTATATATCATCTCAACTCAAATCTTGGTAAGCTGTAAGATACATTTAAATAATGGATTCACGATGTCAGCGGGGGTGGCTTAGTTTGTTTTGTTTTAAGAAACAGGGTGTCTCTGTGTATCCTTGGCTGTACTGGAACTCCCTGGCTCAATTTTTAACAATAAGCTATAGATTTCTTATAGAGTCTACCCTGTTGAAGAAATTACTATCTATTTACTAGCTTGCCTGGTTATTGTTGTTTTTCAAGAATGGATGGTAGCTAACCACCACTTTTGATCCCAAAAATCAAGAGGCTGAAGCAGGCACATCTAAATTCTAAGCCAGCCTGGTTTACAGAGTGAGTTCTAGGACAGCCAGGGCTACACAGGGCAACCTAGTTGGGGAAGGGGAGAAAAAGAAAGAAAAAAATGAATGGTGTTTGGCTGGAGAGATTACTTAGCAGGTAAAAACTACCCAAACATAAGGATCTGAATTCAAGACCCAGCATACACATAAAATACAGGTGTGGCCACATTCACCTATAAACCCAGAAATTCAGAGGACAAGAGATAAGAAAATCACATGGACTTGCTGCGGGCCACTAGCCTAGCCTCAGCCTCAGTGACAGAACCTGTCTCAAGAGAATAAGGTGGAGGTTGATAGAGAACACCCAACATCCTCCTATGACCTCTGTGCCCATAAACACTTGTGCAAATATACCACCACCCCCCACAGCACAATGAAATAAGAATTTAAAAAACATGGATGACTTGCAGAAGTCATATGTTATCATGCCCTAGTACTTGCTGAGGCATCCATGGAAGTTGGAAGTTGGCGTAGGCTACACAATGAGTTCCAAGATAGCCTGAGCTACAAAGAAAAAAAGAATAAGTAAATAAAAAAAATTTCAGAGCTCAGAGGGTCTTGACACCTCTTTTCTGAGCTCTAAATGCCTGTTATAGAGTGATGGTTAATCTTGGCTGTCAATTTAATGTGGTATTGAATCAAGTAAGAGGAATCAAGTAAGATCTAAGCTGCTGGGCACAAGTGTAATAGATTTTCTTGATCAGATTACTTGAAAGGGGAAGACCATTTTACATGTTAGCATCACATTCCCATGATACCCAGATAAAATGGAGGCCTAAGAGAAAAGTTTGCTTTCAGATTATTTGACTGTTCATTGCCTTCCAGTCTTGCTGAGTTCGTTTACCTGTTGTTGCTGCTATCACTCTTCTTTACTGCTGAACTCAGTGTTTTCAGCCTTCTAATGTGGACTGAAGACCAGTGGCTCTCCAGGAATCCTCTGAGTTCTCTAGGTAAGACTAGTAGTACCAAGCTATCTCAACAGCACTGAGGTATCTCAATAGCTACCATGTTCTCTGGCTCTCCAGGATGTAGACAGCCACTGCTCACTGACCCAGGCTACATCAGATAAGCCAGTCCATTAAGTTCCCTTTACTAGATATTCATTCTCAGTTCTAGTCTACTAGAGAGCCCTGACTAATACACTATGTAGTACTGGGGTCTGGTCATAGGGCCTCACACATACTAGGCTAGTCCTTTGCCACCAACCTCTATCCCCAGCACTCTTTTATTTTTTATTTTTACTTGGGTCTCACTAAGTTGCCCAGACAGGCATTGAACTTACTTTGTAGCCCAGGCTGGCCTTGACCTTGTGACCCTTCTGCCACAGCCTCCTAATTGGCTTCAGTTTGAGTCTTTCTCCACCAGCTAGCTGCAACTGAACACCAAACTAACTTTTTCATTAGGATGTAGAGATCTGGCAGCCACTAGCCTATTTGCATTGCAGCCAGCACTCTACCACTTCTCCCTCTCTCCTCCCCAAACATGCAAATAGCTTCAGTTTGAATATGTTCTTTCTTGATTCAGGCCTTTTGCACAAAATACCTTTTTCACTATATTGCCCTGGCTGACCTGGAACGTTCTATGTAGACCAAGCTGGCCAGCCTGGAGTACATAGTGAAGACACTGTCTCAGACAACAGAGAAAGAGAGGAAAGGAGAATTGCAGCAGGAGGTAGGTGTCAAAGATAGCTTTTATAATAGACTGTCAGTAATAAAAGCTGGAAATATTAGAGAAACATTTTTCAACTGTCACAATAATAATGATTTCAGACATGAAAGATCAATGGATGCTAAAATTAGTGAGTGAAAGATAAGAAGCAGTTTTACTTATACTATCTCAGAGTATCTCCCCACATAACAATCATTAATTATACAAGGTAAAATAGCAAGATTTTTGTCTTTGTTTTGTTTCTAAGACAGGGTTTCTCTGGGTAGCTTTGGAGCCTGTCCTGGAACTCAACTCTGTAGACAGGCTGGCTTCAAAGTCACAGAGATCTGCCTGCCTCTGCCTCCCAAGTGCTGGGATTAAAGGTGTTCGTGAGCCACGGCCTGGCCTTCTTTGTTGTTTTTGAGATATGGTCTCACTGTCAACCCTTGCTAGCCATGAACTAGACCCAATTTAACTACAGCAGCCTCCCAAGTGTGTATGCTACCACATCTGACAAAAATTTGCAACTTTAGAGGTTAAGTGATCCACATGAATTCACCAATAACAATAAATCAGTATCATGTGACACTTGATGGTCTAAGTGAGATGAGCACAGTATTATTACATTAATGATATTCTACCTAAAATGCATGAAAGAAATGGAAATCAAATTCAGGCACATTTCAAAAAATAACTGCCTTGTGATTGTATCCAGTTATCTATTTCTTTATGAAAATAACACCCTAAACCTAAAGGAATTTTTTTTTTCTACAATTAGGGTAGAGTTTATTCATCAGGAACAGTTTTCACCTGCTTTATTGTATCAGTTAGTACAGTCTAAAGGCTGGTTCTACTAGGCCTGAGATAGAGTAGCCCAAAGGTTGGGGCTTGGAATAATCTATTCCAAGGCTTTCTCACTCACTCCTTTGCCACCAGCTCTGGGAACATCCTCTGAGGGCTGGAACACTTTGACCCTTGGGGCATCTCCACCTCTCTGTGGCCTCTCTCAAACTGCTTAGGATAGCTGGATTTCCTCTACATCAGATCAGAATTCCCAGTGAGAGTACTCCTGGTAGAAGCTGTAGTCTTTTCTGATTTTCTTCTCTATTGGTATACCAAGGATGAAATCAAGGGTTTTGTAAGCAAACACTACACTGAGACACATGCCCAGCCCCTGTGTGGCCTTTTCTAATCTAGTAGTAGCTTACCCACAGAATTGTTTCTCTGCCATTTATTCACTGGATGAATCATAATCCTATCCCTTTTCTAACCTAGCAGTAGCTTGTAACACAGAATTGTTTCTCTGACATTTATTCACTGGATTAATCATAATCCTATCCCAGATCCATTTCTTATTGCCTTAAAACTATATGGTTTATGGAACCATGTAAAGCCCGGATAGTCAAAATGATCCTGAGCAAAAAATACCAGTGCTGGAGGAAGGAACTGCTATCCCAGAGCTCAAGAAATATTATAGAGTCACAGTAATAAAAAAAAAAAAGTAAACAAAAAAAAAAAAAAACAAAACAAAGCAATATGGTACTGGCACTAACACAGACATGTACACAATGGAACAAAATCAAAGACCCAAGCATGAGTTCATGTAACTACAGCCATCTGCTATTTAACAAAGTTGCCAAAAAGCATAATGGAGAAAAGATAGCATCTTCCACAAATGGTGCTAGGAAAACCAGATGTTCATATGGAAGAAAAATGTAATTAGACGCATATCTATCATTTTGCACAAAAACTAATTCCAAATGGATGAAAGACCTAAACTTGAAACTTGAAACAGTAACACTGCTAGAAGAGAACATAGGCTGTATCATATATGATATAGCTGTAGGAAAGGGCTTCCTGATAGGACTTCATTTGTCTAAGAATTAAGGCCAACAATTGACAAGTAGGACTTCTTGAAAAAGCTTCTGCACAGCTGAAGAAAAAAATCAACTTGGTAAAGAGAAAGCCCACAGAATGAGAAAACACTGCCAGCTGTTCATCTGACAAAGAGTTAATATCCAGAACTTACAAAGAGCTTCCTAGAAAGGAGCATCATTATCCTACTTTCCCCAAAGACTAGAATTGGGCTAGATGCTTTTCTCAAGTGAAAATGTTATCCTCTCAAACTTCCTTCCCCTGTATCTGAGATGCTATCTATAACTGATACTGTCCCGCTAAACCAAGTTTCCAAATTCCAAGTAATATATTAAGACATAATTCACATGATGGTGAATTGATGAGCAGAAATCCACAATAATAAAATTACAGGAAGGAGCCACTAGATGGTGGAATTAATTTTTGAAATGGAGCCCAGGAAAAAGAAACTAGAGGCCACTAGCCTGGCAGTAAATCACTCTTTGTGCTTGAGAAATAATCTGCAAACTACAGCTGCAACTTCTTGCTATCTAGAATTTCAATGACCTTGGCTTCTGTGTTTTCTTTACACCAACTGCTCTGACCTTTCAGAAACAATAGGAAGCCACACATATCTTTCTGGGAAAATTCTCCAGTAAACTGAATAAAAGCTTATTGGGATTTCTAGTAGTCAATAAAGGGGGGGGGGGGGAAACAAACATATTTTTTAATACTTCCCCCTTCCCCCTAGATTCAGACAGATTAAGGACTTTCTAAACTGAAACATACCCTCAATACAAGAAAAATAACAAAATAAGTTACTTGATCCCAGTGTGCTGTTTAAAACAGTCCAAACTAACCCAATTGCCTTCGATTATTAATAGGGTGATGAAGGGTGTCCAGATAATATTGAACATGTCAGTGATTTAAAAAAAGAAGTGGAATAATCGATAGTTTGGTAAAATCTACTTGGTTAATTAATTTGACTAAACTAATCCTTGAGGTTTATTCTTGTTAGGAAAAGATGACTTGAAAATTAAATACAGGAAAATATTCAGTGTTCAAGCATGGTGATTCACACTTAGATCCTATCACTTGGGAGACTGAGACAAGGTTGCCATGAGTTCCAAACCAGCCTGGGCTATATTATGAGACCTTGTCTCAAAATAAACAGTAAATGTAACAATAAAAGTCAATCAGCTGATGGCTGAGCCAACCAAATAAGAAACCAGCAGTGATATATTAGCATGATATCCTGAGCTACCTCAGAAATTATATATACATTTTTAAAGTCAAGCTTACTTGTAAATGCCTGTAATCTGGTATTTAGAAAACAAAGGCAGGGGAATCACTGCAAGTTTCCAAATATCCTAGTTAACATAGTGATTTTCAGGCCAGCTAGGTCTACATAGTAAGACTGCATCGCAATGTTCCCTTCCCAAAGAGACTTCTGTTGAGTCTTCTGCTTCTGTGTTAGTTGGTGAAAGAGAGAATCAGATATATACATAAATATATATATGCATATATATCTCAAGAGAGAAAAAAGCTTTAGAAATCCATGAAAGAAGTGAAAAACTACAATAAAGAAGGAGTAGATATAAAATTGCACAAGCAGAGAAATTAGCTAAAAGCAGCCCTGCAGCTCTCCACTCAGGAGAAGTGCACATGGTTCTCATAAAGTCTCAAATTCAGTTGTGCATCTGGAGAGACAGTGATTTCTCCTATATACAGGAAAGCAGCAGAGAGAAATGGCACCTTGTCATGTTATTTCACTTAGGAGATGTATTTTTAAAAGCTGAGCTGTCTGAGGCCCTAGGATCAGGAAATATTCAGAAGTTAGGGAACCTGAATTTGGCCCCTGAGTAAGGGAAGGCCTAGATAGAGTTTGTGAAGAGCAAGAAGGCCAGACACTGACAACAAAAGTGCATGTATCCCAAGGCTGGTTCAGGCTGATAAGTACACAAAGAATACCATCACTCTCAATGGAAACATGTCCCACCCACCAGAATTCCCTAGATATTGATAGCTCTGGTTGAGGGGCCGGAGGATAGACCAGATTCTACAAGACAGTCATCTATCTGTCACTCACAAATGGAACTCAAGACAGGAGGATAAGAGTTAAAAGATTATCCTCAGCTATATAGCAAATAGTATTCTGAAGCCAGCCTGAACTACAAACAGCCTCCACACAAAGCTGCAGGGGCCAGGCTGCCTGGCATAGAACTGGGAGAAAGTCTCTCCTATGTAGATTTGCAGGGGCAGGATCTCTACCACAGATAATCCAAAGGCCAACAGGATTGTGGTGATTTGAATGAGAATGGCCCCCATAGACTCACAGATTTGAATATTCAGTCACTAGGAGTGGTACTATTTGAAAGGATTAGGGGGTATAGTCTTGTTGGTGTTGGAGGAAGTATGTCACTGGGAGTGGGCTTTCAGGTTTCAAAAGCTCTCTTCCTGCTGTCTGCATTTGGAGGTAGAACTGGCAGTTACTTCTCCAGTACCATGTCTGACTATGTGCCATTATGCTTCATGCCATGATGATAATGGACTAAACCTCTAAAACTGTAAGCTGGCCTAAATGAAATGCTTTCTTTCATAAGAGCTGCCATGGTTATGATGTCTCTTCACAGTTCTAGAACAGTGACTGAGACAAGGCTTATTCTCAGGTCCTAAGATTCCATATAATACGACTTGTAATTTGTACTTACCTTAGACTTGCCATCTTTTTCTCTCCTATTTACTCTATACCTGCACCATTCTGTACTTTTTTTTTTTTTTTTTTTTTTTTTTGAGACTGGATATTACTTGGCTGGCCTGAAACTCAAGTTATGACATGACAGGCATGAACCATCATGCTGGGTTCCATAACTGAACTTTGGATGTCTATAGCATGTATCTCACAGGTTCACAACTGGTGAACAATTTCCTTCAAAATTAATGAATATATATGCTTTGTCACCTATTTTCATGATAAATTTCCCTGACAAAATCAACTTAAGGGAGAGAAGATTTGTTTTGGCTCACAGTTGAAGGTTGCAGTCAGAAAGCAGAGATGCATGCTGGGGATCACCCAGACTTGTACCTCAAGAGATCTAACCAAGACAATCTTCACAGGCATGCCCTGGAGCTACTAAATTTATTAGAGAACCCCTTACAGGTGTGCTAAGAGGCTTACCTCTTTGGGGATTCTGGGTCCTGTCTAATTGACAATCAATACTAACCATATTTTCCATATCTGATTGAGATAAGGTTTTGTATTTAAAGTTGATGCCAGAAAACAGTAAGATTTGGGGTTTTATTGGGATGGAATGAGTGTATTTTGCATGTGAGAAGGAAAAGAACTGAGGAAGCAGAAGTAGAATGAGTATGATACCTCGTATTAATTTCCTTCAACTTACCCTGAATCATTGAATGTGGAGCCTTCAGGAAGTGAGTAGGTCATAAAATGGAGCTTCCTAAAAGTAATTAATGACTTTACAAAAAAGACTCTGAGCTGAGTATGGTATGCAGGCCTGTAATCTCAGAACTCTCTATGTAGATCAGGCTAGCCTGCAACGTGGGAACCTCTTGCCTTAGTCTCTTCAGTGCTGTGATTACAACATGGATGTCATTACAACTAGCTGTAGGCTTTTTTGGTTAGAAGGTTGTTTTGGTTTTGTTTGTTTTGTATTATCACTATCCATTAAAAAACAAAACCATACACAAAACATTATGCATACAAACACAGAACTGGATAAATACAAAACTTTTCCCTAAAAATTTGCACTAGTAATCTTCTCCTGTTGTATTTTTATTTAGCTGGAATCAGAAATTTAACATTAAATGGAATAATTTAACTGAAGTAGAATAAGGTAGAAAAGATCAATTCTTAGCACTGCTTGTACTGCTCATTTCCAAGCATGACTTCACTTTGACACCTGGAACAGAAGGACCTGGAGAAATACCTAAAACACAATAGGTCATTACCTTTAACAACCTGACCACACCTGTCAACTATAATATATGTCTTTAGGAAACAAAAATCTGAGTGCCAAGCAGGCTTCTGTAAAATCTAGATTGCTTGCTCACTTTGTCGTGTGGTTTTAGAGTATAAACTGGACCCCATATCAAGGGCTTTCAGGAATTTTTGTGGCTTTGGTGACATCTTTATTCTACTCTCACTGGTGTCAGAGTGTTTATTTAAGAGAGATTCCCACAACATAACCACTAAAGAGAAATCAGCACTATAGATAAGGAGTAGTATTTGAAAGAAATTATTAAAAACTGATAAAAGTTAGGCATAATGGCACATACCTATAATCCTAGCACTTGGTAGTTCAAGGCCATCCTTGACCACATAGTGATTACAAGGGCTACATGAGGCCCTTTCTAAAATAAATCAACAGGGCCTTATCTAAACAACAACAACAACAACAAAACTAAATAAATAGGCCAACCAGCTACTTACTGATTAGATCTGCTATCTGTTCCATAAAAGGAAATTCATGCCTACTATTGTAAGCCTAGTCAAAAGCCCACCACTGTAGAGATCAGAGGTCCTGGGATGGGGAACTTATGATTGTTGTTTTGTTAAATGAACATGTCAAACTTCTCTCTAAACATTTATGATTATACCCGTAGATTAGCACTGCTCTCAACTTTGGCCATAGAACCTTCTTTCTATAGTGGACAGCAGTAGACTCAACTGGTCTAAGTACTGAGAATAAGTGATTGTTGAATGTTCAGCCTTAAATGAGGCATTTATATTAACCATTCCCTTACACCGCACCAAGGGACAATGTAAGAGCAGGAGGATGGTGTAGAGATGCTGTCTTCTGAACATGGCATGGCCACTGCACTCATGATGTCACAGCAGCTATGGTTACCTGTACAAGATCAATCCAGTCAACATTACAGCATGGATGGGAGAGGGACTCAGAAGCTTCCACCCCTAACTTAGGAGCTGTTGATAACTGCTGGGTGCTAGAAGAGTCATTTTTCTTCCAGAGAATGGCTGCTGGTAGGTTGCCCATCATACTCCAGTGGTTAGACCCAAAGACATGCACATGCAGGTAACACTAGTTGAACTCAGTGAGCTCTGAAAAAACAAGAAGAAGATATAAAGGTGGAAAGGGATTCTATTGGGGAAAGTTGGAGGATTGGATATGGTCATTATATACATGTAAAGTACTGATTTTTTGGCTTATTGTTGTTTTTGTTTTTCAAGACAGGTTTTCTCTGTGTCACTTTGGAGCCTGTCCTGGAACTCACTTTGTAGACGAGGTTGACCTTGAACTCACAAAGATCTGCCTCCCAAGTGCTGGAATTTAAGGTATGTGCCACCACCATCTGGCTAAGGTATTGTTAAAGAATAAAAAAATTAGAATAAAATCACTTTTTCATTTGACTCTATCTTTGGGAGGTACAGTTGGGCTACACAGTAAGACCCTGTCTCAAAACAAACTCAAACAATAACTCCACTGATGTGGCATCCATAAAATGAATGACTATTACACATTTAAAAAGAAAAATATAATATATGTGCATGATATTGATATATAAGCATCTTATTTGGATTTCAAGGATATTTATGCTGACAGGGGGTTGGGGGGGGGAGAAGGTGATCCCAAAGGTCACATATTATATGATTCTACAGTTTTTCAAATGACATAAATATAGACAGGAAAAACATTAGAAACTGCAGAGAATTAGGAAGAGAGAGGGTTGGTGTACCTGTAAAGGTATATTATCAAACAGTATTTAAAAGTTTAATACAGAACAGAAACACACACACACACACACACACACACACACACACACTAGTACATGCAAAACAGTGAGATCTAAATAAGACTAGCTATTAGTCTAGAAGCTACTTTATAGGTATCTACTTCCTGTGTTTGTAGTATTAATATATCATCTTACAGAACTCAATGAAATTGCTTGCCTACTTGGTGAATACCAGTCCAGTATGACTCTGTCTCTATGGGGGTAAGGGATGAGGAGTGGACAGAACCTGAGGAACAACACCCAACGTGGTCTTCTAGTCTTCCTACGCACATGCACTCACGTGCACATTCACATACAAGTGTATCCCCTAACACAGGAACACACACATAAAGGTCTGGGAGTTAGCTCAGTGGTAGAACTCTTGTCTAGTATGTGTGGAACTCAAAGTTCAATCTCAAAGTAAAGGAAAAAAAAAAACATAGAAACATAGTTATGCCATGGCATGACGTGTAGTAGTGGTCACACGCTTTGGGCCTGGTTTCAGGTGACCCCTTTAAGGTAGAGGAGCGGCTCTCTCTAGGGTCCTGGAGAGCATCAGAAGGGCAGAGAATGTATATTCTGGAGCAGGAAGGCTGCAGCGATTATTTGCTCTTTTTTTTTTTTTTTTTTTTTTTTTTTTAAGATTTATTTATTTATTTATGTATACAGTGTTCTGTCTGCATGAATCCCTGTAGGCCAGAAGAGGGCACCAGATATCATTGTGGATGGTTATGAGCCATCATGTGGTTGCTGGGAATTGAACTCAAGACCTCAGGAAGAGCAGCCAGTACTCTTAATCTCTGAGCCATTTCTCCAGCCCCATTACTTGCTCTTATCTGTGTAAGTTGTTCTCCAATAAAACATCTATTTATCTTTTATCTTGGGTCTGTGTACTCATTTAAACCTTGCCTTCAGAAATGCAAAGTCATTTTCTCTTCAAAGAAACCAAAAACTCAACACTACATAGCCTTTGTCTTAGTCAAGTTTCTATTGTTGTGAAGAGACACCATGACCACAGCAACTCTTATAAAGTAAAGCAATTAATTGGGGCTTGCTTACAGTTTCAGAACTTTACTTCATTATCAGTATGGCAGGCAGCCTGATGGCACACAGGAAGACAACACACAGTGATGGAAGAAGTAGGAGTTCTACATCCAGACCCATAGGCAGTAGAGAAAGAGGAGAGAGAGAGAGAGAGAGAGAGAGAGAGAGATTGGGCCTGGCTTGGGTTTATGAAACTTCAAAGTCCATTCCCAGTGACACATTTCCTCCAACAACACAACACCTACACCAACAATCCCAATCCTAAACAGTGCCACTTATTGATGACTAAGTTATTTCAATATATGAGCCTATGGGGGCCACTCTTATTCAAATCAATAAAGTCTTGTAGGCTACTTTCTGAAACCCTTGCAATATAAAAGTATGTGTGATAAACCTTATTCTGTATTCAGTGAAATTGAGACTTCTACAGGAATAACAGCAAATGCTGGTAATGCTTCCATTTGGGAAGTGAAAGCAGGATCATCAGGAGTTTAAAACCATCCTAACAGGTACGTATGGAGCTCAAAGCTGGTATGGGCTACATAAGATCCCTTCTCAAGAAAAACAAAAACAAAAATGAGGGCCAGACAGGGTGTTGCATGCCTTAATCCTAGCATTCAGGTCAGAAGTAGGGGGATCTCTGTGAGTTCAAAATCAGTCTGATCTACAAGATGAGTTTTAGGCCTGTTAGGACACTCACTAAGACCCTGTTGCAAAAATAAATTTAAAAAGGGGCTGGGGAGATGGCTCGTGGTTAAGAGCACTGGTTCCTCTTCCAGAGGTTCTGAGTTCAATTTCCAACAACCACATGGTGGCTCACAGTCGACCATCTGTAATGATATCTGGTGCCCTCTTCTGTCCTGCAAGCAGACATACAGGCAGAACACTATATACATAATAAACAAATACTTAAAGATAAAAAGAAAAGAGTAACAGCAACACATGCCAGACATGTGTTGTCCTAAAAAACAAACAAACAAAAACAAAAAATAATAAATAAAACAAAGAAATAAAAAAAGAAATCGAGACTTTTGGTCTCAGATTATAACACTGTAAACTGTTTTCCGATTTTTTTTTTTTTTTTTTTTTTTGAGCCATGGTTTCTCTGTGTAGTTCTGCCTGTCCTGGAACTTGCTCCATAAACCAGGCTAGCCTTAAACTCAGCCTGCCTCTGCTTCTTGAATGCTGAGATTAAAGGTGTGTGTGCCCAGCTTCTCCCTCTCTTCCAATTTTTGAGAAAGGGTCTTGCTATATAGCTATAGATGGACAGGAACTTCGTTTACACCTAGTCTGGATTACAAACATGCACCACCATATCCAACTCTATTCTTCTCTTTAACAAAGACTAGAAGATTTTATAGTTGTTATTCATTTTGTGTTACTTAACTATATTAAATTAGATGTGGTGGCTCATTTATACAAACCCAGGACTCAGGAGGTTAAGGCAGGAGGATGGCTGTAAGTTTGAGAGCAGCCTGGATTATATGGGCTAGCCTGAGCTACAGTGTGACCCAGACCCAGTTTCAAAACAACAGAAATGTTAATAATAATAGTCTCAAATAGGTGTAAGGACTAAAAAGAGGCTCAGTAGTTGAATGTTTATTACTTGCTCACCAACATAACTCCACCTTCAAATATAACCTCTCTCTCTCTCTCTCACACACACACACACACACATACACACACAGAAGGGGGAGGAGAGTTGGAGAAGACAGGGGGAGGGAGGGAAGGAAGGAGGAGAGAGGGAGACAGGGAGAATGAGAAGAGAATATGGCCAACCAGCTAAATGGTTAATAGGCTGTGGAAAGAAAAAAAAAAAAAAAAAAAGCAAAGGCAGCAAGTGCACAACAAAATTTAAAGCATTTTAAAATATGTTTGCAGTGACGCTGGAAACTGGCCAGTTATGGATTTTATACATTTCCAGCGCCAAAAGAGAGAGAGAGAGAGAGAGAGAGAGAGAGAGAGAGAGAGAGAGAGAGAGAGATCACTTAAAATATTACCTAACCGCGAACACCAAGAATGGTGGTGGCTTTGAGAAGTTTCCAGTGGCATAAAAATAAGAAGCAGCAGATTGAAGTTTATCTTATTCACCCTGTATCTAGCGGCTCCCTATACCTATACCATCACATTGGGGAAACTGCCTGATTTCTTCTGTGTGTTAGGCATTCCCATTTAGTCCGGCACAAATCGACCTGCGTGCTGATACTAAAGTTTGGTAACCATTTTGGCGGGCCCACAAAGCGGAAGCGTTACGCAATTGCCAGCGGGAAGTTATGTGGTGAATTAAACAAGTACAAAGACAAACTCTCCTACAGTCACTGGAGTCTCTGATCCTGCACAACATATTACCAAGGAATGGGCTAGTGCTTAAAAAAAGCAAAACAAAGACAAAAACCAAACAAACAAAAAAGGGCGGTGCTCACGTGGCGATGAAGGCCCAATGGCCTAGGCCCACGAGTTCCATGCGAGCGCATGCGCAGACGGAACCCAGGCATTTGCGTCTCTTCGTCCTGGACGCACGGTACTCAGGCATATTCCTCCCTCGGAGTCAGAATCGAGGGAATTCATGGTTCCTGGCAAACGTTGTTTGCCAACGCCGCCAATGGAGCTTGTCCTGATTGGTTGACGTGGTCTGGAGGCGGGCAGGGGACTTATTTGGGAAACGCACCACTTCCCTAAGCGCGAGGCAGGAAGTCATCCTGTGTCTCTGGTGTCGGCAGGGAGACTGCCGGCTGCAGTGACAGCAGAGCCCTCCAGGCAGCGGGGAAGCAGGCGGGTGTTCGGGTCCCGCAGCACTCGCGAGCCAGCCACCATCGCAGCGCCACGGCCCGCTCCGCCAGCCACGATCCCGCCGTGACTACCGGGGGGGCTTCTGTAAGCTCCCTGAAGTCGCTTCTCCGGGCAGCGACCCAGGTTTTGCCTGGGCCACCGGCCGGGGATCTGGCTCCGTGCTGCAAAACAGCAGCTTGTCTCCCCGCGTCCGCCCTCCTGGCGGTGAGTCACCGAGACCCTGGTCGAGAGTGGTTGCCTCGGACCTGGGACTAGACTGATCCAAAACGCCAGCCTCAGGCTACCACAGACCGGGCTCTGCGTTGTCTCTGCTATGTCACCGACCATCTCCCACAAGGACAGCAGTCGGCAGCGGCGGCCAGGCATGTTCAGCCACGCTCTGGATATGAAGAGTGGCCCGCTGCCGCCCGGCGCCTGGGATGACAGTCACTCGGACTTGGTGGGCGGGGAGGGGGACCGAGAAGCCCTTCTTGGGGATGTCGGCCCCAGTGACTTCCCAAAAGCTCCGCGGAGCTACAGAGCCGAACTAAGTAGCATTTTGTTATTGTTCTTTCTTTACGTGCTTCAAGGCATTCCCTTGGGCCTGGCAGGGAGCATCCCCCTGATTTTGCAGAGCAAAAATGTTAGCTATACAGACCAGGCTTTCTTCAGTTTCGTCTTCTGGCCTTTCAGTCTTAAGTTGCTCTGGGCGCCCTTGGTTGATGCTGTCTACTTTAAGAACTTTGGTCGTCGCAAGTCCTGGCTTGTCCCTACTCAGTACATACTAGGAATCTTCATGATCTATTTATCCACTCAAGTGGACCATTTGCTCGGAAATACTGATGGCAGAACACCCGATGTGGTTGCTCTCACAGTGGCATTCTTCTTGTTTGAATTCCTGGCTGCCACACAGGACATCGCTGTGGACGGTTGGGCGTTAACTATGTTATCCCGGGAAAACGTGGGCTATGCTTCCACATGCAATTCTGTGGGCCAAACAGCAGGCTATTTTTTGGGCAATGTTTTGTTTTTGGCTCTTGAATCTGCTGATTTTTGTAACAAATATTTGCGGTTTCAGCCTCAACCCAGGGGGATCGTTACTCTTTCAGGTAGTGTATTTAATGTTATACTGTTAAGTTTATTTTACTCTTATGAATGCTTTTGACGAAACTTTCAATCTCTCTTTTGGATGCATTTAATTTTTTAAAGATAAACAAGGTATTTTCCTTCATTTCTCTTTAAAATTAACACATCATTGGCTCTCATGATGAGATTTTCATACATGTATACATGTACTTTGTTCATACTCTCTTTAATGACACACCCTTCTCTCCTCCTCCCTCCTAGTTCTCTTCCTTCAAATAGTTCACACACATATTTTAACCCCCTTCTAGATTCATGTGACATTTGACCTTCTGGATTCAAAAATTATTTCTGAATTTCGTTTACTGGTTTACTGGATTTTTCTCTAAGAGTCTGCCTAGCCAACCTCAAGCTCAGTCAGCTTCAGTCTCCTGAATGCTGATCTTACAAGCATGTGTCCCTCTACATCTGCTTTAAAAAAAAAAAAAAAAAAATTACCAGGAATCTATATGGTAGATGACTTAAGTATGTTTCCTGTTTTGTTAAAATGTGCTTCTTTCAAGTATCACTAAAGCCAGCCCATGACATTAGCACAGTCATATTGATCAGTACTCTTCAGTGAATGGAGAAAACAACTGATAAAATAACAAAATTCTGAGTTAAAGACCCTTGGGCATTTGCTTGATGTTCAAATGCACATTTTTAAAAATTCACATTTTAAACATGGGTCACATTTTTTCTTTTGTGTTTTGGTGGATTGAGATTTTTAGTTTCTTGTTTTCTGGTCTTTTCCCACCTTTGTTTCACAAGTAGTACTCATCTAGCAAGCTGCTGAAGGGCAAGAGTAGTTCATTCAAGCATTCTTAAGTTGGCTAAGTGACAGGATTATAAGGGCCTCCTGAAAATCAAAGAGTGCTTGCCAGCTAGGACCAGTAGAGATGAATATTGGAACAACCCAGAATAGCCAGCCATTGACTGTGGTAGAGACAGCAGTTGGCATATTCATGGTTGGTTCTTTATTTAGGCTGATGTTGTTTTTTGAATAGCTGTTTGAATAACTGGAATGTGAACTTTGTTCTCTAAAAGATTCTAAAATAGCTTACTTTAACATTTAGCTTTTCTGTCTGTAGTGGACTTTTGATTTTGACATTTTGAGTTAAAGAGTTTTAAATTTTAATGCTTACACATATTACATTAACTAGTTTTGAGGTTTCTAGAACTTGGTAATAGTGCAACTATAGTCTGTGGATTCTGTTTCTGTTTGTGTGTATCCCTGGTGCTGGGAAATGAACCCAGTACTCCTGCATAAAAGGCAAACTTTACTACTGCTCTAAGTCCCTATCCCATTAACCAGTGGGAGTTTTTCCTTTTCTAGCCCTCTCCCCCAGTGCTAGGGCTATTGACCTTTGTCTAGTCCTTAGTTTTCGAAAGGAGTCTAGACTGGTATCAAACTTCCATCTTTCTCAGGATCCATGTACTTAAATTATGCACCACCATGGACAGTTTAACTAGCTAATGGTTTTAAAGAATTTAAAGAACATTTGGAGTCAGCCCGGTGGTGGTGGTACACACCTTTAATCCCAGCACTTGGGAGGCAGAGGCAGCCAGATCTCAGTGAGTTATGAGGACAGCCAGCACTGTTACACAGAGAAACCCTATCTCAAAAAACCAAAACAACAAAAAAACATGGAATCATATGAAGGAAATACCATTGCCTAGATAAAGAGATAAACACACTGACTAGAAAATCTGCATTTTAGAGTCCATAACTTAAACAAAACAGCCAAGGGCTTGAGAGATGGTTCTGGTTAAGAGCTCTTGTTCTTGCAGGGTTCCTGAGTTTGGTTCTCAGCATTCATGTGGTAACTTATGACCCTCTGTAACTCTAGTTCAGGGAATCCAGCACCCTCTTCTGGCCTCCATGGACACCAGAAACACAAAGTGTGTTTACATGCAAAACATTAATACTCTTTAAAGAAACCTTTAATTTTTTTTTTTAATTCTGTGATTAATTACAGGTACTTCAGGAGGAATATACCAGAAAAGAACAGTTTAGACATTTAGAAGCAACAATTTAGAGAGCACATTGAGAACAGATATGATGGGATGAGATAAAATCTTGAGGAAACAAAACCTTGGCTCTCCTGACTGGCTTTTTCATAGCTTCAGGACAGTCCCAAACTCAGAAGTAGGCTTTTTCTTTTCTTACACACTTTGTTTTCCAAGAACCTCCACAAGCAAAGAGAGACACTTTAAGCAGCAAGGGATAAGAAATCCACAAGAACGGAAAACAAAATGATGCATTTGTTTCTTCATTTTTATAATAAGGAAACTACTGCTGTCAAGCAACTAATTAGAGACATATACTTGGAGCTTAGATGTTCCGTGGCTTTTAATCTAATATTTTGTCTATAATTGGTAGGAAGTTAGGAAAAGCCTCAAGGGAAACCTTAAGATCTTCTCTAAGTGAAACTCTCTAAATACATCATCATTTGTCTCATTTTACGATTCAGTTTTATTATTTTTACTTGTGTACATGGGAGTGGGTGAGTATATACACATGAGTATTAAGTATCCATGGAGGACAGAGGCACATTGGAGCTAGACTTACAGGCCACTAGGTGTGAGTACTGGGAATGCTTGGAGACAAATGTGTTTGGGTCTGAATCAAGGGGCAACTCCAAAGCCAGCTTCTTAGTAAGCTGAGACAGCATTTGGCATTTTATCATACAATGTATATTACAGAGAGAGCTTGTATAAAGATGCTTTGTACATTTATTTCATGTGCTATGTGCTCTATTTTCGATGATCCTTCTGGTCTGTGCTTTATGAAGATTCTTGTAGGTCATTCTCTCTAACCTAAATAAACATTTGTTAAAACTCTTTCCATGAAATGGTACAGATAGTATACCATGACTACATGTATCATCTAAGATACTGCAAAGAGGTTAATCTTAAAGAGATTAAATATGGTCAAAAGTTTAGAAATAAAAAAATGTAAAATATGGCTGGCAAAGAGAGCTCAGTGGGTACTGTGTGTGCAAGCCTGACCATCTGAGTTCAATCCATAGAACCCACAGTGGAAACAGACCCCCACCCCCACCCCCATCCCCCCCACTTCCCCCACCCCCTGCCAGGGTTGTTCTGTGACTTCTACATGAATCTGCACTCTGACACACATCACACACGCATGCACTCATGCATGCCCACACGTACTCACACTCACTCGGGGTGGGAGATTTTGAAGCAAATAATCATGTGGTTAGTTTGGGATGGATTGTTTCTAGTTTTTTATTTAAAAACAAGGCTACATTACCCAGGGTTGGCTTTGAACTCACTGTCTAATGAAGGATGACCTTAACTGTTGATCCTTCTGGCTCTGTGTCCCAAGTGCTAGAATTACAGGGGTGCTCCAGCACACTTGCCTACTTTTCTTTTTTGAGACAGTCTTTCTGTGTATCTCTGGCTGCCCTTGAATTAACTTTGTAGCCCAAGCTAGCCTCAAACACTCGTCTCAGCCTCCGGAGTGCTGCGAGTACAGGTGTGCACCACTGTGCCTGGTTCAATCACTCATTCTTTATTGTCTAAATTGCCACTGTTTAGCATAGGAGATACTTGGGTATAGAAGTATAACTAATGAACCTTATGTGATGTGAAAATAATTTCTTTTACCTAAAAGAAATTTAATTACATCTGTAACCCATCCCCCCCAATGTAAGTATTGGTCAATCTTGTGTCTACATGTTTAAAAAGTCAGAACTATTTCATTTATCTGCTATGCCTCAAAGTTTATAGCATAAAGTTTATTTTTTTTTTGTTAAAGAAAGTTGTATTTTATTTAGTACCAATGAAGTTATATTTCAAAAATTAATTCCAGACTAAAACATTCTTAATTTCAGACTTTCTTTTTTTCTGGGGAACTGTATTCTTAATAACAACGACATTAGTAGCCCTGCTGAAAAAAGAAAACAAAGAAGTGTCAATAGTAAAAGAAGAAACTCAAGGGATCACAGATACTTACAAGCTGCTATTTGCAATTATAAAAATGCCAGCAGTTCTGTCATTTTGCCTTCTGATTCTAACTTCAAAGGTAAGATTTTTAAACAAATTTATCATTATCATGGAATTTTCAATGTCTTTTCATAAGTCCCCTTCCAGTATCATAGGATTTAACAATGAAAAGCAATATTTTTTAAGTGATGATATCAAATATCACTTCTAAGTAAGCTGTATGTCTAGGAATCTTGAAGTTATGTCCATGTGAAAATATTGTTAGCAGTAGTAATGGTTGGAATGTGAACGAACACCTTGAAGTGACAGTAGCTTTCTACTGTTGTAAGGAACATGCCCTTCATATTGTGGTAGTAAAGTAATTCACTGAGAATATGGCTTACAAAGATAAGGAAGTATATGAGTATTTAAAAATCCATTTAAAAATCTTTTGAATTGTTTTCTTTTAAATACTGAAAGGGAATCTATCATGAAACAAATGGGATTACTGGTAATTTACATTCTTCATTAAGATGTTTTTGCTTAGTCAGGTGGTGGCGGCCCTTGCCTTTAATCCCAGGACTCCTGAGGCAGAAGTAGGCAGGTCTTTTGAGTTCAAAGGCAGCCTGGTCTACAGAGCCAGTTCCAGGACAGCCAAGGCCACACAAATAAACCCTGTCTTTGATAACCCCCTCCTCCAAGTCTTTGCTTAGCCACATGTTGTGAGTAATGCCTGTGGTCCCAGTACAGGGGAAGTTAAGGCAGGAAGATCAATGTGGCATCAGTCAAGGAAGTATATTTTACAATAGTAGGCTGTACATTATTCCCGGAGTCTAGACTTTTACAGTATTTTTTTTAATCCATCTTCATGAGCACTCTACAGCTGTCTAGTGTAAATCCTGTAGCTTCATTGCTTTCATTTTAATAATGAGTTACTTTAATGAGTTAATAATGGAGAAGTACCTTAATGATGGAGAAGTAGTTAGAAGAAACGTTCAGGGACTATAACATTATATTCAGTCACATCATTTAGAACTGAACATTTTTTTTTTTTTGGCAAGTTCCTTTGTTTTCCATTGCTTTTAAGATAGGGTCTCAGTCTACAGCCCTTGCTTGCCTAGAACTCAATATGTAGGCTAGGCTGACCTTGAACTCACAGAGATCTTCCTACCTCTGCCTTTGAGGTACTGGTTTATTTTTTTGAGCTCCTTTTCTCTGTTATATGTGTGCATTGTGCATGTATCTGTATATATACATACTTCATATATATGTTTACACAATAGTTTAAAAGTAGAATTGAATCATATTGTGTATAATTTTATAATTCTTTTTGCCTTATTCTAGACATGTCCCTGTATTTTTAATTATATTTAATAGCTACATTAATAATCATAGTATATATGGGTTTTTTTAATGAGACAATACCATATAGTCCAGTGGCTGACTTTAAACTTAGTATGTAGCTGACAATTATGTTGAATAGTTTTTAAAAGATTTATTTATTTTTATTTTATGTATATGGGTGTTTTGCTTGAATGTATACCTGTACATATGTATGCAGTGCCTGTGGAGGCCAGAAGAGGATGTTGGATCCCCTGGAACTGAAGTTACAGATGGCTGTGAGCTGCCATGTGGGTTCTGGGAACTGAACCCAGGTCCTCTGGAAGAGAAGCCAGGGCTCTTAACAGCTTAGCCTTCTTCCAAGCTCAATGCTGAATGTGTAAGCTCCCTTCTTCCATCTCCCAAGTGTTAGAATTATAGTGTGCATCACATCTAATATATGCTACGATTTATAGTGGTAGTTTGTTTACCTCATTACCCTAAATTTCATATATTAATATGCCAATATTTATTTTTCAAGAGTTGTTTAGGTGGTTGAGGTTTATTGTGATAGTACTTCTGTTAATCTTCATGTAGGTGGTTTTTTTTGTGTGTGTGTGTGAACATTTTGCTTATTAGTGATAGGTAAATATTGACTTAAATCACCAGATTATAGAAGTCATAGAAATTATATAGTATATACCTCTAGGCAGTTTTTTTGTTTGTTTGTTTGTTTTTTGTTTTTGTTTTTGTTTTTGTTTTTTTCTAATAGTGGCTCTGTGAGGTAGGGACAGAGAGACCTTTCTCTGCTTCTACCTATAGCAGCCTGGGGAGTTTCTTTTCAGAGACCTGTCTGCTCAGGTGAATATGATAATTTTTTTTGTGTGTGTGTTCAGGGTAAGTGAGTAGAAAACAGTTAAAAAATTGGAGGCGCTTAGGGAAATGAGAGTGTGTGCTCGAATGGGGGCATAGGCTTCTCAAGAGAGTCCCTGAAAGCCATATATGATTTTGTTCTGAAGCTGCATCTGAAAGAGTTGTAGAGGAACATAAATAGGTTGATACCTGAGGTGCATTGGATGGGAGTAAAGCTTATAAGGTAACAACTTAGGCTTTGCAGGGGGATTAAGATGTTCTTACAGTAAAGAAAAGTCAGTAGTCTTGTGAGAGTCCCAGCAAGTATCTGGGAAAGGAGTGGGACTGTCCTGCAAGGTATTATAGATTAGTTGCTATGCATGGTTCATTGTATCTTGACATTCTTACTTCAAAATCATTACATAAAAAGGATATTTTCTCTGTGTAGGGAGTCTTCACAGCAAATGTTAATTGCATAGCAATTCTTTTTACCCCTCTTAGTTACTATTTTCTTTTGAGAACTTCAAAAGTGAGCACTGCATTTGCCTCACTCCCACACCACCTCCTTCTTTAAAGCCTCCCACGTTCCAAATTCATGATTCTTCATCATCATCTTCTTCCTTCCTACTTCTTTTCAGGACAAGGTTTCACTGTGTTAAGTAGTCCTGGCTGTCCTGTATCTCACTCTGTAGTAGGCCAAGCTGGCCTCATACTCACAGAAATCAATCTGGGTCTGCCTCCTGAGTGCTGAGATTGAAGGTGTGAGCCATCACCTCCTGGCTTCGTGATATCTTCTTTGTTATTGTAACATGTATATACATATACACATGTGTGCATATAATCCACTGAGTCCATTTAAAAGCTTTACTTTTATGTACAAGTGTCCAGGGCTGACCTCTTAGGATTGGACAACCTATGTGGGAAGTTGTACTGGGAGGAGTCTAATTCTCCCTCTTTCAGCAGCCACTGACTACCTGTAGCTCTTCGTCTAGGAGTGGGACCTTGTGGAATTTCCCTTGTTTATGTCAGCATGTTAATTTGTGTTGTTATTATGCTGGTCTTATTTAGGCAGCTATATTTTTCCTCGTTTTTTAAATTTATTTATTTTTATAAATAAATAAATAAAATGCATTGGTTTTTTTTGCCATGGCTGTTGGGTCTCCTGGAACTGGAATTACACACAGTTGTGAGCTGTCATGTGGGTGCTGGGATTTGAAACATGGTCCTCTGGAAGAGCCGTCAGTGCTCTTAACCACTGAGTCATCTCTCCAGCCCCTAGGCAACTATATATTTGACAGCTTCCCTGTCATACCTAAGAGGCTCTTTCAGAGCAGATGTTCTGTTATTTTTGAATAACAGAACATCTCCTCTTCCTCAATTTTTCCTGAGACTTACTTCTAAGTAAGATGTATCAGTCCCACATTCTGTTGTTCTCTGCACTTTTGACTAGTTGTGGACCTCTCTCTTAGTTTCTATGTGTTGCCAAGAGAAACTTACTTGATGAGGGGTGGGAACTACATTTACCTATGGGTTTAAGGAGCCACATTCAGAGTATAGTTAGACATTATATTGATTTAGGAAAATGACGGTAATAGGTTTTCCTCTTAGGTCTCAGCTCTATGATCTCTCCATTCACAGATAGTTACCTAGGTTTACAGTACCAGGCGTGTATTTCCCACTGTTAAGTGAGCCTCAAGTCCGATTAGATAGCTCTTTATTACCTACTAAATAAAAGTGCCACCACTGGGCCATTGCAGATATCTTTCCAGTCTAGTTACTGTTGGGTTCATAGACTTTACAGTGAGATAGCCAACTTTGCCCCTCTCCCTTGGCAGTTTGAATGGCACTGTCTGAGACTGAGATCCAGTCCTCAGGGAGGCTCCTGGATCAGTTCTTGTGCTAAATGTTTTGGTTTTCAGTTTTTGTTTTGTTTTTCTGGTAGGATCCCATTATGTAGTTCTGACTGAGCTAGAACTCCCTGTGTAGACCAAACTCAGATACTCAACTTTCTCTGCCTCCCCTGGCTTAAAGGCTGGCACCACTGTGCCTAGCTATGCTGGACTCTCAACTATCAGCAACTTCAATAGACTCTTGGGTGAGGGGATTCTTTCCCTTTCCATGCCTGTTTAGTTTTCCCTTTCTGTCCCCAGCTTCAACTTCCTTACTTCCTACAATGTGAGCTGATTGTTTCACATCCTTGAAAACATAAACTTAAGTTTTGCAATTCTATTGAGTATGTGGTGGCACCTTGTCATGTTTATAATTTGTATTTACTAGATGGTTAAGGAAGTAGAACATCTTTCATGTTGTTATTGGCTATCTGACTATCCAGAGTTATTTATAACTTTAAATTGGAAAAAGTATATGTGTGTGTGTGCATGTGTATGTCACACACACTGGACATATTGTTGCTTAGATGTGTGTATTACAAGTATTCCTACCATAAATCTATTAAGAGTAAATGTTTAGTTACTTTCATATCTCAGTCCTGCAGAGTAAATATAATGCAAATGAAAATTATGCACTAATTATAATTAATCTTTGACCTTTCTATTGTGCTTTTTTCTTTTGTGTGTATTGGTGTTTTGCCTGCATGTATGTCTGTGCACCACAGGCATGGTGGCTCACATGTCTGATCTCTGCATTCAGAAGATTGAGGCAGGAGGGTTACACAGTGAGTTTCAAGTCAGTCTATGCTACAAGAGAGACTCTGTTTAAAAAAAAAAAAAAAACAAACAAAAAATAAATATCCCCCCCAAAAGATCAAATGACCCTTTGTTCATGATGTTAGATTCAGGTAATACATAGGTTGGTAGGAATCACACAAGTTATGTTTCAGAGTCTTCGGAGAATATAGGGATCCATATCATGCTATTATCCCTTGTTTTGTAAATTTTTGATTATTTTGCTGAGACTTTGCAGTTACAATTTTTCCTTTTGTAACTAAACTCTTGACTCATAAGGAGATCCCTGAGACTATGTAGCTGTCTTATTTCAAACTTTGCCTGCTGCTTTTATCATCCTTACTCTTTATTGATGTTATTAAGAATCAATCTAGTTAATTATGCTTTTTCTTTTTCCACCAACCCCCCCCCCTTTTTTTTTTTTTTTCCAAGACAGGGTTTCTCTCTGTAGCCCTGGTTGTCCTTGAACTGGCTCTGTAGATCAGGATTGAACTCAGAGATCCACCTGACCGCTTCCTAAGTGCTGGGACTCAAGGCATGTACCACCATCCCAGGCTCTTTTTCTGTATTTTATTCAACCTTTCCAGTATACTATTTCCTTAGAATTGATTTTGAAATGTTATCTGTGCTTGGAAATTTTTATTTTAATTTGTGAAAAATTGTCAAAAATATGTGGCACTTATTCATTTGAATTAAACTTATTTATAGTTAACCAGAAACTTTTCTTTTAAATTTATGGTACACAAAGCAGTAAGTAGAATTTTAAACTTACAATAGATTGATCGTGTTTGTTTTTTGTTTTTGCTTTTTGTTTGTTTGTTTGTTTGTTTTTTATAGAGAGAGACGGGTCTCTCTACATTACCCTGTCTGTCCTGGAACTCTCTATGTGGACCAGGTTGGCTCAAATTCCTAGAGAACTGCCTGCCTCTGCCTCATGCATGCTGGGCCTAAAGGTGTACAACCTCAGCCACTGGCTTTTTTGATTACAGAGTCTCACTATGTAGCCCAGACTGTCCTGAAACTCATTATATAGACTAGGATGGCTTAGAACTCACAGCAGTTTGCCTGCTGCTGGTGCTTCATACAGGCTGGGATTAAAGGCCTGGATTGAACTCTTTCAATATGGAAATTAGTTGTAATTAAATCTATATACAGTTCTACCAATATTGCATTTTCATTTGTTTTCCTACATAATATTAGTAAACCACAGTACAAAATACTCCTTCTATAACTTGACAACTCTGTATTTGTGACTGACCGGGGTCACTGATGAAACTGAAGGTTTTATAGGACTTGCATGTATTTTGACATGGGCATCTCATGTGTCAGAAGCTGATCTATTTCTGTTGTATGTTGCAGATTGGCTTTTCAGCAGCAGATGCCGTGACAGGCTTGAAACTGGTAGAAGAGGGAGTGCCTAAAGAACACCTAGCCTTACTTGCTGTTCCAATGGTCCCTCTGCAGATAATACTGCCACTGATTATCAGCAAGTACACTGCAGGTCCCCAGCCACTAAACATATTTTACAAAGCCATGCCCTACAGGTAATGACAGAACCTGATAAATAACAAGGTTGTGTTTAGTATTGTGCACCACAGGGTAGAGTGTATGGGTGAGACCAGGGAGGGAGGAATGATGCAACTTTAACATCATTTAGATCTACTTTTTCTTTTAGCCTTCTAGCATGTCCTATTGTTGTTTAAGGGGTGGGCAATTTCTTTTCTTTTCTTTTTTTTATTGTTGTTTTGAAGCACCATCTCACTATGTAGCCCTGGATGTTCTGGAACTTAATATGTAGACCAGACTGACCTCAAACTCAGAGATCCATTTGCCTCTGACTCCTGAGTCCGAGATTAAAGACATGTGCCACCATGCCTTGGTTCAGCCATTTTTAATACAGATTATTTTTTCATATACAATAGATGTCAACTCATGTTTCTATCTTTTGTAGATTGCTGCTTGGATTAGAATATGCCCTACTTGTTTGGTGGACTCCTAAAGTAGAGCATCAAGGAGGATTCCCCATATATTACTATATTATAGTGCTCCTGAGTTATGCATTACATCAGGTAAGCAAAGAAATAAACTGTTGAATGAAGTGATTTTTTTTTTTTTTGTGTGTGTGTGTGTGTGTGTGTGTGTGTGTTATATGCACCTGATTATGTAAGTATGTGGGCTCTTGGGCACACATGTAAAGGCCAGAGCAGGATGTTAAATATCTTCCTCTATCGTTCTCTGTATTGTCTTGAAACAGGGTTTCTCACTGAACTGGAAACTTGCCATTTTGACTAGGTGGCTGGTGATCTGCCTGTTTCTGCTCCAGAAGCTGGAGTTGCAGGCACTCACTCATTTATGGATGAGCATGTGAACTCAAGTCCCCATAGTTGTAGAGGAGGTTTTCTCTTATGTACTGAGCCATCTTGCAGTCCCTGAAGAAAAATGTCACAGCTACTTTAATGAAGTTCAAGGTTAACAATAAAGTAATTTGGTGATGAACCTTAGTCTAATGTCCTTCAACTTAGTGTTAGTTAATTAGTTAGTTGTTAGTTAGTTAGTCATGCAAAAGGAGTTTATTTATCCATTCATTTTTCTTTAAATTGTTCCTTTATCGAGAATTTATTGTGTTTCAGAATTTATTACAATGCTGACCAAGTTTACTCTTACTAAGTACACCTTTGTCTATTCTTAGATGTAGGGGAAGGTGTTTGTGTTGTGTTTTGTTTTGAGATAGGGTCTGCCCATAGAATCAAGCCTAGGTTTAAACTTATTGTGTAGCTCACTTTGGTCTGAAACTGGAATTCCCATTGATTTTCCTGCCTCATCTCAGTCTTCCACATGCTGGCATAATAGGTATAATCAACTACACCTGGCTCAGATTTGGATACTTTAATTTATGTTGTCTTAAAGTAGAGAGACAGATACTGGATTTAGGTAGTCTTTGACTTAAATTTTGTATTAAAAAAATTTATTTTGAGATTTTTGGCAGCTGTCTGATAAAGTACCTTCTCTTTCTGTGTTTTATTTGCTTGCAATCCCTGAAGGAAGTGATTCCTGCTGTGCTTTAACCTCACTTAAGTTGCTGTTTCAGAATGAGGGTTTTGATTCTAAATATAAGCGACTCAAGTAAATGGCTGAGTGTTAAATGAGCTGGTATTGCATGATAGCAGCTGCCCTGAGTGCTGATGTAACTGAGTCAGTCAAGCCAAAATATTTGCCATTAACACAGTTCATGTATTAAGGATATCAGAAAACTTACCATGAAAGCCAACTCCTCAGTTTCATGGATTTAATGTCTTCAGTCTAATGTAACTTTGCTTCACCACTGAGCTGCCTCCCCCACCCCGCCCAGTATTCACTTTGGAATCCTATTTTTTTTTTTTTTTTATAAACACTTCATGAAGCACTGCTCAGAAGAATATTGTTTTGGAAATAATTTCTACCTTTCTAATGAAGAATTAATTAATTTTTGCTCCTTTCCGGTTATGTTTGAGACAGTGTTTGTCCCATACTAGACTTAAATTTGAAATCCTCCTGCCTCTGCCTCCCAAGTGCTGGGATTAAAGATATGTGTCTCTACCTGCCTCTACCTCTCAAATGCTTGTATTAAAGATGTGTGTCTCCATTCCTGTTTCTGTTTTATCTCCTAAGGGTTTTTTTTCTCTCTCTAGTTTGTCTTATAAATTGTGAGATGGTATTCTTCAATATCACTTATCACTATTTTTGGAGTATAATACATATCCATGTTTTGTTGTTTACTTCAGTAAACTTATAGATGTATAAGTGAATATATGCATATATGATATATTTAGGTACAGTACACATAGGGACTTTGCTTTATGTGTCCTTTAATGCCACCTTCCCTGTCATTTTCCCTTTAGTCCCTTTAACTGTATATGTTTTTTTTTTGTTTTTTTTTTGTTGTTTGTTTGTTTTTTTTTTTTTTTTTGGAGACAGGATGTCTCTGGTTTTGGAGGCTTTCCTGGAACTAGCTCTTATACAGCTGGTTGGTCTCTACTGAGGTCCACCTGCCTCAGCCTCCCTTTGAGTACTGGGATTAAAGGCGTGTGTTACCAGTGCCCAGCTTCAAAATGAGTCTTTTGTTTTTGTCCTAAACACAGTGTGTGCACTTCTAGTGTTTAAATTCTTTATTTCCTTTTTCTCCAGTATATAATATATTCAAGGGAATAGTATCACTTTTAAATGAATCTTTATACCATGTTCTTAAAGTATGGCTTCCATAAAGTATGTACTCCATAAATTTTTGTTGAATTGAATTCATTAAAAATTATGAAAAATTAATTTTAAGTCTTATGATTTTGATACTCCTAATTTAATATAAGGCATAGTTTTATAAGTCTGACCATAGAAGTCAGAAAACAGGGTTCCATAGTTTATGCTTCCTGCTTGTGCCCTATGCTCAATCCTGAATACCCTCCACACAAAAAAACAAGCAAAAAAAAAAACAAAAACAAAAACAAAAACAAAAACAAAAAAAAAACCTCCTTCTACCATTCCAGTGTTCCTTCTTCTCACAGGTCACACTGTACAGCATGTACGTGTCAATAATGGCTTTCAATGCCAAGGTCAGTGATCCTCTTATTGGAGGAACATACATGACCCTTTTGAATACTGTGTCTAACCTGGGAGGAAACTGGCCTTCTACAGTAGCGCTTTGGCTCGTGGATCCCCTCACAGTGAAGGAATGTGTAGGAGCATCAAACCAGAATTGTCGAACACCTGATGCAATCGAAGTAAGTGTGTCTTAGTTTCTGAAAACAATGAGCAAGATTTGAGATATGATCACTATGTCTAAAAATCATATATACCCATAGTTTCTAGTATGGAAATGTATCGATTTTAGCTCTATCATAATTAAGAATAATTACAAATTTGTATCCTTAAGACTAGCTTAATTACCTGGAGAGATGGCTCAAATGGTTAAGAACACTGGCTGTTCTTCCGAAGATCCTAAGTTCAATTTCCAGCAACCACATGGTGGCTCATGAGCATTTGTAATGAGATCTGGTGCCCTCTTCTGGCCTGTAGGGATATATGGGGCAGAACACTGTATTCATAATAAATAAATAAAATCCTTAAAAAAAAAAAAAAAAAAGACTAGCTTAATTAAAGGTGCTTGCTTCTCAGCCAAAGAGAGCAGTCTCTCCCATATTGAGGGCTGCTGAACTGCTTAGAAATGTAAAAATAATAGCTAACTTTTAGAGTGCTAAGAAAGGGGCTCCACGGGCTCTTCATACACAGCAACTGTAGCTAAAGCTAAATGGTGAGGGTTTTATTGGTAAATTACTTCAAAGTAATAAATATTATTACTCATGAGCCAGGCATGATGAGGCGGAGGCAGGCAAGTCTCCATGAACTCAGGCCAGCCTGATTTAAATAGGATATTCCAGACCAGGCAGGGCTACATAATGAGACCCTATTTGTCTCAACAAACCAAATTAATTTTTCTGGAAATTTCTTCACGTTTTCAAATTTGAAACTTCCATTTTGAAAATCACTATGGTTTGCAGTAACTGCTCAAAGTTGTTTCAATCTTACTAGTAGATTGAAGAAATAAACTTCATGAACATAAGCCAGACAGCATGGCATATGCATATAATTTGGGAGCCTGAGGCGGGAGAATTGTGAATTTGAGGCCGGTCGTTTTTCACATAAGTCCAACCTTATCTAAAACCAAAGAAACAAAAAATAAAGACATCAATATAACTTACCATTTGAAATAAGTGAAATATTGAAATCCTTTCTCAAAAATGTACTTTATTAATCTTCTTAGTTACAAAGTAGAAACATCAATTATGAATACTTCCATAAAGAAATCACAGAATATGGGTCCAAGATATAGCTCAGTTGCTGTAATGCTTGCCTCCATAAAACAAGCTCAGTGATATATGCTTGCAATCCTAGCACTTGAGTTGTAAGGGAGAGATTCAGAAGTCCTTGTTACCCCTGGCTATATAGTTAGAAGCTAGCCTAGACTGTCTTAGACCCTGCCTCTATAAAATAAACAAGAAAAACAGAAAAAGTTATAGAATATTTGTAACAATTTTTTTATAGCTTTGCAAAAAACTTGGCGGCTCATGCGTGACAGCTCTGGATGGTTATTATGTGGAGTCCATTATCTGCGTTTTCATTGGATTTGGTTGGTGGTTCTTTCTTGGTCCAAAATTTAAAAAGTTACAGGATGAAGGACCATCTTCATGGAAGTGCAAAAGGAACAACTAATGCCAACATTGCTGGAAATTCTAGAAGGTAATTGTAGTTTAGTTTTATTGATAAAGCTATGATAATCAGTGTGTAGGAGTATAAAACATTGTTTAATTTTAATTTAAAATGTCAAATAGTTGAACAATAGAAATTTATTTGTAGTTTGATCATATATTTCCTTGCCTTGTCAATGTATTTAACGTTTACTTAAGGCCAGGAAACAACTCTTTTGGTTGTATTACTTGATTTCTTTTAATTTACTGACCAAAGCATATTTTGAGCTGTAATGGAATGAATGGGTGGTTACCATGCTGCCAAGTATTGTTGTTAGTACCTGCTTCTGAGTTGTTTAATAGTTTGGTACAATGTATCAAGTGGGACAAACCTTAATATCCAGGTACTAACTAACTAGTTTGACCTTACATTAATTCTCACTTTCAGTTGTAAATCTGTAGAAATTTATGTGGACTCTGATGCAAAGAAAATGTAGACTATTAAAACATTGAGTTGTTTTTCTGACCATAACCACATTGTACAAATGAATCTGTTAAAAATAGCTATTTTAAATGTAATTTTTGCTTTTGTAAGCATGAAAGATTTATAAGAAGATTATTCAAACTATTTTTTTATAAATGAAAGCTATGGTTTTTAATTTATTGATTTCCCTGTCCCTCCCTTTTGGAGAAAATATTTTGGTTTCTTGTTAACTCTTGTCCTAGGTTTCTGGTATGATTTTGTCACAAGTGTGTCATGGCACATAGACAACTAATGAGGGGATCAAGTTTGTGGTTTGTGTGTTTATGGCTTAGTTGTAAAAATAAAAGCTAAATGTCATTCTTACTGTAGTTTTTTAATTACTGTGAGAAGAGAATGTAAACATACGATTAAATAAAATTTCAATTAGCTAACACCATAAATCTTAAAGCTACTGCTTTAAAGAGAGATTTTTGTGCCTTTGACAAATTAAGTCACTCTGTAAGAGATCTTTTTTCTTTTCTCTTTGTTTTTTCTGAGACAGGGTTTCTCTGTAGCTATAGAGCCAGTCCTGGAACTAACTCTGTAGTCCTGGAACTAGCTCTGTAGACCAGGCTGGCCTTGAACTCACAGAGATCTGCCTGGCTCTGTCTCCCAAGTGCTGGGATTAAAGGCATGCACTACCACCACCACCACCACCCAGTGGAAAATTATTTCTTAATCTTAACTAAGCCCTTTTTTCTTCCTTTTGATTTGGTTTTTGTCTTGTTTGTTTGTTTTCAATACAAGGTTTCCCTGTGTGCCACCACCATAGGGCCTTAACTATATTCATGGAAATATTCTCATAATTACTTATGCCAAATCAAGGATGGTATTTCTGTTACTTTTTCTTTTTTTTTTTTTAAGATTTATTTATTTATGTATACAGTGTTCTGCTTGCATATTTGCCTGCATCCTGGAAGATGGACCAGATCTCATTATAGATGGTTGTGAGCCACCACGTGGTTCCTGGGAATTGAACTCAGGACCTCTGGAAGTGTAATCAGTGCTCTTAACCTCTGAGCCATCTTTCCAGTCCCCAGGTATTTCTGTTTCTTAAAACACATAATTTTTTGGGGAACTCATTTTACAGCTTCGTGGCTACCAAAGAAGTATTATTACTATTGGATCAAGTCCACCGTATCTGTGCAAAATTGCAAATATGAACTAAATGTGGTCACTTTTTTGTTTGGTTTGGTTTTTGTTGTCAAGGCACAGTTTCTTTGTGTAGTCTTGGCTGTCCTGGAACTCTCTTTGTAGACATGATTGGCCTCAAACTTACAAGAGATCTACTGGCCTCTATGTTTCAAATGCTGGGATTAAAGGCATGTGTCATCACACTGCCCAGCCTAAATTAATAACTTTTTTGTTTGTTTGTTTGTTTTGTTAACTTTTGATGAGAAAAGACAAAGGAGTTGCCCTCTACCCTAAACTATAACCCTAGCCCTTAGTTTTTTTTTTTTGAAATAGTGTCTTGCTATGTAGCCCAGGATGGCCTCAAATTTGCCTTAGTCCTTCTGCTTTGACCTTCCAAGTACTGAGATCACAGGCATGTGCCACTACATACTATAAAAGAGAGTAGCAGACAAGAAATAAACAGGAATGGTAGCTGTTAAAGGCCTTGCTGGGCAGAGGTTGCAGTCTATCATGGGCTGGCAGCTTTCTCCAAAGCTTGGCAACAGGACACCCTATCCTCACCCCCGGAGAGACCTCCTGCTCTCTATCTGCCTTATCTGGAGAATGTTCCTGGGTCAGGAAGACTGACATTATATTAAAGTTGTCTCTATGCCTGGATGCCTGATTTATTTTTAGCATGACCCTTGACACAGTTCCCTGCGAGAAGCCTTTCCCCTGCTGCATATATGGTAACTAAGACTAGTTAGTATATGACCTAGCTGTCATATACAAAGCTTCATGATTGAAGTGTGTCACTTAATGCAAATTAAGGTTTGTCCTCAGGCTCCCAATCCTATATATTCCCTGTACTCTGGAATAACGTTGAGCTGATTCACTGAAGTCATCTGCCAGAGTGTTGTGTTGTCTCCATCATACTCAAAGCCATCAGAACCATGTCCCTTGCTTCTGCTCCCTCCTCCCTTGTGGACCAGTGCACCAACAATCTGGAGGAAGAAACAGAATCACAGGAAGCATTAGAAAAGGAAAAGAAGATCTGTAGAGATGGCTCAGTGGTTAAGAGCACTGGCTGCTCTACTAGGGGACCCAGGTTCAATTCCTAGCACCTATATGGCAGCTCACAACTGTGGGTAACTCCAGTTTCAGCAGATCTGACACCTTCACACAGACATACATGCAGGTAAAACATGAATGCACATGAAATAAAAAATAAATAAATTTAAAAAAAAAAAAAAAGAAAAAAATGGAGTCCAGAAATTGTGAAAATGAATTGTAAGGAGTTTGTTACCTCTACGAAGCAAGTATGAGTGGCATTAGGGACTTGTTCCCAAACAAATGTTATTCTAAGTAGTTGAAACTCAACATTGTCTTAAATTTAGTGAGTAAGGAACTTGAGAGATGGCTTAGTGGTTAAGAACACTAAGTTCTCACAGAGGTCCTGAGTTCAATTCCTAGCAACCACATGGTGACTCACAACCATCTGTAATGAGATGTGTTGCCCTCTTACTGGCCTGCAGGGACACATGCAGGCAGAACACTGTATATATATTAAATAAATAAACCTTTAAAAAAAAAATGAATGAGTCAGGGAAATGAAAGCATAGGAGAAAGGGAGAGTTTGCAGGGTAAACTTTTAGAGACAGAAGAATAAAAAATGTATATTTTTTAATATTTTACTTTTAAGATTATTGTTTTATATATATTAGTGTTCTGCGTCCACTGTACAATACCAGCATGCCTGGTACCCAGGGAAGCTAAAAGAGATACTGGATCTTTTTGGACTGGAGTAACAGAGAGGTGTGAGCTGCCACATTGGTTTTGGGACTTGAACCCAGGTCCTTTATAAGAGGATTGGCAAGTGCTGTTAACCACGAAGTCAAATCTCCAGCCACAAAAAGATAGTATATTTTAATATTTATTATTGTTAAAAATGACCAACTTGATTATTGTCACTTATGAAAACAGGAATTAAAAGTTGTTAATTCTTTATGGTTAGTATCAAAGTGAGTTTGGTACTTGCCTTTCAGTCTTGAGTTGAGCAACAGCCCTCTCTGATGGGTCTTCCTTTTTTTCAGATATCTGTCTTTTGCCTATATTCTTCATTACAAGTATATAGATTTCTTGTAAAATGTAATCAGAAAATAAAAACTTCTTTCCTTAGGACAAATGGTATCTCCTAAGTGCAGAAATTATTCTTCTCCACTACCTAAGCTGCATATTCCAGTAAACCCTGTCCATCATAATTCTGCCCACCACCTGCAGTGAGACTCCCAGGTTGAAGAAGTGCATGCACTTAAACTGAAGAAAATGACCTATGGGTGTTTCTCCTGTAAAATTAGCAGTGGGTGCTGGAGAAAGGTGGCTCAGCAGTTAAGAGTACTGACTGCTGTTCCAGAAGACTCTAGTTCAATCTCATCAGCTCTCTTTTGGCTACTGTATGTACTCCGTGCACATTCATATGCTCAAATGAACACCAGTACACATAAAAAAATAAAAATTAACAACTTCCAATCACTGCCTTGGCCCAGCACTGCAAAAGATTAAATAGAAGAAAACAAAGAGAGGTTCTTCCTTGGAGCACTACGGCTGTCACTGTGGTCATCATTCAGGTTCCTGAAGCATTAATCATGGCAACCAAAACTTAGTACTTGATTCAAGATACATTCAAATAGCCTCATATAAATTAATCAAGAGGAGCCATGATTTTAAAAGGTAGGTGTTTGGTAATTCCTGTCTTACACACACACACACACACACACACACACACACACACACAAACAAGAAGGTAAGTGACTTTTTTTTCCCTAATTTTTCAAGACGGGGTTTATCTGTGTAGCCCTTGCTGTTCTGGAACTTGCTTCGTAGAGCAGGCTGGTCTCAAATGCACACCTAGATCTGCCTACCTCTGCCTCTGGAATGTTGGTACTGAAGGTGTGCATTACCATGCCTGGTGGTAAGTAAGTAATTTTTGTAAGGACAGACTGCTGGTAGAGTCAGTCCAGCTACGGTCCCCACTGTGAAACTACTGAGCTGCTGATGTTGCTTTCTGATTATCACTCACCTGTCCCACATCGTAGTCCCTTTACACCATCTAAATTAGCTCCTCAACAATGACAAGCTTCATAGTGCATTTCTCATTCTTGGACACGTGTACCAATCCATTATACTTTGGTTCATAACCTTATCCTGCAGTTAAAATGGTCCCTTAAAAGTGAACTCCCACCTCTCATGTGCCAAGATTCCAGGTACCCATACCTGATTTATATGGTGCTGGAGGATGAATCCAGCACTTTGGGAATGATTGTGCAAGCATCTATTCTACCAACTGAGCTATCTCCCTAGCCTCAAGAATGAATTTTAAATCAAATATTTAGCAAGGATGAATTCTAACTAGATGAGACATCATCCTTTGAACTGGGAAAGTATGAGAACACTTCATAAAATGTTAATGGGGAGAAAGGGTCAAAATTGGGAGCTGAAGTAGTTAAGAACACAGTGCATTTGTAGAGAGCCGGAAATTAGTTCCCATACCTCTATCATGGCTGCCTGTAACTCTAGCTCTAGTGGAATCCCTGATCTCCACCTGCTGTAAGGCACATATCTGCACAGAGAGGATGATTTAAAATTTTTACAAGTAGTTTTAAAGGTGAAATTTTGTTTCGATGTAAGTGAATTGAAAGTAAAGAATTGGGGATTTGTGCTTGAGTGGTAGGGATCCTGGGACAGATCCCTAACACAAAGGAAGGGAGGAGCGAGAGGAAGCAAGATTTGACTAAAAAGGCACAGCTTGAGGAAGGAATAGAGAACAGGGATTCCCCTGGAAATCGAAGCTAATGAGAATGGTTAGTACAGTACTTTTGAGATGTGATTCACCAACTTTGTTTCTAACTTGCCAAGCAGTCCTTGGAACTCAAGAGGGACTTAACCATGATGACTTGGTCCTGTAGATAAAAAGGCATAAGTAGATACTTCTAATCTCTAGAGGACTATTTTACTGTTGTCCATTCACAACGATACAGGATAATAGCTTCCTTAGAACTGTTTGTCAGTTCTTTTTGGTGCTTTGACATATGTACCCGTGTATACACATCATCTAAGCAAGTAACACAGACTTCACAAGTGAGTTTGATATGCCAATGTCATTTATAAAAACAGGAAAGGCTGATTCTCACACATTGTATATTTGATTTTTGTAAGGTAAGTTTATTAGACTTTTTCATTTTTATAGTTTATATTTTTGTAGTGCTACGTGTTGTAATTTTAGAAAAGCAGTGGGAGAGAGAAGGATGCTAGGGGACAGGGTTCAAGCAGAGGTTTTTTTGTTTGTTTTTTTAGGGAAAGGGATTATAAAGGGGGAAGGGAAGGGGAAAGACTGGCCTCCATGGGCAGGAACAAGAGAGTCAGAGAGGGATAGAAACAGAGGAGGATGGGAGGTAGGCAGGGCCCTTTTAAAAGGGAACGCAGTGCAGTGAATAGGCACAGGTGGTGCTCTCTTAATGGCTGCAGCCAAGGGCATACATATTCTGTCAGGACCCAAAGGGCAGGCCAGTACAGATGCCTGAATACTAACACTAGGGATCCACCCCAGGGCTTTAAGAAAATTCTACTGTAACATTTTAAACATTTAAGTAGAGATGATAATATAGAGAACCCATGCCGCGTTAAACAACAGTAATAAGATTTCCAATACTTCTAACACCAACTGTAGAGTTTGGGGGTTGCCAGGAAACTTTCAGGTGTGGTAATTTGCCTAAAAACAAGCAAACAAAATGGCCACCCATGAAGTCATGAGCAACACTGACTCCTCAGCGACCATGTGTGAGAAAGCACGGAGCAGTGCAACCAGGAAAGTGCCCCCACACCTGTGTGCAGGGTTCTTGTTGCACACTAGCAGATCTTGTCCTTCTGGAAGTTAAGATGATACCGAGACTCAGAGCCTCCACCTCAGGGGGCTGTTAGACGAATTTCTTAGTGGCTCAAAAGTTCCAGGGTAATTTTATCAGATAAGCTATTTTAGAAATTACCAGGTGCAAAGGGAAAGGCCAGGTCTATTTTTGGGCCAAAGTTAAATTTATTGCCACAAGTTTCGGCTTAACGAATAGGTATATCTTCATCTCTCTTTCCTTTATTAATTTTGGCATTAAAATATTTAGGAAGCCAGGCACCGTGAAACACACCAGTAACCTCTGCTACACAGACCATTTCAAAGGAAGCAGTAGAGCATTCAGAGTAGAAGGTCCGGGGTTTGCTTTCCAGCCCCATAAAATATGGAAGCTAGATCTCCGAGTCCTGCCTGGTCTGCAGAGCTAGTTCCAGGACAGGCAGGGCTACAGAGAAAAACCCTCTCAAAAACAAAATAATAATAATAATATAGAAAAAGCAGCAAGAATAAAATGGTCGTGTATATTCATCCAGATTTCCTAGTTCTTAATATTCTGCCCTAGCTTTGTTGTTTGTTGTGAGTCAGTGTTGTGTTGCCCTGGCTGGCGTGGTAGCATTGTAGCACACTCTTCATGTACACCGGGTGCGGGCGCCCTGGAGGGGAAGGGCGGGGAAGGGAGGGGACCGTGGGACGCGCAGCGCCCTCTGCCGCCGGCGGGGAGGGGAACCACCACGCTCGCTGGACGAAGGAACATGGCGCGGCCGCCGGCAAGCCTCGGGTCGCCGGCACCCGACCCGGACCGAGAAGAGGCCAACGTGGTGACGCGTGTGTCGCAGTGGGCGGACAACCACCTGCGCCTTGTCCAGGTGCCTTGTCCATGGCCCGGCGGGGTGGGCTAGCCTGAGCCGGTGTTCGCGGCCGCCCAGAGGAGGACCGGCGGGGACAGAATGTCAGGCCGGCCACAGGAATGGCCAGGGAGGCGACATCACATCTTTACCGCCCTGGTGGCGGAGGCCAGGCCTGCTTTCTTCCTGCGAGGCTGGCACGGGACTGGGGACACCACACGAGTGGTCCAGTGGTAGCACCCGGTTCAGAACCGCAGGCAGGTGACCCTGGAAGAGCAGGGAAGCCAAGTAGGCCTTCACAGAGCTTCTTTTCCAGGACTGGGATTCGAACTAATGTAAGCATTCTGGTGTTTACTACTGAACTATAGTCCCCAGTCCTGTTTTGTTTTTTAAGCAAAACGAGAGAAATTCAACTAAAGAAGAGATACTTAGACGACCAATGTAATACCAGAGAAAGCACTGCCATTAAGGTCTTGGTGGTGATGTGGACAAAGAAGCAGCTGCCCCTGGGTCGATGGTGGTGATGGCTCCTGACATGGAGGAGTCGCAGTAAATAACTTACTAGGAAAAGCTGTAGAGCTCTTGGACATACAGATGCGGAAACTGGATAGTCGTTAGACTTCAAAGTATAGTTGCAGGTAGAGGCAACTGGACATAGTTTAGTGTGCAAGGGAAATCGGAACTGGACATACAGCTGAGAGTGAGCTACATAAACGTGGCAGAGTGGGTAAAGCCCTGGCCTTGCCGACATCTTGGAACACCTGCAGAAAGCTACAGAAGAAGCTGTAGAAGTGAGGCCTGGGGGATTTCTCCGGGAGTGGAGGGGGCAGAAGCAAAGGCCGACAGAGCATTGGGAAAGACAGGCAACTAGAAGCTAGTAGGGGGATGAATTTGGAAGGAACAACAACTTCTGCTGAGAATTTGTGGAAGTTGAGCTTTGCAAATGCTTTCCAGCTACGCAGCATGAAGTCTAAGGCCGTGCCTGCCTGCTGACATGTCATTGTAGTCCCATCCTTAGAGTAGTCTAGTACCTGCCATTTTGTATCAGTAAGTGCCAAATAAATAAGTGTATTATTATCAACTATGTTGTTGTTCAATCATTTACATACACATTTACCCAGTATACTTGACATGGGGCTGTATTTTAAGGTTGTCTACCAAGTACATAATCTACCATGGATGTTACGCCAGGGATGCATTCAAGGAATTCATAGCCAAGGTAAAGTCATTCACACTCAAATTCCTGTGCATGCTAGATTGCTAAGGAAGAACTAGGAGGGAATACTGTAGGAGTAAAAAGACAGGACGTTGCAAATGGGGGCACAGCAAAGTGTTTGTAGGAACTG
The DNA here is from genome assembly GCF_943737965.1 of Phodopus roborovskii. NCBI lineage: Eukaryota > Metazoa > Chordata > Mammalia > Rodentia > Cricetidae > Phodopus > Phodopus roborovskii. The sequence continues at coordinate 1,606,965 of NW_026126539.1, read as the reverse complement.
GGTCACCAGCTGAGGCATCTGCATTACTTGAACTGCTAGTGATCATGAGGACAGGTGGTTCGCTCTTTTAAGTCAGTGCATTCACTGTTGTAAATGATAATTAATGAATTAATCACTAATTCTCTTTCTGCAGAACATCAGCACTGGGATGGCCATAGCTGGAATAATGTTACTAATAAGAAGTGTTCGACTGGTGAGTCCAAAATGTCGGGGGCACCAGACAATTGCTTTAATTATATTCATTACTGAAAGGCTTTAAATTGTATTTTAGATAATACACATATTTTAAGATCTTGGTTAAGATTTAGAGCAGTGAATATATTTTAGAGTCAAAAATTGTGTAGAATTTTATAGTTGTTTAATTCTACAGACTATTTGTGTAATCATATTTTTAGAGTTAAAAAAATTAATGTCATAAAGGATTTAGTATGTTAAAATAGTATAGTCACTATACTTGCATTTCAGATGCTGGGGAATATCTCAAGTGTTTTGGTTTATTGTTTGGATATATTATATATTGCTTATAAGAGACCTTAACATTTGGATAGCATTCTGATTAGTTTAGTTTTTTTCCTGACTTGTGTTGTACCAGTAAGCTAACTGCTAAAACCTGAGCCTACATGTACAGAATGAATTGTAGTAAAGAAAAGCAAGCAAGTTAATAACTATAAATTTTATTTATGCATTTATGCCAGCAAGTCCTAAATTGCTGTTACCTCTAGTCACATGATTACGACCCCATGAGTTGTTTCAGCTGTTCCACAGACCATAACTTTTCAGTACACAGATCTTAATTTTCTGTAAACAAAGTAGGATTTAGTTGGGTCTCATGACTCACACCTGTCTTCCTAGCAGCTTGGGAAGCTGAGGCAGGATTGCTACAAGGTCATAGCCAGCCTGGACTGCTGGTGAGTTACAGGTCTGCCTTGTCTTGGCTAGAGAGGGAAATTCGTCTCAAAACAAAAGCAAAACGAAACAAACTAGGAGTTGTCTAGTATCATTGTTTGGGTAGGGAGTTGTTGGAACTGATAAAGAACAGTTTCAGGCAAAACTGTTTCTTGGATGCTTTGCAAATAAACTACTATATTTAGATAAAAAAAAAATAGGCTGTTTTTTAATCATTGCACCTAAATGGTCAGAATATGGAGTCATCTATTTAATTTGAAAGGTTACAACTTTCCAGTTTAATCTGGAATGGTTTCTTAGGTAGCATAGAGCGACAAAAATCTCAATAATGCTGGTTATCACTTATGGCTCTCACTTTGATTAATACCTGAAAACAAACTTACATAAATTCTTCATGTATGCCAACACAAACAAAAAGCCCAGAGTGTACTGGGCAGTGGTGGCATACACCTTTAATCCCAGCACTCTGGAGGCAGAGGCAGGCCTGGTCTACATAGTGAGTTCCAGGACAGCCAGGGTTACAGAAAAATCCTGTCTCAAGTAAATAAATACTAAATAAATAAACAAACAACAACAACAACAACAAACTCAACCCAGAGTGGTCTTTCTGAATCCAAGTTAAAAGTAAGTTCTGGGGCTTTGAGATGGCTCAGTAGTTAAACGCTCTTGTGCAAGCCTTGGAGATCTGAATTTGATCCCCAGAAACCATGTGAAGGTGGAAAGAGAGAACATACAAAATTTTCCTCTGATATCCATGTATACAGTGTCATATACATACACACATACACATACATACATGCACACATACACATACACACACACACACACAGAATAGAAAATTTAAAAATTAAGTCCTGGTTAAATAATATCTGGGAAATTTCCCCAGCATTTAGATGAAGTTCTTTCTCTTACAGAGCAAATATGCCATAGCATCAATTATTCTTTCCTAGTATTAGAAAGATGTACAGTGTTATGTAAGGTTCTGAGCTAGCCATGGTGATAACCCTGGGAACCAAGTAGATAAGTAGATGTTGGCAGTAGAAGTGAATTTCTAATGTTGGCCTACCCACTTCTTTTCTTTTTAAAGGTTTGCCTAAATGATATTTATATTAAAAAAAAAATTAAAAGCCTTGCCAGTTAGGAAATGAATAGGTAATAAGCTTTAACTCTCCATAAACATTTTCAAGTTATTTAATATAATTAATATAATATATATTAATTAATATATGATAAATATTAATATATATTTAATATATATTAAATAACTTGAAAATGTTTATGTGTTCCAGATGCCAGAAGAGGGTGTCAGTTCTCTGAAACTGACTGCTGGCAACCGAACCCATATCCACAGCAAGGGTATCAAGTACCTGTAACTGCTGAGCTATCTCTCCAGACTCTATATAAACACTTTTAATTAAATATTAAAGTGTTAATGGGAAAATTTTTATTAAATATTGAAGTGTTAAAGTTAATACTTTCAATGACTATGTCTTCTTGCTAAGTGCTTAGATATCGTTACAATTTGTTTTCATTTAAGTGAAAATTAAACGTTTTTCTTTGTAAATCAACAGACATCAAAATTTACAACATCTTCAGATATTCCAGTAGAGTTTATAAGAAAGAAAATTAAACTACGTGGCCGATTACACAGGATAACTGAGAGTGGTCTAGAAATTGAACACATTCCTATTACTTTACCTTTTATATCTTCATGGAAAAGTAAGTAAGATGCAAGAATTGGAAAATTAGATAACTATTGTAGTCATTATTGTGGTATTTAAAAAGTAGATACCCTTTATAAAATAGCAAAAATATACTAATTTCTGATTACTTTCCATAGTCTATGAAAGTCTGAACCATGACCTTATTTTCAAGAGATTATAAAGTTTGGCTCTAGAGTTCTTCTCTTCCTTCTCCTTTTTATTTTAGTTGACTACTCAGTCTTTCACATAGCTCTTCTGTTGCTAAACCTACAAATGATGACAATCTGTTATGGCTTAGGACCTAAGGTAACTGTACTGAATGAAACAAACATGGTCCTTCTAATACTTGTAGCTCATAGTCTTGGTGGAAGAGATACAAAGTGCATGGGAAATTTTGCTCTAATATTGATGAAGACAAGGAACAAAGTCCTAGGATAGATAACTTTTCACGTCTGGTGGGGCTAAGGAAATCTACACATATACAGAAGGTCTCATTGAGGGGTTGTTATATATATACTCAGATCTGAATATTTGAGTGGGCTATCCAGGAACAACATAGGTATGAATGATGGTCTATATGAAGGCTCCTGTAGTTGAGACAGGAAAGAAACATTGAGAGGACCAACGGAGAGTAGAGGAGTATTAGGAGTCACATAGTTTGTCTACTATTATTAGTTATCTCTGCTTCATAGCAAAGGTGCCCCCCCCCACTTTCTCCTCTGGATCTTCCCTCAGACAGCTTAAATTCATTCTTTGGAATCTAGCTCAATTGCTGCTTTTTTGGGAAACTTTCTTAACCCTCCTGTGAATAATTAACCCCATAGGTGTTTAAATGCACTGCTGTTGTAGTATTTATTGTTGTTCTGCCCTGCTTTCTAGAATTTGCTGTCCATCTTCCAAGGCTATAAGCTGCTTATTTCCCTTTTCACTTCCTGTGCATATTATATATTCATATTTTTATCTTTTCTACTAACATATAAGCTCCTGATAGACATGAACAGTTACCCAAAAACATGATGCTTACTGTCTATAGAAACTGACTAGTTGATACAGTTTGGATAGAATGAATTGACGTAGTTGTTGTTGTTATTGTTTGTTTGTTTTTGGTTTTTGTGTGTTTTGTTTTATAAGCTCTCTCCCTATCCAGTGAAGCCACTAGAACATAACTAGAAAGTTTATATTTTCAGAAGTAAAGAACAAAACAAAACAAAAACTTCTACTTAAAAATGTCTTAGGAAAGAGAAAGTCACTTCCCAATTTTCAAGGATGTAATGATACACTAGAACATAATCTTTTTTTATCTGAAGGGAGTTATTAAGTCAGTGTGCCTGGTGCTGGGGGTATAGCATAGTCAACGAGTACCTGCTTAGTGAGTTCAAGGCCCTGGATTTCATTCCTAGCATTCTCAAAACAAGAAAAGACTGCCACCCATGTTTCTTTCACTGCTTTTACTATCTGGTCGATAAAATACAACCAGACCTTTGTTTTTTCTATCTGAAGGACTAATATCTAGATCCTAAAAATTGAGGGCATTCTTTATGCAAAAAAGTTTGGTCTAAATGACAGTTGTGTTAGATAACTGTTCTATTGCTGTGAGGAGACACTATGATCAAGGCAAGTTATGAAAGGAAGTATTCAATTGGGGCTGGCTTACAGTTTCAGAGCATTAGTCCATTATCACCATGGTGTGCCATGTGGCAGCAGGAAGGCATGGTGCTAGAGCAGTTGTTGAGAGTTCATATCTGACTCTTAAGTTGTAGGCAGAGAGAGAGACAAGGCTGGACCTGGCATGGGCTTTTAAAACCTCAAAGCCTATCCCCAGTGACATACCTCCTCAAAGGCCACACTTACTCTGACAATGCCTCTCCCAAACAGTACCCTTAACTGGGAACCAAGCATTCAAACATATGAGACTATGGGGACTATTCTGCTTCAAATCACCACAGTCATAGTTGAGGATGCCTGTGTAGTGGGACTTAATAATATGGAGAACTACATTTTGTTTCTAGTTCTGGTCCATGGTACTTATCAATATCAAAAAGGAGCATAAATTTCCAAGACTCCTTCCTCATGACTTCTATGACACCCCTTCATGATCTTTGAAATATATAGATGAGAAGGTATAAGCATATCCATGCATGTGCATGCGCAAATTCAAAAAATTATGAAATGTCTCGACATGGTAGTGCACACCTTTAATCCCAGCACTCTGGAGGCAGAAGCAGGCGGATCTCTGAGAGTTTAAGGCCAGCCTCGGGCACTGATTCCAGCTCTGGCTAGAGCTACACAGAGAAACCCTGTCCCAAAAACAACAACAAAATTATCAAGTGAAATATTTAAAACACTTTACATTTTCAGCAGTGATTTAGTGAATGTCTGTTCTTTGGCTACAGTCTTATTACATATAGTGACCACTGAAATAGGCATATGTCTGTAATAGTCACAGAACTTGCAATAGTTGCAAAGACATTATCTAAATCTTTTTTTTTTTTACTTCTGATGCTAAAACATTAATATTTTTGAGAAATATATATACTCCTAGGTGTTCCTTTTGTCTTAAGATGTTGTCTGTTGCCATGAATTTCCTTGAAGTATTAGAACTATTATGTTGAAACACAGCTATTGTGATCTTTATTTTATAATGCAGATATTGTAACTTATTATGTACTAACATAGCTATCACACCTATTGTGTTATAACACAGCTATGACAGCTATGCCACCTGTCATGATTATTATGCTATGACATGGATATCGTTATGTTATCATGGCTATGTTCTGGATAATTTCATGTCATCTTGACCCAAGCTAGTTATCTGAAAGGAGGGAACCTCAACTGAGAAAATGCCTCTATAAGATTGGACTGGAGTGAATTTTCATAGTGATTGATGGAGGCGGGCCCAGCCCATTGTGGGTTCTATAAGAAAGCAGGCTGAGCATGGCATGGGGAAAAAGCCAATAAGTACAGAAAGCACACAGGTATATGCTGTTATGTCATGCCACAGCTATCACACCTATTATGTCATACCAGCTATTATGACTATTATGTCAGAACATGGTTATTATGACTATTAGGTTATGACATGGATATTGTAACTTTATGTCACAACACAGCTATCATGACTCTCATGTCATAATAGGGCTATTACAACTATTATAACACAGCTATATACTATTATTTTATAATATAACTATTATATCTATTATAACATAGCTATTAGAACTATTGTAGCAATTAAGATTGTTCACAGATATCAGTATGTCTATCATATGCTTTCCAAAATCCTTAAAAATATATATTTATCCTGGGTACAATGACACAGGTGTTTAATTCCAGCATTCAGAAGTCAGAGTGAGGTGGATCTCTGTGAGTTTGAGACCAACTTCATCTACATATTAAGTTTTGAGCCAGCCAGGGCTACATAGGGTGATGCAATTTCAAAACAAACAAATGATATAGAGCTTAGTGACGAAACAGACTCCTTAGTGATGGCACTCACTTATCACTAAGACAGTGTCATTTTGTCATTGCCTAAAACTCAGGAACAGGTTTTAGGAAACTCAAGTCTGAAGGAAAATGTTTACTGTTATCAGCATAACCAAGTTTTAGAACGTTAAAACAAAACCAAACTCATTGCCAGGTGTAGTGAGTGGCACATGCCTTTAATCTCAGCACGCAGGAGGCAGAAGCAGGAGGATCTCTAGGTGTGAGGCCAGCCTAGTGTACACAGAGTGGCCTAGAGTGGCAAAAGCTACACAAAGAGATCTTGTTTAAAAATGTTTTTAAGGGGCTGGAATGACTCAGAAGGTAAGAACAGTGACAGCATCTCCAGAGGCCCTAAATTCCCATCACCCACATGGAAGCTAACAACTGTCTGTAACTCCAAGATCTGACAACCTCACACAAGACATACATGCAAGCAGAACACTAATGCACATAAAATAAAACAATTATTTTTTAAACGTTTTAAAATTGCTCTTTAAATTTTGTGTGTGCATGTGTTGTGTGTGTGTGTGTGATGTGTGTGAATATGACTGTGAACAATCATGTACCACAGCAGACATGTAGAAGTCAGAAGACAACTTTCAAGAGTTGGTTTTCTGTTTTCTTTTTTTTTCTCCTCCTCCTCCCTTTTTTGGGGTGGCACACATGTTATGAGCAGGGTTTCTCTGTGTAGCTTTGGAGCCTGTCCTGGAACTTGCTCTGCAGATCAGGATGGACTCAAATTCTTAAAGATCTCCATCCCTCTGCCTCCCAAATGCTGGGATTAAAGGCATACCACCACTGACTGGTTCTCTCTTTTCACTGTGATTCTGGAAATAGAACTCAGGTTGTCAGACTCAAGGCAAGCACTTTTACTTGCTTCCTTGGTTGCTTTAGGTTGCTCTATATTTTTGAGAAAAAAATACCTTAGCAAAGAAGCTTAAAGGAGAAAGTTTTGTTTTGGTTTATAGTTCCAATGGGATACAGTTCATCATGATGGGGGAGGCATGACACAGCTGGTCACACTGCATCACCTATGAAATAGCAAAGAGAAATTGGAAAATGAGACCCAGCTTTAAAACCTTAAGACCCAGGTGGTCTTGGTAGCTCACACCTTTAATCCCAGCACTCAGCAGCCGAAGCAGGTGGATCTCTGTGAGTTTGAGGCCAGCCTGGTCTACTTATTGAGTTCCAGGACAGCCAGGACTACATAGAGAGAAGAGACGCTGTCTCAAACAAACAAGCATTCCTCAAGGCTCATTCCTAGTTCCACACCCTTCAAAGGGTTCCACAGCTGTCACCAAGTCTTCAAACACATGAGCCTATGGGAGACATTTCCCATTCAAACCACAGCATTCCATCATTGGCTTGTGACTATTCCATGATGCCATGCTTTTTAATAGTTCCAACATTGTTTGGGAATTCAAAGTCTAAAGTCTTTCCTAAGACTTAAGTCATCTCTTAAATGTGACCTGTAAAATTTAAAAACAAATTACAAGCTGGACCTGGTAGCACATGTCTTTAAAGTCGGCACTCTGGAGGCAAAAACAGGTTTGTGTGGTGGTTTCAATAAAAATGGTCCCCATAGGTCTATAGGGTTAGATACTATTAGGAGGTGTGGTCTTGTTGAAACAGGAGTGGCTTGGTTGGAAGAAGTGTGTCACTAGCATGCTGGCTTTGGGGTCTCAGTGTGCCTCAGTTCTCTTCCCGCTGCCTGCTGACCCAGTAGAACTCTCAACTAACTCTCCAGCACTGTGTCTGCCTGTGAGCCACCATGCTCCCGACATGACAGTAATGAACTAAACCTCTGACACTGTAAGACAGCCCCAATTAAATGTTTTCCTTTATTGGAGTTTCCATGGAGGCCAGGTGATAGTGGCTCTCCTATTTAATCCCAGCAATCTGAAGGCAAAGGCAGGTGGATCTCTGTGAGTTTAGAGCCAGCATGGTCTACAGAGTGAGTTCTATAGTTCTATCCAGGGCAGCCAGGACTGTTTCACAGAGAAATCTTGTCTCAGGAGACACACACACACACACACACACACACACACACACACAGAGAGAGAGAGAGAGAGAGAGAGAGAGAGAGAGAGAGAGAGAGAGAGAGAGAGCTGCCTTGGTTATGGTGTCTCTTCACAGCAATATAACCCTAAGATTTTTTATTTTTCTCTTTCTTGGTTTTAAAACAGAACGTCCTGGCTGGTCCTGAACTCACTGAGATCCACATGGCTCTGCTTCCTGAGTGTTGGGATAAAAGGCTATCACATCTGGGTTGTACTTGTATTATTTTAAAAGAAAATTTAATGAAACTATGTTATGAGTAAGGTTGCTATGTTAAGGTTAAAACCCTTCTTTTTATTTAGACAAAGAAGAGGAGATGATGGGAGATGTCATTCTGTAAATATGTTTCTCATACTGGTTAATGAATAAAGCACTGTTGGCCAATAGGAAAGTAAAATAGACAGGACTAGGAGACAAGAAGATTCTAGGAAGTGGTAAGGAGGAGTCAGCATGTAGAGACTGGAGAGAACAGAGGTCCAGGCCCACTCTCTGGTAAGATGAGACCACGTGGAAATACTTAGATTAATAGAAATGGGTTAATATTTAAGACAGAGCTAGCTGATAAGAAACTAGTAACAGGCCAATAGAACTATATCTAATACAGCATCTCTGTATGTTATTTGGGGTAGGCATGGCGGAAGGACCAGACTGACCGGCAGGGAAAACTACTCGTAACAAAACTAAGTGGTCCTAAATTTAGAGTTTGGGTATTTATTATAAATAATGTGTGTTAGGGGCTTGGAGGCAAATGTCTTTGGACTTTGCTTTGTGGTCTGCCTTGAAGCTAAACTGCTTTTGTACATTTCTTTCTTAGAAGAGCCATGTGGCGTTTTGCTGGTTAAGCTGGCTGGAGTAGAACTCACTGAAACCGGTAAGGCCTGGTTACAAAAAGAGCTGAAACCTTCCCAGCTGCTCTGGTTCCAGCTTCTTGGAAAGGAGAATTCAGCACTCTTTTGCTACCTTTTAATGAACAAGGTAAATGAAGAAATAACTGACCATGTTTTATTCTTAACATAAGTAAACACTTATTTAATTAGCATTTTGAATATATAATAAGCTCTTCAAGCTGCTAGTCATGATTTTGTGTAAAGAATAAGGTGCTTTATTCTTTTCAAGTCAGGGTTTCTCTGTGTAGCCCTGGGTGCCCTGGAACTTGCTCTATAGACCAGGCTGTCCTTGAACTGACAGAGATCCACCTGCCTCTGCCTTCCAAGGCTGGGATTAAAGGCATGTACCACCACTGACTGGCATTATATAAATTTCATGTAAAATTTATGGATATTTATATCAGTCAAATAAAATTTCTGAAGGGACTGGAGACGTGGCTCAAACAGTTAAGAGGTCTTTCTTTAGGCAGTTGGCAACCACCTATAACTCCAGTTCCAGGTGATCCAATGCCCTCCTCTAACCTCTGAGGGCACTGCACTCATGCATGTAGAATCACACATATGCACATTATTTAAAAAATAACAAACTAAGGCATTGAGATGACTGGAGAGATGACTGAGTGGCTAAGAACTCACATTGCTCTTGCAAAGGACATGAGTTCAGCTCAGTGGTAAAGACTACTACCTGGTCTTGTAGAAGACTAATGTTTGGTTCCTAGCACCAACATGGCAACTTACAAAGGTCTGTAATTGGAGTTCTGAGGATCCAATGTCCTCTTCTGGCCAGACACACATGAGGCTCATAAACATACATGCAAGCAAACATTTGTACACATAAAACAAAAATAAATGTTGAAATGAAGATATAGAAAGAAAGTTATAAAGAGAGGTAAAAACTTTGAAATTATTAATGACTTTAGCCATTGCTAAGTAAAGGACTATCCCCATACATTTACATATGTGTGAGTATATTGTATCACACTGTTAATAGAAATCATTTGGGGAATGAGGCTTAGCAACTGGGAGTTACAAAGAACAAGGATGTTTTCAGAAGATAAATGTTGCTCTGTCTGCTCCAATATCCTGTGTTCACATTCAGAAGCTGTAGAAGTAAATGCTGTGCTCCTGTTACTCTAGCATACTGAAAACCATCCTCTGGGGTTGCTGTTCTCATTTACTGGTGGGGCTCTAAAGGATGATAATTGCCTTGACTGAACTAATCATAGAAAGTCTTCTTACTGGTTCAAATGCCCACCTTCATTCCCAGTCCTTACCTTGTTTTCTAGATGAACAAATTATGCTGTGCACATAGTGAGATTCAATTATTTCTCCTGCTTGAATTCTACTAATGTGTGACATTGAAATTTAGTTGTTTCCATTTGGCTCACAGAAATGAACATATAAAATGTTTTAAACTGAGACCAATATAATAAGCTTTTCATGAACCAAAATTTATTGTTCTCAGAGAAATAATGGTTTCCTTTTTATTTTATTTCAAAGGCTTTTTTTTTTTTTTTTAAAAAAAAGATTACTTTGCTTTATAGATTCTTAGAAAATACTTCCTCATTTAAGCCTGGGATTTTGACATTTTTAGATTAATTTTACATTGTGATTTACTTTTTGAAAACATGTATGTGAACATATACATGTGAATGTGTTTATGCATTTGTCTACTTGAGATTACGTGCACATGAGACTGTGTGTGTATGTGCGTGAGTGTGTGTGTGTGTGTGTGTGTGTGTGTGAGTTTGTGTGCACTGTACATGTATGTGGGTGAGTCTGCCAGAAGAGGGCGTCGAATCTTCTGTGTTGGAGAGCACCTGGCTTGTTACATGGGTGCTAGGATGAAACTTCAATTTAAATGATGGTACAACAAGCACTTGTGTTTTTGTTTTGCTTTCTTAAGATTTTGTTTATGGGTGTGTGTCTACATCTGTGGGTGTCTACATGTGTAGTGTTCACAGAAGAGGGTGTTGGACTTCCTGGAGCTGGAGTTACAGACAGATCTGAATTGCCCTGTGTGGGTGCTTGGAGCCAAACTCCAGTCCTCTGGAGGATCAGCAAGCATTCTTAACCTGCGGAGCCATCTCTCCAGCCCTGTGATTTACTTCAGAATGAAGCCATCAATACTTGGTTTTAATTAGTTTTGTTAGATTAAAACAGTATCTGCTTTATTCCTATGATTTCCTATGGGTAGGGTCATTTATTGATTTCATTATAAGTGGAATATTCCGGAAATGAAAGTTTCAAGGTAGTCAAAGATTATGTGGAGTAGGTGTTTTTAAAATGTACATACCTAGGTTTGGAGAAATTGCTCAACAGTTAAGAGCAGTGGCTACTCGTGCAGAGGACCAGTACTCAGTGGCTTACAACTGCAACTCTAGTTCCAGGGGATCCAGTGCTCAATTCTGGCCTTTGTAGGTACTAGGAATGAAAGTGATGCACATGCATACATAAGGGTAAACACCCATACACATTTTAAAAAAGAAAAAGAAAAACAAAACAAAAAACTACCTGTCAGAGCCCCCAAAACCCTGTGACTTTTACCTTAACAATTTGATGCTGTGCTGTCTCTCGTAACTTCTTTACCTACTAGTTTATAGTTCTCTTTGTTTTGCTGTGGGCTCTCATTGTGCAAGTCCTGTGCTCTATTTTCCCTCTCCACAGCTAAAAGAGTAAATAGCACGTGTTATAGTTCACCATTTCAATACTTCTTTGGGTTAGAGATCAAGGAGGATTAGCTGACTTTGAAAAAGGCTTGCATGTATATTATATCAAAAAATAAAATCCTTTCATTTAGCAATAGCTGTTTTAGGCTCTTCAACCCCTTTGTTGTTTTGTTGGTGTTTTGATACTTATTTTTTGTGTGTGGTTCATATTTGTATACAGGTGTTGACACTTGTGTGTGCATGTATGGAGGCCAGATGTTCATGTCAGGTGTCTTGCTCTGTTATCATGCACCTTATCTTCTCTTTCTGAACCTAGAGATCACTTTCTCAGCCAGGCTAGCTGGCCAGTGAGCTCCAGGGATTCCCCTGTCTCTGCCTCCCCAGCACTGGGATTATGAATCTGAACTGCCATGCCTCAGTTTTTTTTATGGATGCCAGGTATCTCCAAGCCCCTGTTTTATGGTTGTTACTGTTTTGTTTGAGACAATGTCTCATTTTGTAGTTCAGTCTGGCCATGAGTAAGTAATCTTCCTGCCTCATTGTCATAAATGCTAGGATTACAAGCATGTGCCACCAAACTTGATCTGAAGACCTTTGTATTATATGGTTTTGTTTGTTTGCTGTTCTCTAAAATGATAAAAATTGTTGAATTTTAAGGTAAATAAGGTAAAACAATTTATTAAATAATCAGTTTCTTTCTTTTTTACTCAGGGTGGATATTTTAATATTAATCTGAATGAGGAAATTTTGAGAAGAGGCTTAGGTAAAACCGTTCTTGTTAAAGGGCTACATTATGACTCAAAAACCCACTGGAAAATCCACAGACGCTTACTTAAAGCTGAACTGACAGCCGTAAAGAAAGGAGAAGGAATATGGAAGGAAGAATCTGAAAAAGAAAGTTATTTTGGAAAAGTCAAAGATTCCTGGAGAGAAAGATGGAAAAAGAACAATTTTTAAAAAACAAACAGACCAGATTTCAACTTGATCAAAGAAAGTTATTATGACAGGTTTCAGAGGGCTTATGGGAGCTGGAAGGACCACGTGGACAACTTCTCTTTAGTTTTGAAACTCAGAGAATTTGTGAGCCGCTTACACTTTTGAAGAAAATGATGAAGCTTTCTTGAGGTCTAGAGGTCGTCTCTGAAGAGTGAAATGTATAACTATGTGACCACTTTTTGTTGAGTCAAAATGGAAATTTTCAGGTGACCAAAATTTTTGTCTACTAGTCCTTAAAAATAAAAAAAACATTGTTAACATGGGAATCAGTTTAAATGAATTATGATCAATGTAATCTACTTTCAGGAAAAATGACACACTATACAGAGGTACCTGGTAGAAGGATGTATGTATGTAGAACTAATGTTTTGGTTTCTTCTTCTCCCTTTCTTCCCCCTAGACCACACAACTACTGAGATACAGTGCCAGCCTTGTATTGCTGATGTCTCAAGAGAAAGTTTAAGTATTGACTGTTAAATTAGTTATTGTTAAGCCAGACTTAACACTTGTTTTTCATTTTCATCAACTTTATAATAAATTTTCAAGTGGTTTCTTTCTGAGGACACACTTTTTCTCCCAGCATCTTTCTAGCTCCTAGTGAGTTTGGGTCAGTGCCACAAGAGGTGTGGACAGCATTCTTGGTAATAAAGGTAGCTAACCTCTACCTGTTGTTAGATGAGAATATTACCCTTAAGACAAAGATGAGGATGGCACCACAAAGGACAGAAAGAAAGGATTTTTAGTACAACACTGAGCCTTGAACTCACCAACTCCTTGTTAAATGAGAGGGTAAACTGCCACATGGTAAAGCCAGTTTAGAGTTGGGCATGGTGGTACACAGCTCTAATCCCAGCATTCAGTATGTAGAGACTGGAGGATAAGGAATTCAAGGTTTTCCTTGGTTCATAGCATGCAAGATCAGTTTATATTAATATGAGACTTTATCTATATGAAAAAAATCTCCAAACCACTTTAATGCATGTACTAAAATCTTCCATACAATACAAGCCTCTTTTATGAAGCCAACAATATTTTGCTGTCAGAATGTGGTCCACGAGCCAGGTGGTGGTAGTGCACACCGTTATTGCCAGCACTTGGGAGGGAGGCAGAGGCAGGTGAATCTCTGTGATTTTGAGACCAGCCTGATTTACAACTGCTAGCTAGTTCCAGGACAGGCACCAAAGCAACAGAGAAACCCTGTCTGGAGGGGAAGCAAAAAGAAAAGAAAGGAAAAGAAAGAATATGGTCCAAGAATGGAGAGGAATTCTGAGTGCTTGTGAGAAAACTCCAAGAAAACAAGACAAGTTTTGTGACCTTAGGTTTTTAAACATACACATACACACACACACACACACACACACACACACACACACACACACACACACACACGTGTCCTTGGAATGTGATTTAATGACCCTCCCAGGTATACCAAATCAGAGTGAGTTTGCATCAGATTATTCATTACAGCTGGTTATTATTGTTATTTATTTATGTGCTTCTGTGGAGAAACATGTTTTTGTCACATGCAGCTTGTCCTTGTGATTGTACACTTAGGTGACTCCTCCTAACACTCAGAATAAAGTTGGCTATTGCATGAGACTTTAGTCCACCTCATTTTTTAGACCCCACTTTCCAGGTTCACACCACCAGCTAGAGTAGTGAATAGCTAACATCCTTAAAAATCAGTGTAAGGAAGGATTTTGTTGTTGTTGTTGTTGCTTAGACATAGTCTCATTACATAGTCTTTGCTGGCCTAGAAAGCACTGTGTTGACCAAGGTAGCCTTGAACTCACAGAGATTCACAGAGAAGTAATTTAATTTGGGGCTCATGATTCTAGGGGATTAGAGTGCATGGCCATCATGGTAGGGAACATTGCAGCAGGCAGTCGGTCACGATCCTGGAGCAGAAGCTGAGAGCTAACATCTTGATCCACAAGCATAAGACAGAGCTAAGTGTGAATGGCATGGGCTTTTCAAACCTCAAAGCCCATCCCCAGGGACACATCTCCAAAAAAGCCACACCTCCTAATCCTTCCCCATCAGTTCCACCAACTGGGGACCAAGTATTCAAACATACAAGCCTATGGGGGGGGGGGTGGCTCATTCTTATTCAAGCATCACAGAGTCCATGCTGTGAGTTTAGCACTACTGCCTGACTCCTTGTTAATATCTAAGAAGGTTCTGACCCTGTAGAAGTTAAGCACTATTCATTTTCATTGCATTCCCCAAGATTCTGAAGAGTTTGTGTGTGTGAGTGTGGTTTTGCATCTGTACCTTTTTTTGAAGTCGAAATCAACATCTTAGTTTTTATTTCTTGCTCCTAATACCTCAATAACTTTTATCTTGTTTTAAGGGTATGTATTATGCTATTTACAGATGGTTAACATTTAAGTTCTTCCATTTTATTCTTTCCCATTTTGGCTTGTTTAATTCAGTGGCCTCTGACATTTTAGCCACCGAACTGTTGTCTTTCCTGCCCTGCCAGGGGAAGATGAGGCTTTGCAGGTCTTTTACCTAGTCTATCCTCCCCTGGATATAGGGCAATTATGGACAAATGGGCAGAAAGACCTCCTAAATGGTCTCCATTGGCTGACTTCTTATTCTGTACACTTGTCTCTAGTGGAGAAATTCCATTGGCTGACGGTTTTCTTTAAGATTCACATCTGCATATGTTGACATTTATGACTGGTTTATGTTATAGACCAGTTTGTTTGATGCTGCAAGATCAAGATATACTAGATTACCTCAGACAAGTTGGATCTTTGTCTCTGAGGTTAGTATTAAAGGCCATTTGAAAAAAGTCCCACTTAGCCCAGGTTTCTGGACATAGCTCAGTTCCTTTGCCTTTTTATTACTTGTTTCTGTTGTGAATCAAAACATGACATTCCCAAATGTGGTACCTAGGCATACTCAGTATTTTAAGATGAAAGAAATTCAAAACAACAGCAAAATGCAGAAACAGGAGAGGGTCAATCTCTGATCCCTTCTGACCTCCACTTCCTGATAGCAGATCTGAAGATACTCATTTTAAGACAGTTAAATGGACCTGTCTCCCTTAGGGTGTTGGGCAGGCATTGAACATATCTACAAAACAGCATCAAACATTCAAAATCAATATTGCTATAATTTAATAAGGTTTATTATTACTATTTTAAGTTATGTTTATGTGTCTGTCTGTATGTTGGTATGTGCACACATGGGGTGTCTGTGAAGGCATCAGATTTCCCTAGAGATGGAGGCAACCGTGAGCTGCCTGACATAGGTGCTTTGACCCAAATTCTGCAAGGAGGACAGTGTGTACTTTTAACTGCTGAGCCATCTCACCAGCCCCAGACTTACTGTTCTTATTTCTAGCATACCTTCTAATGCTTATTTTTCTATAAATAAGCAAAAAATGTTGAGGAAGAGGGTGGTTTTACATCCTCCTGTTGTCCTGGCTTCTTTGAAAAAATTTTCTCTATGCAGTCAGCTGGATGGCCCATATGCTAGCACTTTAAGCACTCCATGGATTCTTTGAGGATGTAAATAGCCAGGCTGCAGTGGTGCAAGCCTTTAATCCCAGCACTAAGGAGGCAGAACCAGGTGAATCTTTGAGGTTAAGGCCAGCTTGGTCTACAGAGTGAGTTCCAGTACAGCCAGGGCTACACAAAGAAACCCTGTCTTGAAAAACCACAATAAACAAATACATACATAAATAAAATAATAATGTAAATAACTAAAAGTAACACATGGTTATATGGTTTATGTGCTTGTTCTTTTAAACTGCACTTTCCCCTTTGCTAAATTTGTGTGGAAAAAAATCTGACTATTTTTTTTTCAGGAAGGAGGCTGTTAAGAAAATAAAACAAAATATATGTTGGTAATAAAGAATGCACCCTACTAGAATTCCAAGTAGTAGGGAAACAGCGAAAATTTCCTTGTGTTATAAATTTCCTTCTCTCAGTTTTTCAAAGTTTTAGTTTTCCATTCTGTTTACCATTTTGCTCACTTTCTCTCAACATCCATTTTAATTTTTCTTTAATATCTGTAATTATGAAGGTAGTAGAGAATTGACAGTGTATTCCATGATGGAAACATGTAGTCTCAGTTTCAATATTATTTCCTATTCTGAATAATGAACCCCCTTTAGACATCTTGTGTAGCCAGCAGAGCAAGCAGATACTGGCTCTGTGGGAGGTCTTTCTGGAAACAGGAGCCCAGGGGGAGTTCTGAAGCCCCCAGAGGAAAGAGGGGCTCCAGGAGGAAGGGGAGGAGGAGGAGAAGGAAGAGGGTAGGGGGGAAGAATGTGAAAGTCCACTTTTATTAGCTTAGTTTTTGCCTTTGAAATACTATAATCTCATGAGAAGTATAGCTGGGTTTAAGAAAAGCTGGGAGTTCAATCAATGAACTTAATTTCAGCAAAACCTACTACTTTGCCGCTATGCAGTAGTCACTGGACACACTACTTTACCAATACACAAAAATGAAGCTAGATATCTGTTCACTGGGGCATAAGCCTTTAATTCCATCACTTGCTGGGCAAGTGGATCTCTCTTTTTTTTTTTTTGAGGCCAGCCAAATCTACAGAGGGAGTTCCAGGCTGTCCAGAGCTACAGAGGACAGCTTTTCCATCGTGACCTTTTCTCCCCATCTCGAGTTCAGAGTGAGAGTTAAACAAGCATCTCCTGCTTGGTGTTTTCATGAGAGATTTTATTATTTGTTCTTAAAAATCTTGAGCAACACAGAAGTCAGGCCATAAGGCCAGGTCCTGCTCATTACTTCTAAAGGGCTATCTATATTTCAGCTAAGACTAATGATCTATGGCTGGTCTTGGCCTGGCAAGCTCTGCAGAAATGTGTGTTGAAATGGAAGTGACTCTTTCTGGGTAACCTCCTTAAGTTCCTGATGCTTTGGTTAAAATAGAGGCGTTGTTCATCTCTTTCAGGCTCCTGCTTCTGATCATAACTCCATATTATTACTGGTTAAATCGGAACACTTTAAGAAGGACTCTTTTCTCCCCCCCCACATCAAAAAGTACCAGTTTTTGCTAAGGAGGGGGGTGAATCTCCTTTCAGCATACACATTTCTTAATAGCATAGTTCTCTTTAAAAATCCTTTGCAGTGTACAGCCTAGCAGGCTCAGTATAAGGCTCATTAATCAACTTCTATGTATCAGACACTGCTTACAGGATTTTCTGTGATCCCGATTGTCAGTGCACATTCAGCATCAAGCCAGGGTGATATACAGAAATCTGGCAGCTATTGAAAAGGGAGCCCCGGCAGAGACGTGCCAGGATAATTAATGAGAAGCATCCCTTAGAATTTAAGGCTGAGTCGGTGAAGAAGTAGAGATAGGAAAGAAGCCCTCCACCAGTTCAAGGCACTTAAGAAAAATGATGTTTTCATAGTCTTTTTACAGATTTGGGAACTTTAAATCTAGGGATGATGTCCAGGGTTTTTGGTGACTCTTGTGAGGTCCTTGTGTCTGGGGAAGCAGGGAGATTCAGGCCGGATTTCTTCGCTGAACTGGATTAAAGTATCACCAAGAGTCCTTTGATCTTGTGAAAGTGGAAAAAATGTACTAAAAAAGATTTTAACTTGTATGAGAGGAGACCAACTAGGAAAAGTACTTCAGCACACAGATAAAAGTAGTTTTAATGTAGACCCCATTCTCCTGGATTCCCCTTTAGCCAGTCCCGGGGAAGGTGATGGTTGCAGGTATTGGAGTTACTATTTGTTTTATTTTTCTGTTGACTCTGGTACCATGGAAGAGGTTATACAATCAAAGGAGTGTTGCTGTGGAAGAGGTTATACAATCAAAGGAGTGTTGCTGGAGTTTCTTTCCAGCCTGGTCCTGCATTCGATTAGCTCCAAGTAAACATGCAAAGACTTATATTAATTTATAAAAAAAAAAAACTGGTGGCTGATGGCTTAGGCTTCTTACTGGCTACCTCTCTCTTAATTATTAACCCATAACCACTAATTTATGTATTTCTGTATGGCTTTATCTTATGCCTGGCACATCTTACCTTCCAAGTTTCTACATAGCATCCCTGTCGAGGCTTCGTTCTCTCTCATTACTCCTTCTCGTAGCCCCACCTATATTTCCTGCTTGGCTGTTGGCCAATAAGTGTTTTATTCAACCAGTAAGGGAAACATACAGGGCATTCTCCATCAAAGGGGCTGTTTACTACCCATTGTTTAATCATTTTGTCATTATTCTCTCCCTTTGTCACAAGCCAGGAAAGAGCAACCAGCACCCCTCCTTCCACAAAATTACCCAAGTAATGAGTTTTTCTTGTTTTTAATCATTGACATACCCCTTGCCCCATCACTCTGTAACCCTGGCTGTCCTGGATTTTACTATGTTAGCCTTGAGCTCAATATAGTTCTTATGCCCTGCAAGTGCTAGGATCACAGGCATGAGGCACCATGTCTAGCAACTTAAATTTTCTTTCCTTAATCGTGTTTTTAAAAAACACTGGAGAAAAGCTATACTAAAAGACACCTGTGATCTCAGCTCTTGGAAGAAGGAGAATCAGAGTTTCAAAGACAGCCTCTGCTACACAATGAGTTTGAGGACATCTAGGGCTACAGGAGGCTCTGTCTCTAAAAACTAAATGGAAACACCCCCCCCCCACACACACACACTTCAGAACATGCATGATTGTGTATGAGCTCATTAACTTTACAGTTAAATAATAAGCACTAGGAGATGGGGTTTTAGCTTAAGGGTTTATTATCAAAAGCAGGGGTGATGATGGCTGTGTCTAAGCATGCTGGTTGCTCTTCCAGAGGGCCTCCATTTGATCCCCAGCACCCACAAATATCTGTAATTTCAGTCCCAGAGGGATTCAACAGCCTATCTGGTCTCTGTGGGCACCAGGCATGCACTTGGTGCAAAGATGTATGTGCTAGTGTTGTGTGCCAATATTTTTCCTGGGGAGACACAATACACACATCTATTCACTCCAGATAGGGAGCCCATGACAATCCAAAGTACATATACCACCGAAGTCCAAACTGGTGGGCCTTAAGTTTTAGTTAGGTTACTTAGGAATATGGGTGAGGGGTTACTTGCAGGGGTAGAAATGACCCAAAGACAGCTGCATCACCAAAGCCCAGCCCA
Organism: Phodopus roborovskii; assembly: GCF_943737965.1. NCBI lineage: Eukaryota > Metazoa > Chordata > Mammalia > Rodentia > Cricetidae > Phodopus > Phodopus roborovskii. The sequence continues at coordinate 1,587,152 of NW_026126539.1, read as the reverse complement.
GCCTGGGTTATAGCCCACTAAACCTGGGAACCTGGAGAACACTGCACAGCCTTGGAGGGTATCCTTTCTAGGTGTCAAAGTTGATTTAAATCTCTCACAGCCTGCCTGGCTGGGTTCTGCTTCTGACAGGATTCAGTCTTTGAAGTTTTTCTTGAGAGGGACCCTCAGCTTTTATTGTTCACTCAGGTATGGAGAGGTCTAGTGGAAAGGCCTAGGGAATCCCCTCCATTTCAGGGATTACTACAAGTTATTTACCTTATCATTTGAGGAACTTCCTAAGGATGGCATTTTTAATCCTCAAAAGAAACTGTTACACATCTGCAGGTAAAAACATCAACACACATATAATAATGCAAATAATTTTAAAAGAAACATTTAAAAATGTATTACTGAAGGGTAAAAGATCTGAGCTCACTTTCAGGTTTGAAAACTCAGCAAAATCCAATTCCTGAGCTCAAAATCTCACCAATCCCTGGGTTTGCCCTACATTTAGGATTTGAAATCCCACCAATTCCCACCCTGGAACACCCCCCCCCCCCAAGAAACCCGTCTAAAGCCTGTCTCCTGCTTGGTTCCCTGCTGTTTCTCCAGCTGAGGCCCCTGTGTCTTTCCCAACTAATCTCTTGTGCTGTGTGAGTTTGTGGTACTCCTTGGCTCCTGACTGCTAGGACACCTTTCCTCTTAGAACTGCAACATTACCATGGGGGAAATCTTATCCATTCAGAGCTGCTGAGAGCTGCAACATTTCCACTGGGAAAGACTTTCCCCTCAGAGCTGTAACACAATTACAAGTTCTCATTCTTGTTTTCCATAGGTTTGAAATGTTGCATTATTTAAAAATTTCAAAGTTCACCCAACTAAAGAAATAAACAGCACCAGAACCAAGAATCCATAACACATAAACACTGTTGTCAAGAGGTTTGTGTTTGAGTTTATTTTAACCTGTGCATCTGAGATCTTTCAGTTCCAGAAAACAAACACAAGAGGCTGGACGATGGATAACTGTGACTGATGGGGAGTTTAATTATCTTGCCTTTTTTTTCTTCCTGTTTCCTATTCACCATGGTGATTGCGACCCAAACAAAACTCTAAATACCCCTTTTCTACACAAAGAAACGCAATTTGGAGGCAGAAGATGATGTGCCTATTTTTTTCTTTTTCTTTTCCCTTTTCTCATTTATTTACTATTTATTTATATATTTGGTGCTAGCAATTGAATTCAGGGCCTCAAAGCACACTATGCCCAACCCTACTTAATTTCTTGTAAATTAGGTGTTTGTGATTTGGCTAAAGAAGTAAAAGGAAAGAAAAATTGGGAAACTAAATTTAATTGTTTTCCCCGGGAAGCCAAAAGACCTTGACTTTTTTTTTCCTCCCTAAATTGATTTCTTCTTTGTACTCTTGTCACTATCCTGGTGCATTCTTTCTTTCTTTCTTTCTTTCTTTCTTTCTTTCTTTCTTTCTTTCTTTCTTTCTTTCTTTCTTTCTTTCTAACCCCCCCCCCCCCCAGTCCAGGATAGCTTTTCAGGGTAAAGTTTCTTTTTGCCCATGGTGCTTTGCTGTGAAATTGTAATTGCCTCTGTTCAACGGAATAATACAAATGGGTTGTTTCTATGGTATCGGCTGAGAGGAATGAAAAGGTGAAATACTAGATCTTGTGCTAAGGGGTCACAGTGCGTCCCACCCTCCAACCGTCTGTCAAAGAGGACTGGCGATCCAGTTCGGCCTTCCAATCGCAGGCTCTCTCGTTTATTACTTCCTGAGCAGATTCACGCATGAAAAACAAAACTTTTGTTTACGCTGTCACTAGGCTCAGACAACCCTGTGCTGCCATGCCAGCGCTTCTGGCTTTCTTACTGGAGGAAAGTTTTACTTTGAAAGGTGCGCGAGGAGCTGCATCCATAGTTCCTCCTAGCCAGGCTTTGAACTAACAATAGGGCAGGTTGAATAAATGCAAATCCTGGAATCCTGTAGCCGGATCACACTGTACCACGCTGGTCCATCTCCACTGTTGGGGAGCTCATCTTTCATCAACTTTTGAACACTTCCTGGGTGCAAACGTCCCTCTGACACCGATATACACATTAGCTTCTTCAGCCCGCTAGCGGTGGAACCGAGGGGCATTTGGAAGAGACCAGGAGATAACAAAACATTCTATAGCCTACACTCCCCGTTCTTCAATTTGATTTGTAGTTTACTCAAAATGGATCGCCGTAATTTACCATTATTATCAGACGCTATATTTATTGGGAAAAGGGCAAGGGGGGTTGGGGGGGAGGAATGGGTGGTTTGGAACTTAATTTTAGAAGTGCTTCAAACTCTTTTGTAAGAGCAATGCTCAGTTCACTTTCCCTGCACTCTCCAACTTGGCTTCTGCAGCTCCCTTATCTACCACCTAAACCGAGACTCTACCGGGGGTGGCCCTGGTTTGGGATTCTTCGAAATTTGCTGCGGAGGAGAACATAAGATCTTTATTCCCAGAGGTTCTGGCCTGTGCCTAGCAGGGAGCCCATTCGGGAGGGTGTAAGTCAAGGGGTCCAGGTCCAATTCATGCCCCCTCCCCCCAACAACGATTACGGTCCTGCTGGGGCAGCAGAGGTTACAGAAGCTCCAGTCCACTGACGCGCGCTCCAGTTCCGGATTTGCTCTGAGCTGCGGGCTAGGTGGGAGGGGGCTCCAGTGAGAGCCTGAGGATTTGAATGAGAAAGCAGGTTCTGGCGGCAGCGCAGGTCTCTGCACCGAGCTCCTCAGCGGGTTCTGCTGGCTGGTGTGGAGTGGTGCCCATCTCGGGGCCTGTTTTGCCTTTTGGCAGGTGCTTGGGATTGGAGTCTCACCGGGCCACTAGCAGATAGATCACTCCAGCATTTACGAGGTTGTGCCGGTGACAAAAAACTCCGAGGGTCCTTCATCCGCGGTACACTCAGAGCTGAGGAGGTCAGTGCTTTCGAGGGGTGGGGGTGGGGGGTAGGGAGAGGGACACGAGCAGGAAGAGGAGAACCGGACTGCTTCTCCAGCGTCGCGCGAGCAGGTGGCGGAGTTCTTTCTGGGCAGTCTCAGTCCCAGTCCCGCGCTCTGTGGACTGTGCAGTGTGCCAGGATGCCCCGGGCGATGAACTGGACCACAGTACCTCATGGCTCCGGATGGAGCGTGTGGGCTTGAGTGCCTGAGCGAGACCTAACCTTTCGCCTTCCCTGCCCTGGTTGCAGAAGTCCAGCCTTTGGGAGGGTCGGGCATCGCTTTGGGCTGATCCCACGAGGGCTCCCGGACCCTCTGGCTGCCGGCAGAGCAGCTCTGCAGTCACGGGAGCGCGCCTTCAATTGCACGCGCGAGTCTCACGGTTCAAAAAACTCCTGGCATTAGGCGCGAGGAGGATTTACTCCAATTGCCCTTTCCTGGGACAATTCGGAGGTTACCGGAGCGACGCCCGGGCTGCGAAGGCGCTTTCCGCGCCTGCGCGGGATCCCTTGGCAACAGCGCTGGGTCGGAGACGCCACTTGACTAGCAGACCTGTCTTGCTTTGATAAACTATGGAACCCTCTCCTTCTCTAGACTTTTTTTTTTTTTTTTTTTTTTTTTTTTTTTTTAGCTTGGCATCAACTTACGATATCATTTTTCCTTTAAGAGTTTAGCATTGAAGTGATGATCAACTGCGTGAAATAGAAAACATAAAACTTTTTTCTCTCCTGCCTTTCCTATTGATCAAGGAAGGACAATAATGTTGAGAAGCTGCTTATTGGAACATTCAGGTTTCCTCCTTTTATCCTATGAAAGAGGAGATGAATAAGACTTTACTTCCTGGTGAGGTTTTTGTTTTTTAAATTTAGTCGGCCTTGGGTCTTAGGAGGACAGATCTGAGTTTTCTTTCCGCAGTGTGCCCATAACCCCGTAGCGCCTGCGTCCTCTACACCACACAGCCGGGTTTATACTGCACAGAGCCCCATGCTCTCCAAATGAACTAGGGTAAAAATACCGGTGACTGCAAACAAAGGCTTTCTATGGCAGCAGAGGCTTTGCTTTTCCAGATGCGCGCCGCCTTTGGCTTATGGCTGTGGTTATGATCTTGTTCAGAAAATGAATGTTTTAAGACGCCTTACTGCTGACTCGTCTTCCTAAGCTGTCTATTGAGAGTCATTTTCTTCAAATTGTGTCTTGAAAACCCCCTGCCCTCCTTTAAGTTCCATTTGTTTACACTCAGGCGAGCATTTGGCAAACTACAAATCTTCAGGGTTCCCAGTTGGCGCTGTAACTTCTAGTTTCTCTGCGTTCTTAGTTCTTAGAATGCAACCTTATTTTGCAGCATGATTGAAAACTACTTTCTATTAAATAAACCAGTTAGAGTGCACATAACTGTTAATAAGAGTTTAAAATGAGTTACTTTTCTTGGGACAAAATATGTCCTAAAATAACTTGAATGAAGTAAATTAAGGATTGTGCATTGAACACTATGCATTCCAGAATACCGGGTGTTTAGTCATACCAGAACTTTTAAGATGATTTCATCTAGTGCCAACAACAAATGGCAGTCAGTGACACCAGCATACTACTTTCTAACAATCGGTAAATAACATTCAAATAAAGTTTTCTCCCTCATCCTTTTTCTCATCAATGTCTAGACATTGTACAACTCATGTAGCTCTAATATATATTTTTTTAAAAATACTCTTCTATTGAAATTTAGAAAAACTTAATTTTCAGGTTCAAGTACTTTGTGACCCTATTTGGTGACTCTGATTCCTTGGTTCTCAGTGACTTGTGTTTCTGCTGGTTCTGGGGAGGTAAACTGCAGTTTTAGCAGATCATGGGATAATGAGATTGGGAGTGCCTGGAGGAAGGCTGGGAAGGAGACCAAGGGAGGGGAGGTTGGTGGGCAGAGCCAGATTTATAGTGTCTTGTAATAAAGTGTGTTAAAAATCCTGGCTTCTGTTTGCCCTATTTTCCACAACATTGACTTCAAGTACATTTATTTTGAAAATTAGTCGTACGCATGATTATATAGAGTTATAAAAACAGGCATGATAAAGGATTTATAACATAGAGTACTGTGTGTTTGTGTGTGTTGCTGGGGACTGAACCCAAGTCTTCACTTTTGCATGCTAGAAAATCTGTTTATTATCAGGTTACATGCCTTGCCCTTGTGAAAATTCTTTGTTTTGTTTTGTTTGTTTGTTTAAAGCCTATAGCACCGGGTATCTCCAGGTTTTCTCCCATCCAAGGACTAACCAGGCCCCATACTGCTTAGCTTCTGAGATCAGATGAGATTGGGTGAGTTCAGGGTGGTATGGCATAGTCGTGAAAATTCTTAATAAAATATTCTGTGTCTAATTCATTCATTTAGCCAACAAATGTTTATTGAGAACTTATATGTAAGCAAGATGAATACATTCAGTTTCTTGGCCTCAGTAAATTAAGAGTTCTGAGTTCTGGGATAATTATAAAGCAGCTCTGGTTTCCGCTACCTCTGGTGGTTTTCTTTTGTCCCCTGGTGCAGGACATCAGCCCCAGCTCCTTACATGTGGTGTGCAAGCACCCTGCCACTAGCTGCATCTCCATTGAAACTTTTGGTTTTCTTAAGAGAATAGTTAATTTGGTGCTGATTAGAAGTCTAGGCTCAAATAAACCCCTCCCCCCAAAAAACTTAACCAAAACCAGTGGTTAAGTTCTTATTTAAAAATGAGTGTTTTTTAAAAAGCATTTTAGATAAAATAAGATTATCCTGTGTGTGTGTGTGTGTGTGTGTGTGTGTGTGTGTGTGTGTGTGTGTGTGTACTTTGACACAGCCCTCAGACTTGTGCTTAGTACAGTGCTTAGTGTGGGAGAAACAAGAAGCCTTCAGTTCAGGTTTCCCAGGGGAAGGTAGGTGAGTGCTTCAGCAGTCCTTTGTTCTGGTTCCGTGTTTCATGACATAATGAACCTGCTGCCAGCTCCCTTCAAAGAACAGAGTTGGGCTGCATGCTTGAAGGATTATGACTATTATTTCTCTGAGGGGAAAAGGGGGTGGGTACAAAATTATGGCCTGATGAAAGGAACACAGTGGAACAGTTTAACTTTTAGGTTAGGGTAACTTTTAGTGAGTATAGATTATTAACATCTCTTATGTCTACTACAAGAGCGCTACCGAAATACTGACCGTGCTTGATAAACATTTGCTTTTGCCATTTCTAGGTTAGGGAAGATTCTGACCTTCTTTCCTTCAGCATCTTAGGAGTTTAATAAAGATTAGAAGGTCAGAGATGTGCTGAGAAGCACCCCTTATTTGGTTATTGCTCTTTGTCTAGGAAAACCAGACTCAGCTGTGAACTGTGGACCAAGTGATGCAGAACTCATTACTTTGAACAATGCCTTCCCTGCCTGTGAAGTGTGTCCTCTCTTCTTGCTGGCAGGGGCTTATTCCAGCCTAGCTGTGGTCACAAGGAAAATCATTTAGACACAGTTCAGCAGGCATTCACTTGCTTGTCTTTGACACCCGTGACCATTTTTGTTTAGGGAGAAATCCAGTATTGCTGTGATAGGGTGTGCCAAATCGGAAGGGCATTTTAGGAAGCCCATGAAGAAGTTTACACAGCTTTTTGCTATTATCATCAAAGTTTCTGCCTTCTGTGCTTCAAAGTAGAAGAGGACATGATGGTTAAAGAAGGGGTGACCAAAAAAAGAAATGTTTATGCAAAAGTTAAAAATGTCCTTTCCAGCCCTGCAGTTTGGATACAGTAAGTTCTTGGGCCTTGCAGTCATTACAGAGCAAAGAAAGATGACTCTGCCATATGTGTTGCATATATTAGGAAGCTAAGGATTGAGGCTACCAAGTGACCTTCTTAAATTCTTAAAGCTAACAAATGTAGACCTGGATGAAACTACCATGCTATTGATTTTTAATTTTGCTGTTTCAGGCGATCTAGGAACAGCAGATGTCAATTCCTTACTATGAACATGCTGTTTAGAGTCCTGTGAAGATGGTTTAATTGTAGATGCAAAGTGGTGTGACAGTAGCCATTTCACATGCTCTGTATCTGACAGTGAGTGGAACTCACCATGTTTATGTTCTGAAAATATATTTGGTTCCAAGCATGCGTATAACATGAAAAAAACATTTCTGTTTATATAGATACAAGACTCCTTTAGTAACTTAGGAATTTCGGCATGATTGAGATTTAATATACCTAGGGATTTTCTAGTAGGTTCTTGTCTAGTAAATATCTTAAGGAGTTCTGGAAGAAAAGGAGGAAATGAACATGTGACTAGGCATGTACTATATGTCTCTTTACAACTCATAACAACCCAAAGAAGTTGCAGTTTTCCCATGGTGCTGATGAGACTCGGTGAGGTTACTTTCTTGCCTATGATATACATAAGTTGGAAACAGATTTAGAATTTGAGACTAGGTTTGCACACCTCCACGTGTCGTTATATCATGATCCCACTCAGGAAGACTAGAACACATTTATGCAAAACACTGATGGTTTTATTTTCAAATTCCCCAATTCATACAAAGTGCAGACAGAAGTATTTCTGCAGTCCAGTGAGTAGAGAAGATTCACTCTGGGGGTCAGGGGATTATAAATTTAGGTCTGGTTCCAGAAAAACATTCAAGACTTTGTTTATAAACTGTGTTGGCTATTTGTTTGGAAGTGAGTGATGTTTAGGTTCTTTTCTTGGCACATCAAAGCAGCCCACTAATCACTTCTGGTCTGTTGTCAGATCTGAGAGGACCCTTCACCAGCTTGATGCCTGTTTTCTGACATGTCGAGACAGAAATCTTGGTTTTTATCTTAGATAACCTTTGCCTGTTTCTTTTTCTTGAGGTAGTATTGTGAAAGTTGCTACAGGAATGAAGTAGGTGAGTTTTTACTAAAATGCTTTTTGAATTTGGCATCAGGATCACCTTGGGTCATTGTTGAAAATACCTGAAGTGAGGCCAGAAGCCAGTGTGCTGGGAGTGTCTCCTGGGAGCGTGTGACAGACTGCATGGAGCAGAGTGCTGTGTCACATTATTTTTTCATGCTTCTTTATCCCTGGAAAAACTGAGGCTCAGGAATGTCTCTGTCCACATAGCCCTTGGGCTGGGTTGCAGCTGGGTTGGGGCTGGAGCTCAAGTTAGTAGTAGTCTTATGTTCTAGATAACATATCATACACACTTCCCCTTTGTCTTCTTTCTCCCCACTGTCTGGTTCCAGTTAGTTCCAAGCCCTTCCTCTTCTTTTTTTGTCAAGGGTCTCAAGTAGCCCAGGCGATCTAGAACTGAAGGTTTAGATGAGGATGGCCTGATCCTTCTACCTCCTGAATCCTGCCTGGGCTTAGAGTTGTGCACCTCCATGCCTACCTTGTCATTTTCAGTAGCTCTTTCTGTAGCCCTTTTCTCTGTGGCTGTGTCTTTGGCAAGGAACTTAACTAACCTGTCCAGCTAGTCAGCTGCTGGGGCCCACCTGTTAAATTGCACTGGAAGTGTGGAAGGTCTAATTTAGTGCTGTTGCATGTGAGTTACTGATTAACTAATGAAAGTCCTCGTGGTTTCTTTTTACTGGTCTTCATTTCCTGTTGCTAGTCTAGGAGAATCAAACATTCAAATTCAGCTTCCCGCTTCCTTCTTCCCGCCTCTTGGATGTAGTAAAGGGGTCTCTGGATCTCAGAACAGGTCTCCACGAAGTGCTAATAAAAATCTCAGCGAAATTACCCGAGGTGGAAACATGGAACATCTATGCAGGGTTTTCTGGGGCCAGAATCCAGGAACAGAAGTTAAGTGAGTTGATTTGCTGGTAATTGTGCACTATTCAGTTTTCTAGACATCCTGTTTTCTTTTGCCAATAGATCTTTCTTAACAATCAGTAGTGGGACCAGAGATATTGAAAATAAAATATGTTTTCAAAAGAGATTGGTTTACAGACAAAGATAATCAGTACATATAAGGAGTTAAGGTTATTGAAATAGTCTTTTGGTTTTTATTTTAATTTGAAGTTGATGGTTCCATATAACCATTGATATTAGAAGAAGAAGAGAAAATGTGGAGGGAAAAAAAGTCTCTGGACTGAAACACAAAAGACTAGTAGAATGGCTTGCTGAGTGAAAGGAACAAACTGCTCACTGTATACCTTTTTTTGTGACTTTTTAAATATTTAAAACTTTCAACTTAAAAAATCATTGGTTTTTCAATAATAAAGAAAAACATGCATTTACCTCCTAGGCCTTTGTAGATGTAAGAGCTGGGAAGTAGTGTTTACTCTTTTTGAAAATCTCATCAAGATTCACATTCAGTGATTTTGTTTGTTTTTATTTTTGAGATAGGCCTTTTATGTAGCCCTGGCTAACTCACTATGTGGTACCCTAGGCAAGCCTCAAACTTGTGGCTATCCTTCCGCCCCAATCTTGGGAGGGCTTAGGCCTTAGATTTCAGGCACACATCACTATACTGGCCATATTTAGTAATTTTTAAAACTAGTGTTTTCCAAACTCTTGACACAGAGCCAGGAGTTCCTTCCTTCCTTCCTTCCTTCCTTCCTTCCTTCCTTCCTTCCTTCCTTCCTTCCTCCCTCCCTCCCTCCCTCCCTCCCTCCCTCCCTCCCTCCCTCCCTCCCTCCCTCCCTCCCTTCCTTCCTTCCTTCCTTCCTTCCCTCTCTCTCTCTCTCTCTCTCTCTCTCTCTCTCTCTCTCTCTCTCTGTTTCTCTCTCCCACCAAGTCTGCCAATTGGCTGCAGTTAGACTCGGTGGTGCACACTAACAATCAGCATTTGTTCAGTGAAGTTAGAAAGTCTCTCTTTTCCTTATCTTTTTATCTTACCCACTGTTTCTTGTTCCACCATAGAGACCTCTTGATTATTCCCATATTTTTCTGAGCAGTTTCTGAATGGATATCATAGAAAGAAGGAAAGAAAGAAGTTTGTATACAGTTTTATTCTGAACCACAACTTTTCTTTATTTAAATAGCTTGTGAATTGGAGGCATTTGCTGTTTACTCAGTGAATCGTTAAGATACAGTTTTAGAGGAAAATAAGCACAAACTGTGTACAGGCTTCCCTTTCATTTGTCAAAAGAGAGAAATGTGAAATCTATTATTTGGTGTCCAAGTTTCAATTAAAGGCAGAAAGCCAACAGTTCTCAGCACAGTCCTGACCAATCCCACCTCAGACCTGGTCCAGGTTTTTTTCTCATAGAATTCTTGTTGCTCAGTTAGTTTTCATTCATTGGGAAAGAAGTGTTCTTATTTTGAGTAGCTCATAATGCTCATCAATCTATCATCTTCTATTTAATTTTATTATTATAATTAATATTGATAGTGTATTCCTATGTAACCCAGGTGGGCCCTTCAACTTTTGAGCCTCTTGCCTCAGCTTTCTGAGGGCTAGGATTTCAGGCCTCGCTATAACACCTGGCTGTGAAAGAAAAAAATTTAAAGTGTTGTTAGTACATGTTCTATCCCAAAAGTATCTCTTAGCCCTTTAGCTGGCTCCTTCATAGACCAAAAGCATCATTTGTTTCTTTTCAAAGATGTAATTAATTTATTTGTAGGTTTGGTTATTTTGTTTTATGTGTGTGAATGTTTTGCCTGTGTGTATATGTATAGCAAATCTGTACCTGGTGCCCTTGGAGGTCATTAAAGGGCATTTGTTCTTCCTAGAACTGGAGAGATGGATGGTTTTAACTACTATGTGGGTGCTGGGAATTGAACATGGGTCCTCTGCAAGAGCAGCAAGTGTTCTTAACCATTGAGCTTTCTCTCCAGCCCGGCATAATATATTTTATATCCTTCTGTGTTCAGATGGGCTGGACATGCTGGTGTGCTTGCCATCCTGGCACCTAAGAGGTTGAAGCTAGAGGACTGTGACTTTAAGGCCTCTCTGGGATACATTGGGAGACTTTCTTTCAAGAAAACCAAAGATTCAAATGATAGCATACTAGCCACACACTTTCTTTTTTCCCTCAGTGCTGCTGAGGACTACACCCAAGGCCTTACACATAGAAGGCAAGTACTGCACTACTGGGCTATATGCCCTGTTGCACGGATTCTAATTGTTCTTAATAATAGAAACTTGGTGTCAGTTGTCAGCATGTCAATGCTGAAGGGTCAAAGAAACAGAGCGGCCAAACACTAGAGAGTTTTTACCTCTACCAATGCTCAGACCAAAGGGGGATCCTGTCCTTAGACTGCATCCTCAGACTGACTGCTTCTTCAGACTGCATCCTTCTCTATTGTCTCCTGCCTTATATTCCTCTCTCCACCCAGCCATATCACTCCTGTCTCCACCTACCTAGTGTTGGGATTAAAGATGTGTGATTCCAAGTACTGGGATCAAAGGCGTGAACCTGTTACTCTTTTAGACAGGTTCAATCTCATGTAGCCCAGAGTGACCTTGAACTAACAGAGATCTATCTGCCTCTGTCTCCCGAATGCTGGAATTAAAGGTGTGTACTACCATTGCCTGGCCTCTATGGCTAACTAGTGTTCTGCTATGGCTAGCTCTATGTTCTGATCCTCAGGCAAGCTTTATTTGTTAGATCACAAACAAAATATCCTACAATACCCAGCTATAATTTTGCATTTCCCACTTTCCATTATTTTATCATCCCATATTAACTTATACAGCTTCATTATTTAAAGAACTATTTCCTTTTTAGAAGATTTATTTAGTGTGGATGTGTGTGTGTGTGTGTGTGTGTGTGTGTGTGTGTGTGTAGGGCAGAGGATACCTTTGTGGTGTCAGTTCCTCCCTGCCATTATGTGAGCACAGAGTTTGAACTCCCAGTCAGGGGTTTGTCAGCAAGTGCCTTTATCCACAGAGCTGTCTCCTTGGACCTTGAATTGTGGGCATTTTCACTCTTTATTTTCCTTCCTTCCTTCCTTCCTTCCTTCCTTCCTTCCTTCCTTCCTTCCTTCCTTCCTTTCTTTCTTTTATAACCTTCTCTCTCCTACTGAAGCCCTTCTTTCCAACAAGCCCCCTAATACTTTAATGTCATTTGTTTTGGAAACTACTAGGTTTACTTATGTCTGCCTGTATGAGCATGGGTTAGCAGCTGTCTCCTGGAATATGAGCAGCTTATTAGCAGCTACACCACTGATGAAAATGAGACCCTCCCTCTTCCCTTGTATCCGTTAACTGTTGGTAGACCCACTTTGAAGGGTGGAGCCTCGTAAGCTCCTGCCCCAAATATGATAAAGTGATGATGCGTCCAGTGTTGTGTAGGTCTTGTGCTGGTAACAATAACTCTTCACAAGCACAATGATGATGTCATGTCCAGTAGACACTGTTTACTAGCATTCTCGCCTAACCTCTGGCCCTTCAATTCTTTCTGTTCATCTTTTGAACTGTTCCTTGGGCCTTGGAGGAGTGATTGGAAAATTTATTCTATTCCTCTGTCATTTTCTGTTTTATTTTATCAGACTGTATCTTTTTAATATTATACATTTAAAATATATTTATTTATGCATATGGTGTTATGCCTACAGGTCAGAAGAGGGCACCAGATTTCATTGTAGATGTTTGTGAACCACCATGTGGTTGCTGGGAATTTAACTCAGGACCTCTAGAAGAGCAGTCAGTGCTTTTAACCTCTGAGCCAGCTCTCCAACCCCAGTATAGTTTTTACTTAATGAATTATTACAGCTAATATTTAATAGTTCTATCTTTTAAAAAAGATTTTATTTAGTTCATCTTTTTTGAGACAAAGTCTCTCTACAGAGTTCTGAAACTCTCTATGATACCAGACTTGCCTCAAACTCCCAGAGATCCATCTACTCCTGCTTCCCAAGTGCTGGGATTAAAGGCTTGCAACACTAGGGCTGGCAAGATTTATTTTATTTTATTTGGTTTTTTGAGACAGAGTTTCTCTGTGTAACAGTCATGGCTGTCCTGGAATTCACAGTGTAGACCAGGCTGGCCTCAAACTCACAGAGATCTATCTGCCTCAGCCTTCTGAGCGCTGGGATTAAAGGTGTGTGCCACCACTGCCCGGCAATTTATTATATTATTAAATTATATGTATGTGTGTGTGTTTGTGTGTGTGTTGTGGGATATGTGCATGTGAGTGCAACTGACCACAGCAGCCATTAATTGTAGGTTCTCCCTCGAGCTGGAGTTATAGGTAGTTGTGAGCTGCCAAACTTCAGTGATGGGAACTAAATTCAAGTCCTTTGGAAGAGCAGTACAAGCTTTTAACTTGGAACCATCATGCTATCCTTGTATGTTTAAATTTTTACACTAATAATATCAATATAACAATATCAGTAATTTAGCCAGACAGTGGTGGCACAGGCCTTTAATCCCAGCACTCAGGAGGCAGAGGCAGGCAGATCTCTGTAAGTTCTAGGCCAACCTGGTTTATAGAGTGACTTCTTTCTTTTCCTGCTTTCAGGATTCTCTTTTTGCCTTTGATTTTTGACGTTTTGGTTAAGTATAATCTTAGTATATCTAGTCTTATTAGCTGACTCTGATTAGAGGGACATTTAACATTTTCCTATCTGGATACTTACATTTGAAAATTTTTATATTAATATTTATCTTCCTGCTCCTTTCCCTCCACCTTCATTTCTTTTAAGACAGAGTTTCACCATGTTACCCTGGTTGGCCTAGAAATTTATTATGTAGACCAGGATGGCCTCAAACTTAGAGGACCCCCCTGCTTCTGCCTCCCCAGTGCCTGGATTAAAGGTGTGTATTCCCACACTCAGCTGTGTTTCTGGGTTCTTTTCTCTCCAATATTTCTCTTTAGCTCTGATTATTCACTCATTGGGTACTGCCTGTCAATCAGTAAGCTTTCCTCTCATATTTTATATCTTCAAGGAACGATTTCTGTGTTTATGGAACCCCTCCTCCTTTTTTTGATCACTCTGTTCTTTAATTTTTTTTCATTTAGTTCATTGTGTTTTTCAGTTCTTAAATTTTATTATTTTAAAATAAGTTAAATCTCTGTTAAACTCTGTTGTATTTTAGTCATTTATTATTTTCCCAATTTCATTGAGTTGCTTGTCTATGTTTCCTTGTCTATGTTTCCTTGAAGTTCACTGAGTTTCTGGGTTTCCTTGTCAGGTAATTCACTGGTCTCCTTTCAACCTGGGCTACCAGTGTTTTATTTTATTTTGTTGGTAGTGTCATGCTTCCCTGATTGGTTTTTATGCTTATGGTCATGAATTGGTATCTATATGTTTAAAGAACTTTGATGGGGGATGTCCTTCTGTATGCTGTGAATATTTGTTTTTCTTATTGGTTGATGAATAAAGCTGGCTTCACCCAGTGGACAGGTAGGATTTAGCCAGGCAGGAAATCCAAACAGGGATAGAGAAAGGCAGAGTCAAAGAGACACCATGTAGCTGCCCAGGAAGCAAGAAGTCTGGGGCATCACCGGTATGCCAAGACCACACAGATTAATAGAAATGGGTTAATAATTAAGAGAGCTAGCCAGTAAAAAGCAGGAGCCATCAGCCAAATAGTTTATAAGTAATATAAACCTCTGTGTGTTTATTTGGGACTAAATGAGTGTGGGACAGGGCAGAACAGAAACATTCATCTATAGAACTTATTTTGCCTTTTAGAGATTCTGGGGCAGTTGTCTGGGTCAGATATCTAGGTGTGCTTGCTACAGGTTGGTCAGCCCGGCTGGTCCTAGGAATGGAAGCTCCAATTCAGCTGATTTGTCCTGGGTGTTGGACTCCTCAGGGTGTAGGCCCATTAGGGTTTTCTTAGAGTTTGAGTCCCTAGGGATTGGTCTGGGCATTGGAGCAGTATAAACGTAGTACTATTGAGGCCCATCCAGAGCTTGCTAGGGTCAGTCTGTGAGGCTTGATAATTACATGGAACTGAATTTATTTGGTAAGTTGGAACATGGCATATAGAAGTTTGCCTGGAGGGTTTTTCCATGCTCTGCTGCCTAGGGTTTGGAGAAGGGATGATATCACCAATGGGAAACTTCCTCCTACTCTCTTTGTCTTAGTTAGAGTTATATTTCCATGAAGAGATACCATGACCATGGCAACTCTTATTTTTTCTTTTTTTATTATTAATATTGTAATTTTTCTTATTTTACATATCAATCCCAGTTCCCTCTCCCTTCCATGCCCCCGACCACCCTCCCATCCCATTCCCCACCCCACCTGGACTCCACAGTGAAGGTGATGCCATAGCAACTCTTATAAAGGAAAACATTTAATTAGGGCTGGCTTACCGTTCAGAGGTTTAGTCCATTATTGTCATGGTGGGAAGCATGGCAGCATGCAGGCAGACTTGTGCTGGAGAGGTAGCTGAGAGTTCTGTATCTGGATATGCAGACAGGAGAAAGCATGACTGAGTTTGGATTGACCCTTTGAAACCTCAAAGCCAGTGTCACTTCCTCCAATAAGATCTCACCTACTCTAACAAGGGCACACCTCTTGACAGCCACCCCTTATGAACCCGTGGAGGCCATTTTCATTCAAACCACCACACTCTTGCCTGTGACTTTTTTACTTCTTTCTTTTCCTCCCACTTCTTCCCTCCTCTGTTTCCCTTCCTCCCTCTCCCTCTTCCTTTCTTTCTGTTTTTTTTTTTAAACAGGGATTCTCTGTGTAGTTTTGGAGCCTGTTCTAGAACTCTGTAGACCTGGCTGACCTCTCGAACTCACAGAGATCCACCTGCCTCTGCCTACCAAGTGCTGGGATCAAAGGCATGCACTACTACCACCTGGTGGCTTTTCTTATTTCTATGTTACACCCAGATGCTGCAATCTTTCATTTGGCTTCTTAGGTCTTGGGAAATTATTTTCATTCATTGATAGTTGTTCAAGTTAATTTATTTGTTGTTAGGCATATATCAGAAAGCCAAAGTCACAGCAACAACTTTTTTTGTGTGTTAGAGGTATAGCCAGTATACAGTAAATTAATTTTTAACTTTGGTAACAATTGGTTGTAGCACAAATTCTAATTGGTCTTTATAATAAAAACCCAAAGTCGGATATAGGGGTTAATGCGGAAAGATCAGAGGAACAGAGCAGCCAGCCACTATAGAGACCTTGACCTAATTAATCCGCAGACTGAATGCACTGAGTTCCTGTCTCCTCCAGCGTTATATTCTGTGCTGCACCCAATCATATCACCTGTCTCCACCTCCTTAGTGCTGGGATTAAAGGTGTTGTTAGTATTCTGGTATCTATCTGTACTGGCCTGTAGTTGGGGTTCTGACAGGATATGTCCTCAGCTTCAGCACATTCACTATGTTATGTTTTAAAAGGGCCCAGCCCACCTCCCATCTTCCTTTCTCCCCCCCCCTTTCTTCTCTCTCTCCTTTTCTTCCTGAGTCTCTGTCTCTTCTTCTCTCTCTGCCTCTCTCTTCCTCCACTCCTGTCCTTAGAGGCCATTCTCCCCTCTTCCTCCCTGCTTTTCCCACTCACTTTCCCTCAATAAAAATTCCCCTCCACCCAAGCTCTGTTGCATGGTGTCTTTCTCTTGTGTACTGCTTTTTAAAATTACAACACAAGTGACTTCCAAGTACTGGGATTAAAGGTGTGAGCCACCACTGCTTGGCTCTGTTTCTCTTTTAAACTGGATCAATCTGGTGTAGCCTAGGGTGGCCTTGACCTCACAGAGAGCCATCTGATCTTCAAGCAAGCTTTATTTCCTAACACACACACACACACACACACACACACAAAAAAAAAAAAAAAAAAAAAAAACAAAACCATTGCCACCATTGATAAACTGGTCTCTGGCGAGTCTGACCAAATTTTATTCCTGTAAAAGAGGGATGACGTGGGATGACCTCCCATCAGCCACCCCAGGAATGCTGAACCTGCTGATCTGACAGACACCACCGTTGTGTAGATGAACCTTGCTTTTCTCCTATTTGCTATGGGTTACTTGATATTATTGAAGATTTTTCTTCTTCTTCTTCTTTTTTTTTTTTTTGTGCTGTGTTGGGGATTAAACCCAAGCATTTGTGTTCCACAGACAAGCACTGCACCACCGAGCTACACCCCTATCCAGCTAATTTCTTTTTTTTAAAAATGGTGCATATATATATTTTTATATATTTGTTTTAAGTTCATTTTTATTTAAATTGAAAACAATCTAATTTTATGTACCAATCCCAGTTCCCTCTCTCTCCTATCTTCCCATGCACCCTCACCAGACCCCCATCCCCCCATCTATGCCTCAGGGAGGGTGAGGCCTCCCATGAGAGGTCATCAAAGTCTGTCACATCATTTGGGGCAGGTCCTAGGCCCTACCCCATGTATCTAGGCTGAGAGATTATCCCTCCATAGGGAATGGGCTCCCAAAGCCCATTTGTGCACTAGAGGTAAATACTGGCTCCACTGTCAGAGGCCCCATAGACTGCCCAGTCCTCTTAACTGACACCCACATTCAGGGGACTTGGTTTGGTCCTATGCTGGTTTCCCAGCTATCAGACTGGGGTCCATGAGCTCCCCCTTGTTCAGGTCAGCTGCTTCTGTGGGTTTGCCCAGCATGGTCTTGACTCCTTTTCTCATCCCTCCTCCCTCTCTACAACTGGATTCCAGGAGTTTGGCTCAGTGTTTAGCTGTGAATCTCTGCTTCTGCTTCCATCAGCTACTGGATGAAGGCTTTATGATGGCATTTAAGATAGTCATCAATCTCATTGTAGGGTCCAACTAATTTCTTTATTATATCACAGTATATTTAATCAGCATATTAATAATATGCCTTGTTAATTCATATGATCTGGATGTGGTTTGTCTGTTGACCTAAAACTCAGACTGAAATTTGATTGCCATTGTGGCAGCGCTTTTGAGCCAGGTTTTTAAGAGGTAATTAGATTAAGAGATTAGACTCATTTTTGTGGGGCTGGGTTTTGTGGGGTTAGTCTCGTGGGACTAGGGTGTTTACTGTAAGAGTGGATGGTCACAAAGCCAGTCTGCTCTCCTTATTTTGTGCCTTTTGCATGTTCCAACCTGTCTTTGTTTCCTCTCTGGAGTAAAGCATCTGTAGCCTTCACTGCTGCTTTGCTTTTAGACATCTCAGCTTCCAGAACCTGGAGCCAAATAAACTGACCTACCTTTCTTCTGGACTGACTACCTCCTTCCCTCTTTCCCTTTCTCCCTTCCTTCCTCCCCACCCCAAATCTTTGTTTCTTAGTTTTTGTCTTGTCTCATGTATCCCAGGCTGGCCTCAAACTTGCTGACGGCGATCTTGAACTCCTGATCTCATGCTTTCCACCACCCCCCCTTCTACCCTCTCCCCCTTGCTAGCATGTTGGCATATGTCTCCATGCCCAGTTTCTAAACCTTTATTCGTTATAAACTGTTGAGACTCAGGTTCTGTTATAGCCACAGAAAATGGACCAAGATGACCTTTTTCTTTGATAACTGACAGTAGGTTTTAAACCATCCATTATTTATTGGTTCTGAAATGTCTGTCATAATATAATCCCTCCCCCCTGCCTCATTTAAACTAGGAATTTTTTGATATCTGAGTATAACCAGACACCTTTCAGGAACTCTGTCCCTCCTGCCTTCCTTTTTATTATTCCTTTTTATCTGCTTCAAGTTCCATCTGTCATATATGTTGCCTTTCGATGTGCAATTTTATATACATCTTCAGGTTTTGTAACCTACTCTTTCATCTGTACCATTAGCATCATGGTGGCTGGGACTACATTCAGGGTTCTCCCCACCCCTCAGTGTCTATTATGTCCGTTGTAGGGCTTAATGCATACAGGAGAATTATTTGATGCATGAATAAACAGGGCATATATAGGAGAATTCCTTCTTTCATCCTGTTACCTAGTTTGGAAGGAGGAGGGATGCTCTTTGACTGGTGGTTTAATTTCCAGAGCAAGGCATTCTGTTGCTGGAGCCAAAGTCTTTTCAGGCTGGATGATAGGGATGCAGGCAACAAGGAGACTCAAATGCTAGCAGATGATAAGCTCTATTTATACTCAGCGGTGAGCAGGGAAGTGGAGACAAGAAGGCAGGATGAATTGGGTGAATCTGAGATATCTGTTCTCTGGTGGTGATGGGGATACAGATTCTGAGACTTAATATTAAGTACCCTTATGCATGCAGGAATAGGTTGGAAATCATTGACTTATTTATTTATTTTGTGCGTGGGTGGATGTATGGGGTTTACTCATATACATAATATATAATATATACATATATATTATGGAGGCCAGAGGAAGACTCTGAGTGTCCTGCTCTGTCAGTCTCCATCTTAATCTCCTGGGACGGTTCACTCCAGAACCTGGAGCTAGGCTGGTCTCCTGATTTCCCCTGCACACTCACTGCTTGGGGAACAGGCAGGCATGGTCATGCTTGGCTTTTTACATTGGTGCTGCAATACCAACTCAGGTTCTTATGCTGGTGAAGTACAGGCTCTTACCCACTGAGTCATCTATCCAACCCTCAGATGATTAGTTTAAAGACAATTGGTGTGAATCAAGGGATATTTGGATGTCAGAGCTACAGGTAAGTTATAAGATTTGTGTGTTATTAGGGATTTTAGATGTGATTGAATATGTTAATATGGGCTAGAGTTCAAGACTCATTCTAATTACCAGACACCATTTCTTTGGGTATTAGTTTTTTAGTGCAGTATTAATATTAAGTCACTTTGTGTGCCCACTATAGTAGGACTTTCTTTTCCACTGCCAGCCCCAAATAATGACATGGAGACATTATTAATTATGAATGCTCAGCCTTAGCTTAGGCTTGTTCTTAACTAGTTCTTCTAAGGTAAATTAACCTATATTTTAACATCTACATTCTGGCACGTGGCTTGTTATTTCATCTCTGTACTGCCCATACTGCTTCCTCATCTGCCTCTCCAGTCCCTCTTCCTTCTTCCCAGAGTTCTCTCTTTGCCCAGAAGTTCTGCCTATGCCTCCTGACTAGCTATTGACCGTTTAGCTTTTTATTATACCAATTATAGTAATTGATTTTTGCACAGTGCACAAATATTCCACAACAGCCCACTTTTAAGATGAGGTCCACTCCTAATGTGAGGGTGGGAGGTAGAAGGAGTCTGGGTTTTCCTATTGACCCTGCAGGGCTAACAGGGCTCTCCTTCATATATTCTCTCTCTCTCCCTCACCACCAATTCCCACCCCCCTTTTATTCAGACTTTCACAGAGCTTAGGAGTGAATTCTTTGAAGTTGTATATTTTTGGATTAAATCCCAGAACTGTTGCTTGATAGCTGTAGGGAACTTATGATCTTAAACCTTTCTGTGTTTCAGTTTTCTAACTGTAAGACATGGGTAATAGTTATATCTTTATGAGTTTGGGGTAGTTATTTGTGAAATGCTTCCCATGATACTTGGTCCAGGAAGTAGTGCAGTATATTAGCAGTTGTCACCAAGTGACACCAAGTAGTACATTTTGGTGTTTGTTAGATACTGACTCAGCTTTGGAGCTGCTCTGAGGTACTGAGTGAGCATTCCTAATTGGGTTCTGTTTCTAATAGTGCTTCCAATTATGGGGTATCCACCAGAGAAGACTACTCAGACACAGGTTTAAGCTAAAGAAAAGTCTTTTTTATATATTTAGCTGATGGCAACTATACTGGATGTTCAGGATCCCGGTGTAGCCCCAAGCCTTTTTCAGGGTGAGATTTTAAGCACAAAAACCATATTCTGGCTTGATATACTTTTGCTAACAAGACCAGTAAGCCAGAAGCAGAACTACAGAAGCCAAAAGCAAGATTAGTACTTTTAGAGACTTTCCCAGAGCTATGGACTTCAGTGGTTACAGTCTTTTCATTTTGGCAGGTGATAATGTCTACATGCTGAGTTTTATGACCATCATGGAATCAGTTGTGCTAAGGTCTGGGGGCCTGTTACTCATTGAAATAATTTTATAATGCCAGGTAAAATAAATAATTTTCTTATATTTGACAGACCTGTAACAACTTAATAACTCATGTAAAGGCTAAGTAAAAAGGAGCCACTTCGTCTTTACTTAGCTGGGGCTGACTTTTGCCTTGAAGATAGTTGCCAGACAGGGCCAGTGAGAGTGCACCTGCTACCAGGTCCAATGGCATGAGTTCAATCTTTGACTCCCACAGCGTGGGTCTTGCAAGTTGTCACACCCATAAACAAACAAATACATGCAATAAAAATTTAAAAAAATATTTTCCAAACAAATTTGACAAATTATTTCAAATTTAGTTTTTATGGCTGCAGGAGACAAAAAAGACAAGGCTAGATATATTTGAAAGTGTCCTCTAGTTATAAAACATGGACTTCAAAAAGACACTCTTGTTTTAGAAAGGAAATTAGAATGACCTTGAAAACAATTCCTACAAGACAAAAACAATTTCTTTCATACCGTAAGGAAATCACTCTTAAAAGCTTTGGTGTTACAAGATGGGCCCTATTAAAATTCCCGCATGGATGCAGGAGAGCATGATGAGATTCTGCTTCTTCCTGATGACACACTGACAATTAATGGCCTTTCAGAGAGGGGGCATCATTTTCTTTAGTGGCATAGCTGCTGATTAAGTTGCCCATGCCCCAGTAAATGCCCCTCACACCATGTCCCCCATGCTTATGCAAGCAATCCTATTTAACTGAGTGGAACACTCTCTCTCTCTCTCTCTCTCTCTCTCTCTCTCTCTCTCTCTCTCTTTCTCTCTCTCTCACACACACACACACACACACACACACGAAGATGGGGGAGAGAAGGACAGGAGGAGAACTTGGGAAGAAGACTGGGTTTAATGGGAATGTAATAGAATGTAAGAGGAAAATAAGGTGACTATGACTAAGATATATTATATATATTTATTAAGTTATAAAAGAATAACACATCTCTCTCAAAGCAAACAAAAACAAAAACATAAACACCCTCACAAATAAAAAAAATTCTCAGTGCTATGAAAACATATACTCATAGTTTTATCTCTCTAGAAGTTGAAAGGAATTTATGAGTTTGAGGCCAGTTTTGTCTGCATAGTGCCAGTTATGGCCACAGTGTTAGAGTGTCTGCGGCTGAGAATTTGTGATCCTAAAGGAGCCCTACTACAGGTGTACATCACACTAATTACATGTTCAGAAAAATAGCTGTATGAAATTTTGTTTGAACAAAGTTCCTCTGGTATTGTAGAATGTAGATGGAATTTTCTTTGGGCCACCAACCAGCTCCCAAATAAACACACAGAGTTAATATCATATTAGTTATGAATGCTCAGCCTTAGCTTAGGCTTGTCCCACTAGCTCTTTTAACTTAATTTAACCTGTTTTAGTCATCTACATTTTACCTTGGTGCTTTTTACCTTTCTTTCATTCTGTATGTCTTGCTTCTTCTGTGTCTGTCTGTCATCTTTCTTGCAGCTCTTTTTCTTTCTTTCCTGAACTTAACATTCCTCCTCCTACATATTCTCCCTGCCCACAAGTCCCATCTGTGTCTCCTTCCTCACTATTGACTATTCAGCTTTTTATTAGAGCAAATGTGTGATATTTTGATTGCATTCTGACAATAAAGCTTACTTGGAGTCAGAGGGCAGAGACAGTCACTAGCTGACCAAAATTAATGATAGATGTTTTGGAGGACAGGACAGATAGGAGACAGGAAGTAGTAAGGCAGGGCAGAAGAGGATCTCAGCCCTTTTGGATGGAGGATGGAAGAGATAGGAGGTTCCTGGTGGCTGCCCAACTACTTCTCTGACCTTTTAGGTTCTTACTCTGGATATCTGACTCTGGGAGTTTTATTGATAAGGAATAATTAGATAAACAGATCAAAACCAATCAAGTGCCTTAGGCAGGCAAGATAAAACAGCAACACATATTTACATAATTAAACAAATGCAGCACATCTTTGCATAGTTAAGCAAAAATTCTGCAACATTTCCCCCTAAATAAACAAAAAAGAAAGGTTTTAGTTTTAACAAAGTAAGACTATATATAGTAAGAACGATTATTAAGTAAGAATTACATTTACAATATCCAGTCCATTTGCATTTGGCAAATTCAGAGAAAATACCGCATTATCTACCCTATCTTGGTGAGTTCAAAGTTATATGACAAAAACATTTGGCTCCCTGGAGAGTCATCCATGATTCCTCTGTAACACTGGAACATTCATCTTTGGCCTACAGGCCTAGAATATCTGACAGACTTTTCTGTAAAGCAGGTATTTTGAAGTACTGTGCCACCTTGTCTTGGCAAAGTTTGGCAGTCTTTTCCCTTTGAGCTCCTGCTTGTCCAGTTTGTTTAGTATACTGTCAGCAGTCAAGGCAAGGACAAAATGGCTAGATTTGCCACAATGAAAGCAAACTCCATTTGAAGATTCTATGATGTTAATCATCCTTTTATGTAGTAGATTGGTGTTCCCAGGAGTAGCCATGTCTCACTGTCATGAAAAACCCATTATTAAACATTTTCTTTTCTTTTTTTTATTTTATTTAATTTTATATAACAAAGTCCAATTAAATGAAAACAAACATTTATACACAATATTTGGGAATTTGGGCATTGTTCTTTCCAAACTACTTCCTGCTGGTAAGGGGCGCTGTCTTGGGGGGATTCGAAGAAGATTCAGATATTCTGGCTGCAATCTGTAGGGCTGTTTTGTCCAGCTGTTTTGAATGTAGGATTAGCTTGTACTCTGTTTCAGGCAGTCTGGCGTGATCAAACCACATTAGTCTGGAAGGAATCCACATCTTTTCATTTTCTGTGGAAACAAAAATAGAAATCCTTTTGCCCAGTAGCTTGTCCTTGAACTTAAATTTTGGAGTCAAAGCATTTTTTTAATTTAATTTATTATTTTACATGTCAATCCCAGTTCCCTCTCCCTCCCTCCCTCCCTCCCTCCCTCTTTCCAGCCCTCCCTCCCTCCTTCCCTCCCTTTTACTCTCTCTGCCCTCTCACATGCACTCTAAACACCCTCCCCTCCCATCCCCCACCCCAATTCCATATGTAGGCCATTATTAAACATTTTAAATGCCATATTCTGTCAGTCTCTGGAGCGACTGAAGACTATTTATCTAAAATATGTTTCTGTTTAACCTTTAAAACATAACTAACATGACTACAACTTTGATTATTATAGATGACTAACTACTAACTTGCATTTCTTAATTATCCTAAACAGTTTGTAATAATAGCTTTCAAGTAGAACTTTGCATTACATTTCTAAATGGGCTGCTTAGGTACAATACCTTATACAAGATAGAAGCATATACTTGGTATAACAAAATACCCCTAAGTTTGTATCAATATACAAAATTCCATACCAGTGTAAATTTTTTTGAGATGAATAATTGTTTTTATCCTATATTCCTGTATCCCCACTAAATGATGACAGGCATCAATAATCCACTGAATGACTTCAAACCACCTATCCTACCTCTTGAGAATGTGGATGTTATATTCTCTAGACTGCTTCCTATTGTCTGGAGGCAACAGCATCCTCAGGGGACCCTGAGAAAACTGAGATAATGGTCAAGTCTTATATCTCCTCCCTTATTATTAGCAGTTCAGCTTTTTATTAGACCAATCAGGTGCCTTAGGCAGGCAACATGAAACAATAGCATGTCTTTACATATTTATACAAATACAATACATTTTTTGCCTAGTTAAATCTTTTGCAACAGTAGATGATAATTTTCCTCCTCTTATTGATAAATCTATTATCTTTGACTACTGAGAATTCTCAGTATTGAAATTAGAAGACAATGTACTTCTCGTAGTACCTCACTCCCTCACCACTGGTGAGCTGAAGACAAGAGACTAGAAAGACCAACCATGCTGATTATAAAAAGAGCACAATGAAACTTGAAATAAGAATCAGATAAATCAATGGGATTAACAATAGTAATGCAAACTGAACAGGAAAATTAGCCAATCTAAATAAAATTTTGATTTAAGTTTGAGAATAAGAAGAGAGAAAAATAGATAACATTTAAAGAGAAAAGGAGAGAAGAAATAAAATTCTTGAAGCCATGAATCCTAATCAGGCTAAGTAGAGAAAAATTTGACAGAATATAATTAAACTGCAGAACATAAAAAATGAAGTAGGATCTTTGTGCTGAGGCAGAGAGACGAGGTCACTTATCTGCAAAGGCATGAGAACTTCTCCTGAGATGCAGTCATGGGACTGATTCAGAAGGCAGGAAAATACTGTGCTTCTTGCACTCTGAGAAATAAAGTGTCAGCTTAGGATCCTGTTTCCATTCAAAATATTCTTAAACAACAAGTACGAAATACAGAGCTCTCAGGCTTATGGAAACCTAGAGTGTGTTCCACTGTTCATCACTAAAGAAGGTTCATGTCAAGTAGAGGTTCATGCCCAAGGGAAGGGCTCAAAAGGAACAGAGAAAGCAGAATGGAGGTGTGTAGGACAATGGGTGCAACTGGAGATCATCTGAAGTGATTCCAGTCTCAAAAGGACAGATACCACATGTTTTTTTCCATTTGTGAGTCCCAGACTTCACAGATACATAAAGTCATATATGTCCAGGTAACAAGAAAGCAGGAGTGAAACCAATTAGGGGAACAAAGGAAACTAATTGGACTGGGAGGGGAGAGAGGAGGAATGAGAGGAGATAGAGGGGGAGAAATGGGAGGGGAGAGAGGAGGAAAGTGAGGGGAGAGTAGGGAAAAGGGAGGGTTTTGGAGTAGGATGGATAGGCTCAAAGTGCATTACATACTTGCATGAAAATGGCCCTACTGTAAGCCTGTATAATAGAGACAAAGGAAAAGGCTTCTGGAAAGTGGAGGAAAAGAGAATGAATGGAGATGGAATTTGTGAGTAAAAGAAACTGTCAGCTGCAGAAAATAATGCCATGTGCAACCTTCAGCCAGAGTGGAGACATCAGTTGGAAAAGCAAATGCAGTTAATATGTTTTAAGGTTCTTGAACAGTTTGGGAAGAGAGTAAAGATACTGATTATCTAGACTTTGATAAATGCATGCTAAACTCTAACAAGAGAATAGGTAACTTCCTGACTAGGTTTGACAAAATGAGAAACTTAATCTTGAAATCAAGAGAAGATGGCAATATGAAAAATAAAAATTACAGGCCAATCTTCCTTAGGAACACACATGTAAAAATCTTAACCACAAGCAATATGAAGAGGGAAAATTCAGTAAAGTCTAAAAAAGTGATTCACTTGGGCAGGATTAGATTTATTTTGGAAATTAAAGTTGGAAAATTCATTATCAATAGTTTAACAGAGAAATATTTCAGGATCACATTATTAGATGCAGAAACGGTATAGTGTTTAATATAAAATTGTTCAAAATGTTAAAAATTCATATGTAACATATTTATATGAATGTGTAAATTATATATTTATACCTTGTAGTAGAGATTAAAGCACTTTGCTAGCATGGTGACCATTAGTCCTCAAAATACTGTATTACATAGTTAGTGGAACATTGTATCTTATTTTTTCCCACATACCATTCTTTCATGGATATTTTTCTATAAAAAATTTTACAAGTTCTTTGCAGATATAATTGAAAATGTCCACACAGCAATTAGTGCTTGCTGGGTAATATTTGAGTATTTGTGTTCTTTTTTCTGTGTGGTAGATATTGGCAATGTTCCAATATTTGTAAAGCTTAACTTGAGCATGCATAAAATAATTGGGGATAAGTCATTTCACAATATACAGTGGGGAGAAAAGCTCTAAAACTATGCAGGTCAGAATGCTAGTATTGTTTGAATTTCTTCTATGACAATTATTAATCAATAGTTGTTTCTATTGTTTTCAACCTTTGGGAAAAAAAAAAGTTAAAGTAAGTTAGGCTGTAGCTCAGCGTAGATTACACACCTAGGATGCACAAGATCCTGGGATCAATCCCCAGCTCCACCAGAAAATGAATTCACCTATTCTGTTTGAATGTGAATACGAATTACTGAAATAAAAGGTATTGGCTTTTTCAAGCTATATTTACTTTGTTTGTTTGTGTGTGTACATTTGTGTGCATGCCTTAGGACACTTGTGGATGTCAAAGCAAAGCTTAGTTGGTTTTCTTCTTATGTCTTAACATGGCTTTAGGGATGTGCTCTCAAGGGTGCATTGTAGAAGAAGTGTTGACTACTGAGCCATCTTTTTAGCCAACCTGTTGTATTTTAAACCAGATCTTTCAATTGTAGCATTCACATGTCCTAGGAGAGTTGAGTGAATCTCATTGCCCAGCTAGGTCAGAGCATGTTAAGCCCATGATTGTTAAAAACAAAACAACCAACAAACAAGAAATGTGGGACATAATAATGCTTTCTGAGTGCCTTAGAAAGTGAACAAAGTGCCCTTTATTTATTTTCTTTTGTACACTCTGTTGAGGTGGGAGGGGCTGTGGAATTAGGCTAGTTGCAGAGCTTCTGATCTATCTATTTTGTGGTGCATGGAAGCCCATGGGGAGTGAAGGAGAGGCTTTCCAATGGAACAGGATACCTGCTGGGTGGCTTGGGGATCAGAGGGGCAGGCCTGACATTGCAGGGCCCCCTCTTCTCCCACCCCTCCAAATGATCCTGATTGCCTTAATGAAGAGATAGTGAGAGCGATGTTTCTTTAAAATCTTAGCTCTTCCCTGGGTTTCGTGTGAATCCTCAGATTTTGTCAGTCCCTGGGCACCGTGGGTCCTCAAGCATCCTCTGTGTCAGGCTGTGAGGTGCAGGATGGTCTTAAGACCCCTTTCCCAGGCCTTACTTCTTTGAATGTATGCTGCTTATGAACATTACTGTCAGAGGCTGTTCACTTTGCCTTTCATCTCCCAGCAAAGCTTGATGAGAAGCATAGTCAGCACCTTTCTTTTCAGTCAACATTTTGTGGGCTTTCAACAGTATTTAAATTTATAATTAGAGATGAATGGATGGAGAGACTTAGGGGGGATTTGCCTAATGCTGAGTGAAGGGCTCCAGAGAGCTTCTCATTTGCTGCTACACCCACCCTCCTGCCCTCCCCTTCTTCCTGTATCCCCTCCCCCCATCCTTCTTTCTTGCATTCTTTTTTCTTTTCTTCCTTTTATGCAGATAAGGCACAGAGTTGCTGGATGTTAGCCTGAGGGAACCCTAGAGGCAGGACCTGGCTTCTCTGGCCTTTTGACTTCTGAGTCACACAGGTGTCCCATCACTCCCTCCTCCCACCCCCACCATCACCCGCACCTCTACTCCCTTAGGATTCTTTAGAACCACCGTGAACTAGTTAATCACTCCTTTTCTGAAAGGAAAGCAGGTTTAGGTATTACATTTTAATTTCCCCCTAGAGCCTGTGTCCTGTTGTTAGCAATTTGAAGACAGTATGAGCCGGTGAGACAGTTTTTACCATGAGGTCTAGCTAGTAGACCACATTCACTCAAATTTCATTTCAAACTAGCATTTCGTCATCTCATACCCGCAAAGCTCATCTTTGCTAATCTCCATTCCATATACACTAAAAATTCTTGGCTGGAGGGATAAATATACATTTTAAAAAATAAATATCATTTCATGTAGCCATTTCCTTCCCTTTCTTGGTCTGTGGTAAGGTGGGTGGATGACCAGAGTTTAGAGGAATCAGTGTCTTGTGTGTCATCAGTAAGGAGACCCTAAGCTTTCTATGGGGACATAAACTGTAAGTGAACGAGCAACAGTGCTGGGTGTCCCAGAATGGGATGGAGGGCTTAGAATCAGAAGCTGTGGGTTTGCATATCACTTGTTCTTAATATTCTATTGGCACTTATGCTCAGAAAAAAAAAAAAGTGTGACTCACAGGACAAAAACCCAACAAAATAAACAAAAATGGACACAAGGGGAATATTGTAGAAATCTTTAAATTACTTCCAAATATATAGTTTTAAAAATGTAGAGGGATGGGATGGGAGTGTGGTTTTTATGGAGGAGTGATGCCAGAGGAATGACGGGAGTCAAAGTGTAGGAGACAAATCTAACAACTTAAGTGGTTAAGAGCACTGGTTGCTCTTCTACAGGAGCTGGGTTTGATTCCCAGCACACACGGCTCACAGCCATGTGTAATTTTAGTTCCAGGGGATCTAGTGCTCTCTTCTGGTCTCCTCAGACTTCAGACAGACACCTGCTACACATACACATATATAAGCAAAACACGCATACACATAAAATAAAAGTAAACCTAGGTAGCACATGCCTTTAATTCCAGCACCTAGGAGGAAGAGGTAGAGGGATCTCTACGAGTTCATGGCCAACTTGATCTACAGAGCAAGTTCCAGGACAGCCAAGACTACACTGAGAAATACTGTCTCAAAAAAAAAAAAAAAAACTTGAAAATCTATCTATAATAATAATGATAATGATAATAATAATAATTGTGTGTATGTGGGTTGACACTTGCATCCAATAGTGAACATATGGGCCCTAGGGATTGAATTTAGGTCATCTGGTTTGTTAGCAGGTATATTACATGTTGAGCCATCTCCATCTCACTACCCACTTAAAAAAATAACATCTATACTTCCCCACCCTGAGATTCTCTTTGATAAGCTTATGAACTAGAGAAGCTTGTGTTTTAAGCCATTTATGTGGCTGGAACAGAGTTGTACTGTTTCATAAAATGTGTTAATGGAGAGGTGACTCAGAGGTTAAAAGCACTGGCTTCTATTCCAGAGGTCTTGGGTTCAATTCCCAGTAACATGTAACCTAACTGGAGCTCTGACCTCAAATAAGCTTTTCTCCCCCAAGTTGTGTTTGGTCAGGGTTTTTTTTATCATGGCAATAGAAGATAGTGAGTTTAAAGTCAGCCTGGACTATACAGTGAGTCTGTCTCATAAAAACAAGAAGTAAAACAGTAGCAAAAGCAAGAAAAACAAAAACCCACATTAGCCTTGCTTTGAAATAGAACCTCTTTAATAGCTACTGGTTATTTCTGATATTCTTTTAAGTTAATAATTTTGTGACTCACTGTAATGGTCAGAAGTTTATGCATTCTGGTGAGATGGCTCTTTGAGTAAAGGTACTTGTCAAGCCATATGACCCCAGTTCAATGCCCAGTACCCACTTTGTGAAATGAGAGAACCAAGTCTTGATACTTGTTTTCTGACTTCCATATGTGTCTTGTGACAATCGTGAACTCACATAAACACTAACAGTAAGTAAAGAGATGTAATAATAACAAAATAAATCAACATAAGGGCCTAGAGAGACAGCTCAGTGGTTAAGATCACTGGCTATTCTTCCTAAGGACCTGAGTTTGATTCCTAGCATTCACATGGCAACCCACAACCAGCTGTAACTCCAGTTCCAGGAAATCCAATGCTCACTGCAGGAAGGCCTCTTGAGAACACCTGGTGCATGTGTGGCACATAGACACACATCAGACAAAATACTCACACATGTAAAGTAAAGAAGTTTACATAGTCTATGGCATGCAAATGTGTTTATACAGAGTTCTCGGTATAATGTGGACATTACAGAGGACTCTGAAAATGTGGAATGTTTTGTAAGATGTAAAATCATTTTAAAAGCATCTTGTCTTTTAGTAGGTGCAACACAAGTGCATTTCACTGTGCTCATGCAAATAGGATCATAGATCATTCAAAAGAAGTCTGGGCTCCTGAAGGTGGGGTTCAGCATTTTTCAGTAGCCAGTAGTGCTATCTTGCAAGTTGCTCATGCTTCCTGGGCCTCGATTTCCTTTTGGTTACATAAGAAATTTGGCTTAGCTAAAGTTTGACATTCCTTTCAGTTGCCTGCCTGGTTCTTCTAAATCTAGTTGAAGCTAAAGTTCTGTGTGTGTGCATGTGTGTATACCAGCATGTATCTATACACGTGTGCTTGTGCATACACATGTATGTACAGAGGTCAATCTCTAGTGGTTTTTGTTTGTGATGGTCTCTTATTGGCCTTGAGCTCACCCAGTAGGCTTGGCTAGCTGGCTAGTGAACTTCAGGATCCTCCTGTCTCTGATATCCCATCCCTGGAATTACAAGTGTCCTGATACCACACTGATTTTCTTTTTAATCTGTAGGTTCTGGGAATTGAACTCAGGACTTCATTCTTGGACAGCAAGGGCTTTACCTGTGAGACTTGAAGACCCAGGCTATGTTCATGTCTTCTCATACTGTCAATCCATTTGAGTCATTATAACAAAATGCAATTGACAAGGTGGCTTACAAACAACAGAAATACAATTCTGAAGGCTAGGAATTCCAGGATCGAGTCGGATTTGGTGTCTAGAGAGGGCCCTCTTCCAGTTGCAACCTGCTGGCTTCTTGCAGTATACTCACATGGTGTATACAGTGAGCTGTCTCTTATGCCTTCTACACAACAGACAGAGATCCCAAGGAGGCTAGAACCGCAATTCATCACTTCCTGAAATTACCATTTAAAGATTTCCACATATGGGCTTAGGGAACACAAACATTAAGATCATGGCACATATCTGTGGCTGGAATACTTCAACCAGGGCTCTATTACAACTAGAACTGAAACAAGAGGGAATCGATTAAGTGATGTTTATTTTTTTGTGACACTGTTTTCAAACTGTCAGTTTGACACACCTGGGAACCTTAACCAAGGAAGTGCTTCTACCACACTGGCTTAAGGGCATGTCTGTGGGCCTTTTCTTGATTGCTAGCTGATGAAGGGTGTAGCCTCTGTGGGTAGATAGTGTCATCCTAAGACCCGGGTTTTTACAGAGAAGCTAGTTAGCTGAGCAGAAACAAGCCAGTAAGCAGCATACTTCTGTGGTTTCTGTTAAGTTCCTGCCTCCATTCCTGCCTTGGCTTCTGTCAGCCATGGACAATAGAATGTAAGCTAAAATAAAACAAATCCTTTCCTCCCCTAGTTGGTTTTGGTCAGTGTTCAATCACAGCAACAGAGAAGCAGGCTAGGACCTTTGAAACTTTCTTATCTTGGAAGGTTTAGCATCAGTTTCAGCTGATTTTATTGGTAGAAAAGAGTCACTGAACTCAATGACTTAGATGTAATCCTTGTGAATTTACAGGACACATCACACATCACCTCTCTCTCTCTCTCTCTGTCTCTGTCTCTGTCTCTGTCTCTCTCTCTCTCTCTCTCTCTCTCACACACACACACACACACACAATTTGTTTATTATTTTAGACAGGATTTCACTGTGTACCTCAGTGTGACTTTGAATACAGTATCCCCTGGATCTGGGATTGCAGGCATGAATTCTTACATTACATTACATGCCTGGCTACAGGACATATTTGAAACCTTCACATTGCCTAACAGCTTAGTTCTTTCTGGCCTATCATGCTTAGAAATTTGAGTTTGGAATCTGGAGATATCATTGAAGGTTGTATTTCTGCCTTTTTCTGGTAGCATAAACAAATCAGTCTCTCTAATAGCATCTTTTCTTCTTTGGTGTGGTCGAAAGAGATAACAGTACCTGTCTCAGAAGATTAATAAGGCCTGGATGAGAGCCCTGCACATGAAGCTGCTTTGCTAATTATAAACACCTTAGGATTTCCTTAGGCTTTTACAGCAATAGGTATAGGAGGAAAAAAATCTGCTAATAACAAAACCACAAGATTGAATTAGCAAGGAAAAGTAAGCATGAATATAGATAGGGTCTTCTTTTGAATTTTGTGTAAATTAAGGTGTTTACTATAAGTGACAAGCACACTTTTTGTAATTGGGCAATACTACTGTTAATTATTAAAAATTATTTTCTTGGAAAAAATTAGTGTCCTTAATAATATAGAGGACTTCAAATTGTATATTTAAATATAATGCTGGAATGAAATGTTTTTTAAAAAAGTAGTTATTCTAGGGGAGGGACATACAATGAAGGCAGAAGGGACTAGATTGGGGAAGAAAACTTGTAGATTTCAGTACTGTCAGCTTTGAAAAGTTTGTCTTTTGCTTATTTATCTGTGGTGCCATGTATTAAAATCAGGGCCTTGTACTTCTAAGCACATACTCTATTTATGAGCTATGCTCTCAGCCTGTTACTACATTCTTTATATAACTAAGAATACTTGGGATATGCCATATTTATATACGAGATGTTGATTTGGGAGGGCAAAGGTAGGGCTGTCTCTAGTCAGTCACTGCCAGTGTCTTAGTGCCTCCACTTGGCCCTCTGATTCTCTTAGTCATACAGAATAGGATGGTCCTTCCAGACTTGAGGGATCAGGTAAAAAGAAGAGGAGGGAGTCCAGGCCTGTGTGGAGAGATGAGTAGGCTGAATGCAGGTAAGATCCCCTTTGTAGAAGGTTGCTCTTGGAGCCTCCACTAGCTATCCCAGTAAGAGACAGCACTGTGTTAACTTTTTTTTTTTTTTTTTTTTTTTTTTTTTTTAGCTAAGCCACTGAGGTCATCCTGGGGTGCCCTTACAACACTCTAGACTGTTACAGTAGGACAGATGACAAAATTGTTTTCCACCTGTGGGTTTTGCTTCTTCCCAGCCTTGCTTGTGTTTTTCTGGCTTTGTGAACAGAAAGGAGGCTGGAATTCTGAAAAGTCACTTTAACCAGATCCTGTGAACAAAGGGGGCCTTGTTCAGGATTATGTGCATCGGCTTTTGCAACTTAATTCATCAGCTTTTTCAAGTCCTTGCTCTCTGCAGAGGTGGGAATCTCAGCAGGTGCCCTGAGTTCATGGTGCTGGAGGCCTGGCCCAGCTCTAGTTACATCCTGGGCCTGGGCAGATACAGGGAGTAGTGGCAACTATTTAGTTGCAGTGAACCAAAAGAAGGCCAGTGGACTCTGCTATGATTTGTCGTGTCTTCACCCACATGGACATTGTAATAATTCCTAACATTTCATGAGTTGCTTACATAACTTGCCAGGATGGTACCAACACAAGTTTCAGGAGTTGAAATGAAGGCCCACCTGCTACTGAAACTTATGGAAACTTACCAAGATTGACTGGTTGGGGTCCTGATGGAATGTAAGTGCTGCCTAGAGCACATAGGCTGGTCCTGAAGCTTGCTTAATGATGGATTTATTTCCTCAGCAGACAGCAGTACCTGAGGATGCTGTTAGAAGGAGTTTGGTGTGAAAACAAACAAACAAACAAACAACAACAACAAAAACATTCAGGTCCTGGGCAGATTTGTGGGAAACTTGTTAGGGCCTGGAGGAATCCAACTCCAAATTGTAGCCCCATGTGTTGCCCCTAATGCTAGGCAACCAACGGCACTGTGCTGCCAGTGTGAGCGTGTGGCTGCCATTTTCTTCATTTTTTGTCTCATTTTGTTCCTCTTGACAGGACAATTTGGTTTTGATGCTGTGCCAGAAATCGTCCAACAATGAGCTACTGGAACGTCGAGAAAAGGGGCTGTGTGCAGTACCGCAGGCATTTTCTGGTGGACAACAGTGTGTTTCATGGTGAGCTGACTGTTATATTTATGTGGCTAGGACTCTCCTTTGGTTTCTGACAGTACTTTTATTGTATTTTTTTTGGATGTAAATTTAGTCTCATTGTTGGATTGAATCAAGAGCTTGAATTTACTTGCTTATGGTTAATTACCTTAAAATGCCAACCAGACTCATGACCCATAGTTGGTAGCACTGTGAACCATCTCAACCATGGCAATGATGCTCTCTCTTCCCACCTCCCAGTCTTTGTACTCTTGTTGACTCCAGTAACATGCCTTTCTGATGCTTGTAACTATGTGCAGCTGGGCCCATTGGGAGGGAAGTGTTCAGGAACTATTTGAAGTTCACCACTCAGTGTTTATTACCAAAATGATGTGTGCCTTCCAAATTCTACTGTTCAAGTGTGCTGGTGGCCAATCTGTTCCAATCACCCATTAAAAAGAAGTCCATTAACTTATATTGCTGACCTCTGGGGTCTGAAGACTTAACAAGCAGAGCAGTCACACTTCAGCATGTCTGCTGCATGGATTACTGTAGCTGAGCAGAGAATAATCAATATCCATCATTTTCTTGACAAATAAGAATTATGTTCAACCACTGCCTTTAACCCAGCTGAAAGCTGCTTGTTTAGTGGCTCGTAGTCAATGATAAACTTTGTCCATCCTACTGTCAGGAAGGACTCCTGTGGGAGAAATTTATTCGTGAGCCGGAGATTTCTGGGGCACTGGAATTTGTGGGGCAGTCTCCATTGGAAGCCCAAGGAGACACAGAGGGAAGCAAGCAAGGAGGTTGCGTAAAATGCAGGCATCCTAGGTAGGTCTGCTTTCAGCTTTCTATGCCTGGGTTTCTTCCTCATTTTGGTGACAGATTTAATGTGTTTCATCACTTTAAAATTAAGTGCAGCTTCACACACTGGATCCGGTCATTCTGCTTTCCTCACGATCCCTCATGTGACCCGGCAGAGGTGACTTTGTTTTACATGGAAAGAAAGGAAGTGGAGGTGGAATGATGACTGAGATGGACCCAGTTACCACTCAGCTAACTCCTAAACTGCAGCCTGTCTCTCCAGGCTGAATCTCTTGATATCATGGTAAAGAACCCTTAACAGGGACTGTAGGGGTATAACTGGGCTATTACTGCAGAAGTGAGGTTCTGCCTTGCTTTCCTCTGAATCTCACCCCAGAGTCCTGTTGACTGCTTTGTGTACACACACACTCCTTGTTGGTTGTACAGTAATTTCTGTTAAGACTTGTCTCAAAAGATGGAGGTTTACTATATTGCTGAAATGCTGTATGTACATTGCTGCTTTTTCTTACTTTAAATGTCTTCATCCAGAGAGCTAAAATGCACTTCCAACTTGATTACAAATTTGATGTTTTTATAGTTATATTCCAGTTACTATTATTATGGTCAATATTGATTACTTTTCTTGTACTTCAAGGAAGAAATTATTTTGGCTCACAGTTGGAGGGCACAGTCCTTCATGTGGGGAAGGGTATCAAGAAGGGTTCTTCTGATTGTGAGGTAGCTGGTCACATTACCTCCACACTGAGAAGCAGTGCTTGCCTAGCTCATTTTCTCCTTTTCCCCATTTTACTCAGACTGGGGCTCCAGTGGGTGGCATGTTCAATTTACATTTAGGGGGCCTTTTTCCTCCTTAGTTAAACCTCTGTGGAAGCTTTCCCACAGACACACCCAAAGGTATATCTTCTAAGGGGTCAAGTTGACAATGTCAGTCAGCTATCACAAGGAAGTATTCACGCAGGGCTTGATAATGAACATGGGGTTGTTGAACCCTTTAGAAACAAATCTTTGTAATAGTTCATCCCATTTTGTGGATAGGGGAACTAAAGCTTGGAGGTTTTGACATGGAGATTTGATATTTGAACTCTGATCTTCAGAACTCTATCACTTCAGTGTTTCTGTCCTTCTTAGGTTTTATTCCATTCTGAGAGACAAGGTTTAGGCAAGGGCTCTACCACCAGCCCTTGAGATGTTTGAATTCCATTCAAGAGTCCTTGCTAACACTAGCCAGTAGAGGATGAACTTGAATTATTAGACAATCCTTTAGGTATGTAATTCTCCCCTGTGAGAAGTAAGCATTCTGTTCTTGATAGGTTTTAAGGTTCTTTTTTAGTCCTAGTGTTTTAGATTCTTTTAAAGCATCTCAGAAAGTTACAATTTTTACTGTTTTTTTGTGGGTGACTTTTCACCAAACACAAGATACACAAGGGGGCAGTGCTGCACTTAAAATGTGAACAGGTTACTTTTCACATTTCAAAAATTACTTTGCAAAGGATTTAGAGATATTAGACCCTCTCAAGATTAAGAGAATCAAAGCCAGTTAGAACCATGATTCTATTCATTTGTAATGCAAGTAGTCCTAAGTGATAAGAATTGAGGTCTGATAGGGTAAGGCAT
The DNA here is from genome assembly GCF_943737965.1 of Phodopus roborovskii. NCBI lineage: Eukaryota > Metazoa > Chordata > Mammalia > Rodentia > Cricetidae > Phodopus > Phodopus roborovskii. Next base: position 1,550,560 of record NW_026126539.1, on the reverse strand, counting down.
CATTTTGGGTTTCTTTGCTTGAAGAGATTCAGTGACTAAGGACTGAAAGACATTCTGCTCCTCTGCCTGTGGGAACTCAACCCTTGGCTAAAGTAGGAACAATGAAGTTAGCAAGCATGTTGTTCTGTGTGGGGACTCAATACTTGTGAGATGGGGTCAATGAAGTCAGTGAGCATGTTGGTCTGTGTCATGTAAAGGGGGTACTAGTAATAGTATTTTGGGGATTCCAGAACATAGAAGGAGAGAGAGAGAGAGAGAGAGAGAGAGAGAGAGAGAGAGAGAGAGAGAGAGAGAGAGAATGAGCATCAGAGCAAGATTTGTTGAGGAAATGTTTATTTGGAGGGAGGGGCTTCTAAAGCAGGTGTGCTTCTTAATCAACTTTTGCTTACCAACTTTATGTTTATGACAGTTCTTGTATAACCAAGTAAACTGGATAAAGAGAGAGAAAGCAGAAAAGCATCATTCCATTTTTGAAATACACCCACTTGTATGAGCAAATGTCTTAACACTTATTTTTCCACGAAAGTGTGAGCAGTGTTCCCAGGAGGCAAGAACTGCATTAAAATGAGGATTCTGCCACTAAGGTTCTCAGTAAAAGCTGAAAATGTGAACCTGTGTCCATAAAGCACGTTGTACATTCATTTTCTGGTTGTGGTGGCAATAGGTTTTCATTGGAATCAATTTAGAATAATTACAGTTCAAATAGAAGAGACTGCTCAATACAATGAACATCTTGCTCCACTCTGGATATCTGTGTCCTGATTAACTTTTATAAACTTGACACAGGCTGGAGTTACCTGGGAAGAGGGAGCCTCGAATGAGGAATTACTTCCTGCATACTTGCCTGTGGACATGTCTGTAGGGCATTTTCTTGATTGATATGGGAGGGTCCAGCCTAATATAGGCTGTGCTGATCCTGGGCAGGTATAAGTTAAGTAATAATGTTTCCTGGCTGAGCAAGCCAATAAACAGTATTCCTCTTGGTTTCTGATTCATGGTTCCTGCTTGCACGTTCCTGTTTTGAGTTCCTGTGTTGGCTTTCCTCAATGAAAGACTGTGACATGGAAGCATAAGCCAAATAAGCCCTTCTTACCCAAAGTTACTCTCCCCCTTTCTTTAAGGATTTCTTTGTATTTACTTCTCTTTGTGGATGCTTCTGAGGGTACACATTTGCACCAGAAGTGGGCAGGTGCCCACGGAGGCCTGAATAAGACATCCGATCCCCTGGAACTGCAGTTACAGGTTGTAAACCAACCAGTATGATTGCTGGGAATCAAATTTAGGTCTTAAGCAGATGCTCTTAAGCACTGAGCTATCTCTGCTGGAGATATTTTTACCTCCTCAAAATTCACTTAGACACTACTTTTTCTAACCAAAGTTACTTTTGGTCATGGTGTTCATCACAGAAACAGAAACCAAAGAACTCTGTTCTTTCATCTTTGTAACACTGCTGGCAGATGTCAACCAGCTGAGAGATGAACTGGTAGATTAAATTAGTCCGTGTTCAATTACAAGAGAAACTCAGTTAGGAATTAGGAATTTGTGTGTTCCCATGTTCTCTTTTGTCCTCATTATTTGTTTGTTTGTGTGTGTGTGTGTGTGTGTGTGTGTGTGTGTGTGTGTTCTTTTCAGAGGCCAGGAGAGGGTATTGGATATCCTGGAGCTGGAGTTGTGTGCCACCTAAACCACCTGAGATGGGTGCTTTGAATAGAATTCTGGTCCTCTAAAAGAACAGCACCAAGCATAACTGCTATGAAAAATGTAACTAGATTTTTTTGTATGAGTTTCTTCCCCCATCTGAGGCTCATGATAGGAGTTCACAAGGAAACAGTGTCTTCCACATATGATTTCAGAGACTGTAACAGTAAAATTCAAGCCAGAAAAATCCTAGCGTGGAGAAACAGTAAGTCCTGTCTCTAACCAGAAGCTATTTGTAATTGGTACCTATTTGGAAAGGTAAAATAAGTTTTTTTTTTGATTTGTTTTTGTCTTTTTGTTTTTTTTATTTTTATTTTTTCAATGAAGTTATACAAGTTATACCAACCACTCTTTAGGGCAGGCTTCATATCCAGGAATACTTGGCTAACACAAATGGACTTCGTATTTTTTGCGTGCTTTTGGTTTGGTTTTGGTATTTTTGTCTTTCTGTCTTATAATTTTCAGATTTTTTTTTTATTTTAGGGGAACATGAAATTAGATGGGTAGGGAGGTGGGGAGGACCTAGGAAGAGTTGGGAGAGGAGAAAGAATATAATCAAAATATATTATATGAATTTTTTTTTCAAGTAGTAAAAAGAAAAAGAATAGTCAGTAACATCAATAGGTTTAAATAATACTAAAACAGCTTGCTATGTTTAATAAGTAAAACGTGGCACATAGTTTCAACAGAAACCACATAGAGACAGGAAGTAAGTATATGTTACAGAGATTGACTGATGTGGCCTGCTGCATTGATTTGGGCAGTATGCAAATAAGGAAGACCAGTAGAGGTAAACAAGAACCTGGTGGAGCCTGACTTTGGGACCAGAGACTCTTCTGACTCCCCGACCTAGTAGGATGATGTAGGGTAAGGGCTAAAGAGATGCTCCCTAGCCTCCAGTGAAGACCCAGATGTAGAACAGAAGAGTGGGTTGGCTGTCTAACCTCTAATAGGAGAGCAGGTCTAGGACCAGGCTGAAACACAAAACTGGTCAAAATGCTGAGAATATGTGAATGTGGAAGTGATGAGCCCTATGGCACAGCTGCGTCACTTCTTCTAAAACTTATGGAACCATGCAGAAGAGGAGATGGAGAGACTGTAAGAGCCAGAAGATGCAGAGGTAAAAGCACAGATATGTCTTCTGGCTTTGACATAGTAGTCTTGCACTCATGATCTCACTGTAGCTGTGGGTATCTGCATAAGACCTGCTCAAGATTGTGCCTAGCTACATTCCATTATGGGTGGAGAAGGGCCCTATGTGTAGCTGGAAGCTTTTTTGCTTTCCTCCTGATTCCATAATTACTCGGAGGTTTAGTATTAATTATAATTGTTTGGCAAATGACTCAGGCTTATTACTGACCAGCTCTCATAATTAAATTAAGCCATTTATACTAATCTGTGTGTCACTGTGTGGCTGTGGCTTACCGATAATATTCTGACATCTTAGGTAGCTACATGGTATCTCCCGGACTCTACCTTCTTTTTTCCTATATCTTTGCTTGGATTTCCTGCCTGGCTATATTCTGCCTGGCTATTGGCCAGATCAGCTTCTTTATTAATGAATGGTAATAAAACATATTCACAGCATACAGAAGGGCATCCTATGTCACCCATGAGATGCCATTTCTCCTCGGAGGACTACTGCAATTAATGGTTACTAGAGGAGGGAGTGTCAACTTCTTCAGTGGTGTAACCACTGATAAGATGCCCTTACTTCATAATACTCTCACAGCTCAGGCAAGAAATACTGACTAACCTCTGGGCCGCACACAAAAAGAAGACATGAAAATGGGAGGGGACTTGTTGAGAAGAAGGGAGAGGGAGAATGAGGGAGGAGTACTGAGGTGGAGAAGACTAATCCTATTATGCAAATATATAACACTGTCAAAAAATTTAAAAAGATAAAGATAATACTTTTAAATGAGCTGATGTGAAACACATTTGCCCTCTAATCTTTGAGGATTTGAGAACATTCTTGGTATTTTGGAAATATACAAAAATTTCAATGCTATATATACTCAAAAATTAAAAATTCATTCTTTTTGCTTTTGCCTTTCTTCATAATTCATATTTCATTGTCACTGGGTTATTGAACATTCTTAGTATAGAATTCATGTGAATTTGTTTCCTATTTAGCCAGTGTGCTTTGTTCCATCACACCATCTTGGGCAGCCTCTTTCTTTTTGGCTACTTTTGGTTGAGGGTGCAACTCATTTTAAAAATTTAAACCATATTTAACAGTTCCACCCCAAGCCTTGTTTTGGCTGTTGATGGCTGAAGGAAGGTTCACTTGTCTATGCCTTTCTCCTCCGACGGGAAGCTTAGTTCCTCATATTTGGTAAATGGAAGAGAGATAGTAGAACTGAGGTCTTCCAGCCTGTACCTGGATGTCTGCTTGCCTGTGACTGGGCACTGAGTGATCAGGACCACTGGTTTAGGATATATATTCACTTTCACAACTGTGTCATCAGGGGTCCATGAAATAGAGAACCCATTGTGCCCCTTCAATATTATCTCTTCTCCTTTCCCAACCCCATCTCTAGCACTTGGCTTCCCTTGCCTCTGAGGTACTAAGGCCACTTGCCCCTTGCATCCCTGTGTTTCCTCACTTGACTCTCTGGATTTCCAAGGCTATAAAAGATGTGTAGGATATGAGGTTGTTCTTTCCTCTCTGCAGACCTCTCCTCTCACTTTTAAGTAGCTGCTAACTCCCATTAGCCTATACCTGAAGGTGCTCCAAGTTATTCTCTGTAGCACTTCCCCTGACTATCGCATGAGTGAATCATGCTCTTCAGCCTGCCATCTCTGCCACCCTGGATACCCAGGATAAGGGTCTTGGGCACTGTGAGTTTTGAATGGCTCTCCTATATCTCCTGGCAGCTTGTGGATTCTACAGCTACTCTAGGACTGTCTTTGTCTTTTAATATATTAGATTAGGGTGACTTCATGTCCCTAAACATCCTGGCATTATTTACTGTGTCTGTTTCTTGCCAGGTTGTATACCTGTGTTGGTCAGAGCCAGGCAATGGTCTCTCTATAAAAATTCATGCTGAGATGATTCAGCCTCTTTTCTTCAGGAATCTAATTCAGTGAAGGAATTTGGCCAGAAAACTGAAGCCCTGTGATTTCTCTGCCGAGTTTTCTTTGTCAAGGATATTTTCATTGTATAGAATGGATGAAAAGTCCCTCTGAGTGCCTAGCAAAATGGCAAACTGAAGGTCTGGATGTGTGGGTAGCGAAGGTGGGAGAGAAGGCACAGAGTCAACTCTGTTTTTGTTTGTTTGTTTGTTTGTTTTTTTCCCCTGAGATGGTTTCTCTGTCTAGCCTTGGATGTCCTGCAACTTGCTCTGTAGACCAGGCTGGCCCCAAACCCTTAGAAATCTGTCTACCTCTACTTCCTGAGTGTTTGGATTAAAAGTGTGTGCTACCACTTTCTGGCTGAGTTTACTCTTAATTATGTCAAACAAGCCTATCACTTTCAGGAACGATCCTTGGCTAGCCATTTCCATCAGATTCTTCAGTTCTCTCTTTGAAGCATGTGGCTGTTTGGAGGTCAGCCAAACAGAAAAGGGCCATGATCATTTCATTCATGTGTGCTTGCGAATCCCAATCTCCTAATTATTCAATTAGAAGGAAGAAACAGTGCGTTTAATACAGTCAACTTCTCCTTCAGACTGGAAGACTTCTTCAATGTTAAGTGGTTACTAAATGAGAATTATTTCCCTTTAGACCTGTGTTACACATTTAAGCCTTTGTTCTTTAAGCTGCATTTCCATAATTATAATTAATTTTCCTCTGCTCTCTGGTTTTCCCAATTGTCTTTCATACTCTGTTCCTAATGTATGCAGAGATTGATAGAAAGATGAGATGCTTTTCACCAGTAGACTTTGCGTTGTTCTAGGGCACCATAATTATTTAATTTAGTTACACAAACGATCTGGAGTTTTTCCGTAGACCACTGTAATAATTATTAGTGATTGCATTTGTAATCATGGAAGCCTCTTATCTCCCATCTGTCAAAACAAAGATGAAAAACTGCAGTTTGTCCCTTTATAATGTGTAAATGAAAAGTCATCCCAACAGACATGCAATGTGGATGTGTTTGTATTAGAGCTCATTCCTTTCAGCAAATATGTTTGTGGTAATTACCAAATGTAAGCTGTCAAATTCAAAGGGATACTCGGATTTTTATTTAAATAATGAGAACTAGCTTAATCTGTGTTCGTAACCATACCTCCTATGTATATGCTGACCACTCCAACAGTGAGTTTATTCCTAACTGAGCTCTTCTCCTGGCCAGCATATTGATACTCCCGAGTGCCTGTTTCACATTCAAGATGATGTACTCCAGCTCTGGGATTCACCATTCTAGAGAAGAACTTCCTCCTTTCCTGGTACCTGTCTGTCTTGGCAGCTTTATCCTGCCCTTCTCTTCATATGCCTTAGCTTCATTAACCTTTGTTATTCTTACCTACAAAGCTCCTCCTTTCTCTATTTAGCCATCTATTTTCCTTCCTTCCTTTCTTCCTTCCTTCCTTCCTTCCTTCCTTCCTTCCCCTCTCCTCTTTCATTCCTTTTTTTCTTTCATGTTTATGTGTGTGTGGCATGCACATATGTGTGTGTGTGTTTGTGTGTGTTGGTTAGCAGTTGACATTCAGTGCCTTCCTTGATTACTCTGCACCTTACCAATGCAGAGTCTCTTGCTGAACCTGGAGCTCACTGATTTGGCTGGTCTAGCCAGTCAGCTTGCCTTTGGGGGAATCTTCTGCCTCCCAAATGCTGCTATTATGGGCTGGCTGCCACATCCATCCAGCTTTTATATGAGTGTTGGAGATCCAGACTCTAGTCCCAACAAAACACCACAGAAAGAGTTTTCTCATTTTATTTAACAGGGAGATAAGAACTGTCTGCTATTTCATGTTTCTGCACTATGGTGAGTTTACCTTTTATCTTTATGCCATACAATAAATATATGGTTCTGTGATTATAGACTCACTTTACTTCATTCACACGTTTGCTATGGGAAACCCAGGAGAGACCTTTAAGTCACTCTTTTCAGAAAGGAGTGTCACTTCCAAGAACCCCAGTGTACTTTATTATTGCAGACGTGAAGTGACTCCAAATGAGCCAGGGCAAAATGATTTCTGTGAGAACGTCTTAGGCCAAAAAATGATTTCTCTGATTTCTGGGAGAACTTCTTAGGCTGTTCAAATTCATTTAGTAATGCTTCCTAGAGCTCCCATGTTCATTCAATTCAGAAGCTGGAGTTTTTCTCATTAAAATAGCACTATTAATAAAGGCACTTAACTGAGGTATTTTGCATGACATTAAAATTCTTCGTCATGTGAGTCTTCCATGAGCTTGACTGTGGTGTAATTCTTACAGCAGACAGCATGGTACAGACCTTCCTGAGACTGCTGCACAAAGAAGGCCTGGATGACCGGAAGCACAGGCTTCCCTCAGAGTAAAGACGACACACTTTTATATTAACTGTACAAAAAAGGAGAATGCACCAGGTGGTGGTGGTACACGCCTGTAGAACCAGCACTTTCAAGGCTGAGGCCGGTGAATCTCTGTGAGTTTGAGGCTAGCCTGGTCTACCTTGTGAGTTCCAGGACAACCAAGGCTACACAGAGAAACTTTGTCTCCAAAACAAAACAAAACAGCAACAACAAAACCAAAAAAAAAAAAAAAAAAAAAAAAAAAAAAAATGCTCCCATCTGTGTCTGAAATCTAAGGATCTCAAGGAATGTGAGACCACAGTTTAGGAACAGCAAGTTTGCCCTGAGAAAACAGAACCCATTGGGTTGAATAAGGGTAGAATTTGTTTGTTCAATTATATTTATATGTTGTCACAACTTTGCCTGTTTTATAAAGGATAATGGCTTATGTTCAATTAAAAGAACACATTGTTTCCACTTTCCATGCCAACTTGAAATTGAGCATCAATGTCCATTAGAGCATCACTGTTGTCTGGAGTGGTGCCAGCATCAGGTTTCCTGGCATTGTGTTAGGCTGAGAAGAAGCTTATTTCAGCCAACATTTATAAAATGTGCTTTCAGCCAAAGGATCCCAACCAGGGCAGTGGTCTGGAATCACCTGGGGAAACAAAGCAAAAAACAAAATAAAAAAGGTTCCTAGGTCCCTGCCTAGAGGTTTTGCTGTTACTAATCTGGTGTATAGCTGGGGGATGAGGAATTGTCAGGGTTGCCCAGGTTATTCCGGGAGGGGGTGTTGCTCATTCAATTCTAGGCTGAATATCTCAGATCTATATGTATTATCTCAATAGTGCTATGTATGTATGTATGTATGTATGTATGTATGTATGTATGTATTTATTTATGTTTGGAGACAGAGTTTCTGTGTGTAGCCCTGGTTGTCCTGGAGCTTACTATGTAAGCCAGGCTGGCCTCGAACTCAAGAGAGATCCTCCTGCCTCTGCCTCCAGAGTGCTGGGGTTAAAGTCATGCACCACCACTGCCTGGTTCTCTCTCTTCTTTTTGCTGTAGCTGAGATTTCAAGCACAATGTTGAATGAAAGTGGAGAGTCACACTTCTGTCTCAATCCTGAATCTAAATTGGAAATGATCACCCCCTCCCATCTATTGATTATTAGGTTTGTTGTGAGAAGCAGTTCTCATGTTAAGAAGTGTTCCTTTTATTGCTAGTTTCTTCAGGACTTATTATTAAAGAATGATGAACTTTTTCAAACAGGGCTCTTTCTGTAACTGTTCAGGTGATCATGAAATTTCTTTCCTTAAGGCCATTTATGAATTATAATACATTTATTGATTTGTGTATGCTGAACCCATCTTGTGTCTTTGGAATGAAACTGTCATGATATATGATCTCAATTTATTGAATTTGGCTAATAAGAATTTTATTTAGAATTTTTGTATCTTTGTTCATGAAAGAAATTGGTTTATAGTTTTCTTCTCCCTCTGCCACCCCCCCCCCACCGTGTGTGTGTGTGTGTGTGTGTGTGTGTGAGTGTGTGACCTTATCTGTGTTTAGCATCAAGGTAATACTGGCATGCTCACTTGGTAAGATGGGTGTGATAGTGCCCCTTCCCTTTCTTGTGAAACAATATGATCTTAGCAATCTTCCTTACAGAATGCACAGATTGCATGGTAGCGAATCCATCTGGTCTTGGGCTTTTTTGGGGGGATGGGGTGGGGAGGCTTATTTTATTGCTGCTTCAATCTTGCTGCTTAAAAATCCATTTGTTATTTATATCTTGTTGATTTAAATTTGTCTAGGTCTGTACATTTCTTCTAGCTCTTCCTCCAGTTTTTTTTTTTTTCTTTTTTTCTTTTTTAAGTTTCTTTTACCTGGGGTCTGCTGAAGTGCGTGGGGAAGAGGGTGTTAGGGGACCCTTCTGACTCATGTATTTCCGGTGGTTTATTCTGGCTGATGCCTCCTTAGCTGCCTTTACCTTTGCAGTTTCTCTCCTTTGTGTACTAGAGGTCTCTTCTGGCCATCCTTATTAGCCTTGCAGTTTCTGTGCTGAGCAGATTCTCTTGCCCTCATGAGACTCCCAGTTTGTACCACTGAAGTGGCTGATATTTTAGCTGGGGCTATCTCCCAAGTGCAGTGGGAAAGTGGGAAGCAACATGGTGTTGAGCTCTGCACAGGCAGATTGCATTTCTGCTCTCTCTGGCTCCCTAGCAGATAGCCTGGCAGATAGGTGGCTCTAGAGTTTTATCTACCTACTGAACCCAGGCTTGGGACCTAGGGCTCTCAAACTCCAGTGAGATTCTTAGTTGATGAAATTTGCTCCAGGTTGCTGGGGGCAAGGTTATGTGCTGAGCATCATTCAACCAAGTAGGATTTAGTTAATTCTAAAGGCCAACAAGCTGCTGTTCCAACCCTCTGGCCTTCATGATCTGAGCTAAATATTCCGACAGGCTATGTATGTTTTCAGTAGGATAAACCTTGCAAGAGCTTACATTTTCTGATGATCAGATTGGCTTCTTTACAGAACTGGAACATAGAGACATAAAGTGAATTTTACACCAAACTGTTTTAGATGATCTGTATATGAAAAGGTGAGCAAGGAATCTTGAGTAGCCTAGGTCTATGGGTCTGAGCATTGGCTCTGGCTTATCCTTCACTGACTGCAGGAGAATTCAGTGCTGTGGGACTATCCTTGTTTAGCCTTACAGTATGTACTCTTGCTTGAGCCATGTGAATCTACTTGGGAAATAATGCTTTCATGTCTCCTATTTTGGTCTTGAGTTACATTTTTGATTCCTTATCCCTTTGCCATTTGTAACATATAAATCCATGCAGATAATTAATGTCCAGTACTGTAGTCTCCATGTTGCTGTAGTCCCTATGTTACTAGTAATATACAGTTTTCTTGGCCAGTTTTGTGTCTTTGTAGCTAAGAAAATGATAATGTACTCTCAGTGTGGGGCAGTGTTCTGAGATTTACAAGTAGATTTCATTATCTGATAATTTATAGCTTGGAGTGCTGACCCATGAGTAGGAAGGATGCTTGTGGGATAAACATTTTAAAGTCACTGCTCTGTAAAACTACAGATGCATAGCTTCTGTCAGAGATGGCTCTTGGAAGCAGGTGCTTTCTGTGTCTATGAGAATAAGTGTTCTGATCCTCCTGAGTTATATTGGTCAGTGACGGTTGTTTTCCAGGGACAAACACCTGATGTCAATTTCTTAGCTGGTAGCCAGTGTTGGAGATGTCTTTTACAGTATTTGCTCTCGCTTGAGCCATGTGAATCTACCTGGGAAATAATGCTTTCATATGTCTCCTATTTTGGTCTTGAGTTATATTTTCGATTCCTTCTCCCTTTGCCCTTTCTAATAGTAAACCCCTGCAGATAATTAATGTCCAGCAACTGTAGTCCCCATATTGCTGTAGTCCCTATGTTACTAGTAATATAGTTTCTCCTTGGCCAGAGAACATGTTCTCTGAATTATTTCTAAATTATATTAATAGGAAGGGGTAAGTGTTATTGGTTTTCTATTCTATAGTCATTAGTATTCATGAAAATGCAATCCTTTTCTCTTTTCTCCAAGGTCTTTAACAAAATTAGCCTTTGTAACCATTTTGTGCTAGTTGACTATCAATGTGGAGAACCAAATGAAGCAGAAAATTAAAATACTTTTGATGCTTTAACTTAATCATTAACCTAAACTTCAAAGCTACTTCTATCAATGGTAAGTTTATTGTTTTAGAAATTATTTCCTGGTGTCTTTCTTTAAAAAATTTTTTAAATAAAGATCTATTTTTGTTTTACTTATTTTATGTGTATGGGTGTTTGTGTGAATGTCTGTGTACCATGTGGATATAGGTGCCTGGTGCATTTGGAGCCCCCTGGGACTGGAGCCATGGACAGTTGTGAACGGATAGGTGGGTCCTGGGAATTGAACCTGTGTTCAAATTTAGGTAAAGTTAACACCAATAAATACCCTTAAGTTTTTAAAAAATTCTTTTATTCTTGAATTTTTTTATTTAAAAGGTTTATTTTATTTTTTACTTTATGTATACGTATGTCTCTACGTGTTAGGCAAAAGAGAGAATTAAATCCCCTGAAGCTAGAGTTACAGGTGGTTGTGAGCTGCCTAGTGTTGTGCTGGGACCTGAATTCATTTCTACAAGAGCAGCAAATGCTTTAGTTGATGAGCCATCCTACAAACCCCAAAGATTTTTATTTTTAAACTGGCCTATCTGTAGAAGAGAATACATGGAGGAGAAGAAAATCACCAAATATATAATTTAATTTTTCCAGTTTTGAAAGGTTCTATGTTTTTGCTTGTGTTATATAGCCCATGCTGACCTATAACTCACAGCGTTCTTCTTCAGCCTTCTGAATGCTAGGATTATAGGTGTGTATCACTAAGCTGAGCAAAATATTTATTTATTATTTAAAGTATGTGTGCACACACATGTGTGTACATGCACCACAGCTAATGTATCGAGGTCAGAGGATGACTTTTTTGAGACTCTTCTACTTTTATATGGGTTCCAAGGATTAAACTCAGGTCATTAAGCTGGCATTACTGGGTAGGAAGTGCCTTTTCCTGATAAGCCCACATTTGCCTGCTCAAGATTTTAGTTTTTGACTGACCTGCTTGTACAGGGAAAAAATGCTAAATGTGGACTCGATGTTAAGCTTCCTAAATCCAACCGAGTTCTTAGGATTGGAAAAGGCTTCATATGGGCAAGGCCTTAGAAAGGCCTTTTGATTGACCTAGAATTTTCCTGTTGCCATCTTGAAGTTATGTTCTATGTGTGGGGTGGACCCATGTTTTTGTTTTATAGCAGAACAGCAGATTAATGTATCTGGTTCTGCTTGTAGTACTACATACCAGGCTGGGAACTTCACACCTGTTACTGTAGGCACTGTTGTGGATATGGAAATTGAAGCTTATGGTGATTTAAAATAATCGGGCTATGTTGCTGACCTGCCTGGTAGAACCCAGTTCTTTCCAGTTCCATATCCCATGGTTTTGCTTTATATCCTTTAGCTCCTCCCATGAGTGCTTAGTTTTTTCTTGTTTAGAGCTGCCCATGCTTTCTCTGTCCTTTTGTGGTACTACAGGTCTCTGTCAGAAACCCCTGGGCTGAGATATTTGGAAAGTGTCAATAAACAAATCAGTTTGGTTCCAAGGGAATGCTGTAGCCTCCATTACTCTTGCCTTTGGTTTATAGAGGCTTGTCTGTGGTCCTTCTCTTAAGTGACTCTACAAGCTGCAATGGTCCTATCCTTTCAGTTCGGCTGTCATCCCTTGGAGCCTAGAACTCTCTTTATGTCCCAGTCTTCCTGAGAATGGAGGAAATATCTGGATCTGAGTTCTGGTGGAATATTTTCGATCCTGACCACAATCTGATCTGGGGGAGCGGGCATAAGTCAACAAAGCAGTCATTGTCTCTCACTGCCCTTACTGCTGCTGTGTTCCATCTTCCTGTCATGGTGTCATTTGGAAGGACAGAAAATGAATTAACAGGAGGAGAAAATAAATTGAGGAAAAGGTGAAGTGTTGTGATGTAGAGGAAAGACACTGCCTAAAACATTGTGATATGTAAAAACTCTCTTTGAACAAAGCAATTGGTTAGGGAGGGAGTCTCGTTTTCTCCTCAGAAGGGTCTTTTAGGGTAGGGATTTAGAAGCTGCACTGGGACTATGAGCTGTGACATGTTGAAAATTATTATTAAAAGAGTCAGGTGCTTCCTTTCTTTGGTTTACTTGTAGAGAGGGCAATGTCCATAAGGAAACCCTTCTTTTAAAGGTCACATTTTGTTATAAAAATTATCTTCCACAGGCATCATGGACTGGGTTTTGTGAGGAGTGACCCTTACAGTCCTTTGGAAACATTTTGGCCCTCTGGGTACTCCCAGAGATTTGTTTTCTCAGAAGAGTCTGTGGTGAGCAGAAGGTTCTCAAGTTTGCTAGGGTTGGGGTGACCCCACTATTCTGAAACACTCTTAGAACTTGGACTTTCCTGGCTTGGTGAGACTTATAGAAAGGAGTGTGGCTAGTGTTGCCTGACCTGAACGTTTGTGGGTATTCTTCCTTCCTTCCTTCCTTCCTTCCTTCCTTCCTTCCTTCCTTCCTTTCTTTGAGATAGGATCTTGCTGTGGAGACCAGGCAGGCCTCAAATTCACAGGGATCTGGCTCCCTCTTTTCCTCCTGAGTGCTGGGATTAGCGTGCACCACCACAGCCAGCTTCTGGGGTGTTTCCAATGCCCTTTGTATTGAGGGAGACTGCTCATGTGTACAAGGCTTGGGCCCTAGCTGTAGAAGTCATAAAGTGGTGACTAGATCACATGAGCACTCACATCACCCAATAGGGGCCTAGTTTGAGGAAGTAAGCATTGTCGACTTCCCCTGAAACACACACCACATCTGGACCTTTCCTTTCTCTTTCTTCCTGGGCTGTCATGAGGTGAGGTGTGAGCTTTCCCTCTGCCGTACCACTTCTACATATGCTTCTCTCTTGCTGCAGGCTCAAAGGCAGTGGAGGCAGCTGACCATGGCTGAAACATCCGACTCTGAGCCAAAATAAACCTTTCCCCCTTTTAAGGTATTTTTGTCACAGCAGTGAAGAGCTAAGTAGTGCCTTCTCTACCCATCTTTCCTTCATGACATTATGCTTGTATAGCTCTTGGGATCCGTCTGCATGTTCAGCAGATAAATGTCTGTATTGTCTGTGTTATCAAACACAAGGCATTTGTGTTATGATGACTATTCATTCTCCTCCCCATTTTTTAACATACATATAACAGTCCTTGTTTGACTGGCAGTCAGCCAAGATGTTATGGGCAGTTAGTAGTATCATTTGCTTATCAATGGACTCAGAGATGTCAAGTTGGCACATTGGAAAAGTGGTCTTTTTGTTTTGTTTTGGTTTTTTGATACAAGGTTTCTCTTGTGTAGCTTTGTAGACCAGGCTGAGCTTGAAACTCACAGAGATTCTCCTGCCTCTGCCTCCTGAGTGCTGGGACTTAAGGCATGCACCGCCACCACAGGTGGTGTTTTAACTATGGGATATGATCAAGTTGGTTACTGGGATGTTTTTTAGCTTCAGTGCTGGAGAGTGCCAGCACTGAGGTTTTTCTGCCTAGCTTCCTTACCAGGTTTTCCAGTTCCTCCTCTGGGTGAAGGAGGAAAAGGACCTTCTACATTCCGGGGAAAGTTGCATCTCAATTGCTGTTCGGGCAAGTTTTGAAATTCTGACTCCTTTAAGTTCTGAGAATCTAATTAAAGTTTGAGCTCTTAGGGGAAGATTTATTTTAATATATGTCACTCTCAGCAGCCATTAGAGATCCCCATGTGCCTACCTGTCTCCAGCTAATTTATACTTACGAGAATGGATGGAAGATACCCAAGCAGTGGCTGTTGATTTACAGAGTCTGGCTGTTCTAATTTATATCTGTTTATGAGTTTAGTCTATATGTCAATAGAATCTTCACCTCTCTTAAGACATCACCAAGTGCATTTTCTGTGCTCAGTAAGCATGAATTCTGGATATCTTCCAGAACCTGTGAGTAAAATCCTGTGTTGGGTTCCAGTCACTTTCCTGGTTTGCTCGGGCTGAGACTTACCTTGAATTATATTGACACCTTCATCATTGCCAATGACAAGACTGTAAATTTTCACACTAACTTATAACTTTAAAATGGAACAGTCAATAAACAGCATTTCAGAACAACAATGAAGGCATTTTATTTTAAAGCCAAGCGTCTTGAGGGGGAGATCAATAAATCATCAATGAGACATCACTTTAAAGCAGCAGTTGGGCTGAACTGTGGAATGTAGCAAAATTAATATGGGTACTAATCAGCCTGTTTAGGGATTGAGATGCTTAGAAATGTGTAGCAATTAGTATTTATTGATGCATGTCAGGTTTTTAGTGTGGGGAAGTCCATGCTTATTTATTTGACAGGTATGAATGATGTGTAGGGTAATGTTCTGTCATGAGAATGTGTGATTCTATCTGTCCAGTGATGAGTAATGGCTGTCTAGCAAGCCCTCCTTTTCACTGTTCTCAGTGCCTGTTCAACAGCTGTTAGGTGGAAATATGCATCCCTCCAGGTCTTCATCTTTCTTTTGTGTAAGACGAACCTGAAAGTGCTCAACATTTTAATTAGCTAAGAAGCATAGTTATTTCTGAGCCATCTTAAGCTTTGGGGTACATCCTATGTTCAAAATTGTGGTTAAACACTGAACCCTATTGTTTTTCAGGATGCAATTTCAAGTAGAATAATAGTGATGATAATATTAGTATTCTAAACTCTTTATGGATAAGTTCTCACTGGAACATTTTGAAGTAGGGTATAGCAGCACACCAGTTGTGCGAATTAAGAAACCAAGGAGCAAAGAGGTTAAGTTATTTTTCTGGGCCACACAGCTAGTTTGTGGCAGGGAGGGTTTGTACACAGACAGACAACCTCTAAAATCTTCACTGCTATTTTGTGTAGTAATGTGTATGGATGCATGTTAGATTGAGTCTCGCAAGAAGTACATTCCAATAGGGTCTTTAAGAACATTTAAGAGTAGATAGTGAGATTTACTAACTTGGGGAGGCAACTTATAAATTGGGAAACAGGTGAATGGGAACTGATGTAGCAGCTTAGAGAACAGGATGGTGGTGGGGTGTGATGCAGTCTGGGCTGAATGACCCTAATGAGAAGGTAGTAGAAATTGGCTCTGTCCTGAGCATACTGGAGATATTAGGGGTCTCATGGGCCATAGGTAGGTAGGGTGAGTTGGAGTTAGGGAGAAAAAAGATGACAATAGGGGTTAGTCACTAGAAAGAATTCTGAGAGTAGAAGGGTTAATACTCAGCGTGGAGAGACTCGATTCAAATGTTTGAAAGCAAGACAATAACAAATTGCTTTTGAGCTACCAGCCTGTGATTCTGTCTAGCTATGTATCTCTTCAAAAAAGTTGATTAACTTTCAGATATATACTGTAGGGAAAACTGTACTATAATAATAGCCTGTTTGCTAAAAACTGGTTTTTTCAGACCCACTATTTACCTTGCTTATAGGGATGTGATTTTTTCCCCCCCTCAAGACAGAGACACAGTCTCCACTGAATAGACATTTTGAGACTAGCCTCTTTCCTTCTAAGTTGGAAACATTCCATTCATTCTGTGATCACTGCTATGGTTGTGTGGAATAAGAAAAAGCCTCAACAAATTGAATAAATGTGCTCTTGCCCAGACTGGAACAAAAGTAGCCTATGGTGCATAAGATGGCATGCAGATTATTTCTTAATGGGAGTGTTTGCCTCAGATGCAGTGATGTTTGCTTCCAAGAACGTGCACGCAGTCTCTGTGTGTGGCTCTATGTGTCTCTGTGTGTGCATGTTCATTTTCTGCATTCAGCCTGCGTCACTCCTATGGTAATCAGTGTCTCTCAGTGACCTCCGTAGGTGAGGAGGGTTTCTTTGATGGCTAAAGACCTACAGTTCCCAGACATTAAATGTGCATAATGCCCTCAGGGCGTTAAGCATAGCACTCACTAAGCATGCACGTTCATACACTAAGTAGCCACAGCGCCTGCATTCCCACAGTAACGGCAGCCACAGCAGATGCTTCCGCTGTGCCTATCTGCCTGCGCTGTTCACTTTGATAGAAACTTCTACAGTCATCTCATGGATTTATTTTCTCTCCATTATAAAGCCTGGACTGTGAAGATGTCATCATGCCATCAGGGGCAGCATGAGCCAAGTTCTTGGGGCTGTTAAGGATTTCTTTGCCTTCACTCCTCTTGGAGATGTGTATCAGAAAAAGGCTTTGCCTGTAGAGAAAAATTTTATTGCTTTGGCCAATAATGTGTAGCAATATCAAATTTAATGGCAGACCTTGAAGTATATAAAAACTTAAGTCCAGAAAAAGGTAAGATCCATGCTACTAGTTTTAAGGTAAGTTAATAGCTTAATAGTAAAAGGTGGCAAGCATTTCTGATTTTATTTTACATTTAGTTAAAGATTTATTTGACTGTTGATTGACATATTTGGGATACTATATTTTAATCTTAATTGAAAAGGCATTTTTGATTAGCTCAAAGTGTGTTTTTCTGTGTGAATGTATATTTGTATAATGGTAGATATACTTGATGACAAATTGTGCTTCATTGTAATAAAGTGCATCATTATAATAAAGTGGTGTATGAGAAAATAATTTTTAGCCTTGGGTTATAGTCAAGGACTATAAATCAAGGACACAGACATGTTAGAAATTTCATCTGTTTGATACTAACAGTAGGTTTTAATTTAAGTGTTGTCAAGTCCTTTTCACTTGGAATTATGATGAATAGAGTTCTATTTTTAACTTTCTACAATAATCTAAGGGGTGATTTCTAATATGTGTAAATTAAAGGCAGTCAGGCTAGGGAAAAGAATTAGCTTTATGAGATGAAATGTCATGAGTGCTGAGATAAAATGGAGGCAGAACCCATGTGTTATGTCTGGAGAACCTGTCAGCTCTGAGAGATGGAGGAAAACATTCTAAAGTATGAACTAGGAGTGGGGAATTTGAAATGTATGGAGACTGTTCTTGTGTTGGGAGAAAAGCTGTTGCCTGCTCAGACAGAACAAATATGTTGAGCAATGTCTTCTGAGCCCATCTTCAAGTTGAAATGCATGTGTCATCCAGATTACTGAGATGCATTGACTCAGATGTAACTTTCCTGAGCTAGTGCTCCGTTTAAGAGCCTGTCTGGAGCTTGTTGCTGGCCTCTGGGAGCTACTTCAGCCAGCTGTGCTCACACTGCCGGTCCTGGTGCTTGCTGTCTATTCGAAAACATACACAATACCATAGCTGATTTCCTCGGTACACCTGAATTTCTCAAATCTAAGAAAGAACCTTTATTCAGCTATCGAATAGGATTTTAGTTCACTTGACAGACAGGTCGTTACAATGATGCCCATGTAAAGTTGTCTGTTCATGTTTTCAGGAAATTTCTTGCTTTGCAGAGTGTAGGAATGAGTGGCTTTGTATAACATCCTGCTGGGATTATGTAGTTGATACTGCTATGGAAGTACTGAAAGTGACTTCTGTTACTCCCACCACATAAAGTAATCTCTAAGATTGAAGTCTAGAGAAACTCTAATTCCTAAATGTTACAGAAGTTTGAGTTATTTTTTTCCAGTTACATAAACTCTAAGAGATAATATGAGGTGTTATTTCAGTCTAGGTGTTCTCACAGATACATAGTCTTAAGATTTCTTTTTTTTTAATTAAGCTTTTTGATGTGTTATATAATAGGTTTTCTTTGATTTATTTTGATAATTTATCTTTGTTGAAAAAAAAAATCTTCACTGACTCCATCCTGCTTTAAAATTTCCTCTGTTGGTAACAAGGCCTTCTTTGAAGAACTATTTCTTATAAATTCCAGAGCAGTTTTAACAAGGATCTTCTAGGTTATATAAAGTTGGTAACACTGACAGAGACCAAATTCTATTCAAGTCTAAGTTATATTATTAAATAGTGACCCCAGTGGAAGTGACTCAGTTGATGGGGTACAAAGGTGAGGAATTTTCATTTACAGGTAGAAAGATCAAAGAGACACTGAGTTTTGGTGGAAGAACTTTTTTATTAAATGTAAAATGCATGTTTGTACATTTGTATTTATAAGCATATCTGTTTTATATTTCCATGTTTTATATAAATACATTTGTATTTAGTATGCTTAGAAAATTATTCTTTTATGAGCCTCAGATTTTGGTTTAATGAACTACATCTCCAAGCCGGAGAATCATCCTAATTATTTTCAAACAGTGTAGAGAGAAGATAGGGCTTCATTGTAATATAGAGTCAGAAAGGGAGCAAGCTTGAGGTGTACAGCTTCTGTGTTTATAACCACAAGATGACTTTGAACTTGAACTTCTTTTAGTAACAAGACAACACCCTTGTGGGGTGATTAAGAGGGTTATGGTGCAATATCTAAAAATACTTGGAAAAGGACTGTAGACACAGAAGACAATTTACTTAGAAATAGGGATAATGGGCAACTGGGGAGATGAGAAGTTTCAGTTGGCAAAGGTGCCTGCTGCCAAGCTTGACAATGTGAGTTTGATCTCCAAAACCCACATGGTCGAAGGAGAGAAGCAATTCCTGGACCTTCTACTCATATACTGTGTCGAATGTGTGTGTGCGCGCGCGCGCGCGTACACACACACACACACACACACACACACACACACACACAAACACACACACACAGGGGGGGTTGTTAAAGTAAGAAGGATAATGTACATTTCATTTACTTTAACTGAAAGGAAACCATATTCGTCCTGGGGATGCCAAAATGCCAAAAGCACTTTGACCTAGAACTTGGTCTGGTAATTTTCTCTGTGGCTCAGCAGCCTGCCTGCCTGCAGTGTGTACTCTGTGTAGCAGGCCTATGGAGGGGCAGATGCAGTATAGGAACAAGTCCCAGATTTCTGGAGTCAGAAGAAACCATAGCACTGTTAACTCTTTCATAAAGAGATACAATAGGCACAGATGCTACACAAATTTTTCTTCTAAACACGCAGAACAGATATTCAGCTATATCTGAGTCCTCCAATTCCTATCATGGCTGGACCTGCCCTTTTCACTTGTACCAACTGTTGATGTTTTAGGAGATGCAAATTACTTTAATATTTGCGATGTCACTTATGTTAGTACCATTTAGGTTCTTAGCACAAGACTGCTATGTAGAGAATTCTTGAAAATTATTTGTTATTATTACCAGTAGGATGTGTGTGTCTATGTGTGTGAGTGCTGGTGTGTGTGCATGCCATAGCACACATGTGGCTCTAGAGGACAACTTTCAGGAGTTGGGCCTCTCCTGCCATTTTCTGGGACCCAGGGATTGCATCGAGGTTGTCAGGTCCTCAAGTGAGCCTCTTTACATGCTGAGCCATCTCACTAGCCCATTTTCCCTCTTAAATATTGTTGTTGTCTTGCAGACTTATTAACTGATAATAGTGAATCTGTACAATCAATAGTAACATGGTGAGTATTTGAAAAGGTACTGGTTAGGGATATGAAGATGCATAAAGTTGTTTGCTCCTTACAGTGAGCCCTGATTTAGTACACAAACATGCTCATGGTCCTGCAATAGAGGGAGACTTTCTCACAGGTACTTGAATGTGGAAAAGTCAACATGGGATTTTTGGGGATGATGCTTGGCTGAGTTTTAAAGAATAAGGAAAACTACAGCAGGTGGAGAGCAAGGGCTGAAGTTTAAGGAATGGGAAAAGCCAGGTATCAGAATAAAGATGCACACATAGATTCTAGTTTTAGAAAAAATTCTAAAAGCATTTTAGAGCCTATCTTAATTAGGGTTACTATCCCTGTGATGAAATGTCACAACCAAAAGCAAGTTACAGAGGAAAGGATTTATTTGGCTTATACTTCCATACTGTAGTACATCACTGAAGGAAGTTAGGAACTTAGACAGGCCCAAATCCAGGAGGCAGGAGCTGATGCAGAGGCCTTGGTGGGATGCTGCTTACTGGCTTGTGCCCTCTAGCTTGCTCAGCCAAGACCTCTAGCTGAGGGATGGCATGACCCACAGTGGGCTGGGCCCTCTCCCACCAATCAGTAATTAAGAAAATGCCCTATAGACCTTATGGAAGCATGTTCTTATTTGGAGTCCCCTCCTCTCAGATGATATTAGCTTGTGTCACATTGACTTAAAACTTTGCAGCACAGAGCCTGATGGTGGGTGGAGTTGGAAACTAGCAGGCTTCCTCTGGAGTTTAAGGAGTAGCCAAGGCCAGGTATCAGAATAAAGACCCAGTAACCTGGGTGAGGAATTTAGATGACTTATTTATTTATTTAGTAACATAAGGTTTTGAGCTAAGGAGAGATTAATCAGTTTAGTTCTTTAAATTTTGAAATTTGGTCTCAATCTAGTATCAATGCCACTATGTAGCCAAGGCTAATCTTGAACCCCTGATCTTGCTGCTTTACTGCCCAACTTCTGGGATGAGAAGCATGCACCACCATGTGTATGTAGATCCTAATTTTAGAAAGAATTCTGAAAGCAATTTAGAGTGGGAGGAAGGACAGGATGGAGACAGCTGTCCTCTAGAGTTTTCTAGCTCTATTATCTCTGGTAAGGTTACACTGGGCTTTCATCAATATTGATCTAGAATAAGATGGCTGCTAAGACAGTTAACACTTATGCTCTAAGTTTGTGACTTACCTGTTGAACAGAATCCTACCTAATTATGGGTATCCCTGTTCTTTTTACCATGATGATAGGGGAGGAGCAGCCAAGATAATACCTCATCTGGTTGTGGTATTTTGTTTGAGTGTTAATCCCATTGGCTATAAAAATCCATCTCAAATAACACTAGGATAAGAAGATCAGGGCAAATTCTTGGTGTTTTTGGAATGTGGCTGTTTCCTTATTCAGTGAAGATGCTGCTTACATATCATGTATTTTATTCCATCCTACAAACCTATTAGTCTATTTCAGAGCCATCTATGGGACAAATTCTTCTTGTTTGCTCTCTCTCCCTCCCTCTCCCCCCCATGTGTGTTCTGTTATGGGTGTGGGTCACAGCACTTATGGAGGTCAGAGGACAACTCTGAGCAGCCAATAAACAGGGTCACTCTTGGTGAATTGTGAACACCAGCCTAGCTGGTCCAAAAGCTTCTGGATGGTTCTCTGTTTCTACCTCACATGTTCCACATCTGAATTTATACATAGGTTCTGGGGTTTGAGCTCAGATCATCATCATTTCATGGCAGGCACGCTTACCACTAAGTCATCTTCTTTCTCTTAGTAAACAAAGAAAAAACATTTTTTATTTCATGTGCTTCTTTTCTAGCTGAATTTTACAACTGCCTATCCAGTTCTGTATGTAATCCAGTTGTTTTTTTTATTGTTTTTATTATTTTCTTAGAGTTGAATTTATCTGGAGGAGGTGCAACCTGTGGACATTGTCGTCTCCTTTTCAGGAAATTTATATTTTGGAAATTTCAGGAAAATCATAGGATTTTGGTTCTATCTTTCTCTTCCTTGTCTCCCTTTCTTTCTATGGCTAGCCTAGAATTCCCTATGTAAACCAGGCTAGCCTTAGACTCATGGAAGCCCTTCTGAGATCTGAAATTATAGGTGTGATCCACCACCAAGTGTGGTTAAATCTTCTCTTCTGTAAGCAAAGATTTAGTGTCTTTTCCAGGTAGGTCAGCCAAATTTATTGCTTCATTTATTTTTATGGTGTCTAGTTGACTTTGCAAGTAGCCCCTGCAAATGATATTTTCTTAAATATGTACACATTTATTTATTTATTCATTTATTCACTTAATATGTGTACAGAGCGGGTAACAGAACACAGGCTTTCCTCTTGTCACCCTTCCTAGAAACCTTTTTAGCTCAGTACCTCTAGAGGGCTTTAGTGTTAATTTCCTATGTCTACATGTTATACTTGGTTTCCTAGCCTTTGATATTTTTCATATGGCAGATGAGTTTTTTTTTTTGTTTTTTGTTTTTTTTTTTTTCCGTTTGAACTGCTTCCACAAGCCCTCTGCCACTTCACTGGCCGCCACACTCCTGTGACATCACTGGCTGCCACGCTCCTCTGTGTTTTCACTGGCCACCATACTCCTGTGAATTCACTGGCCGCCACACTCCCCTGTGACTTCACTGGCCGCCATACTCCTGTGACTTCATTGGCCGCCATGCCCCTTCTGTGATTTCACTGGCCACCATACTCCTCTGTGAGTTTTCTGGCCACCTTTCTGTCATTTGAACACTTCACTTTAACCCTCATTGCTGTGCTGGGATTGAGCCAGGCTCTGCAGCCTGCTGAGGGATCTGCTGAATGCTCAGGTGTGCCTCACTCATGCCTCTATCTCCTGCTCTGCCAACTAGAACCCTTGGTCTAATGCATCTAGTGGCCATAGCATTCTATTTGCCTCTTTAAAATCCTCCTATAATCACTTAGTATGTTTTCCATCCTTCTGTGCTCACATTTTTTTCCCCCTGTGTTTTGATCACAGGCTGATTTATTTAATTTCAAGAGACAGAGTTTACATCACTGTGACATTTGCGTACATCTTATGACTATATAAATGCGCACAGAGCAAAGTAACTAGCTAAACTACTTAAGAATACTCCCTTAGAGGATGGCATGTAAGGAAAAGGATGGATTTGGGGGCTTTCTACAGCAAATGATAAATCAAGTTCATTAAATAAAAGTCCTAACTTTAAATTTGATGAGTGGCACTCTTCATGATACTTCTGTGAAGTAGGCGTTGTTGTTATGTGTTTCTGAGATAACAGACCTTCAGGCACACAGAGAGTGAACTTGCATTTGCAATAGGCCAGGCTGTAATTGGTAGAGCTGGCACCTTAATCCTGTTGCCTGGCTTTGGAGCCTGGGTTTCCAGTCACTTTCCTGTCTTAGGGATGCTGCCGCTTTGTTGGAGGTGCTTCCATAGACAGGTGAGAGCCATTGGTTGTCCTCTCTGTAAAAACTTCCCTTTTCTTTTTTTGTGGTTTAAGGTGTGATCATTTATTTTTTCCTCTTAAAGACTTCATTTTGATGGGACTCAGAAGTAGAAGCTCTCAGTACAGTCTGGGTTTCTTGGCCATCTGTTTCTGGTGTTTTTCTTTGGCTTCCTTCATTCTCCGGGCTAAAAGTCTGACATGTCATTCATCCTTCTCCTTAGTTTTTCTTAGTGAATGCACTAAGAAAATGCAATATGTTGGCATTTGTGTTGCAGGACACATGGAGTAACTAAATGCTGAATTATGGGCGCTTTGGTCCTGGGCTTCTCATATTCTTTATTTAAGGGCCTTCTGACAACATATGGCAGGCATCATCTTTAGAGAGGTTGAAGAGCTTTTGGATCCTGCTTGCTCTTTTAGGCCATAACCACCAAGACACAGAAGCATCTGTCCATTTTTACCTATTTAAAAACAATAATCAAGTTGAGCTGAGAGTAGTGGCATATGAGTTAATCCCAGCACTTGTTAGGCAGAAGCAGGCAGATTCTGAATCAGAGGCCAGCGAATTCTAGGACAGTCAGGGCTATATTCAGAGACCATGTCTCAGGAAAACAAACAATAACCAAGATGAGAACATTCAGATTGGCATCCACAATGCATCTTTAAATAGGCTTGCATTTCCTCTCTCCAGTTCTTGGTCTGTAACAAGAGTGTCCCTTACTTAAGAGCAGGCACACTCTGCCATGGGTCAAGACACCTTGTTTCATGGAAAAACCTTGTTTGTCCTTTCCACCACTGATCAGACCAGACACCCTCCCACCTTCTTCACCAAGATCCTCAACAGATACTTTTGTGGCTGTGCGCTTCTCTGGGAAGTATGAAGCTTTCATTCATCTGACTGTGAAGGAGATATGCAAGCTTCACCTTTACATGGATGACCACTTAGGAGTCGCCACGAGAAAGAGCTCTCTACGATCTTGTTAAAGACACCTCTGTTTTTTAATTTGGATGCCTTCTTCACTACCACCATGGGCATGTTTGACATTCTTTAGAATAAGTGCTCTAGTTAGTGAGAACTCCCTGAATTGGAAATAGGAAGGCAGATAGCAGGTTGCATTGAGATGTAGAATGAGTGGGATGTGAGTTTTTGGTATGCCCCTGAGGACTTTGGCTGACTTTAAGGGACAAAAGGGAAGATGGCAAGCTTTGGAATAAATGGCTGATATCAAAGCAGTACTTCAGGAAACACATTCTGCAAGTACAGGGAGGAGCAGAGGCAGAAGCTGGAGGAAGGATCCTGAAGTTGACTGTAGAAATTGGTCTGGGTATATCAAGGCCACGAACCCTAGTCATTGAAGCATTGACAAATGATCCATTACTTCTCTAATTACAGTCAGCAGAATAGGAGCTCCTGTGAGTGAGCTAGAGTTAGTTACTCCAGCTGTCACTTTGAAGAATGGTAAATGATTGCTTCTATTGATGTGTTTAATAACTACATCATGGTTATAGATGTGCATGACAAGGTTTTTGCCAAATCCAGTGACCTGTTGCTTCTTGTTTTCCTTTAAGATTGATGAATTGTCTGTTTATCCAGGGAATATGTACAAAGAGAAAACTAGAGAGATCAGCTAAGCAGGCCTGTCTCATCTGTACTAAAGTACAGGTTCAGAAATCAGTAGAGAAGTGAAGTAACAGTGAGGGCGGCTGTGAAGGGACCTCTCTGACATTTGTTCACTTGATTTCTTTTCAAACCTTTTCCTCTAAGGTCATCACCTTCATGCATCTCTTTAATTCAATATTGTACTCCAAATACCTGAAGTTGTACCTCGTTAACTAGGGAAGTAAGTAAGGGAAGACAGTGATAGGCAGAAGAGTAAGAAGCAGTGTACATGGTGCAATGGTTCTTCTGGAGAGGAGTCATGGCTCATACTGATTTACCATTTAATTTTCAAAATAATGAAAAATTGGCCAGACCTCTCTTTATTTGAGTGTATCCTAGTTGGAGTCATCCTCAACTCCTTTCAGTATAATCTGGTTAAATTCTTAAAAGCCTGTTTCTTCTCAGAGAAGCAGTGAATAAAAGCAAACCATGCACAAGGGATAAAGGGAAAATGTGATAGAGACTGAAGTCACTTCATCTGCTCATGCCTGCATGTCTCTCTGCTTTCTGTCGCCTTTTCACCAATTCTCTCAATCTATATATTCTTTTGTCATAAAAGTAAAACTTATGACATCTGGCTTATAAAACTAAATGAAAATGTGATGAAACACCATGACCAAGGTGATTCTTATGAAAGAAATCATTTAATTGGGGCCTTGCTTGCAGTTTTAGCTGATTAATTAGTTCACGATCATCATGGTGGGGAGCAGGCAGGTATGGTGCTGGAGCAGTAGCTGAGTGCTTTACATCCTGATCCACAGACAGTGGGGAGGAGAGAGAGGGAGGGGTAGAGGGCGAGGAGGAGGGAGAGGGTAGCCCCTCAAAGCCGATTCCCAATGACACACCTCTTGCAGCAAGCCCACACATACTCCAAAAATGCAATACCTCCTAGTCCTACTCAAACAGTTCTGCTAACTGGGGGCCAAGCATTCAAACTTATGATTCAGTTTGGAGTGTGTGTGTTCAGTCTCGTTCAAATCACCACAGCAACAATCTGATGAAATCTGAGTTTATAACTGTTGCTATAGTGTTACATCCTGTGTGTGTCTGGGGTGGTTGTGGGGAGAACACTGTCGTGGAGTTGAAACTCAGGGGCTCATGCAGGCTAAGTGAGCACTCTTCCTGGCCCAGTGCTTAGTACATAGTCCTTTAAAAAATGTCCTCTCTGTACACCAGCAACACAAACTGTTGCTTTTAGCATTTGTCCAATGGGTTTATAGGCTTTGTCTATGTTTCATCTCTTCTCTTAGTTTTGACAACCAACATCAGGTTTCTACTCGTGTGTCTTCATTGAGCCTCCTCAGGTACTTCTTCATTTTTGTACCTTTGGTGTAAACCAAACCAGAAATAAGTCAAGATGTGAGGGAGGTAGGAAAAACCTCCAAGGAAGCTGTAAATTTAAGCCTTAGCTGAATTTAATTAACACATGGGATATTACTTAGGATATATAGATTGTTCCCTCAGTTCTAAAAATCCTGCTTTTTCCACAACACTCTCCACGAGGAGAGTCAACATCTGACCATTTGTACCAACTACTCTCATGTGAAGTCTTTGTAATCCACAAGTTATTCTTAGTAACTTATTCACCTACTGTATAAACTAAACACAGGTAACCTTGTCAAAGCTAATATTTTTAAGATCTGCTATAGATGAATGGGGCAACTGTTTATTTAAAAACACAAGGGGAGCAGACTAGAAAATAGTTTTAACAGTGCATTTGGATAGGATTGGGCATGTTCAGGGTGGTGGACTTTTACCACGATGCTTTCAAAGGTGAAATGAAGGCTGGAGATGTAACTCAGTGGTAGAACACTTGCTTAATGTTCAAGTCCTCAGGTTCCAATTGCAGTACTGAGAAAATTAAGTAAATGAGAAACAGGTTATACTGCTTTATCAGGTTGACAAGAGATTTTTAAAAAGTGACAACGTCAGCAAAGATATGGGGAAATGGGAGCTTGTATATGCTGGATTAGAATCATTTTTCTGGAGAGAAGTTTGAAAGGCAATATAAATGGATTCTTAATTGGTCTAAGTAATAAAAACCCAGAATCAGTTATAGAGGAAAATGCTGAGAGATCAGATGGAAGGAGCAAGTCACAGCCACACCTTACCTCCTAGTGTCTCAGCAGACGAGAGAGAGAGATCCTATTTCTGCCTGCTTATATCCTCTCTCTGTGAGCCATCTCCTTCCTGTGTGTCTGTACAGACCTCCAGACATCCATGGATAGCTAGTGGCAAGATCCATTCTCTGACCTTCAGACAGGCTTTATTTGTACAAGTGAGATATCACCACAAGGCACGCCTTTGGTCCAACAGTTCTAGGTCTGCCAATTTGTCCTTTAAAAGTACTTGCATACTTCTAGGAAGATATATTGAGGAGGTTAATTGAAATGAGTTTTTGTAATAGCAAGAACAGGGTAATAACTTTAATGGACAACGGATTTTTAAAAGTGGCAACACATTCATACCATAGAAAGTAATGCAGCACCCAGTGTTGGTGGCGCATGCCTTTAATCTCAGCAGTAGGGAGGTAGAGGTAGGCGAATCTCAGTGAGTTGGAGACCAGCCTGGTTTACAGAGTGAGTTCTAGGACAGGTTCCAAAGCTAGAGAGAAACCCTTTCTTGAACAACCAAGAGAATGGAAGAAAGAAAGGAAAGAAAGAAAGAAAGAACGAAAGAAAGAAAGAAAGAAAGAAAGAAAGAGAAGCCCCTGGAGTTAATGCTGGTTATCTTTTATCATGGACCTTTTTTATGATGTTTCTTCATACTTCTTTATACATATAATTAAGATATGCTACATTTATAATCATTATGACTAAACATTTTAAAGATTCATCACACAAAAAGAACAATCTCTTCCCAGCTCACAGGTCTGCTTGGTTAGGCCAGCATGATGCTGAGGCTCTAGAGCTCCTGGCCTTTTCCTGAAGTTGGGTGTGTGGGAATTATATTACTTGTCTCACTACTAGACCGGAATACCTGACAATAAGCAATTTTAAGTGATAGGGTGCTTATTGGCTTATAATTTGAGGGAATACAGTCCATCGGAGTGAGGGAGTTATGGCATCAGGAGTGTGAGGCAACTGGTCTGATTGTGTCTGCCATCATAAGGCAGAGAGACAACAGGGTGAGGGGTTTGGCTCTAAAATCTCAAGGCTTGCCTCCAGCAGCTTCTTTCTCTAGCAAAGCTCTAGTTCCTGAAGGTCCTACAGCCTTTACAAAACTGCAATACAATTTGTAATCTCTTGTTCTCTCCAGGTCCTTTCTCCTGAGTGCTGTGGTGAGTCCCCAGAGCTCTGCTATGCAGGCAAGCGACACTGGGACTTGACACTAGCTCAGGCTCTGTGTTCCAGTGAGTGGTCAGGCACCAGCTTCTTACTGCACTAACATTCTGATGTAGGTGTTCTGAGTTGGGTAGTTTTTCCAAAACAATAAGCCAGGAACCCAGATTCCTATGATCTTATGATTCTGCTGAGGCAAACATAGATATAGTCTAGGAGTGTCTCATTTTCAGCCAACTGCAAAGAGATAAGACAATTGAGGATCAAAAAAAAAACTGATTTTAATGGAGAAATTTTAATGAGCAAGGCCCAATTCTACCATCCAGAACCTAGTCACAGGTGGTGATGGTTTAAATGACAATTATCCCTATAAGCTCATATGTTTGAATACTTAGTCCCAGTTGGTTAAACTGTTTGGGAACCATGTAATGTCGGAAGAGGTGTGCCACAAGGGATAGGCTCTTCCCACTGTGCCTCTCTCTGCCTCTTGCTTGTGGATCAAAATGTGAACTTTCAAGCTGTTTCTGCAGCCATGCAATTTCTCCACCATTATAGACTCTTAACACTTTGAAACCATAAGCCCATATGTGCTTTGTTTTATTTTATTTTTTTTTTAAATTTTATTTCATGTACATTGTTTTTTCCTGCTTGTGTGTCTGTATGAGTGTGTTGGATCCCCTGGAACCGGAGTTACAGACTGTTGCCACGTGGGTCCTGAGGATTGAACCTGGGTCCTCTGGAAGTGCTCTTAACCACTGAGCCATCTCCCCAGCCCCAAGTGCTTTATTTTATAAGTTGCCTTGGTCATGATATTTTGTCTCAGCAACAGAAAAATTTCTAAATCATATGGCTACACCAACTTCAGAAGGCATCTGGGAAATATACTCTGGTTCTGAACCTTGTAGAAGAGAAAGCAAATTTTATAACCATGCAGTACTCTCTATATTGAAGGTAGCAACCCAGATACTTGCTTCATCCTCAGATAAAATAATTTTTAAATCATCATATATCTATGGGTTCAGAGAATGGATGTGAGGCAGTATATATAACAATCTGAATGTAACAGTATACAGTGTGAGCCAATGTAGATAAACAAGTTCAAAAAGTATAAAGTGTTACATGAACACAAGGAGCTTTGTGACACACATTTCACTGTTTTATGTTTTTAAAAGATTTATTTATGCATGAGAGTTTGCTTGCATGCATGCATGTGTGCCTCATGTTTGTGCCTCACGTATAACCTGATGCCTTTGAGGGTCAGAAAAAGGCAATGAGTCACCTGAAACCAGGGTTGCAGATAGTTTTAGGTTGCTGTCTGGGTACTGGGAATGGAACCTAGGTCCTCTACAAGAGCAGCAAGTGCTCTTAACCACCAAGCTATTTATTCGCCTGTGTTTTACAATTTATAGAATTAGTTGGTTGATAACCTTGACGTTGGCCAACAGTGTCCTGTGAGTCAAATCTGGCCAGCTGTCAATTTTATAAAAAGATTTATTGGAACAAAGCCATGTTTAATAGTGAATGTATCGTCTAAAGCTGTTTTTGCTCTACATTCACAATTGAGTGACTGGCTGGCCTGCCTAGAACATTTGTATCTGGTTCTTTAGAGAAAACATTTGTTGACTTTTGTACTAGACACAAGTGTGTGAGGTTTTATTCACTTGGTCTTTAGTACAGTGTCTGAGAGATAGCTTGGGGAATCTTCAGTGAAGGGCTAAAATATCTTTTTGGAGCTCAGATATTATGCAGCTGGGAGGTAATTTTAATAAAAAGGCAGTTCTCTCTGGGGTGAGTGAGCACTGTACATTTGCTGTGCTTGGAATAGCCAAGTAGCCAAGGTAATCAGGCATCCAAGTTAAACACTCACAGCTGAATCCCTTCTACTGTGTTGCCTTTGCCAGATCCTCTGTGAGCCTAAGCACTTGTTCTGCCTTACTTTTACAGTTGGAGCAGTGCTCAGACTATATGGTGCATCACTGTTTGATTCATTGTGGTTGGTGACTATTAAGTAATGACTAGGTAGGAGCAAAATGCAGAGTAAAATCAGCTGGCTGAGGAATTCTTTGGTATTGCAAGTGCATTGTCTTATAATGTGTGCATTTATCCAGCATAAATTTTGCTAGTTTGAACATGAAAGAGTCAAAACAATAATGGCACAAATTTGATAGTTCTTCCCCTAATGATGAGCAAACTAAGAGTTTATATCAACCAGCAGTACAAATTTAAGATTTCACACACACAGCTATTAAGACAGAGGGATTTTCACTGAGCTAACATTTACTGACTTACTAGGAGCTGCTAGGTGTCATATATTATATTGGACATCAATGATAAATAAGCTATGGTCCCTGCTTGGTCAAACTAGGTTCAGGTTAGTGGGAGAAGATACCAAGGGGGATTGAAGACCTTCTTACTTTTCAGAGATAGGGGTTTGCTAGGAGATTTTATTTGTGGTGTGTGTGTGTTTATAGTTGTATGTTTATGTATATGTTGCAGTTGTATATGTATATGTATATGTATATGGGTACAGTTCTATGTTTGTGTGCATTCCAGTTTAGTTGTACTTGTGTGTGCATGTGGAGACTATTAGTTTTCCTCTATTATTTTCCACCTTATTATTTTATTTTTTCTTATTTTATATATCAATTCCAGTTCCCTCTCCCTTCCATCCTCCCATGTCCCCCTTCTATCCCCCATCCACTCCCCAGGAAGAGTGAGGCCTTCCATGAGGGTTCATCAAAATCTGTCAAGTTATTTGGAGTAGGGCCTAGGCCCTTCCCCATGTCTCTAGGCTAAGGGAGTATCCCTCGCTGGGTAATGGCCACCTGAAGTCCATTTGTGCACTAGGGGTTCCATTGCCAGAAACCCCATAGATTACCCAGTTCTCCTAGCTGACACCCACGTTTTGGGGTCCTGGTTTGGTCCTATGTTGGTTCCCCAGCTCTCAGACTGGGGTCCATGAGTTCCTACTTGCTCAGGTCAGCTGTTTCTGTGGGTTTTCCCAGCGTGGTCTTGACCCCTTTATTCGTCACTCTTTCTTCTCTGAAACTGGATTCCAGGAGTTTGGCTCAATGTTTAGCTGTGGATCTCTGCTTCTGCTTCCATCAGCTACTGGATGAAGGCTCTAGGATGGTATTTAAGGTAGTCATCATTCTCATTATAGGGGTATTTAAGGTAGCCTCTCCATTATTACTTAGATTCTCAGTTGGGATCATCCTTGTGAATCTCTGTACAATTCCCTAGTGCCAAATTTCTCTTTAAACCTATAATGGCCCCCTCTATTGATGTGTCTCTTTTTTTGTTCTCCTCTATTCATCTCCCCATTCAATCTTCCTGATCCCTCATTTTCTCCTTCCCTCCTTCTCCCTTCCTCTTTCTCCTCCCTTACTGGCCCCTCCCCCATGCTCCCAATTTGTTCACGGGCTCTTGTCCCTTTTCCCTTCACTGGGGGACTGCGTATGTCTCTTTTAGGGTCCTCCTTGTTTCCTAACTTCTCTGGAGGTGTGGATTGTTGTCTGTTAAACCTTTGCTCTATGTCTAATATCTGTATATGAGTGAGTACATACCATGTTTGTCTTTCTGTGACTGGGTTTCCTCACTTAGGATGATTTCTTCTAGTTCCATATATTTGCCTGTGGATTTCAAGATTGCATTTTTTTTTTCAGCTGAGTAGTACTCCATTGTATAAATGTACCACATTTTCTGTATCCATTCTTTGGACGAGGGCCAGATAGGTTGCTTCCAGGTTCTGGCTATTACAAATAATGCTGCTATGAACATAGTTGAACAGATGTCCTTACTGTATGAATGTGCATCCTTTGGGTATATTCTTAAGAGTGGACTTGCTGGACTGCTTCCCATTTTCCAGAGGAACCACCATACTGATTTCCAAAGTGGCTGTACAAGTTTGCACTCCCACCAGCAAGGGAGGAGTGTTCCCCTTTCTCCACATCCTCTCCAGCATAAACTGTAGTTGGCATTCTGGCAGGGGTAAGATGGTATGGTATCTAAGAGTTGTTTTGATTTGCATTTCCCTGATGGCTAAGGATGTGAGCAATTTCTTAAGTGTCTTTCAGCCATTTTAGATTCCTCTATTGAGAATTCTCTGTTCAGTTCTGTACTCTATTTTTTAATTAAATTATTTGGTGGATAAACAAAAAACCCAGGTTAGCCAAAACAACCCTGTACAACAAAGGAACTTCTGGAGGCATCACAATCCCCTACTTCAAGCTCTACTATGGAGCTATAGTCCTGAAAACAGCTTGGTATTGGCACAAAAAACAGACAGGTAGACCAAAGGAATTGAATTGAAGACCCTGATATTAACCCACACACCTATGAGCACCTGATTTTTGACAAAGAAGCTAAAACTATACAATGGAAAAAAGAAAGCATCTTCAACAAATGGTGCTGGCATAACTGGATGCTGACATGTAGAAGACTGCAGATAGATTCATATCTATCTCCATGCACAAAAATTAAGTCCAAATAGATCAGAGACCTCAACATAAATACAGTCACATTGAATCTCTTCGAATAGAAAGTGGGAGGTACCCTTGAATGAATTGGCACAGGAGACCACTTCCTGACCATAACACCAGTAGCACAAACACTGAGATAGACAGTTAATAAATGGGGACCTCCTGAAAAGACACAGTCAATAAGACAGAATGGCAGCCCACAGAAAGGGAAACTTCACCAACTCCACATCTGACAGAGGGCTAATGCCCAAAATATACAAAGAACTCAAGAAGCTAGTCACCGAAACACCTCATGTTTTTGAGACAGTCTCCTGTTGAATGTAGAACTCAGCAATTGGCTAGATTGACTATCAGTCTGTAGGCTCTTCCTGACCCCACCTCTTAGTGTTCCAATTGCAGGGGTGCCTCCTCCTTCAGCTTTTTACATGAGTGCTTAGGGATCCAAACTTATGTCCTCAAGCTTATGCAGCATGCATCTTACCCATGGAATGACCTCCCCTGCTCTGGAGGTAGTATTTCCATAGGCATTAATGTCTGAAACAGTAGCCTCTCCCACTGAAATAATCTGAATAGTTTATCCAGCACTTAGGAGGTAGGGGGAGAACAGATGAAAAAGGTTGGAGTGATTAACTACTGTTGAATTGGGTCAAGGTTTGCTTTTCTATTCATGTTGTTTGTTACCCAAATGCAGCCTGAGAGGCAGTTGTCTAAATGGATCAAGTCACCTCTTATAGAAGAGCCGCTTTTGCAGCTTTGTTCAGTAAAAGGATGGAGGAAACAGGATGTGTGCCAGAAATCCTTTTTAGAATCCAGCCACTAAGAATATCAGAGTGCTGCTACCCCTGAGAAACCTGCAGAAGAGGAATGCTGTTTAATTCCATTTGATGTCTGTAATTCAACAGCAGTGCCCTACATGGAGTTTATGCTCAGTGACTGTTTTGATAAAACATTGGGGATGTTCTATTGGAAGCAAAGATTTAGTCTCACTTTTAGCCATTAGAAAGAGAAAAGGTGTGTGGAAGAAGCAGTATTCTTGCTGGGGCTAACAGAATTGGGTGCCCTAACTTTCTCCATTACTATTAAATCCTTATTTTAGTCACAGGGTTAAGATAAAATTTGTATGTAGATCAGGCATATACATGAGTTTTTAGATCCTGGAAGTGCTTCCTTTTGTTCTAATGCCTCTCCACATCTTGGGCTTGCCCAAGCAGTACCTTCAGGACATTTTGTTGAACTGTGCAGGTGATGGATCCTCCCTCTCAGGAAGCTGGAGTCTGCAGTGCCAGATCAGATCAGCTGTTGAGCTGTCCGCACATGTTCTGCTCTTCCAGAGGTGTCTACAATCAGATTGTTCAAGCCTCTAACCTTTAGTCTTTTTTTTTTTTCATCTTTCATTTCATTTTACATTCCAACCACAGTTTCCACCCCTCCACCCTACATTTTTATTCTCACAGTGCCTCCTGCTGAGTCAGCCCTGGATGGAGGAGGATGCACTTGCTTCTTAGGACTGGTGCCTTACTTTTGTCTGGAGGATCCCCTGAGTGGCTCTGTCTTGGTTGTGGAACCTCTCAAAAAATGGACTTCAACCCCAGCTATATTTATTTTCACTCAGTTGTGTACACATCTTTGTTGATGGCCTTTCTTGTTTTAGAATGAGGTTGGAAGTAATGGCCAAATATCAGAGAAAAAAAGTGTGGCAGACCTGCTTTTCCCTTCTTTGTTTAGGTGGCCTGAAGATGTATTTATTGGCAGCAAAAACAGATGGTGATTTTCCCCTATCTGTTTAAGCTTTTTACTTTAATGCATGTTCTTTTTGAGATACAGGATGCTGAGGGATTTGGTAGAGCAGGTGAAGGGATAGCTTTGGAGAAGACTCTTAGAACTTAGAGCCCAGCCAGGAGAATCTGAATAACAAACTGACTTTGCTAGTGAGTCACTGGCCTTCAAGACTCCCTTCCCGCACCAGCTGCACTATGTCTTCATGGATGGACTGGCCAAAGCCTGCCTGCTATCCCAAGATGGAGCTTCTTCGGGACTAATGCAAGGAGTCCTTGACCTGAGGACTCCTTTGCCCAAACCCAGCTATTGAATTCAGGGCCTTTACATCATTAGCTAGGAATTAAGTAGGTTGTGTGATCTATATGGTTGTTAAAATTTTTGATTAACCAATGTTTCTGGTACAATGCAGTGATCAATATGGACAAAGTGGTCGGAGGATGATGTGTACCTGTTCTCCAATATTCCAGTCATCCATCTGGCATTATATTTGAGAGCTTTAGACTGGCAGCCAGGGATTTGGCTATGTGGGATGTTTTGCAGAGCACATCAGGCATTTTTATTCAGTAAATTTCATAAGAAATTCAATTACCTATGAAGTCACTCTAGGGAGGTCACTCATCCTAAGGTACACAGGAAAGGAAAATTGCCAATTTCTTTTCCAACAAGGGATTCCTTTTAAAGGGGGCCTGTTGGTTTTCTCCTGACAATGTAAAATCTAAATGTACAAAAAATGAGGTAAAACTCTAGAGATTGATATGAGAAAATGTGTAGAATCATTTCCAATTTGTACAGTTGTGGAAATAAGTTAGCTAAAGTTCAGACACAGCTGCAGTTAAGTCATTCCAGTATTAGGATTCTAGGAAGAGGTATGTCTTTCTTAAAGGTAGAAATAGTTCTCTTCCCCTGTGAATTGCGACTCTTTAGCTTAGTGGTGGGTCTACTGCAGTATCAAAGGTCTATTAACTACTGAAAAATTTCTTGCTGTGTGGGACCCACCATAGCTAGCTAGCCACAGCCTTGTTGTTAACATTAACTTGTTGTCATTTCAGCCTCAGATGCTCTGCAATCCTGCAGCACTCTTAACTTCATAATGTTCCTTGTGAGCCAGCTTAGAGAGAAAATGGGTTGATAAAGAGAGGCTGTTGACTTTCAGAAATGCAGTTCCCCCTGCTGGGGTATCTGGGTAGCTGTGAGTGTGCTGGTTAGAGAAAATCCGCTTTTCATGTGTAGGCCTATTGGTTCCTGAGGACTGTCACACAGAGTGTGACAGCTGCCTTTGTTATCCAGGTGTGGATCCTTCAGCAAAAGATGTGTCTGTTCTAGCTGTGTGACTTTCCCATTTGTGGATATAGGTAATGGGTCTAAATTACGAATACTTTCCAAGTTAAGTAAAAGAAATCACAGTGGGAACTTGATATACTCTGTATCAAATGAAACAGAAGTTCCATTTTCTTCTTTGAAAACATATATTTCTCTCTCTCTCTCTCTCTCTCTCTCTCTCTCTCTCTCTCTCTCTCTCTCTCTCTCTCTCTCCACACAAGAGTGCAAATGCTCCAGGAGCTC
Organism: Phodopus roborovskii; assembly: GCF_943737965.1. NCBI lineage: Eukaryota > Metazoa > Chordata > Mammalia > Rodentia > Cricetidae > Phodopus > Phodopus roborovskii. The sequence continues at coordinate 1,514,168 of NW_026126539.1, read as the reverse complement.
AGGAACTATGGGGATTCCTCTGGAACTAGAAATATAGGTAGTTGTGGGCCACCTTATGTAGATTCTGGGAATTAAACAGATGAGCATATCTTCAGTCCAAGTTCTTTTTTCTTAATGATATTGCCAAAGAGGACCAAGAATGTATGGACATACCTTCTCTGGCATGTGGTCAGGAGTTGTAAATGAATCTCCTGAGGTTGGATGGCTCATTTATTGAGACAACACCCATTACCACAATGAACCAGGAATGGAAATGTACCTGGTGTCTTTCATATCCATTGTTTTGAATGTTAATAATGCTATAAAGGCTTGGTGTCTGGTGACTGATGGGTAGTGATGTGACAGCCAGGGAGACAGTTTTGTCTTTGTCTCTGAATGTGATACTGTTTCTTTGAGCTTTCACTCATCTCCAGTAGTTAAGCTGGTTTTATAGTCTGTTGGGTAATGATGTTTTCAAAGTAAGATTAGCCTCTTAATTACAACTGAAGGGGAAGTGGTAATACTGAACTGTGATGGGTTTCGGCAGTTAGCCATGGAGGAAGAATGCTGTTTAAGGTATGATTGCATCTTTCCAGATAGGAAAGGCATACAGATCTGTAGGGTTATTTGAATACCAACTCAGGATACACTGAAATAGTTTGGTTGAAGGTTAATAGAAGTGGGCCATAACAATAACTAAAAAATGCTTATTTTTACTTATGTGTCTGTGTGATACTCATGTGTAGTTGTGGACAGAGGCTGGAAGAATTTGACTCCCTGGAGTTGTAGTTACAGGTAGACATGGGTGCAGAACTAAACTTACTCCCTCTGCAAGTGCTCTTAACCATTGAGCCACCTCTAGCCCAGATATAAACTTCTTGAGTAGACACTTTATCTTTATTCCTTTTTTCCTTCTTTTTGTGATAGGGTTTCTCTGTGTAGCCCTGGCTGTCCTGTAACTCACTCTGTAGACCAGGCTGGCCTTGAACTCAGAGATCTACTTGCCTCTGCTTCCTGAGTGCTGGGATTAAAAGTGTGGGCTACTATTGTTCTTTATTCTATTTTTTTTTTTAATGGGGTCCTATGTAGCTCAGGCTGGCCTTGAACTTGCAAAAGTAGCTGAGAATGACCTTGAACTTTTCTTCTTTTGGGTTCTCCGAGTTAATAGATTACAGTTGTATACCACCATGCTCAGCTGCAAATTTTATTTATTTTTTTGAGGGGGGGGTATATGTGACTAATTCACACTTTTCTGGCAAAGGTTATGGACTAGATGAGCACCGAGAGGAATCTGTTAGCTCTTCAGGAAGTGCAGTTTCAGGTTTTATAACTCAAAAAATACTTTGTAAGATAATTATAATTCTTAAAGTAAGCAATGATCTTTGGCTGTTTCTAGTAATAGTTTAGGGTGGATGGTTCCTCTCTTGTGTTAGGTAGTTTTTTTTTTTTCCACGTACCTTCTCTAATCATTACTTAGGACTGGGGGAAGGAGCTTTGTGCACCTCCAGACTGTTTTTGTGGGTATTTCACATTTCCCCAGTAACCTGTTCTATGAACTTCCATGAATTCCTTTTTTGTGCTTCCTTTCTAAATTCCACTGTTCACTTTTAGAGTCTGGAAACTCTCTTCAGGCATTGAGCTAAAGCAATCACAGGGCTCTGTCATGATTCCTGTCTCTAAGGAAATACAGTCCTTTGCTTCTTGGTTTCTTTAAGTCTTAAAACTATTGTTTCATTTATTTCATCTGGTGTTTCTTTTTCAGATGGGTTATTTTGTGTTGGTCGTAGCAGAAGGCTTATCTCCTAGCTATTCTGTATGTTCATTTTTTCTGTGTACTTCAGGGCCAGCTCTTTTAGCTGCAGAGGAAATCTTGTGTAAAAACTTTTACCATGGCTGCTCTTGCATATGAGGTATTTCTCTTCCGTTGTGTCTTCTTCAGGCTAAGTAAGATGCTAGCTTTTTCTAAGGGGGATTTACATGTACACATGGGTGTACATGCCCAGAACTAGCCATTGATTTCTTTCTCTCATTTCCCCCTGTAGTGCAGGGTATCAAACCCTTGGCAAAAGCAAACACTGTGCCACTGAGGTACAACCCCAGGCCAATTTCAATTTTATTGAATTAAAGACTCATAAATGGTATTACAGTCTCAAAGACCCTTTTAGCATTTCTGGAGATAATTGCATACTTTCCCTTTTTTGTGTGTCTGGTAAATAATGACTTGCATTCACAGGTTTCTCAGAAAGGAAATACCTTTGTGTTCTGTAGCAGTTTCACCAGTTACTGTGTTGCTATTCTATGTGCTATTGGTATGTATGCGTGTCTGTATGTGTGCATGTGTGTGTATGTACACACACCTAACATCAACATTCATGAGTAAGGTTATTTCCTTTGCAATCTGTTATGAAATCAAGTTTAGGTGCCAGAATTATATTGGCTTCACAAAGAGGATGGCAGTTTAAACATTTCCTAGGCTCTAGAACAATATGAATCGCATGTAAGTAGCTTAGGGCTCATCTATTCTCTGAAGATGTGATTGGGTTCCTCCCATAAAAACACATTAGTCTAAAAGTACTTATCTGGGAGCATAACAGTCTCCATTTCTCTGTTCTATGAAAATGTATCAGATAATCTGCTTTAAATCAAAGAGGGAAATACTTTTAAAGACAATTCTCCCTTTATGTATATTTTCAGTGTATTTGAGTTTGTGAAAGATTATCTTTTGGTATTTAAAATATAACGTATTTCAGTGGTCCATTTCTATTTGGTTTATTTGTGATTTTTCACTTCATCGTTAAATTGGTTTGCTAATATCTTTTGCCTACTTTGTTAGTTTTCCCCTCAGAAATCTAAATTTCAAGTTTACTTAGTCATTTTACCCTTGGTTTTGATCATTGTCTTTGATTGCTTTTTGTGAGCTCTCCTGGATTGCTAATCATCTGGATAAGACCCTTTCTTTCTGGGAAGGACTTGCATTCTACCCTTCCTGGGTCACCACAACCCCTTTCTGTTTTCCATGCAGTTAATGCAGTCTCCTTCTAGTGTTGGCTTTGTTGGTTTAGGCTGTTTATTATTCGCATGTAATAGTGAAAATTTTACTATTTTTTTGAAAAAGATTTTTATCATTTTAATTATATGTATGTGTGTGTGTGTGGAGGGGGGTATGCTCATGTGATGCAGGTGCCTGAAGAGGGCAGAGGATTCCTCTGGAGCTGGAGTTACAAAGTGATTGTGAGCCATGTAATGTGGGTTCTGGGACTCAAATCCAGGTCCTCTGGAAGAGCAGTATGTGTTCTTAACTGCTTTGCCTTCTCTCCAGCCCAGTTTTTAGTATTCTTGAGCCCAGGGCTATGTGTTACAGTTGGTTTTATTTAGTTTGTTTTTGTGAATGTTTAGAAAGATTTGAATTTAGGCATCTCTTACGATATGAAGATTCTGAAAGGAAAGATTAATCCAATAAAGTGAAATTGCTGAAACATAAAGTGAAATTAAGGTATATATTTTAGTTGGAATCTAAAGGTAAACATTTTACAAAGAAAGCTACCTAAAGACCTTGATAATGGGTGATCATTTTGTAGAAGCCTTAAAGAATGTATGAACTGAAGAGAGAGTTAGAGGGAAAGCAGCGGAGAGATACAGACAACTGGTTTCAAGGAATTTTCTCCATAAGACATTATAGCATCATGGGGTGGAGACTAGATAGGTGAAGGCTATAGGGATGAAAATATTTTTTCAGAGACAAGAGTTTTGCTATGTAGTAATGGCTTGCACATTCATAGATATGAACATGCTATTCCTATGCATGCTACAGCCCTGAACTTCTGGGATCAAGGAATCCTTCTGCCTTAGTCATCTGCGACACTAGAACTACAAGTGTGCACTGCTACATCTTTACTTTTTAAGGGACTTCAGAAGTTTTAGAGGGGCTTGGAGGCTGTTCTAGATACTGTGGTAGAAAGAAAAGCAGCTGATGTGTGGAGGGCAGGAAGCAGGGTATGTAAATAAAGATAAATGGTAGTGGATGAAAAGTTCTGATTGACCTATCGCCAAAACCTGGAGTGGAATTATCAGCTGGGTGGGAAGGGTAATGGAGCTTTGAAGAGAAGTGTGTATAGACGTTATTTCTGATACAATGCATGTTAATGCTCTTTTGAAAAGTATAATGATGAATGCAAATTAGATCACATTCCCGTGTTTTGTGCAGATACAGAAATGTGGAGAATAGGAAGTTACCTTGGTAAGGGAGAACGGGTGAAGCTGAGTGCATGGGTAAAACTGTGGAACCATCATTATTGGAGGCTGTAGGCATGTGGACAGCTGAAAATGCCAACCGTGGACCAGGTAGATAGCTCAGAGGTAGAGGCACTTGCTGCCAAGCCTGATGACCTGAGTTTAATTCCAGGAGTACAGATGGTAGGAAAGGGCTGGCTCAGAAGAACTATCCTCTGACCTCCACAGACACACTGTGGTTGGTGCATGTTAGTAAATGCATGTATGCATACATGCACGTATTTATAAAAAGAAAAAGCCAAAGAGTGGAACTTCCCAGTGGAGCTGGATAATTAGGATACTGGAGAAAAGAGAGTAAAAACTAAAAATGAAGTGGTAATATTTTAGTGGAAATCTTGAAGAGGAGATTGAAAGAATTATGCAGTTAGCAGCAGTTCTATTAATAAAGATTTAGGGTGGGACCATTAAAATGGGAGGCTGAGGTGTGCCAAGTCATTAGCTATAAATCGGTAATGGAGTGGCCAGAGCACGAAGCATCACCCCATTTTAAATCAACATCACCAGGGAGTACTGGCCAGTGGAGACAGGGAGCTTGGTTATAAAATCAATGAATGAGGGGTGTTCTGGCAGAGTGGTTTGTAACTGCTGTGAGGCAAGCTGTAGTGGACATGACAGAGGATGATGTACCTTTGTTTTCAGGGGTGAGGAGAAGAGAGGTCTTAAAGCAGCAGCAGGGAAGCCAGTGCTGTGAGATGAAATGCCTGACACTTTCCTGCATGTACTATCATTCTATAAATAGTACATGGTGCCCAGTGCTATGGTTTAGAAAATTAATTACCTTGAAATTATAAGAGTTTTTTCCAAGTAGGCTTATAAAATATTAGAGTGTTCAACAGGATGTCTGAAATCAAAATACAATTTTTTTTGGCTCATCTGAGAGAGAATTCCAACCTGCTTTAATGGTGCATTTGCTGGGTCCAGCCATGTGTGATGCTGTCTTCTTCCTGTGCATTAGGGAAATGGTGCAATCCAGATGTACATCAGTGACAATTTCTCCAGTGATCTTGTCCAAGAAGTTTAACACAATGCTTTGTAGTTTAAACGTTAAAGCTGCATGAAGGACATAGTGGCTTGAATGATTAAAGTTAACTAGCTTCCTGCTGCTGCTGCGACTCTCTTGGAGGACTTGGGAAATGAGAGAAGAGGTAGGGTTAGGTCAAAAGCCAAACAGAAGCTAACTTCTGACTTGGACTTCGCTGCACCTGATCTAATTGATCATTGTGCTCGCCGATAAAGTCAATCTAATAAGCTTGTTCTGCTTGCTTAACCACATGTGTCCAAAGGCACTGAGGTACATCTTACATAATTTTAGAGACTCCTGGAGGGAAAGAGCATAGGAAGTTTGGATTTGAAAAATGAAAGCCAGTAGCTAATCAGGGGTTCTTTTAGCTTATGCTGGATAAGAATTTCTTCTCTGAGAACAATTTTGGAGAAATAATTGGAATATTTAATCTGTCTCCAAATAAAACTGAAAGAAGAAAGTAGGGACTTGTGTTAATATTCATAAAAGACCGGTGATGGTCATTTGCTATTGAAATACTAAAGCAATGGGAATAGAACTGGAATATGTTAGTAATATTAAGCCTCAGATGTTTTTATTTTCATGTTAAGATATTCTTACAGGTGTAAAGATTATAGTATTAGTACATACTTATTTTTCTAGGCAGAGGCATGTGAAATAAAATCTAAAAGCCCTCCAAGTCTCATGCTTCCAGCCCCGGTCTGTTATTCCATGCTTTATATTATTGTGTTCACAGTTGATATCTTCCTTACTTTATGCCCAGGCAATTATACTGTACCTTAGAAATGCAAACCTGCATTGTTATATACTGTGTTTGACTAATTGGTTTTATTTTCTTTGTACATTTATGCCCATATCAAGTTTATCATACAGAAGAATATTTTCAACATGGAGATGCCCACAACCCTTCACATGTCCCTCTGGTTCCCCCTGAAATTTATAGACTGTTTTTCCTAGATATTGTTGTTACACATTCTGCATCCTTTAGTTGGCTGTAGTTCTTTCTCTCTCTGTGTGGGGCTGCCCCCTAGAATTCCCTGTTCTATATTAGCATGTCTATTGGTGTTGTCCTTGTTCAGGTCTTGCTAAGGCAACCATATTGTTGAGGTATCATGGGGGAAGGCTCCCTGACATTTCCAGGAAACAAAATCTTACAGAATATAACCTGGTCCTTTGGCTCTTAACAATCTTTCCATCCCCCCCCCCCCTTCTGCAATGTTCCTTGAGCCTTATGTGTAGGGACTGTGTTGTAGATGTATCCATTGAGACTAGGCACCCATAATCACTTGTTCTCTGCATTTTGACCAGATGTGGTATTCTGTAATGGTCACCATCTGTTACAAAGTAAAGCTTCTTCAACAAGGGGTGAGAGCTATACTTATCTGTGGGTTTCAGGGTAAATATTAAGAATGCTTTAGTAAAATGACAGCCTGTGGCTAGTGTCTTAGTTGGGGTTTCTGTTGCTGCGATGAAACACCATGACCAAAATCAAATTGGGGAGAAAAGGGTTTATTTGGCTTATACTTCTATATTGCTGTTCATCACTGAAGAAAGGACAGGAACTCAAACAGCGCCTGGAGGCAGGAGCTGAAGCAGAGGCTATGGAAGGTTGCTGCTTGCTGGTTTTCTTATAATGGCTTGCTGAGCCCAAGGATGTCACTCACAATGGGCAGGGCCCTCTTCCATCCATCAATAATTAAGAAAATGTCCTAGAGGTTTGCCTAAAGCCTCTTATGGAGGCATTTTTTTTCCTTTCTTTTTTTAAAGTGCTCTGCATGCATTATGACCACAGGCCAGAAGAGGGCACTGGATCTCATTATAGATGGTTGTGAGCCATGATGTGGTTGCTGGGAATTGAACTCAGGATCTCTGGAAGAGCAGCCAGTACTCTTAACCTATGAGCCAATGCTGCAGCCCCTGGAAGCATTTCCTTGAGTTTCCCTCTTGTCAGATGACTTTAGCCTGTGTCAAGTTGACATAAAAGTACAGCACAGCTAGGTGTCCAGTAACATGAGTGATTTCCGCACTGTTGAGCAGGCCTTCAGTCCAATTAGACTGTTGTTGGTAGCAACCAAGATATGGATGCCACAATCACACCTTTTGGGTTATCTTGCCCAATGACCAATGCTGGTCATTGTTGTGGGTCATTGGAGTCACAGGTGGGTAGGAATATTGGTTGCTTCCCTCCCTTAGAAGCTTGTGCAGCAGCTTCAGGTACTATGAAGTTAGTGCTCAGCAAGGAGGTTTTCAGGTCAGACACAACATAAAAGGATCCTCTAAGTGCTGTGTCTGAAGTGCAGTGTGTCTTTACCAGTATAGACTTAAGCTACTAGGAGGCAACCAAAGGCAACAGCTATAGCCTATATTGACTCAGGAGTTTCTTGGACTCCTCTGACCAATAACTTGAAAAGGGCTTTCTCATGTCTGTTTCTGAGGTTTTTGACAGTCTGTGGTGCTTGGATAGAGCATTGTCAGCCCAAGTAGCATAGCTTCATTTAAGCTAAACATGCATACACATATACTTATATGGAATTTTAGTTAAATATAGATGATGTTTCATGGCCTTAAAAACTCCTTAGTTATTTTTCACATTTCCCTCCCTCTCAATCTATAGTGACTCCCCATTAATTCCCCGCCTCATTTGCTCCATGCATTAGACTTGTGAATTTGTAGTGTTCAAGTTTTCAGTATATGTTGCTAAAGTTCTCCCCATATGTATGAGAGTGCTGCTTATTTACATTCTAGCCAACAGCAGACAGTGTCAATTTTTTAAATTAGCAATAGACTATCATTGTTTAATTGCTAGCTCTTTAAGTATTAACACCCCTAGGTGTGTTTTTATGCTTCATGGCAACTTCTTTATCTCTGTGTTGTCTCTATGCTGTAACCATTTAGATGCAATAGTTATTAGTATTGTTATTACTGAAGGCTCTTGAGACAGGGTCCTGCTGTGTAGCCAAGGCTGGCTGAGGGTGACCCTCAGGTTTCCCCTTCCCCCACCATCAATACTGTGGTTATAGGTACACACTACCAGGCCCCAAAGGGTTTGTCTTTTTCCTGTTATTTCACCAGAGCTCATTGAATGTGAGGAAAAAGTACCATCATCAGTCACATGTTGCAAATTATTCGTCTACTTCATAAACATGCTTGTCTCCACTGGTAGCCATACACATGGCAGGGCTTCCTGGTCAGTGTAGTGGTTAACAGGAATCTGTGGCACGAGGGAGCCCAGTGGCTTTTGGGCTGGAGCCATGGTCAGGAGGGCTCTTGTCTTCGGCAGCATCATTGGCCGCTGCAATCAGGTCTGGCCCCTGTCTGCAACCATCTGAAGGAAGCTGCCCTGGAGCAAATGTCCTGCCTCCCCTTGCCCATGATGCCCATGATGACTCTGCCTTTCCCAGGCAGGAGCACAGATACCAGCTCTCCCAAACTGCATCAGAGCTCATCTTACCCCTAACCCACTCATGCTGGGCTGGGTAGCTATATAAACCATCCTTTCAAAGCAACTTTCTCCACTGCCAGAGATCTTGCATGGCTTCTTGCTCAGTCATCCAGAAGCCGTTCTTCATGTAACTGATGAACTCTAGGACAAGAACTGCTTTTTGTATTCTTGCCTGAATGTCTTCTACAGAACTAGATGCTTTGGTAACTTGAGAGTTTTCCTTTTCTTCTTCTTCTTCTTCTTCTTCTTCTTCTTCTTCTTCTTCTTCTTCTTCTTCTTCTTCTTCTTCTTCTTCTTCTTCTTCTTTAATTTTAGGATTATTGATCTTTTGGTCTTGGTTTGATGGTTTTAAGTCTTTCCCATTCTTGGTTGATTTTTGTGTAAATATTGATTTTCAGCTGGAGTATCTCACAGATTCTTCACTGGAGATATTTTTTTTTCAGTTTTATTTATTTATTATTTTCATGGAAGTCATCATCATCTTCTTCATTTTACTTTTTATTCCAGGGCAGATCACTTTCCAGACATACTTAAGAGTTTTACATCCTTCTCATTTTCTTCTGATTCTGCATCTTCCTCTACAGCTACTAGGTATTGTCTACTAATTCAACCTTAGGACCACAGGTGGTGTCATTGCAAAGCCAGCAAGGGAAGCTTTGTTGTAGAGACATCTTCCGAGTTGCTAGTATTACTTTGATTGGACCTCCATCTTAGCCTCAACAATGTATTATTCATCCTTGGCACCAGGCCCTAAACTGATTTTCTTAGTGATAACTGGTGCTCAATTTCAACGTAACCCACCTTTGTGGGACTTGAGCCTTCAGAGAGCCTGTGTTAATGTTCATTGACTCTTCCATGAGCTGGAGGCATACCCATTTGGGAGAAGCTGGATGGAGATAATTGTGTGTTATTCCTCCGAGGGGCCAGAACTGTTTTAAATCAAGATATTATGTAGTTGTGGAGGGCAATGAAGCTGCCTCCTGGGGACTTCCTGGTCTTACTGCCCTCAGGCAGCTTCAGGCACATCTCTCAATCGAAGCTTAAGACAGCTTCTTAGAAATCAGAATCTGAAGTATGAGTTCATGTGTATCATAGGTCTGTTTTAGTTGAGTCTCTCCTTGTGTGCTCAGGCTCCAACTGTCCTCTGAGCCCAAGTCTTGCCCTCCTAAGTCACAACCAAGCAGATCTTGAGAAAAAGGCCACCCTAGGACTGGTCCTATCACTCAGTCAGCATGAAGCCCTGAGTTCCATCCCCCCAGCACCTGAGCTGGGGTTGATGTCTCACACCTGTAGTCCTAGCCCTTAAAAGGTGGAGGCAGGAAGACTGGAAGTTCAGAGATATTCTTGGCTGTGGAGGCGAGTTCAAGGCCAACCTGGGGTATAGAAGATTCTGTTTCAAAAACCAGTCAACCAGTCCACCAACCGAATACTAACAAAACAAAAGCTCAGGTAGCCTCCCACCTGAAAGGCTCCAAGGAGGCCTGCCTTCCCTCATGCTCCATCACAGCTTCTTCAACAATGGTGGCACCTGGGAAGGAACAGTGGGGATCCTGTATTTCTTGCCTGTCTGCTCTTTGGCCTCAAAGCACAGACTTCAGGCCACTTTTACAGAGAAACCTGTTTGGAGACTGTTATCATTTGCTTTGTCTTTCTGTCCTGCTGGACGTTTTGGGGCCCCTACGACAAATGCTATAACATTTTTTGTTGCCTAATTTGTTGTTTTATGTCTCTCATGCTTGCCTAATGGAAACTCTGTCTTGCTCACTCACTGTGCTATCTTAGCATCCAGGGGTAACCGTGTACACACTAAGCAATCACCATTTCATTGAAACAGAGAGACTGCAACTTCTATGAATAAATTGACAGTTTAGGAAATTGAGGTGTGAACTGAGCAGGCCTTTCTACCTGCTGAAAGCTCGGTATTCACCAGAGTGGGAAGGCCTTTCAAAAGTTAGAAGCCTGCTGGGGAGGACACCAGAGCCAGAAGCTAGCAAGCAGGCAGAGGTCACAGTGGTCCTGCCCAGCCAGGGTTGTGTTCTGTGCAACACTGTGAAGATCATTTGGTGATGGCTCTCCTGCCCATTTCTTTGTCTTGAACCCGACATAAGGAAGCTGAAGCTGATCACTGAGAAGTCTTCAGTACCACTTCAATTATTTCTCTCTGGAACAGGAGATACTAAGATGTATAAGCCCTGATCCTGTGGATAGAGTCTTGGTGGCTGCACCAAAGCCTGGAGATTTTAATGTGACTGCATCACTGTCTATATTATGCTTCCCTCCCTGTACTGCGTCTAGGAGCCACATTTTCATAACTTCAGGTTCTCAAGAGAAACATGTTAAAATTCTTCTTCTAATAACTCGAAGTAAATATAGCAGGTAAAAAGCCCACAAACTTCCTCCCTCTAAGAATGGTGTCAGCTCTGTTATGATAGTAGTGACAGAACTACGGGAGGAGTGGAATGGCACAGGTAGGGCATTAGTCTGACAGTGGATATTAATGCTTCAAAGTCCTTGCTGTCTGCCCCGTAAGCCTGAAGACTCTTATCTTCAGGTGTGTTATAGTATCTCATCTCAGACTTTAAAGAAATTTTAATTTATTCTTTGAAAGACTATTGAAAAAAAAAAAAAAAAGAAAAGAAAGAAAATCTAGTTTCTGAATGAGGATGTGCTTTAGCTTTAACTGTTTGCCAGACATTAGCTAAAACCTTCCATAGCCCAGTCTGTCTGGGCGTGTTCACCCGGGACCTCAGCACACTGGCTTTGCCTAAGCTCTATGTACACCTTTTGTTTTCTCTGGTCTCCTAAATTGACTGCTTTGTTGATGTGCAAAGAAAATGTAATTTCCTGTTACTTGTGTCTTTTGATCTATCTAAAAGATTCCTAATTTGGAAGAACAAACTTCAGGAAATGGGTGTCGGCTTGATAGAACTGTCTCCGGGAATATTTTTATTAGGTAATGCTGAGTGAGGCAGTCACAAGGTCTTTCATCCCGACTCTGTTAAAGTGTGTGTAGGGAGTCCTTTAAATTGAGTACAAATGCTTGTTTTTATGGCAGGGGAGTGCATTCATTTTGCATTTTGACTCTTAGGTTAAGATTTCATGCATTTTTTATTAGCTAGGCTTTTACATCCCCAGACTACTGAATAGGAAAAGCAAATGTGTTTGGCCCTCGGTGATACAGCATTTATACAGAATTGTTTGAATCTGTGGGAGAGAGCTAGAAATCAAGAATGAAGGTGATAGCTCATTCTATACGTCCCAAAACCCTGTCTCTGTATCAGTGTCTGTTCTATTGACACATTCTGTTTGTTAGAATTGAGTCTCCAAGGCTAGCCCATATTGAAGTGGTAGAGAAATGGACTTCTCTCAGGGAAGGGTGTCAAAGAATTTGTAGATATGTTTTAAAGCCACTGAAAATATGTCATATAACATTCCTTGTGATCCATTGCTTCGTTGAGCTATTTTAATCATAAACCAACCCAGCAAAATAAGAGGCAGGGAATCATAGATTTACTGGAGTGGGTGATGGTGGGGGCCATAGAGACAAAGATAGAGGGGCACAGCCAGAGAGATAGAATATGAATGATTGTGGAACACGAGGCAGATAGTACAGGAAATAAAGCTGGCTAACAAGGAGGGCTTTGCTGGATACTATTGAAGAGTTCTGTCTCTGTCTTCATCCCGTGTTCTCCAGCTTTGGTGACTTTGTCCTCCAGGTTGTGTGGAGGATGATAAGATAAAAAGCAAGCTAGTATTAGAAGGATAGTTGTCTCAAGAGTTTTGAGATGACTCCTAATAAGGTCTTGGAGGTGCAGTTTTTTTTTTTTTTTTTTTTAAAGAGCTGAGCATGGAATGAGACTGGAGGTGCATGTTGGGAAGTTCTGTGCTGGGGAGGGGAGAGATAAAGAGGGGCTGTGATACTAGCAAGTGTTCAGGGTGTCATTTAATAGGCTAAAGTGGTGCTCAGTGGGAGATGAGACCTGACAGAGGGGTGGACAGAGGGGTGAGGAGAAGCCAGGAATGCAGCTTGAGGGAATGGAGGCATTTGGTGACTTGCATGTTGGTGGGTGTTAGGTTGTCCATGTGGGTGGGAAAGCAATGTCTGGATGATAATTTCTTGTATGATTTTCCTTTTCCCAAGACAGGATTTCTCTATGCAACAGCCCTGACTGTCCTGGAACTCACGCTGTAGACATGGATTTGTTCTGGGTGCATGAACTGGCTTTTTGGAGCCCATTCCCTATGGTGGAATACCTTGCTCAGCCTTGATACAGGAGGAAGGGGCTTGGTCCTGCCTCAGCTTGGTATGCCAGACTTTTCTGACTCCCCAAGGAAGGCCTTACCCCTTCTGAAGAGTGGATGGGGTGTAGGAAGGGGAGTAGGGGGACAGGAGAAAAAAGGGAGGGGGAACTGGGTTGATTTTATTTTTTTTCATTTTCTTTTTGAGGCAGGGGTTCTCTGTGGAGCTTTGTAGACCAGCTTGGCCTCAAACTCACAGAAAACTGCCTGCCTCAAAAAAACCAAACCACCCCCCCCCCCAAAAAAAAACCTTCAATGCCTTCATCTCATCTACCTTACTTCTCTGTCTTCTGCTTGACTCTGCAACTTTCTGGTTTCATTCCCATCTGCCCTCTGTGTTGCTGGGCTGTGCCTCTGTTGTAGAGAATCATGGGATGTGGAAGCCTTCCTTGAAACACTATGCTTGCTCTGATGGAGCATTACTATCTAGAATATGCAAACAGCAACAACAACAAACAGCAAACCTTACAGAAGAAATCTGAGTAACCCAATCAGTAACTGGGCTGATGACATAAACAATCAGTTCTCAAAAGATGAAGTACAAATGCCCAATATGAAAAAAGTGTCTAACATCATTAGCCATCAGAGATGCAAATCAAAACACTGGGGTTCCATCTCACCTCAGGCAAAATGGCAGTCATAAGAGAACAAATAACAAATGCTGGTGAGGATGTGGACAAGCTCTACACTGCTGGTGAGACCATAAATTAGTCACAGACTCACAGAAACAAAAATAGAGAGACCACATGACCCAGCTATCTCAGGCCTGCATTTTTTTACCTAAACAACATATTAAAGATATTTGCAAATCTTGTTTATTTCTGCACTATTGAGAATAGGAACCAAACTAAGTACCTATCAACAGAGGAGTGGAGAAAGAAATGTGGTTTATATGGGCAGTGGAATTTTTTCACTATAAAGTGAAATTATACATTAACAGGAAACTAGACAGGGATAGAGCTAATTCATAAGAGAATGAAGTATGTCTCAGAAAGACTAATACTGCTTTCTCTCATTTGTGGGTCCTGAATTTTATAGACATGTATACATATAGATGATGACATGTGGTTAGAAAAGCACTGTCTAGGGGAATGTAGGGAATTAATAGGAGGAGACACAGAAGTGTGGAGTATGGGAATATGCTGCATGCAAGTGGCCGTATGTAACCATATATAGCAAAATAAAATACTTAAAGAAAAGATAAGAAAAAATTATGATCCCAAAATCCCAATTTCCCATCATACCTGGATCTTCTGTGTCGTTTGACACACTGTTCTGTGTCCAGCTGTCTTCAGGTGGCTTTAATGGAGCGTTTATGTATGACATGTTGAGTTAGGAGTGTTTGGGCAGTTCTCTTGTCTGGGTGGAACTATCTAAGAATGATCAGACATTAGGATTTGGGTCTATGGTGCATCTCAAGACATCACCCTCCTTGTCTCATGGGAGAAGTGGCTGAAAGGGCTTTGAAGATTGTGAAGTGCCCATCAGTGGCAGCCACTCTCTCTGCTTCCCACAGTCTGGGGCTGTCAGCTAGCTGTTCCCTGCTGAAGGACAAAGCTTTGCTCTATGTGGCCTGCACATCTCTGCTCAGATGGAACTATTTATCGGAGTCCTGCTGACCTATTGCCACCACAGTGGCTTGGGGTTGATTTTTAACTATTATTTTTATTTTTGATTTATTTTGTTTGTCTGTTGTGTGGGTGCCCTCAGAGTCCAGAAGATGGTGTTGGATCCCCTGGAGCCAGAGTACAGGCATTTGTGAGCAACCCCACATGAATACTGGAAACCAAATTCTGTCATCTAGAAGAGCAGCAAGTGCTGTTAACTGCTGAACCATCTCTCCAGCTCCCCCACCCCCCTACCCCAGGACAGTATCTTGATATGTAGCCCTTGCTGGACTAAAAAAAAATCACCATGTAAACCAGATCAGACTGTTTTGAACTCTCAGTGATCCTTCTGCCTCTGTCATCTGAGTGCTGGAATTGTAGGCATGTGCTATCATACCCTGTTTGGGTTTAATTTTAAAAGGAGGTGCCTGTTTATGCCAAAAGGAAAAGGAGTTATTTGGGATTTTTGTTGTTGTTCCAATATGGACATAGTAATTGAACATATAAAACAAAAATATACCAAACATGAGTTGGCATATTAGTGACTTCTATGTTGCTAGAACAAAATACCCAAGGCAGTTGACTTATAAAGAGAAAAAGGTTAGTTTGGCACCAAAGTCTGAAAACTTGAGGCTTCTAATTAAGGGAATACATTGTAACAAGAGTGTATTTTGGAGAAATCAACCACATGGTGTCTCACAGCCACTCTGATTCCAGTACCAGGAATCCAATGCCTCTATCTAGCCATTGTAGGCACCATGCACACAGACATTCATTATGCACATAAAATAAAGATACATCTAGCCAAAGGTGGTGGTGGGAACACACTGCAAAACAAAATAAAGATGGCTGCTTCTTAGGAGGTAAATTCTAGAATTTCATGGTGTGGCATCTTCTGTAGCGGGGACATTTGTTTCCCTTTAATGTGCATAGAAGTCAAAACACTGTAGAGAAAGTTCTTGTATAGGAAAGGGTCTCTACACAGAGTGCCTTGCACTGCCCAAAAGTCTGGATGGAAGATGTATGTACCTTCTGTTTGGTGCTTGCTGCCTGGGACACCTTATCACTGCAATTTGTGTTTGTCACCTGAAGCTTATTTCCTTGAACCAGAAAATAAGGGTCTTCAGTGTGCTTTCTATATCCAGTTCTGACCCCCTACTTAATAAAAAGCTTGAATACAAGATATAAGGGAGATGAAGGAAAGTGTGTGGTTCTTCAGAGTTAGCATGGAAGACAGTTTACTTAGAGAATTTTTTCAGATGTAATTTAAGAGCTTTATGTCAATCAGTCTTGAGCTGTATTTTCAGAAAATAGAATGGAGTTTGACAAAATAAGGTTAGGTAATTAAAAATTGGTTGAGTCACCCCAACTACCCACAATACAAATGATAGAAAATTGATGTTCTTGGGTGGATATTCTGATACACTTTTCTGTTTTCAGTTGGATATAGTTTGCCAAAGAAATTAATAATAACAGCTGATTGTGCCTGGTTGGTTGTTATATCAGTATTTTGGCTGGTTGTTGCTCTGTAATTGTGTGATGGTCGTCTTAAGTATGTTAGTATTTCCTTTAGATCCAAAGTTATGGCACACAAGAGGTGCTGTGGTCTTTGCTGTTCTCACTTTGCATGCACTGATGGTTTGTCCTGGCTTGAGTGGGGATTCTTGTGTGATCTTTAACTGCGACATAGTAATTCCAAGTACCACAGGATTGGTGTGTTGACTCTCACTTGATACAGGAAGTCTTGGCAGTGAACTTGCTTATATGTTTGCTTTTTAAAAGTTTGCCATTGAGGGCTGGAGAGATGGTTCAGTGGTTAAGAGCACTGATTGCTCTTCAAGGTTCAATTCCTAGTACCCACATGGCAGCTCCCAACTGTCTAACTCCATCCAGTTTCAGGGGATCCAACACCCATGGCAAAACACCATTCACATAAAATTAAAAACAAAAAAGTTCACCCTCATGCAAAACCAAGTACAAGCACCTGCCAGTGGAATACTGGGCATAGGTCAGAAAAAAAATTGCTATCTATAGAATTTAAAACCAACAGAAATACTGTGTATTAGTCTAGAGCAGTGGTTCTCAACCTGTGGGTCACATATCAGATATTTACATTACAGTTCATAACAGTAGCAAAATTACAGTGATGAAGTAGCAACAAGATAATACAAAGAAACTGCATTAAAGGGTTGCAGCATTAAGAAGGTTGAGAACCACTGGTTTAGATGGACAGAACTAATAGGAAATATGCTATTTCTTTATTTCTGAGACAGGGTCTCACTAGTTAGCTCAGATTGGCCTGTAACATAAGTACCTCAGCCTCCTAAGTGTTGGGATTACAGGCTCACACCATGATGGTTAGCTATAATGGTTGGCTGCAATTTTTTTTTTATCTTGTTTTCAACTTTTTTAAAATGAACTTTTTAGTGAACAAAATAATTACTTTCATTATGACATGTATATCATTGTTTTACCTTCTCTTTCCCCAAAGAGCTGTCCCTATTTCTTTATAATAAAAATCATTGTATATGGACATATATAGTGAGATATAAAGCAAGATTTTTAACATGTATACAAGGTGAGCTTTATTATAGAGAATAGGCTCACAGGATAACAGAGGTGGAGAAGGACTATGATCTAGGCATGCTGGAGACTTAGTAATTTCTAGTCCATCCCGGAAGGTCCAGAGAACCAGGAAACTGATGATGTAGGTACCAGGCCAAGGGCAAGACTCCAGTGTCTCAGCTCAAGTGAGTAGTCAGAGAGTTTAACCTTCACCTGCTTCTTTGTTCTGTGTAAACCCTCAGCAAATTGGAAGCAATCATCCACAATGGGGGTGGGGTGCTTCAGAAGCACCCCGCAGACAAGACACTCCACAGGGAATTTTCAACTAGATATATGGGTATCCTGAGCTCGGTCAAGATTTTTTTCAATGAAGGCAGCTGCACAGGCAACATGGGATCAACAACTAACCTTGAGTGGCTTTTACTCTAACACCTACACGTTGGGAAGTAGCACAGTGTGTGTGTATGCTGGATCCTACACTACCACTTATGGGTTGGGAACTTTAACTTACTTGCGTTTTTTTGTAGCATCTGCGGTAATACAGTGATGACAGTGGTGCATGCCTCATCTGGGTTCTTTGGTTGCTAAAAGACTCCCAGCATCCCCTGCACTGTGATGAGGGAATTGGGAGTACACATTCAATAACTGATGTCTTTAGTATTTTTGCTACCATAGCAAAGCCATTATTCTTCAAACAGGCAAAAATTACTCTTGACCTCTTCCCCCCTCCTCGTTTTAGTATGTGTGTTAACCTTTAGACATTGGTGACCATGGAGTAATGTTTTTATTCATATTTTTGATGGATTAAACAATATTCATTTCTGGTCTAGCATTTAATAAATTAATAATTAGATGAAGTTAGGTTCTCTCCCCCTTCTCTTCCTCTTTCTTCCCCTCAGTCCCCCTTCTCTTCCACTTTCTTTCTCTCATTTCATTTCTATTTTCTGAGGGCTTAGTATGAATCTTCAGTTGGCAGACTCCAAGAACCCTAGACTTGAGTTTTGATGAAGACCTCCTCAGTTCCCAGATTCTAACACATGGTAAACCAAGGGCTTTTGGGAGATATTTGAATTTGTTATACACAGAGAAATTTAAGTCTGACATCTGCCACCATCTAAGTCCAAGGAAAAATAGGAAACAGGTCCTTGAATTGCGAATATTATCAGTTAAGAAAATAAGTAGCTAAATGTTGGGACCAGTAAAATAATTTTGAAGACATTAGTTTTGCAGTTTCTGTTTTAGGTAAAAAACAAAACAAAACAAAACACATTCACTTTTGTGTTTATGTCTCAGGAATCAAACAGAAATTACACAGTGAGCCTTCTTGCCAAGCTGAAAGTCAGTTTTAGACATGTTTTCAGCGAACATGCCAGATATGTGCTTGAGGAATTATAGTGAAAGAGGCCTTTCTTCTTGTAGAGCCTTGATGGTCTCTTTAAACACCTAACTGGTACTTCTCTTTCTGACTTCTGGTACAGGCATACTTGGAAGTATAGAAAGCTCCAAATCATAAAGTATTCAGCTGGATTTTATGAGATCACTTCTTGACCTTTTGGATAGAGTCAAGTATAGAAAGCTTTTGTGGAATTTGCCAAGTGTTGTTTGTGGATTCACTTGTTGGAATTCACTGAGATAGTCATGAAAGGACCACCCAGTCCAAGAAATTCCAGAACACAGCGGCAGGGTGTCATTCTCCATTCTCCAGGACTGTTCTCCACCATGCATCTGCTGACTACTGGGAACTGGGTGGTGGCTTAATCTCAAGTCTAGTCTTCTTGATTTAATTGCATAATCATGACATTTTTGGTCTGATAACTCATTGATGCTGGAGTTACAAAATGAATGTTCATTTAATATTTGGATGTTATATAAAGTATACCCTTTGGAAAAGAAATAGCCCATCTGCTTTAGTTATGCTGGTAGCCAGTGTTCTACCTTGACAGTGACACATCTCAGGACCACAGTGCTGAGTTACCACATCAGTCTCCTGACTGAAGTCTTACTCCATTCCATCCCACTCTCCACTCAGTCAGGGTGCTCTCTGTGACCATTACCTCATCATGGGTCACTCACCACAACCCTTCTGTGGCACACCAAGTCCTTGAAAGAGGTACAGCTACCACACGTCCTCCCCCTCTGCCATTTAGATCTCTGTTCTACCCTGCTATTTTATTACTCAGGCAGCTTCAGTAGTGAGTCATCTCCAGGTTGACCAGGCTTCAAAGTGGCTGGAAATAGGAGCAGAGGAAGTCCTGGATGCCCAACTCTGATCTCTGTGCTCTCCCTCGTCTGCCTCATTCCTCTTTTCTGCAGACTGCATTTGCTTTGACTGGCTTGGAAATGGTAACCCACAGCTCTGCGGTTCACCCATCTTTCCTGCAGCTGATCATTAGAGACAGAGTTGAGTTTCACAGGGTCTACACAAGTTCATAGGGAAGTTAATGTGATTGGCAAGAATAAGATTAGTAAGAGCCTCATAGATGACCTGGGGCAGTGAGAATTGGCTGTGAAAGCAGTCTGTTGCTTCAAGGTGGGAAAAAAAAAAAGCATAGTATCTTTTTGGTTGCTATAACAAAGTACCTAAAGCAAGGTATCACAATAAAATACCAAAGCTGGTACATAAGAAAGAATAACTCTTGATTGAGAGCTTCTTGGCAGGAGTGTGTTCAGAAGAGAGCTCATGGCAAGATAGGCAGAGAGAGGGAGACAACCTCTTTTATAAATAACCCACAGTGGCAGGAACAAACTACCTCATTATTGTTTTTCATTGGTGGTGACTCCAGTTACCTAGTCACCTGCCAGTAGGCTCTGCCTTTCAATGGTTCTGTGATTTCAACACCTTCACCACCCAAGAGCCTGTGCTTTTAACACATCGATCTTTGGGAAACACAGTAGCACTATAGCAAACCAGAGCATATAGAACATGCTTGTAGCTATCCATCCTTTGATTATTACTCACCATAGGTCCTTCCTGCTGATCAGGCACTGTGATTTTAGATGTCTTCAATAGGTTTGTACTTGCATCTTTGGTACCAAGAATGTTTGGTTTATGGGACTCTTTTTGTTTTCTTCAAGATTTCTTTATTATGTATGCAGTATCCTGCAAGCATGTAGGCTTATATGCATGCATCAGGCCCTGCTCTTATTGTTAGGATCCTCACAAGTAGACCAAACTATACAACTATAAAATATATGTAGATGGCTAAGGTCAGTTCCCTGCAGGCTCCTTGGTCATTGGTTTAGATTCTGAGTTCCTTTTAGCCAGGTTAGTTGTTTCTGTGGGTTTTCTTGGGATGTCCATGACCCCTCTTGCTCCTATAATCCTTCCTCCCTCTTTTCAGCAGGGTTCCCTGAGCTCAGCTTATTGTTTGGCTGTGGGTCTCTGCATCTGTTATCATCAGTTGCTGGGTGAAGGCTCTTTGATAAATTTCTTTTTGGCTCATTGGTGTATCATATGGACTTTACAGTTTTTTTCACTTTTTAATAAATATTTATTAATTAATTAGAGTTTTAAGAATATTACAAAATACATGTGGTATGCCATTATGTAGTTTAAAGTTGAATTTAAGTTTTAAGAACTGTATTAAGTATTCAAGTGTCAGTTACTGTTTTTTCCAGGGTCAGAATCTTTTATTCATTAATATTTTCTCCCAGACTTTGTTTCAGTATTGTGGCAAGCAGTCATCCACTTTAATCACTTGCCTGTATGGATGCCTGTAATTTATTTATCAGTTTTATTGATTATAGTTAGAAGCAACTAACTAGGGGGGTGGACATGTTGGAATAGACGTTTTCCTGCAGTAGTGTTGCGTGACGTTGTGTTTTTCATTAAATAAATAGAGATAGATTTTGTGTAATCTGGGAAGCTGGAGGCCTTAAGATTATGAACATGGCAGCATGCCCGAATAGTTTCTAGTGTTGGAGGGAGCTCAAAGTTCAGGACTTCACAAATAAACAATCACAAGCAGAAAGAAAAACTAGAAATATCGTTGTATGAATCCAAAAAGAAGTCCCAGCCAGCTGCTTCAGGGAAAGGAGGAATAAGCACTGTGAGCATAGCCTGCTATCCGGCATGCCCATAGTGTGTGTGCAGTGTCTAAAAGGTTTTGTCTCTGCTTTCAGGCTGCTTAAATTTCCTTCCTTGTGGGGACTGATACCGGGGACTGGGGTGGGATGGGGGGTGGGGAAGGAGTATGTGACTGGCTGGTGGTTTATGTGTACTTGTAGTTTTGAAGCTCAGTGATGGAGACTGAAGGGGTGAAGTAGCTTCTCTCTCCTGTGTTTGATGAGGATGAAAAGGAGACACCTTCAGAGAGGCCTTGAGAACAGATGTGTCGAGCGCATGAAATGTATTTTCTTACAGTGAAGTACAGCACATACTTGATAGTGTATTTTTTGAAATATGTTTAAATTATTATTTATTTACGTGTACATGTGTATGTCTATGTATGAGGAGGTCAGAGGGCATCAGGTCTCCTGGAGCTGGAGTTACAGGCAGTTGTGAGCTGTCTGACATGGTTTCTGGGAATTGAACTCATGTCCTGTGCAAGAACAATGTGTGTTCTTAACCACGGAACCATCTCTTAGCCCCAGTGTATTCTTTAGATGGAATATGTAAAGATCACTCAGAGAGCTGAGCCCTAACAAGAGTAAAATGAAGAGAATCAACACAATCCACCAACAGTGCCACCAGTAAAGCTCAGAAGAATTTTTGCTTGGTGTTTGGGATCAAAACATTAAGCAAATGTTTTAACATGAAGCCATACCCTCTTTGAGTTCCTTCTTCCCCACCTTCTGCTTGGCTACTACTCTCAGGGAGGTCTTCATTTCATAGAAAGAATATATTGCTGGGCAGTGGTGACCCACACCTTTAATCTCAGCACTGGGCCTGCAGAGACAGGCAGATCTCGGTGAGTTTGAGGCCAGCCTGGAGTACAAAATAAGTTCTGGGACAGCCAAAGCTGTTACACAGAGAAACCCTGTCTTGAGAGGGAGAGGGAGAGGGAGAGGGAGAGGGAGAGGGAGAGGGAGAGACAGAGAGAGAGAGACAGAGAGAGAGAGAGAGAGAGAGAGAGAGAGAGAGAGGGAGGGAGGGGGAAGGAGAGAGGAAAGATTTTCTTTCCTCTTACAAATGGTTCAGTGAATCCAGCTAAAGCTAGATATGCAGATCTGCTTCAGCCCTTCTTACAGCTTATTGGGTTAGGGTTACCACAGTAGAAAGATGGAAGAATGGAGGTTTTAAAAATGTTTTATTTACTTCTATTTTATGTGTGTGTTGCCCGCGTGTATGGATGTGTGTGCCATGTGTGTGCTGTGCCTGTGCAGGCCAGAGGAAGCAATCAGATTCTTTGGCACAGGAATTGCACGAGTTCCTGAGCCATCATGAGGCTTTTGAGAAACAAGTCCAGGCTCTCTGCAAGTTCAGTAGGTCCTGTTAACTGCTGAACCAACTCTCTATCCCCAAGAAAAGTTGGATTTTTAATGATGTCTTGAAGTGTTAAACAAATTAACCCTCTAACTGCCTTCTAATGTTCTATTCTGTGGTGTAAAAAAATTCTTTCTTGTGTAAGCCATTTGTAGCATCTTTCTCTTTGCTGTAGCCCAGAGCACCTCTACTGTAACCTTCCAATTAATATGTACACCACTTCAATGAATTCAGTAACCTACCGATTAATATATACAATATTTTAATAAATTCAGACTTTAAAGAAACTCAAAACAGATCAGATAATTATGAATCGGTTTCTCATGCAACATTCTACCCCAAGGAGTGGTTTTTCATCAGTGGCAGCTACTTTTACATTTGTGAACATAAACCTTTAAAAGGCATAAGCTCTATAGAATTTGTTTTAAGAAACTGAACTAGCTACAATTTACACAATTGTAAAAAGTTTGTGTTGAGTTGTTGGGCAATGCTAACTTTTGGGGTGGTGCAGGTCAAATCAAGTCTGAGTCTTTTTGTTGGAGTGTGGGAAGGGAGTGCAGTGTGTGCAAGCCTCCAAGCTAGCTGCAGGGTTTGGATGGTTGCTGTCTGCTGGAGGCTCTGGCTGAGGGCCTGTGTGTTATGTTTCCTCCTGGGCACTGTGTTCTCAGCCTTTAAAGTTCATGAAAATGCTCAGACAGATGAAGATGGAAGCTTCAGGATTTGAGAAGTACTATACCTAGACACCTGGGGAGTTGGAGTGTATGAAAATAGAGTGGGAAGGAGAAAACATATATGGGCCAAATGACACCATTTTAATGTAGCTGGAGGGATTTAAAATTTTAAAATAGCTTTATTTTATATGTATTTATTACACACACACATGCACGCGCACACACACACACACACACACACACACACACACACACACACACACACACACACACTTACAGAAGCCAGAGGAGAGCAATGGTCCCTGGAGCTGGAGTCACAGGAAGTTGTGAGATGCCTGGAATGAGTTTGGGGACCTGAACTGAGGTCCTCTGCAAGAGCTGCAAATGATATTAATAGCTAAACCTTCTCTCTAGCCTGGGATTTTATTTCTTAATTATTAAATTAATAGCTTTTTAAGGGTCTGTATCAATTAAGTCTGAGGTCCTATTCTAAGCCTTCTTTCTTCCTTCCATCCCTTGCGGTTACTTACATTTTCTGAGTGGTCTAAATATAACAGCTTAACCATTTTGACTCCTTTAATTTGTAAGGCACAGTGGTATTACATATGTTGACAATGCTGCACGCAACCATCACAGAAACATACTTTCTCAACTTTTTCTTTATCTCCTGGAGGGGGTTGTTTTGATCCCCGAATGTAGAGAGGGTTGTCACCCTAGGCCCTGGAACTTCTAATATGCCTTCTCTCTTAATGGAATTCCTATTGTAGAAATTTTATATGAATGGAATTTTATGTGGCATTTTGTCTGTGTTGTTTTCACAGTTGTCCTTGTGGTGGCATGTATTTGTAGCTGAATAACTGCAATTATATGGATAGCCCAGATTGTTCATATGCACATTTGTTTGTGTACTGGTGTGTGTGTGTTTGTGTGTGTCCATGCACGTATATGGAGGCCAGAGGGCCACCTTCGTGTCATTTTATAGGTACAGCCTACCTTAGTTTTTGCAACAGGGTCTCTCATGACCCTGGACTTTATCAACTAGCCAAGGCTGGTTGGTCAGTGACCCCCTAGGTATCTACCTGTCTTAGCCCTCCAGTGCTGGTGATATAACCATATGGCACACTGCCTGGCTTTCTCTGTCTGGGATTTGGGCATTGAGCTCAGGTCCTCATGCTTGTAAGGCAAATGTTACCAACTGAACCATCTCTCTAGGCTCTAGCCCCCATTTTTTTAAATACATTTATCGGCTTTGAGTTATGTTTACTTTTGGCCACTGTTGACTGGCTCAGTGCTTGCCTTCATGTATTCTCCATCGTTTCTTTCTTGATGAGTCCTTGTCTTCCTGGTAAAGTTCAGCAGCCAGCACTACTCCTCCCTGTTGGTCATTGTTACCTGTAGCCCTATCCTTCTGGCTTTCTCTCACTTGATTCTCCATACAATAGGACTGGTGATGTTACTATTGACTTGACTGTGGCTGCAGGGAAAACACTTAACAGTCCTACCATGGACATTCTTACTCCATACTTGATATGTGTACTTAGGTAAGATGAGTTTATCTGTTCTTCACTTCCAAGGCAAGCTAATAGGTTAGTGAAGCACACTGCATGTTTATTGCTTGGATAAATTGTTAATATTGTGTATGTTTGTTAATATTGATTGTTAACCTGATTGAATTGAGAAATGCCTAGGAGACTAGAACAACACATTTCTGGATGTGTGCCTATGAGAGTGTTCCCAGAGAGAATTTACTGAAGGGATATGGAGATGAACAATAAAACTAAGTAAAAGGTTGGACGTCTCTGTGTTTGTGATATATGTATTTATAAAGATAATGTGTTTACAAAATATTTTATATACATATAAAACATTATATAACAAGTGTTGAGAAAAGATGAAACCATGAAGGAAGCATGAACAAATTAACTTGTTTCAAGGAACATATTAGGAGGACATAAGGAGATAGACACATCGAAAAAGACACCAGTCCAAATATGACTACAACGGATTATTTATTTATTTATTATCTATTTATCCCCTTTGGTGGTTTTCAGACAGAGCCTTGCTATATAGCTCAGGCTGACCTTCAGTCCTTCTGCTTCAGCCTCCCAAGTGCTAGGATTTCAGGTGTGCACCCCTAAACTTACAGCCATTTAGAATGATTGGCCTCACAGGGCAGATCCGTGTTTGAGACTATGATGTGTTTGAGAAACATCAAACCCTGAAAACCAAGCAGCAGTGCACCTTGTGACTTCTCAGCAAAAGGGACTTCCTATGTTCCACTGCAACTTCTCCCATTCCCTTCTGTGACCTCAGCACAAGTGAAGGGTAAGTGGAAAACTGAAGAGTTATTCATATCAAGGGGAAGAAAAGCGTGTTTTAAATAGACCACCAGCCTGATGGGAAGCGTGAGCAGTAGAAAGGAATGGGGTTTTTATTTTCCAGGAAAGAATTTTGATGCTTCTGTGTCTCAAGTGCAGTGTCAAATGGAGGATAGTCCTGGGATCTGACAAGTTGCAGTGAGCTTTTTATTGCTACAAAAATTCAAGTAAGGGTTTCTTCTCTAACACAATTGTCACGAACACCCAGTATTACAGGTTCTGTGCAGGCTGTTTGTTATTCCACAACCCAGAATAGGATGTTTACAAAGCTTATCCTGGACTGTGGGTGTAGCTCAGTAGTACAGCACTTGCCTATCACGTGGTGGGGATTGGACTTTGCGTTCAGTCTCTAATAACCCATGTGCGCACACAAAGACACACACACACACACCACATACACCCTCCACAAAGAAACAACAACAAAATAACAAAAGAGAAAATAAGAATAAAGAAGTTACTCTCCAGTTAACTGAGCCAGGCTTGGGGGCACTCCCAATACTGGGAGGCAGAAACGGGAATCTCTGAGGTTGAGCCCAGCCTGATTTACATAGTAAGACCCTGTCTCAAACAAAAACAAAACAACAAAATGTCAAGAATTACCTTGTATTAGATATTCATTTTTAAGACTTTAAAAATCATCGTGATAGATTGTTTGAAGGTTCCTATGTGGACATGACTTTATGGAGAAACAGATTGCTTTAAGCCTGGTCATCTTTATTTACAGAATAGAAGGCAGACAACTGTATTTTAAAAAGTTCATTCTGAACTGGGAAACAGCTTATCCCCGAAGATAAGGAGCTTTGCAGCTGATTTGCTCATGGGTATGATGATGGCCTTAGAGGTAACAGATACTTGATTCAGCTTCCTGAGTAATTCCCCATTCCGGATAAAAGCATTGTATCCGATGGACCTGATCTTTTGTTGTTAGGTAGGTCCAGGGCACAGTGTGGATGGGAGTGGGTCAAAATAGGGCTAAAATCAATTGGTTTTGGGGGGGAATTCCATTTCTAGCTCTTGGGTAGCTAGAGTAATCAGCATCAGAGAACACCATGCTCAAACACAGCAATCATCACTTGTTGGCATAGCTCTGTGTCTACTTCTGGTAGCTGGTGGCCACTGTGACATTGCTCACAGCTGCCCTAGATGAGTCACACTGCCAAGCTTGGCTTGATCTTGAAGGCCTGGTTCCTCACACTGGGAGGACACAGGAAAGCTGCACTCATCAGATATGTTTTCAATGATGTTGACCTTGCTGATTAGTTTGGAGCCTGCCCTGGGTGTTTAGAGACAGTCACTTAGGGGGTAGACTTGTAAAGTGACCAGTAGTGGTGGCTGGGTTAGTTCTAAAGGTCACAGGTGCTTCTGTGCTGTCACCAGAAATTTCCTCTACTGTTAGAATATCCCTGCCTTGCAAAGAACAAATGTTTTCTGAGCTTTAAGAAGGGGTGAACCTAACATGAATTTGGAATGTTTGCATTGTGATTGCAGTGTTAGACCCTGCTGTCTCAATTGCCCTTGCCCTGGCTGGAGGAAACAGAGCTGTGATTACAGCACTTAACAGTGACTGGAGTAATGAGGCAGTTGTGGAATTTCAAATAGCAAGGGATGTAATTGTCCTGAGAACAGCCCCTCAGGGAAGTAGCCTTGGAGACAAGGGTTCTGAATGTTGTTCCCGGGCAGGGAGAATTGGAGTCCTGGCAAAGCTTGTCTGTCTCCTGGATGCTACAGCAAGTTCTGCTCCTTCAGATGTAGCATGTTTAACATTGTGTACCTCCAGCATGGTAGTGGCCCTAGCATTGCCGGCCTGGGGGCTGCTAACAAGTCACCAGTGTGGAAGATCACAGTTTCTCAGGTGATAATTGATTGTTGGCTGAACGACCATGTTTTAATGAATTTATCAAAATTCCTGGAATTGCTTTCTGTATTATGTAATGTTCTGCCTCTAAGTCAGGTGAAGGTGACCCAAAGGTGGACCAGTTTGGCTTTAATAAAAATTTGGGTCAGAATTTTAGGATTATGTAAATAACTTTTATAAGTAAGACAGAAACATTTCCCCTGGGATGAAAAATTGAGGTGGTGTTTATTAATGAGTTATAAAATAACATTTTAAATTCTAAAATTTTCTTAAGCATGTTGAAATATTTTGGTATTTGGCTATGAAATCAATCCCCCCCCACCACCATCACTACCCCCTCTTTGGTTTTTGAGATATGAGTCTCATATAGCCCAGTTGCCTTGCACTTGCTATGTAGTTGAGGATGACCTTGAATTCCTGGATCTCCCTGCTTCCATTTCTCAAGTGCTAGAATTATAGATAGTCCTCTCCATGTCCAGAGTTAAGTCTCTGTTTTAGTTTTCATTTCATATGGGTGAATTTCATATTAGGAAGTTTATAAAATAAAATTTTAAATGAAGATGTTGCTTGTTTATTTAAGAAAATAGCAAAGTAAGGGGCAAATAAAGAATGTGAATTATTTCTGTCACCTCTCTAGTTGGTGGCATGAACCTGAGAGAGTTGGGCTTAAAACTGAAGCAGACTAGAGTCTCATACAATAGCCAACTTTATTCAGAGCATCAGACAGTTTATACCCCGAGGGTTAAGAAAGGTCACCTTAGTGAAATTCTCATGAGCTCAAGTTGTTTATGACCACAAGGACAAGCTGCACATGACAAAAACATGTTTTTCCACAGTGGCATATGAGTAGCAACAGCTGAAATGAACTCTCTCCAACCCACTACAGCTGGGAGGGACAGGAAAGCACATTCCAAGAACAATTATATGTCCTGAAGAAAATGAGGGCACAAGAATCATGTCTTGTTTTCTTGGAATTTTCTCACAAGTACTCAGAATTGTCCTTACATGGCTACATTCTTGGGCTACATTCCGACATTTTATAATTTTGCAATCCCCCTAAAATAATTGTTGAGCTCTTGATACAAAGCCTTCTGGTCCTTTATGACTTTCCCCATAATGTTCACAAATGTGCAAATGTAATGTTTGGGGCTATTCTCTGTGTGATTCACAGCAGTGCGGGAGTTGGAAGGAACTGAGATGTGACTGGTATGGAAGAGATGAGTCACTGGAACTGGAAGGCCTTTGATAATGGTCCTCTACTGTGATTCAGAGGCACTCCAAAGACTACTTCACTGCAATCTACCTGCACTGAAAGTTTCAGTCCTCAGAGTTCTGGAAGATACTTTTAACTGTTTTCCAACCAGTTGGATGGCTCTATTATATTCTAATTAGTCTAATAAAACATTTTCAAATCAAGGTTGGTATTAATAGCAAAATGGACACATCGACTGGCATTTAAGCCAATGTTCATCTGTTTTCATTTATATTCTTCACCAAATCTTAGGATTAAACATTAAGAATCCTGAAGTGGATAAATAAGTCCCTAGCTTTTATTGATGAAATGTTTTTTATATATTTCTGAGAGCTATTGGCAAGAGATGGAGCTCCTTTTTAGAGTTGCTTATTGGGAACCACAAATATATTAATCTAATAAAATTGTGTGATGCATCAACCATGTATCAGGCACAGGAAATTATGGGAGAAAAAAAAGCGTCTCTATTTTTATGCCTAAACTAGAGAAGAAAATGGAGATTAATAGTAGGTAACCAGAAGTTCTTTTAACTTGGATGTACACATTCTGCCTTTTAAGTTACTTAATGCTAACTCTGTCAGTGGAAGACTGCTGCACCTCTGCCCAGACAGCATCCCAGAGGGACAGAGCAGCCCAGATAGTGGGCTGGGACTAGAATCATGTGTATGTAGACCTTCGTTGAGAAGTTTAGGATTGACACTTTCTTCAGTGGGAGTCTGTTGGAATGTGTGGAAGATCTACTTGACACTTTAAAAGTAGCACAGTGGATAGAACACAGACAAGGTGTTGTTATATTGGAGAGAAAGAATGGTCTTGAGTTTTGTGTATTTCAGACTTATGAAGGAAGGAGAAAGGAAATTATGATACTTGTTCTTTTAGGGCTTAAACTATTAGGAGATACAAGAGCCACTTACCTGAATAGGAAGGATGGGAAGAGGCATGTTTAAGATATGTAATATTTAGCTGGGCTGTGGTGGTATGTGCCTTTAATCCCAGGACTCAGGAGGCAGAGACCAGCCCTGATATACAGAGTGACCTCCAGGACAGGCCCCAAAGCTACAGGAGAAACCCTGTCTTGAAAAACAAACAAACAAACAAACAAACAAACAAAAGCATACGTGATGTTTAAGGTATTAACCTTCTTGGTGCTTTCACTGGGCAGTTACATTGACAATGTTGAACTGAAGACAAGGTTTGTGGTTGCTACGTGTAGCAACTTGTGGTGTAGCCTTCCATGATCTTGAACTCCTGATCTGTTGGCCTCTACTTCCTGGGTTCTGGTATTAGTTGTACTACTATGCCCAGCCAATTACTGCATTTTCTGAGCTCTAATACTCAGAGAAAAAGAAAAGAAATTAGTGTGTTTTGAAAATCTAATGTGCATGGAGAATTGATGAACACTCTTTGCCTAAATTAAATCATCCCATTTAAGATTCCCCATCGGTCCTGTTTAACAGATGAAGAGGTTGGCTTACAGTAGACTAAGTGGACCAAATGGCAGTGTGTGGCTGAGCATCTAGGCTTTAAATCCTGATCTTTTGGGGTTCTTTCCACTTGGATGGGTTTACAATTGACAGAGTTGCAAGGGAGTGGCAATGTTTTCTTTTAGCTGTTATTGAAAATTTGTAGAATTTAAAAATGAATGTAACTATATATCTTATACTATAAATACTATTTGTAGTTTAAAATTATCAAAACAACATTGGTTCATGGCAAAGGCATGAAATTTCTAACAAAATAGAGTATGTGTGTGTGTAATTAGTTATTTGAGAATTTCCAGTGCCCTCCCCCAACTCTTCCCAGATCTACTCCACCTTCCTACCTGCCCAGCTTGTATACTTTATATATACACTTGTATACTATATATATATACACACACACACATATATATAATACATTATATGTAAGTATGTACATATGTATATGTAAAGTATGTATATATGAATATACACAGAAGTATATATAAAACATATATGTTTATACACACACACACACACAGAACTTGTGTGTACTTCCCAAATATTCTTGGATTTGTGGTCTTCTACTGGAGTGTGGTCAACTCACAAGGGATAATACTCTTAGAGAAAAATGTCTGTCTCCTAGCAGCTGATAATCCTGTTTGCCCTACAGCTGGAGGTGGGATTGTGTGCCCTACATCATTCTCAATATTGGAATTTGATATGGCTTGGCTTTACACAGGGTTGTGCATGCTATTGCCACTGCTGTACATTCATATATGCTTCAGCCCTGCTGTGTGCAGAAGATGTTTCCTTCTGGCTTTTGGACTCTTCCCTGCCCCCAAAACTGAAATGATCCCTGAGCCTTGGGAGGGGTATGTGTTCCATCTTTAAGGGGCAGCATTCTGAAGTCTCTCTTTCTCTGCACTTTGACCAGTTGTAGGTTTCTGTATTAATCACTGAACATAGAAGCTTCTCAGATGAAGGCCGAGAGATGCATTGGTCTATGGGTACAACAATAAATTAGAAGTCCATTTAATACTGTTTTCTTCTAGGAGTGAAATAGTAATAGGTCCTCTCCAAGGTCCCATGTCTGTCCAGCCATATGTTCTTGATGCCAGGTATGGGTTTCATCTTGTGGAGTTAGTGCTTGGCTAGTCCCATGATGTTCTTGCCACTATTGGCACCCATGGCCTTGTCTTGTCAGGCCTCTAGTTGTTGTAGCTCACAGGTTTCAGGGTTGGGTACAATTGATGATTACTTTTCTCCTCCAGTGGCTTGTATAGTACCTTCCAGCACTCTGAAAACCAGCCAGTAGGGATGAAGCTTCCTGGTCTTTGCCAGATTGATTTCATCATGTTCTATGACTCAAGTATGTGGTATCTTCAGCAATGATAAGGTCTTACAGTCAAGTTCTGAAGGGTAACCAAGAACAATAGCAACGGCCTGTAATATATGGGGGGTCTATAAGACCTCAGTGCCCAATAACTACAAAAGAAGTTACCCATTCCTTCCACTAGGGTTTTTATATGTTAGTCTCCTGTGTCTAGTAGAGGCATTGCTGCCCTATTACAGGGTTCCTCATGCACACATTTAGGTATGTGTGTGTGTTTGCATTTTAGCTTCTATAGCAATAGGTTCCCATATGTATTTCCCAGTCTTCAGTGTTATTATTTATTCCTCCCCACACTCTTTCTTCTACTCTGCCCTCTGCCTTTCTATCCTACAATACAGAATCCCTTAAGATGGAATTTAATGTGGTCTTTTTTTTTTTTTTTAAAAAGAAATACCATTTCCTTTCCATAAATTCCAACCCATTCCCATGCTTATCATGGAATTTAAAAGGTTTCTGTCCTTAGTGGATGTAGCTAAGACCCATATAGCCACGGGCAAGTGAGCAGTCTATTTAGTGTAAGTTTTATGTGAGAAGAGCCTTTAGAAACTAAGGCACAAAGAACAGAGGAACTCTATTTCCATGGGCAGGCATGGGTAAAGGGTGAATGGAGAACAAAGGGCATGCTCTGTTGTGGTTGGCAAGGTGGAACTTAGCAAGGCCTGCTGATCAGTTTGTTCTGGATATCCATGTGTCTTCATGCAGAAGGGTGCTGCTTTGCTCTAGGGAAGGCACCTCTGGGATGAATGTCACTTGACCCATTTTGGAGTGAGGACAGGTCATTTATTTATGGCTTTCTATATGGGTCAGGACCAGGAGAGGTCAGCCAGTGCCTTCTGCTTCTATTGTTGGCTGAATTTCAGGACAGTGTGTCCTGAATTCTGTCACTGTGTAGCATATGTTAAAGTCTGTGGTCTAAACAACTAAACAAAGTCATGCTATAAATTAAAATGATTTCTATCTGTGTGTGTATGCAGTGATGGGGGCTGAATGTCAGTGCTTGATGCATGCTAATCAAGAACTCTGTCATGGAGCTTTACCTCAGATATGTTCTCTAAGTTTTTTTTTTTTTTTGGCAAATTTAGGTTTATGCCATTTTATTTTTCTTGTGTGTGTGTTCACATTTGTGTGTGGATTGTGTGTATATAAGGTAGGTTCAGGTTGATGTTGGGAGTCTTTCTCAGTTGTTCTCTACCTTAAATCCTTAAATATAGAGGCAAGGTCCTTTTATTAAAGGGCTGCTAGTCTGGCTAGGTGGCTTGCTTCTCCCTGTCTGCCCCTTTCAAGTACTTGAATGACAGGTGGCCTGCAATATCCATCTGGTATTATGTAGTCTGAACTCCTCTTGTCTTCATGCTTACATGGCAGGTGCATAATCACTGAGCCATCTCCCTAGCCATAGATTTGATATTATTTTTAGTGGCATTATTTTATTTCTATGGTTAACTCATAATTCATTTAGTTGAGCATCATGAACATTCTTGGTAATGTGATTGCAAGACTAATATGCATGCTTATTTTAAACTTAGGTATTGCCAAAACAGATTCAAATGTCTCCCATTTCAACTTGTGAATTTGTGGGCATGGCTGGGCTCACACACATGTCTGAGCATGTGTGTGCACCATTATACATGCACCTAGGTTTCAGGGATCCAATTCAGGTCTTCATATTTGCAAGGTATGCACTTTACCCACTGTGCTATCTCTATTGCCCACCACCCAGTTCAAATTTATTAACTTCATCAACACAGAGTTTTTATTTAATTAAAAAATTATATGTGTGTATGTGAGTCTGCGTATAGTTATGTGCACATGTGTATGATGTTTGTAAGGCCAGAGGCATTAGGTTTCTCCTGGAGTTGAGTAGAAGTGAGCACAGGTCCTCTGTAGGAGCAGCACACATCTGAATGGCTGAGCCATCTTTCCAGACCAACACAATGACTTTTTAAGCACCACTGAAGTATTTGCACATCCAGTGAAATGCTGTTTTACTATGATTTAACCCACAAGTGAATTTTCTTTTGCATTTTTTATTTGTTACTGTGGCTTTTTTTTTTTTTTTTTTTTTTTTTTTTTTTTTTGCCTGTGCTTAAACAAAATCAGGGCTTCTGGCTTTGTTTGCTTGCTTGAGAAGATGAATGGATTCTTTCTCTGGAACAGGACCATGGAGGATACGTGCTTATGTGGTATTTCTGTGAAGTGTGTGGCTAAAGTGGATGTTTTGCATGTCGCTGAGCAGCCAGCATCACACCTCTTCCTTGTTTCTGATGCCAAGAACATTTGAGGTGTCCCTCAGGATTCTTTTCCTGTGCTGCTCCCCATTTTTCCTGGCTTGTAACTCTTGTGGTGTTTGTGGGCTAGCCATCCTTTTCATGATTGCATGGTTTTCTTCTGTTGGTCTTCAGCTTTGCTGCCACTGTGTTAAATAGCCCCTGTTCTTGCATGATTCCTTTTAATACTCTTTGTGTCAGACATTTGTTGTTGTTGCAAAACAATTGTCATAAGCAATATAAGGAAAGAAGGACTTGCTTTGGTTCACTGTCTGAGGTTTAAGGGCATGGCCATTTGGCTTTATGCACCGTTATGGATAACGGTGGTGGGGGAGTATGTGGTAGAGGAGACTTTTTACCTCATGGTGGCCAGGAAAGATACAAACAAGGACAAGGGCAAGCCAGCAAGGGCATTCCCCCAGTGACCTTTGTCTTTCACCTATGACTCACCTCTTTTTTTTTTTTTTAATTTATGTATTTATTTTTATTTAATTTTATATAACAAAGTCCAATTAAATGAAAACAAACATTTATACACAATATTTGGGAATTTGGGCGTCGTTCTTTCCAAACTACTTCCTGCTGGTAAGGGGCGCTGTCTTGGGGGATTCGAAGAAGATTCAGATATCCTAGCTGTATGACTCACCTCTTAAAGTTTGCAGAACTTCCCTAAATCGAGATCCCAACCTTCAATATGGAATTCCCTTTTGCTTGTGTGTGTGTGTGTGTGTGTGTGTGAGAGAGAGAGAGAGAGAGAGAGAGAGAGAGAGAGAGAGAGAGAGAGAGAGAGAGAGAACTTCATATCCAAGCCATAACAGTCCTCTTAGTATCTGTTGTATGTGGGGGTGTGGTGTGGTGGTGGTGGTGGTGGTGGTGTGTGTGTGTGTGTGTGTGTGTGTGTGTGTGTGTGTGTGTGTGTGTGTGTGTGTGTGTGTGATTTCTCTTGATATAGCCTGCCCATAATATGGGCCATCTTTATTATTTCTTAGCTCTGTTCATTCTTGTTAGATGGTCATCCCTCCCTGAACTGCTTGGGTGTATGTGAATATGTGCAAACATTGTATGTGTTAGTATGTATGATGACTTTTGGATTCAGAGAGACTCTAGAAACTTTGTAGGAGAGGGGAGGGATTTAATGTTGCCCTCCTCTGGAGACTGACTGGAGAACATCTGCTCTGATTATATCTGCATACTTTGCTTATGAGATATTTGCTCTATTTTAGTCTTCTCTCCCATTTTTAGAAAGTTCTAATATTCTTTTAGAAATGATTTTAAGACCTGTAGTCACTGATTTGGGATAACATCTCCAGTCACAATCCCACAAATTGGCAGTAATAAGTCTCAGTTACTCAGTGGTACTTTTGTGGCATTTAATTTTTTAAGAAAGCTTATTATTAAGAACAAAGGGCTGGATGTGGTTTTAAAAGGCAAACTATGGAGGAATTTGTCCATACATTTTTTTTCTGCTGTAGAAAGATGTCTGCTTTTAATACCGTGGGACTTGATTTCCTGATAGCTATGGCTGGAAGGTGTCAGGGCTGCTTCAATCAGCACAGCGGGTGGTTTCCAAAACCCCAGCTCCAGGAAGAAATTGATCTGAAAGCAGCAAAGGGTGGGAAAAGGGAAGCATGGCCTTTCCACTAGGGACAGCATGACTTCTTCAATCTTCATTTACTTGACTCTTTGGTGAAGTGTTTTAAAAGCATGCTGAATTAGAACATCTGTGAACAAAATTAGCTCAGTTTGCATGAAATCAGTTAAGGTTTTATTTGGTCTTTTTGCTTTTGTTTTTGACACAAAGGGATCAGCTCCACTGTCCCACAATTGGTGAAGGAATATGGCCTCAAATTAGTAACTGGGGCCTACTTGAGATGGTATGAATTTGCTGCAACATACATAAGCATTCCATTTTCAAAAGCAATTTAAACAAAGATAGACAAGTGAAAGGAGTTCAGGGACTTGAAGAAATGAAATAGATGAAAATAACTTTAAATTAATCTTACTTTAGTGTGCGTAGTGTACCATGTTAGAATACTGAAGAGGAATTTTGATTTTCAAAGAGATGACTCTGAGTGTGGTGTGGGTAAAATCGGATACCATTACTATTGGTCATTAGGGCCTGTAGCAGACAGTGCCCACTCCTAGCTGGCAACTCTGCACAAATAAGAGCTGAAATGCGAGATGCATTGCCTCCAAGGAGATGTGAGCTCATAGAAAAACAGTGGCCAGTGGGTAATATTTGGCAGGGATGATTCTCTATTAACATTTGCTTTAACTGGGTTATTTCTTCTCTTACAGGGTGGGGACGTAGTGCTAATGTACATATTTGAAA
Source organism: Phodopus roborovskii (assembly GCF_943737965.1). Taxonomy (NCBI): domain Eukaryota; kingdom Metazoa; phylum Chordata; class Mammalia; order Rodentia; family Cricetidae; genus Phodopus; species Phodopus roborovskii. The sequence goes on along the minus strand of NW_026126539.1, from coordinate 1,477,932 downwards.
CTGAGCAGGAGGCCTTTACTTCTTTGATTTATGTATCCCTCTGTGGTGGTTTGAAAGAAAATGGTTCCCAAAGGGAGTGGCACTATTAGGAGGTGTGGCCTTGCTGGAGGAAGTGTGTCACTGTGAAAGTAGGCTTTAAGGTCATATATATATATATATATATATATATATATATATATATATATAATGTTCAAGAGACCTCCCAGAGTCCATTTCCTGTTGCCTGCAAGATGTAGGATTCACATCTATTTTTCCAGTACTATGTAGTATGAATAATAAATACCCAGAGACAGATATTGGGGTTTAAGTTAAATGTCAGAAAAGCAGAGAAGCCAGCCACTAGCTCTTATCTCCACCTCAGGCTAAAAGGGTGATTCTGTTTCAAGAATCCTCAAACTCTAATCTCAGACTGCACTCTACCAAGGCTGGGGTGGTTCTGTCCTCAGTGTGCCTGGAGATTGAATGCCACATGAGATCCCCAAGTTTCTGTCTTATATACCTCTCTAGTGCTGGGACTAAAGAGTACATCACCACTGCCCAGCCTCTATAGCTAACTAGTGTGGTTGCTGGGATTAAAGGTGTCTACCACCATTTCTTGGTCTCTATGTCTATGGCTGTCCTTGCATTCTGATCTTCAGGCAAGCACTATTAGATCATAAACAATATATTGCCTAAGTACTATGTCTGGCTGCAAGCTGCCATGTCCTACCATGATGATAATGAACTAAACCTGTGACCTGTAAGTGAGCTATGCCAATGAAGTGTTTTCCTCCATAAGACTTGCTGTGGTCATGATGTCTTTTCACAGCAATAGAAACTCTAAGATACCCTCCAAACTAAGTTGCAATCCGTGTCCTCTAGCCTGTGTTTCTTCATGCTGATCCTATGATAGTCAATACTGACAATATTGGTACCTAGAATTATTTGTCTTTTAAACTTAATGGGCTTCAGAATTACTTGGGAGGGGCTGTTAATTAAAGTTCAGATTCTCAGACAATGGAGATGTCTGGAGATACCAACCAGGAATCTGTTCTATTTTATAAATACAGCCAAGTGATTCAGGAGAACATGGATTTGTCCAGGGACCCCATTACACCTTCATCTCCTCAAGACATGTACACCTGCACTTAACATTTCCTTTCGACCCAGCCATCATTCAAGCAACAGACTAGAGCTTCGAAGTTGGTGTGTAGTATGGCTTTTTTACTTAAAAAGAAAATGCCTAGTATATATGCTTCTTTGGCTTCAATAGAACCAGTCTTCTAGAGCCAATGGAGACTAGTTTCCACTAGTTGTCTTAGTTTCATTTTCTGTGGTTGTAATAAAATTCCTTGACAAAAGCAACTGAGGGGACTGAGGGGAGAAAAGATTTATTTGGCTCACAATTCCAGGTTAGAGTCACTCACTCCAGGGAAGCAAGATGATGAGAACTTGAGGCAGCTAATCACACCTCCACAGCCAAGAGCGGAAGGCAGTAAATTACCGCAAAAGTCCTAAGGCTTAGCTTCTCTGTCTTCCTCATTCAGTTCAAGACAGAACCCATGAAACTGTTGCCCACATTCTGGTTCTTCTCACATTCATTAACTCAAGTAAGAAAAATCCTTTGTAAGCATGCCCATGAGCCAACCTGCTCTAGATAATTTGGTGAGTTTCTTGCCAGGTGAGTCTAGATTATGAAGTTGAGAATTGAAACTATCACACTAGCTTTAAGGAATGTCAAGCTCAGTTGATGTAGTTACCAGCTGACTTGGCACAGATGAGTAGGTGCTCAGCAAACCCCACACTGTAAGGCTGAGGTCTAAAGCCAGAGAGGAGGAAGGTCACAAACTGGGAGGTACAGGAAGACCCAGGGAGCTGTATACAGATGAGACATATATGCACACCAACAGGCAACCAAACATTGGTAGGCACATCAGTGACACTAGCACATACACAGACCTGCAGGTTAGTGAAGGTGAGGGTACTCACTTCTGACCTTTCTGTATACAAAAGCGACATTCTGCCAGGAAGAGTTATGTGACAGATTATATAACTGCTTGCTCCAGGTTCCCTTGACATCTGGTGACAGCTATCGTTGAGTGGCTCATCGACTCATATTCCCTTGGATATCCAGAATTAGTCATGTTTTAGTGACTCATATCAGATATCACATCATTGCCATGTGGTCTAAATTTTAATTGGTCCTTTTATGTCCTTATATTTCCCATGTTCACCTCTTACTTAGGAGCTATTGGCAGTTGATAGCTGCTAGGGTAGGAAGGATCACTAATTACTGAGGATGTTTCTGTTGATGGATAGTTTCTGGCCCAGTAGGGTCCCACTACCCTTGAGCCCCAAATAAACACAAGGACCCTATATTAGTTATAAAACTATTGGCTGGTGGCTAGGGCTTCTTATTCACTAACTCTGTCATAATTATTTAATCTAAGTATTCCCACATAATCTTATTTTACCGGAGATTGTCTGGTATGTTCTCTCTTCCAGGGCTCACATGGCGATTCCATCTGCCTATGTTTCCCAGAATTCTCTTTATCTCCTAGACCCACCTATCTTCCTGCCTCATTGGCTGAACAATGCTTTATTTATTAACCAATAAAAGAAACATATATACAGAAGGACAACCTCCATCAGGTTTCCCTTGCTCATGTATGAATGGGGTAGCATGAATTGAACTTAGTGGGTTATTGAAAAAAAAAAAGTAAGAAGAGGACATGAACTTGGGAAGGGGACATGTTGGAGGAGATATTTGAAGGAAATTGGAGGAACTATGAACTGAATGTTGTGTTTCATTATATCCAACTCCTTTCAGCTTTGTTGACTGCATCACACTTCTCTCTCTTGGGCTCATTCCACACCCAGTCTGCAGTATTCCTTGGCAGGTATCCCACAACTCTGGCATTTGCAATATCTTTGGGTCTCCAAGCCAATTTACGCATCACCTTCACAGGTTTATGCACAGGACTCTCTGAAGCTCTATGCAGGGACAACCCTGATACACACCTGGCCTCAGCAACTTTCCTTAGTTGAGGGGGGAAATTTCATAACCCCTTTCTTATATCCTTGACTCTAAAGGCAGAACAACATATCTATAACTGTCAAACTCTAATGCTTGTTGAGTTTAGAACTTGACCTCCCTGTACAAATACATTTTCATTAGTGTTCTGTTTTTGATGGTTTCCTTTACTGCCTAAGCTTGGCTTTCTAGGAACTTCCTGTGTGGACCAAGCTGGCCTTGAACTCAGAACTCAGATATCTGCCACCTCTGCCTCTGGAGTGCTGAGATTATAGGTGTGCACCACCAACCCTAGCACTAAGCTTTTCTTTAATTCCTTTTTGCTGGTTGGAAGCTTAGTTGGGTGGGATCTTAGCCTAAGGTTACCACTCCCTTTATTTCATTTGGCATTAGGCTTTAAAACAAAAACCAAACCAAACCAAAACTGTACGTTTTGTATTTTCCTTGCTCTATCTTTTTTTTTTTTTTTTTAAGAATTGATCACATTTTTTCAAATTATTTTTTCTTACTTTACATATCAATCCCAGTTCCCTCTCTCTCCCATCCTCCCATGCCCCCGACTCCCCCTCCCATCCCACCCACTGCCCCACTCCACAGGGAGGGTGAGGCCTTCTAAGAGGGATCTTCAAGATCTGTTAAGTCAATTGGAGTAGGAACTAGGCCCTCCCTCCTATCTCTAGGCTAAGGGAGTATCCCTCCATGGGGAATGTGCTCCCGAAGTCCTTTCACGCACCAGGGATACATCCTGGTTCCACTGTCAGAGGTCCCATAGACTGCCCAGGCCTTCTAACTAAGACCCACCTTCAGGTGGTCTTGAGTAGGTATAATGCTGGTTTCTCAGCTATCAGTCTGGGGTCCATGAGCTCCCCCTTGTTCAGGTCAGCTGTTTCTGTGGGTTTCTCCAACCTGGTCTTAACCCCTTTTCTCACCACTCCTCCCTCTTTGCAACTGGATTCCAGGAGTTTGGCTCAGTGTTTCGCTGTGGGTGTCTGCTTCTGTTTCCATCAACTACTAGATGACAGCTTTATGATGGTGTATAAGTTAGTCATCAGTCTCATTATCAGGGAAGGACATTTAAGGTAGACTCTCCACTATTGCTCAGATTGTTAGTTGGGACATCCTTATAGGTCTCTGGACATTTCTCTAGTGTCAGTTTTTTCCTCAAACCTATAATGGCTCCTTCTATTATGGTATTTACTTTCTTGCTCTCATCTATAGTCCCCCTACACAATCTTCCTGGTCCCTCATGTTCTCCTCCCCCCTCCTCTTCTCCCATTCTCTTTCTTTTAACTGAAGTAACCCAGTCACAAAAAGAGAAACATGGTATGTACTCACTCGTATATGGATTTTAGACATAGAGCAAAGAATTGCTAGCCTATAATTCACACCGCCAGAGAATCTAGACTACAAGGAAGAACCTAAGAGATTCATACAAGGTCCCCCACAGAAGGGGAAAGGGACAAGGATCTCCTGAGCATATTGGGAGTGGGGGGACAGTTAGTGGAGAGGGAGCTAGGAGAAAGAGAAGAGGAGGGAGAGGAGAATATGAGGGTCCTTGTTCTATCTTAAACATGCTATCCTCCAGCCTCATCCTCCCAAGTAACTGAACTTATAGGCATGCACCATCACATCAATAATCCTGCTCCTTATTCATCCTTATTGTTCTCTTTTCGTTATCTCACCCCCAGTTTTACTGCTGTTTACATATTTTATCTTGTCATTTCTACTAAGTAATAAATACTGTATTAATTATGTTTCTGTTGCCATGCTAAAACACCATGAACTAGACCATTTATAAAAGAGTTTATTTGAGCTTATGGTTCCAGAGGGTTGAGAGTCCATCATGTCAGGGAAGTGTGAGGTATGGCAGCTGGAGTACACCTGGAGAGATCACATCTTGAACCATATAAGCATAAAACAGAGAGAATAAACTAGAAGTAGATTGAGACTTTAAGGTTTCAAAGCCTAGTGATATACTTCTCAAGCAAGACCATATCTCCTAAACCTCCCACATTGTGATACCAACTGGGGACCAAGTATTCAGATACATGAGCTTATGTGGTACATTCTTATTTAAACAACCATCTCTTATTATGTGAAAGTTGTTCCTTGTATGTTTTAGAGCATCAGCAAACCACCCTTTCCTCCAGGAAGTCAGATATTGGAGTAATGACTGCTGTAGAAACTGGCCAGTTAGTGGCATAGACAGCTCTTGAAAGTGGATGTTATATGTGGTGTGATGGAAGGAATATCATTGTAGGATTCAAGAGACCTTATTCCAACCTCCTTCACTGTCATTTCTCGGCTTCATAATGTTAGACAAGTTCTTCACTGCTTAGAGTTTCTTTCTTCTGTTCCTCACAGTGGAGCAATTACTGACCTCTACTAATATCACAGAGGTTTTATGAGGAATATGTGAGCTAATACACACAGCAGACCTCTGGAAGCTTAAACCAAGCTGCAAACATATCAGATGCTCAGGCCTATCCCAGGGGATGCAGATTTGATTGGCATATGCTGGGACCTTGTGTTAATGCATTTAAGAATGTCTTTCTGTTATTTTTGTACACAGCAAGTATGAGAAAAATGAGCAAACCTTGTTAAATGGTAATGTTCTTTATAAGCAAAGCCAGTTCTTATCCTATCATGAGATTTGGCCTCAAATATCCAGATCAATGTCAGTGGTATAACAGGGTCTGTGGTTCGTCTTAAAAATACCATACATTAAAAACAATATTGTTTCGGTCTTATACTCAGATAGAAAACTCTTTACATGTTTGTTGGAACTAAATGTAATGTTTTATAATCTTTATTTTTTTCCCATGGAAACACATTAAATAAAGCCAACAAAATTATATTGTAATGAATTCTGATTAGCATTCCATTTGCTTCTCAGGGGTAAAAACCATGGAACAGGACAATCATTGCATATAAAATAGACCCAATTGAGATGCAAAATGTTAGGTGGAAGGTTTCCATAAAGGAAACAGAAAAACTTATTCCATTTTAATATTTTCTTACTTACTAATTCCTTTCTTTGACCTATATCTCAAATGTATTTATCTATTTGCAACAACTAAGGCTCACAGACTAATTCTGCAGTATTATTGATGACCAATTAGTTTATAATGGGCTTTAGGGTTGGCTTATCTTCTCTGTAGGAGTGAATGGTGGTGGTGAGGGGGTAGGAGATCAGTGAATTTCATATTGTTCACTAGGAAGACTCTTGCCTTGAGCTGAGTTTCTCGTGGTTGTTGTGAGCACAGGTATGCCTAGGTTGTTGGACTTGAAGACAGAGACAGGAGTAGCTCTCAAAAGGAAGCCATTCCCTATAAAGAGCTATTGCATTTCATATACAAAACTCACTTTAAAACTTCAGTCTCTAGACCCTAAGAGAGACATACATGGTCTCACTGAGAAGGGAAAAGAGACATGATCTGAACAAATTGGGAGCATGGAGGGGGAGGGAGTTAGGAGAAAGAGAAGGGGAAAAGAGGAAGGGAGGGAACAGGGAGATTGAGTCAGGGGAAGAATAGAGGAGAGCAAGTAAAGAGATACCATAATAGAGGGAGCCATTATAGGTTTGGGGAGAAATCTGGCACTAGGGAAATGTCCATAGATCTACAAGGGTGACACCAACTAGTGGAGAGGCTACCTTAAATGCCCTTCCCCGATAATGAGATGGATGACTACCTTATATGCCATCCTAGAGCCTTCATCTAGTAACTGATGAAAGCAGAAGTAGACACCCACAGCTAAACACTGAGCTGAACTCCTGGAATCCAATTGCAGAGAGGGAGGGGTGATGTGCAAAGGGGCCAAGACCAGGCTGGAGAAATCCACAGAAACAGCTGACTTGAACAAGGGGCAGCTCATAGACCCCAGTCAGATAGCTGGGAAACCAGCATAGAACCGATCCAGACCCCTTGAATGTGAGTGTTAGTTAGGAGGACTGGGCTGTCTACGGAGCCTCTGGTAATGGATCAGTATTTATCCCTAGTATATGAATGGACTTTGGGAGCCCATTCCACATGAACACATGGGGGAGGGCATAGGCCCTGCCCCAAATGATATGACAGATTTTGAAGATTCCCCAATAGAAGGCTTCACCCTCCCTGGAGAGCAGAAAGGGGATAAGATGGGGACTGGGGGGGGGCAGGGGAGGAGGGGAGGGAGAAGGAACTGGGATTGACATGTAAAACAAGCTTCAAATTTATATAAAAATATTACCATAAAAATTTTAAAAGAATTCAGTCTCTACTAAGACTCCTGGATGGCTCCCACCCCACCCCCAGACCTCCATAATCATTCTAAAATTTTCAGAAACCCTGGGACTTTGAAAGAAAGTAACATTTACACAAAGAGCACAGCTATTTCATAAGCAAATTCTCTTTTAGATTCACGAAAGGCTACTCCATGACCTTCTGGAAAATTACACAAGCAGTTAGTGACAGAGCTGGAAGAGAGCCCCGCTTGCTCTTCCCCTTCCCTGTGGGCAGTTACAATGCTGTGAACTCCATCACTCAGTGCCTACCAGACCAGAATAGGGCTGTGGTTTGTGCTGAGGATACAACAGATAATCCTTCTAGTTCTTTTGCAATGATTTTAGGAAATCTTCCTTTCTTCCCTTTTCAGGACACTGCCTGAATTACTGGGGATGTTTTTGCATGGAAATGAAATTGTTTTCAATAGCTGATCTCTTTCAGTCACTGAGATTTACTCTAATCTGTGAAACTTGGCAAGAAATCACCTCATTTTTTTTTTCATGTGCTTTTTGATTGAAAAGATTCTCCTGCAAAAGACATGGGATTTTTGTTGTTTTGTTTATTTTCTGTTTGCTTGCTAATGTAGTTTGGTGGTCAGCTTATCAGGATAGAAGTGAGCTTTAGACATTGCAAATCTGTCTGAAGGTGACCATTGGAACAGAGGTGACTTGGCTTTTTGGTAAAGGACAGAGACAAGAAATATGTTTAAGCATATAAGCATGAAAATATACATAGCTGTACACATGTGTTTAGCTTTCTTTCTGTGCATAAATATGTATTTACTCTTCTTTCACCTTCCTATTCTTACTGACTCAATTTTAATTTCAAATGTGTAGGATACTTACAGAGAATCACTTCCTTGCAAATGTATTCTCTTGCTTTCAGACAGCTGATGGGTTCCATTGTTTTGTTTTTATTTTTAGCTTACACTTATTGTGTTTCTCTCTTCTAACAATGAGTAGATAAATATACAACTATAGATACACAAACATATCTCTGTGTGCGCATGTGGTGTGTGTGTGTGTGTGTAAGTATTAGCCAGGCACTAATCTAGATGACATGACTACGTATAAAGTATACAGGAAAATATGACATCTAGAAACAAAGCAGGGTAGCGGTTGTCAGTGTATGAAAATGGGATATGAATATAATGGTCTGAGGTTTCTTCTTGGGATGACAGAAATGTTTAAAATTATATTGTTTCTAGTCATATTGGTGCACACTGTTCGTCCTAGAACTTAGGAGACAGAGGCAGGTGAATCTCTTGAGTTTGTCACCAGCCTGGGCTACATAGTAAGTTTCAACCAGGCAGGGTTACATGGTAAGATCTCTCAAAAAACAGAACGAAAATATTATATATTCGTACATCCTGCATATATAAAAGTCATTGGATGGAATATCTAAAGCAGGTGGATTTTATCACGTATGTCATACCTCAATACAACTCTTCTCTTATCATATATCATTTAAATTTTTGGAACTCTTCCTTCTAATGATAAATTTTCAAAAATTAATATTATGTATGTATTTATTTGCATGTTTCTACTGTATGTGTATAATACATGTGAGTGTGGGCACATGTGTGCCACAGTTTGTCTGGAAGTCTGAAGACTTTGGGGAGTCTATTCATTCCGTGAGGAATTTTGGGAATCAGACTTAGGTCATCATGTTTCTATAATAAGCACTTTAAAATATTTTAAATGTATCATTTAATAACTTTATACATGTGTTCAACGTATCATCATCATATTCAACCCCAAGTTTCCCCTCCACTCTTCCCCTAGGGCTTCCCCAGCAACACTTCTCTCTTCTAGCTTTATGTCTTTTAAAAAAATTGTTGTCATCATTATTATTGTTGTTTTAACATAACAAATCAATTAGTGCTGCCCATGGGTAACATCCATTGGGGCATGGGCAACCTACCAATACCCTCCTAAAACAATAACTCCTTTTGTCTTAGTAGTCATTGACTGTCAGTAGATTCTCAGCGTCTCCTTGGTAGTGCCTCTCCTATCCATGTTGAAATTTTTAAGTGGCATTGACCTGCACCACCGCTGGGAGTTCATGAGTGCAACAATTATTTCATGTCCAGAAGACATTTCATTGCACACCTACCCATCCTCTTGCGCTTACATTCTTTCTGCCTCCTCTTCCATATTTTCTCTGATCCTTGGGACACGATTGGTTGATATAGATAGTTCATCTACAGCTGTGCACTCTGAGTTTTTATCAACACTTTGACTAGTTGTGAGTCTCTCATTAATGACTACCTCACATAATCAATTTCTCTGAGTAAGGTTGAAAGCAGAACAAATAAATGGATATAAACAGAAATATTTAGAAGGTAGTTTGACAACATGAGTATTTAACAAAACAACGATAGTAGCAATCCTGCCCCATGTAAGACCTATGACCTCCCTAACCAGAGGTTTTGACTATATGTATGGCATCAGTGCCCTCTTAGGGAGTAGCACTCAAATGTAGCCAAGAAAACCATTGGTTAGCTCCATGAACAGTCTTGCCACCATTGCACCAGTGAGTTCATCTTGCATTGCAGGTCCAAATTGTAGCATGAAGTGTCAAGTGATGTCTTTCCCTCCACCAGTATGCTGTATAGCATCTTTGAGTGTTATGAAGGATATCCATCAGGGAGAGTTTCCTGGCTAGTTCCAGACTGATTTCTCTGTATCCTAAAACACAATTGTGTGGTCTCTTCAGTGTTGTTTTGGGTACTCTGGAACCTCCCTGACCAATAACTTATAGAAAGTAACCCATTCCTGGCCCTGAGACTTTCCATTTAATAATCCATACCTCTGAGAGCAGTAGTGTTCATCCGTGTGGGGTACTTCTGTTCAGACTTCTTTTAAAAAATGTTTTTAATATATAATTTTCTATTTAAATTATACACAAGATTGTTTTACATATCAATCCCATTTCCTGCACCCTTCCATCCTCCCTTGTTCCCCCCCAACAAGCCCCTCCAATCCCCATTCTGCTCCCCAGGGAGGGTGAGGCCTTCCATGGGGAGTCTTCAAAGTCTGTCATATCATTTGGAGCAGGGCCTAGGCCCTCCCCCCATGTGTCTAGGCTGAGAGAGTATCCCTCTATGTGGAATGGGCTCCCAAAGTCCATTTGTATACTAGGGATAAACACTGATCCACTGCCAGAGGTCCTATACACTGCCCAGACCTCTCAACTAACACCATTTTCAGAGAATGTGGGTCAGTCCTATGCTGGTTTCCCAGCTATCAGACTGGAATCCATGAGCTTCCCCTTGTTCGGGTCAGCAGTTTCTATGGGTTTCTACAGCGTGGACTTGGCCCCTTTGCTCATCACTCCTTCTTGTCTGTAACTGGATTCCAGGAGTTTGACTCAGTGTTTAGTTGTGGGTGTCTGCTTTGACTTCCATCAGCTATGAGATGTAGGCTCTAGGATGGCATGTAAGGTAGTCATCAATCTCATTATTGGGGGAAGGGCATTTAAGATAGCCTCTCTACTATTGCTTAGATTGTTAGTTGAAGCCATCTTGGTAGATCTCTGGATAATTTCCTAGTGCTAGATTTCTCTATCACCATGCTCAAAACTTATGTCCAAATGTTACAGATTTTAAAAAAATGCTTTTATTCAGTTTGCAAGCTAGGGGGATTTCATAAGACTTCTTTATACATCCTTAGGTTTGGTTAATCTGCTTCCTGTTGTTTCTTTATCCGATCCCCTTCATTCCTATCTTTAAACCTTTAGTTCCTGATATCCCTCCCTATTTTTTTTTCATAATGTGTTCTACCATCTTCTTTTATGATATATTTCTAGTTGAGTTGCAAGATTTTAGGTTTCTACATAGCTTTTTCATATATACATAATTTATTTTTGTTAACCCTACCCTTGCCCATCGTTCCACTAAGCAAGTGATTTTAAAAACTGAGTCATCTCAGTGTTAATTCAAAGCACAATTCAAAAATGGATTTTTAAAGTAATATTTTTATTTCTTGAGAATTTTATACAATGAATTTTGATCATGTCTGTGCCTTCCCCCAACTCCCTAGATCTACCTTCTGCCACCCTAACCTTGAGTCCAGTTTTTATTGACCAGCCTACTATTCTTGGGTGCAGGATTTGCCCCAGAGTGTTGTGGTTAACATCACTATGTGTGGGGTCACACCATTACAGAAAACTGAATTTTACCTTTTCTGGCCACTGCCAAATCCCAACAGTTCCTCGGCTAGGGGTGGAACTTTGTGGACCCCTCTTCCTGAAGTTTGTCTGGCTTCAGCTTGTGCATGTCTTATGCATGCTGTCACAACCACTGTGAGTTCATATGCGAGACCGCCTTGTTGTGTCTGCTAAACACCATTTCCTTGATGTTATTCTCCACCGTTGGCACTTACAGTCTTCCTACCATGAAGGTAGTGATGTGGGCATCACAAGTGGAATTTTCATTATTCAAGAATGAGGATCAAGCTAGCCCTTACTTCCCAGGTGCTTGAGTTATTGGCATGCACCAGTATTTATTTATTTGCTTCTTCTTCTGTGAGAGTTAGAAAACTGACAGTTCTTAAGGAAGTTTTGTATATTTTAAACTAATTGTTCTACTAAGGATTTATTTAATGCTTTAAAAGATTATTATGCTTTTCATTTTATAGTAGAGACGTTGTTATGAGTTTTAAAACTCTTAATTATGTAATAAAGTTAAAACAGTCCTCAACTCGTCTGTTCTGCTCTTTAAATATTTATGCAACTGGTAGGCAGCCATTAAGATGATAATTATGAAGTCTATAAAAAACATGGAAAGCTGGTTTATGATACAAATTTGAAAGCAAAGTGCCAAATGGCTTAACTAACATGATTTCAATGAGAGTAGCAAATTTATGCATATGGAGTTTTAACAGATAAAACTGTGTTTGGTGCAAGGGTCTTGCATGTTGCTGGATTTTATTTAACAACAAAACTTGTTTTCTAAACCTACTAAAGCTCTACTGTATAGAAGCAAAGATGGGTCTTTTTGTTGTTTTTTTGTTTGTTTGTTTTTTGTTTTTGTTTTTGTAATGCATTGGTAGCTGCCTCAATTTATAGCCTGGTCTTGCAGGGTATTCCCCAAGTAGGTCCAATACTCTGATGGGTCTCCTCTTCCCATGGGTGGAGGTGGGACTATTACTGCTAAGTCAGAAGACTCTGGATGGCCTAGTCCACTGGAACATGTTCTCCAGTGTGCAGTCCCCTGTGGCTAATTCTTTGCACAGGAATATATGACGAATGTTGCCAGTGAATCAAAATCTTCTATCACCATCCTAGATCCCTGCAGCCTCTTCTTACTAGCACTTAATACCAATTGTCTTCTGAGTTACTCTGCAAAAGGTTGGAAACTCATAACCTTTCCTGCCCCATGTCTTCCTTGATGCTGCCAAGACCACGCTTCTCCCCATTCCAACCTACTCTACTTTTCACTGGCTTGCACAGTGTTGCTCTTTAATTCTGATTTGAGCTTCATGTTTAAAGATTTTAAAGATAGTTGATTATATTTTAGCTCAGATACTGTAACAAACCAAGACACTTAAACCACAGACACTTACATTTTACAGTATGGGGTCTGCAAAATCCAAGATGAACTGACAAGTTCTTGGGAAAGATTTTGAATGGCTTTTCTTTGGGAGACAAGAAGAGATATCTACCCATCCCATGTAGGGCACTGACAACAGAAAAAAGAAACAGTGTTGGCTGAATCTAGCTCAGTTAACCAATGCATTTATTGAGGTTACTTTGGGAGCATCAGTGATGGAGAGGCAGCAGATTCAACAAAAAGGCCACCCAGTATGGATGCAGACTCACAGAAGTAGTTATCACTGGGTCTCCCACAGTAACATCTGGGCTGCACTTATGAGTAGTCTTCTCTTCTGCATGGCTATTTACTGCACATGTTACCCGGGGGGGGGGGGCTTGTGGGTGTGGTAAGTTACCTTAACTTGCAACCACCCTCTACTAAAGAAACTTCCTTACAGGAAATAAGGTATGTGTCAGGGTTCTTTTCCTGGCTTGCCCTGAGGCTCTTTTCTTATCATTGTCTACTTTATATGGCAAAAAGAGAGGGAAAGGATGGTGAGGAGAGATGGAATGAGAGAAAACAGAAGCTCTCTTCTTATAAGAACACAAATAATTTCATTACTCTCAGACCTCACCTACCCAATGATCTCTCACCATCTCTAAACACCTCCTGTTGGAGTTAGAACAAGAAACATTTGCACTTCAAACAAAGGTTTCCATATATTGTGTTTATCATGTGCCAGGCAGTGATGGAGTACTGTTCACACACATGGGCTCATTCAGCCCTCATCATAGTTTGAGAGGTAACTGCTGTGATTAAAAATCACATGGAGAAGAGGGCATGGGGCACTTGAGCAGCTTGTGGTAGTCATATGAGTACCAGGTGTCAGAGCTGTGCTGTAATTCATCTTAGGCCAAATGCTGTCAATGTCCTCATCCACCATCCTAAATAATGGTAATCAACACCTTCCTAAATGTTTTTTAATGGCAAATTTAAATGGTTGAAGCCAAAGCCTCTTCCTCCTCTGCTTCGTTTCACGATAGTCCTGTGCTTAACATAGGTGTTTGCTCTGGGAGCCTCTGTTTATGGACATGATCTGTGGTCACTGCCTCTGTTGTCTTCGAACTCCTCAGAGGCTGTGCTCAGAGATTTGTGTTGGTTGATTTGACTTGATGGCTTTGTCTTGATTCTCTGAAGTGTTCACTTCTGTTGTCCCTTTAATTCCTGGCTTGAAGTGGTCAATATATGAACTGAGGTAAAATCCAAGAGTACTAGTCCAAGATTCCTGGTATGCTAGGGACATTTGCTGTCAGGGATACATCACTCTCTCTGCAAACAAAGCCAAACCATCTGGCCTCTTCTTTCCACACTACCACAGTCAACTGACCAAATAACAGGAAGCATACAAAACATGGGCCAAATGCGAGCTCTCCAGCCAGTACCCATCCTCATAAGCTTTCTGAAATTCCCAGTGCTGTGACACTTTCACCATTGTTTTTAAGCCGGGGCATGTCCACCTCAGCAAATCAAAAACTGATGTTACATGTTCCGGTGAGTTGTAAATATTTTCTGATACCTGAAATGTCACCATGCAGCCTCTTTTGGGCAGGTTTCATCATTTTAAACTGTTTACAGCAGCCAGAAGAACACACATATGTACTGAAAAATAAATCAAATCATTGCATACAAATAAGCAAGGTGTTTGCTGCAACCCACTACCTCGCATATACCCCAAATTACTAAAGATAGCTGCCCTTGGGAGGCAGCAGAATTGGCTTTTGGTTTCCTAACAAAGAAATGCCCCATTATAGAAGAACACTTGGTTTTGGGGGTGCCAGATTGCTACAATTAGGAAACATATTAAATCAGTGAATGTGTTTTATCAGTGCAGATTTCATTGCATTCATAGTTCTAACACAGGTGGGTATAGAAATGTTCTGAAAGCTATAACAGTCTTTTTTTTGTGTGTGACTTGAAATTTTAATATTTCTATAAAATGTGAATTAAATATGTGTATATCTTTTCTTCAGATGTGGTATAAATGTTTTAACTCAGGTGTGTGTTGATAGTGGATCCTGAATGGATTACTAAGAATATAATTCTGCTTGAGGGCTTAAGTCTAAACTATGGTCATGCAATGTGTGTAATACCCAGTTAAACACTAGAAGTCAGAATTGCTTTGGCTAGTTAAAAAAAAAATTCAACTCTTAAATTTTCATTTGGCACAATAGATGGTGCTTGATGCTTGATGGAAGGTAGGCATAGTGACTTCTGTGAACCCAAACCTCAAGTTTTGTGTTTTGCTTTATGGTGTGCTGTTTAATTTTCTGTGATTTCCTTTTTTTCCCCTCCATTGTTTCTTTTCTTTACCTTTCTCTATTCCATCCTCTCTTTGGATCTAATTCAGGGCTCTGTATATCCAAGTGTTATAGGCAATTATTCTGTTACTGAGGTATATCTCCATGTCCGTCTTTCTTAAGCAACATTCCTATTACTCCATCTCCTCCCACTATGAAATTCCCCAACTGTAATAACCTAATAACCATTATGTTAAAGTGAATGTGGTGAAGTTACCTTTGATGGACATCCTGTGCATGCAGCCTAAGCTGTTTGATTAGATAATTTATTTTTCTAAGTAAAGACTCTCTGCTCCCCATCTCCATGAGCTCAGATTTGATATTGCTGAGGTATGTTTTTATTATTTAAGAAAATCTACTAACAACATCTGTTTGAAAATGCAAGAATCCAGCTAGATATGTCAAGTACTCTGTTTCTGGCTGATACAATGAAAAGGAGTATTGGAAGAATATTGGAAAATCAGGGCATGACATAGTCTCTTGTCATTCTTAGAGCAAAAAACGGACAGCTGTAGCATGTTGGGGAGACCAATCCCAGCATCCTGCAGAGTTCAGTTATTGAAATGACCAAAGCCATTTTAGGCAACTATCCATTCATTCAAGGTTCTTCTGAAAAAACCCATTTTCTATAAACTTAAATCAGGTGCCTGTTGCTTAAAGGATAACTGACAGGCCACTAAAGATGCACAAAATCTGTGAGGAGTGTTTCTTCAGAAAAAGGAGGACAACCCTACTGAATCAGGAGAAATGGGTAAACAAACAGCTGTCTACTTGCAGGGCAATTGATCTTAAGTCACGCTAGGTATAAATAAGAGCTTGAAAGATCACAACAAGTGGTTTGAATATTACCTAAATTAAATTACCAAGTTATTCCTCTAGATGGAAAAAGTCACAGCAGCCTAAATATGCTTGTGAAAATTCATTTCTTGATTACATAAAACATGTTCACAACTTTCCAAACCCACAGCAATATGACATGAATGTACACCGAAGCATCATCTAGCCTTAACAATTGACCTTGTGACCATCCTTTTCCTTTTGGTTGCATTTTATAGCAGCTTGAATTAAAAACTCACAAGATCTCCTGTTTGAAAACTTTCTTTAGAAATATAAATTCAGGTATCAGTCCATCACTATTCTTATACACACAGACAACAAAAGATAGCTTTGTGCAACAGTAATACATTATTTATCTGGAAATAGAATTTTTTTTTAAAGAGCTAGAGTTTTAGGTTAAAGGTAGAGTGTCCATTTCACATGCACAAGGCCTTTGCACAGAAAATGGCAACATCAACCCCGTAATACTTCAAACCCAGTATGATGGCTCATGTGTCTAATCCTAGCACACAAGAGACTGAGGCAAGAGGGTTGCTGTGAGGTTAAAGCCACCATGAAGCCATACAGGGAATAACAGAACAACCGAGGCTACAGTGTGTGACTTTTGTTCCTCCCCCCAAAATGTTCTTTTATCACAAGGCTTTTATTTCTTAACAAGTCTGCCAAACACATCTGATACTTGGGGGTCTTGGAATGAATCAGAAGTTCCTTTGACTATAAGCATTGTATGCCAGCATGCATTTGCATTGTGTGCAGCTCAATGTGTTCTAATCTCTTGCAGTTGAAAGATGCATGAGTGTAATGCAGTCTGGGACACAGATGATCAAATTGAAGCGTGGCACCAAAGGGCTTGTTCGCCTCTTTTACCTGGATGAGCACAGGACCCGCCTCCGATGGCGACCCTCTCGGAAGAGTGAGAAGGCAAAAAGTAAAACTACCCTTTGATTTCTTTGATTTGACTGGCACAGTAATGTATAGATAATAGCATGGGAAGTGATGAGTAGGCTCTGTAGATGCTTCAAATCTGTGGAAGTGTCTCACTTTTACAAGTTTGGGGTCAGCTGATTGTAAAACAATAAATGACAATGATCTTTGAGGAATGGAAACCCATGAAAACTTTTTTTGTCTATAAATGTTGAAAATGCTAATATTGCCCCTATGTTAGAGATAGATCATGTTTTTATTTTTAATTGGGATATCAGGTTTCATGGCTTGAGACTTTTTCCTATAGAAGGAAAGGGTTATTATAAATACAATGGTCTTTAAAGTTAATTGCATCCTCTGAGCAATCAATTAACCCATGAATTAACAACAGTGTTTAAATGGTTAAAGTTTTATTTCACCCATATGTGCTATCTGTATTATGAAGCTTGTTCTAGAGAAACAGAACTAGTAGATGTGTATCTACTTGGGTGGACATAGGTAGATGAGATTTATAAGTGGAAATGACTTGTGTTTATGGAGTTTAAGCAGTGCTATGATGTATGTGCCCACTGCCAGCTGGAGAACCCCAGAAATCAGTATTGTTATACATACCTTCTGGACTTAGCACCAAGTTCTTGTTAGATTTCCCTATAATAGCTCTCATCAGCTCATTCCTTTCTGCTTCGTGTTAACGCCATTGGTTGAAAATCTCTTTGCCCTGAACAAGACCAAGCATGGAATAATTTGTTTCTTAGCCTGGTGCCTGCACTGGTTTTGACTCTGTCTCTGGTGCTGACATTGCAATCAAGGCAATAGTAACACGACTTCAGCTACTCCCAGCCACGCAATAAAAATGAAGAAATAGATAAGAACTTCTTTCTCCTCATCTTCCTCTTCTCCCTTCTCCTAATGGCTTAGATCTGCCAAGACTGGTATTGAACATTAGCTGATTTCCCTGTGAATCATGCAGGGAAATGACTTGATACCAAAGTACAACCAGGACCCAGACCGTGAGGCAGAATGAATGGTAAGGTAGATGGCAGTCAGGAGGATATGGAACATTTCAGATTCTTTCTTTAAAATACACATGCAGCATGAACAAAAATTAGTACTTCTCTGTTGCAATCCTTAAGTGTCTTTCTATTAAGCTTGCTGAATAATGTGATTCTCTGCCTGCTAATCTCTAAGGCCCAGCCTTTGTCTACCTCTCCAGCTTCATCTCCCACTATTCTGTCTTCTGAGCATTTCAGGGCATCCTTGCAGTGGGCCCCGGTTTCTGCCTGTCACTTATCCCCCTTCCCACTTTTCCAAGCCACACTGTCTCAAATTTTCCTCTGTGAGTCATATTAACTATGCTACATCCTTTCCATGAATATCTTCAGTATTTCACAAAACAGTATTCAATTCTGTCTGTGCACATTTCCTGACATAAGTATGTAAACTGAATTTGAAATAGTTATTAGCCACCTTTTCTACTAGTCTTCTTGACCTTATAGGCACCTCTGTTTCTTTCCTATAAATCTCAACACCCTATGAGTGATTTCCTTTGGAAGATATAGTCAAGAATACCCCAAAAGGTAAATCCTTTGAGGCCAGTTTTGCACTTGTGGTCTTAAAAAGCACCAATTATAAACAATGGGTTTTTTTCCTTCTTTAAAATGCTTTAAATGATTTTGCATTTCCTATTTCTTAATCACTACAGATAAATGTCTTCAGCTGCCTTGTAACTATATGTCTCGCTTCCCTTACAGTACTTATTGACTCCATCTACAAAGTCACTGAGGGTAGGCAGTCTGAAATATTCCACAGACAGGCCGAGGGGAACTTTGATCCAAGTTGCTGCTTCACCATTTACCATGGCAACCACATGGAGTCCCTGGACCTCATTACCTCCAACCCAGAGGAGGCACGCACCTGGATCACAGGTCTCAAGTATCTGATGGCTGGCATCAGTGATGAAGACTCCCTTGCCAAGAGGCAGAGGACCCACAACCAATATCCTTCCTAGAGTTTCATGTTTGATTTGTATGCTTGTGTGTGCCCCTGTGTACACATGTGTGCTTTTGCATGTGTACTATGTGCATGTTCACAAAGAGGATTAAAGTGCATGTTGCTTCATCCCATTAACTATGAGGTCTGAAACATCTCTCCTTGCCATCTGTTTTTCTGTCTCATGAACTGTCTTCTGTCATTTTTTGCTCTCATTCCCAGGGAATGAATAAGTAAAACCAAAGAGACATAAACATGTGTGAACTCAGAAGCAACATTCTGAAGAAATTGGAGGTGTCTTCATAATCAGAGAGGTCTGCTATTAGACATGATTGCATTTTAGAATGAGATGTTCATGAGCTGTAATTGGGGAAGCACTAATTTGGATTATAGGAAATCATGGCATGTCATAAATTCATTTTAATTTAACAAATGCTTTTTGGGTTATAATTAATGCCATGTACACCAAGTGCCTCTCAGTTTTTTTTTTCTCCTTTCGAACTTACAGCATGGGCACTGACTGGTTCTTCCTACCATACTTACCTCTGAAGAGCTTGAGAAACAGGGTCTCTATCTGGTCCCTTTTCTTTTTTAAATTAGTTTTTAATTTAGTTTTTTTTTAAAACTACATTTTGTACATTTACTATTTGAGAATTTCATACATGAATATGTGTTTTGATTAAATCTATCCTTCTTTCCTTATCCCCCTATTCCCTTCCCAAACTTCATGGACTCTTTTTTTTTTTTTAAATCCATTGAGCCCATTTGGTGATGCTACTAAGTACTCAGTTTAGGGCTATTGGTGCATGGGCAACTTCTTAGGGGCCACATCTGTGGAAATCTAACTCTATCTCCTTGCAAGCCATTTGTTGCCAATAGTTCTTCAGTTCAGATGGAACTTTGTGAGTCCTTCATCATTTGTGTTTGCATTTTGGCTGGCTTGATCTTACGTAGGACTTGTGATTCAGTCATAGCCGCTGTGAATTCATGTGTGTAATGGCCCTGTCATGTTTGGAAAACACTATTTTACAATAGTCACCTACTATCTGTGGCTCTTAAAATCTTTCCACTCCCTCTTCTGAAATGAGAGTAGAGGCTCAGGAGAAGAGGATGTGACACAGGCATCCCATTTAAAACTGAATGCTCCCCATTCTTCACACTTTGAACAGTTATCAGACTGTATTAATAGCTGTCTACTGCAGAGAGAGAGAGAGAGAGAGAGAGAGAGAGAGAGAGAGAGAGAGAGAGAGAGAGAGAGAGAGAGAGAGAAGCTTCTCTGATGGTGGTTGAGAGGAGCACCCATCTATAAAGACATATATCTAGAAGGAAGTTTAATACCACGTGTACTTAGCAGACTAATAGTACTAGGTTCTTCCCTAGAGGAGCCCCAGGTTCTTGGCCCAGTTAACAGTACAAAGCATGAGTTTTGTCTTGTAGAATGGGCCTTAAATCCCAACAGGAAGCAGTTGGTTATTCTCTAAATATTAATGTCATTATAGCCTCAATGGATGTATTCTGCCACCATTCTGATTCTTGATGAAATCTATTCCTGTGGTCCTGATCTGCTGATGAGATAAATAATTAATGCACTTGGTCTGAAGACACCTTCTTGCCAGGGTAGAATTGATCATGCTCTGTGGTCTTTTTTACCTCAATTCCTCTGCCTGTAAAGTGAGGTTATTTGGCTACTCTAGGTCTGTGGTTCCCTTCCTCTCGCCTTTGGTGGTGTTAAAGTATATATGCCCATATGTTTGTAAGGGAGAATGTTACATCCTTGTGTTCATCTCCTTGCCACCACCACTATCATCATATGCAGGAATATGGAGAGATTTATACTTATTAACAATATAGACCCACACATGGGATATTGTTGAAGTAGAATGGAACGATTAGCCCAGGAAAGGATTTCAACAGTATGAAGTCTGAGCTGATAGGCCACAAGGTTTTCATCTCTCTTCACAGTAAGCAGATGAGTGCAAGTGGGGTTCTTGAATAAGTTAAAATGTGGAGTTAACTATTTTTGCCTCGGTCTGTTAGATTGACATTTGGTGAAACAGGATAACTAAGAAAAACCCAAGTAAGTGACAATATTGAACAGTGGCAACACTTTGTGGTATAAGCATCAGAAGCCATGTTGATGTACTTTTGATAAAGACCTGCTTTCTCTGAGATGGGCATTTCCAGGTTGGGGTTAGTTGTGGCTCAGTGACATTATCAGAAGCCCAGATCTGCTTCCCCAACATGTGGGCTTGGTCCTTCAGCTGGCAGGCTACCTTTTGATCAAAGGAGGAATAGCATCTTCAGGTGGCTGTGCCAAACACAATCTTGCCCAGGGCAGCAGAATTTCATTTTACAAATAAGACCCAGAAGAAAAGAGGAAGTCTTTCTAGAAGTCTCTCCAGAGATAACCTCTTGTCATTGATGAGAATTCCTATTGCAGGCCCTGCTTGAAGACTGCCATGCATTGCTAGCATGAGGTATATGACACTTGTCATATTAGAAGCTAGCTCTGAGCACTGAGAAATTGTTTATAATTATAGTAATATTTGCCACATTTAATGTACTATAGAGCAACTATACTTTTTTCAAAATAGACTTGAAGGATCCTATTGCTTCATTATTTTAAATGTTTCTACAATGCCGGGTGTAAGAAACACATAAGTTTCCATGTTTATTTTGTACTTAGCCTATATTGATTTGCTAGCTTAAAGTATATATATATAAAAAAATCCAACCTTGCACAGAGAGGCTGTGTTGTCAAAGACCCTCAGGCATGCACTCTGAGGATGCCCGGATTAAGTTCAAGATTCCCCTTTTCCCTTCAGTGGCTGACCATCATTAGAGCATATGACTCTTGGATGCATTAATATAATTGAGGTTCTGTATGAAACAAGGAAAAACAATGCTCACAGTGCAAACACTCAGTTCTGGAAGCTGTGGTCTTCACCAGTTAATTAGAACCCACTCGAATGTTCCAGAGTCACAATTCTTGACATACTGGTAAGAGGAGGGCATAGACTGTGGGGTCATCTTCTTGCTTTATTGGTCAGTGGAATTTTCTGTTTTCTTTAAACTTAATGCATATGTGTTTACTGTCATTTGAAGGTATTTGTAATTGAATTAGTTGGTATGGGAGCTAAGGAAAAGCACCTGAGGACTGCACAGGGGAGCAATCTTGCAAGACACTTGGAGATAGTTGGTGTTTGTGCCAATAAGGAAAGATGAAATTAATAGAAAGTAGGAAAAATAGTGAAAAATCGGTAGAGGCGGGAACTATACTTCAGAACTGACAAGGTTTCAAATAATGTATTGGAATTAAGCTCCTTTTATATTTATTTTCTTGTGTATATGACTGTACGCATGCCTATGCATGTTCATAGTAAGGTGAGCGTATGGAAGTCAGAGGACAGCCTGTGGAAGTTAGTTCTTTCCTACATGTGGGTTGCAGGGATTGGACTGAGGTCATCAAAGGTTGATAACAAGGACTCTACCCATTGAGTCATCTTTCCAGCTGCAGACTGTCCTTCTTGATTGGACATATGTTTAATGAATCAGGGAGAAAGGATGTGGGATGCTTATGATCAGACTTCACTTAGGACTTAAACTTTTCATGAACAAATAATGAGTATAACAAGTCTTAAGTAGCTGAAGGAGAAAAACGCATCCACCTAGGGCATGAATTGAGTTACTTTGGCATTATGGTGGGCCAGCTAGCATTGAGGTTTGGGCAGTTTCTGCCTTTTGTCTCATAGTCTGTGTCTGTAGGTTATCAGTGCTGGTCAACGCTGGTGCTTGCTCAGTGGAGGGTGTAGAGAGAGAAATAATTGATGTAAGCACTGCCCTGCACAAAGCAAGTACTTCATTAACAGGCTGCTTGCTGCTGCAGTGGTGAAGGCTAGCAAAACTCTTCCTGTCTTCCCTTGGGTAGATAAACTCTAAACACTCATTGCCTTTTACCCCATGAAAAGGTGATGGTAGTGGTATATAGCTTCAGCATTTACTCCATCAGCCTGTTCTCTGTTTTCTCCACTCTGCTCTGACACTGTTCAGGACGTTGTCACTTGCAGGCATCCCCTCACATGTGCTGTGAGTTAGAACTTTACTCTGTCAGGCTTCAGGGGAAATGCAGATCACTGTCTGGGTTTATCTAGAATTATGAGCTAGGAGTTTTAATTTAAATGGTAGAAAAAGTCAAAAGAATGGTAACATTTTTGTTTAGAATTTGAACTTCATTGTGCACAAGCAAAGTATTACGGGCACACAGCTGTGCACATTCCTGCTGCTGTTCATCTGGATGCTGTTGTGTGTGTGGAGATGATGTAACTGAGATGAGTCACCTGCCAAGACTGAAAGGTTGACTGCTAGGTACTTTACAGAAACTTTACCCACTTTCATTCCGGTATGAAATAATACAAAGTAATTTTACATTCTCCTATAGTTTTATCAAAGAAAACGCCAACCATAACATTTATTTCTTTTTTTCCTCCAATTTTCCCTCTGCAGAATGACTTGCTTATCCTCCTTCTCTTCCTCCTCCTTCTTCTTTTTGTTTGTTTTTACGAGACAGGGTTTCTCTGTGTAACAGCCCTAGCTGTCCTGGAACTGGCTCTAGTAGACCAGGCTGGGCCCAAACTCAGAGATCCACCTGCCTCTGCCTCCGGAGTGCTGGGATTAAAGTCATGTGCCACCATTGCCCAGTACTCTTTTTTTTTTTTAAAATTAATTAATTAGTTTATTTTTCATATTTTACATATTGATCCCAGTTCCCTCTCTGTTTCTCCCTCTTTTCCACCCTCCCATGCCCCCTGACCACCCTACCTTCCCATCTCATTCCCCCACACACACTCCACAGGTAGGGTGATGCCTTCCTGGAGGGGTCATCTAAATCTCTCAAGTCATTTGGAGTAAGGACTAGGCCCTGCCTCTAGGTTAAGGGAGTATCCCTCCATGGGAAATGTGCTCCCAAAGTCCTTTTGTGCACCAGGGATACATCCTGGTTCCACTCCCAGTGCTCTTCTTAATGTTATTGTGTATGGTAAAGAAGCATCAGTTCAGGGGTTTCCTGGGTACTCACTAATGTGTGGGAGTCAAGATTCACTAGACTCAATATAAGTTAAGTGAGGTTTATTCAGGGAGAATTCACTTACACATGAAACAGATGACCACCATGGGTTCCCACTCCATGGAAGCCACCCTGCCACCTGGTTGCTCTGCTCTCTACAACACCACCGGGAAGCAAAGGGGTCCAGGACCCCAGACCTAGCCTTCCCCTGTCACATCTGTACCTGTGACCATGCCCAAATGTCATGCAACAGCTGTGGGCAGGGTGGATATCTCACTACAACTCACATCTTGGTTATAAAAACATAGCTTAAAGATACTAGGAACCTTCTAGCTGCTTTCCTATATGTACTGTTACTGGAAATAATGCCTTTCATAGAATGTGGAAATTCCAAGTGCGCTCAGGGTTATCTAGTTGGACTGTCTGAAACTGGAGAGGAGGAAACAGGCACCAAGAGGTGACGTGAGTGATCCATCGTAACAGGGATATGCCATCGTTAGAATCGGGGTCAGTGTTTATCTCTTGTTCTGACTCCATTCTGCCTGTGCCTCATCAGTTCCCTGTCCTCTAAAGCAGGTGTCAAGACCAGCTTATGGATAGTTGTGAAGCCTTGTAGACCCAGCCAAGTGAGGTTGTATCTGCAGGCTGTGCTCATGCCGAAGGTTTGCTGTCCCTTGTCTCTTCCCAAATCTTTTAGAGGGTTTGATAGAAAACTGTAGGACAAGAATATTGAAATATTGCTGTCATTGGATTCATTTACTCCTTTGTACTGTGGCTGAGTATGTTGTGGGCATAGGAGAGTACAGTACAAAAGGATGGTGTTCCACAGGGAAGGGTTCTGTGCGTATAAGAAACAAACAAACAAATAAAAAAATCTTACTAAACTGATCATTTTAATTCTTTACTTATTTTTCTCCTAGGTCCCTTTAACCTCTAGGTAGGATATACAGTGAGCTCCTGACTGAACTTAGCAAGGGGAAAAAAAATGCAAAGAGCTGGTTTTGTGTTGTGTTATAAAATAAGTCTAGAAGGAAAGCAGATTTTACCTTTTGGTTGTTTTTAAGGTTCAAGTGATTAGTACATGTAAATTGTGTTTGTTGTGTTCATCATTCATTCATTCATTTACACATATATGCTTTTTATTTTCTGAGGCATTTATCTTCCACAGTCATAATTTGACTCACATAGGGAATCTAAGTGTGCTTTGCTATCACTGGGATGCTGGTTGATATTTTGAGTTAGGGAAAAAAAATTTTAGTAATGTTATATGTTTGATAAGATGATTATTATCCATTGGTCTTCTGCTGTGATTCACTTCTATTATTCCACTTCTTGTTTTTATTTAATTTTAATTTATATTTATTTTATGCTTATGGGTGTTTTGTTTGTTTTCCTGCATGTATACCTGTGCCTGTTGCCTGTAGAGGCTTTAGACTAAAAGGGGAATTGTAGTGAGGTAGTCCTTCTGTAGCATCACTCCACCCCCCAATGGGCGTGGTCAGTGCTACAGAAGGACTACCTCACTACAAAAGAGGACAATTGCATCCCCTGGAGCTGAAGTTGTGATGGTTGTGAGCCTCCATGTGCATACTGGCATTTGAACCTGGGTCGTGTGCAAGAGCAGCTAGCGCTCTTAACTGCTGAACCTTCTCTCTAGCCCATCCATTTCTTGGTTTTTAAACCTATGTCTTTCTCTGAGTTTGATTCCCTGGTTTCATTCTTTTTTTTTTTTTTAAATCACTTTCATTCCTTTCCTCTTCGATTCCCTTTAAACTTTGAAGCTCAGTTTAATATTCTATGCATAAGTACTTTCCTTAAAGATATGTTATATTAAAATGCTATGTGTTAATTGGGAATTTCCAAGGCATCCATTTAATTCATTCACTTATTTGAGGATCTTGTAAATCTCAACACACATAATATGAATCCTTTATATCTAAACCCAATTTCACATTCTCACCACTGAGTCTCACATCCGAGCTTACTACAATTAGAAATTTGTACTTGTTAGGGGTCACTATCATATCTTGTGATGAAGGAGGCATGCAGGCTAGAAAGGGGCCTTCTGTGCAGGAAACATAGATGCCAGTTCAGGTTGTAAGAGTCATGGGATTGAGATGAGATGACATTCTCTTGCCTCTTTTGACAAAAGACTTGCTCTTTTTCCTAGCCATAATGAGGTTCAACTAGTTCGTCGAATTTTTAAAATAGAAGAGTAAGAGACAGAAAAGAGTGTTGAGCTCTTGATTGGGAGAATGCTGACAGTGAAAGCATACTAAGTGAGAGGGCATAGGAGAAGATAAAGCCTAGATTTGTTATATTTGAAATTTCATCATAACGAGATCTTGGAACAGAGTTAGAGAGCATTACCACCAGTCTCTTCCTCCTGTGTGCCGTCTCTGTGTCCTACAAAGATGAGCCTCTAACCCTTTGTGTATGAACAGACTTTATGTTAGCATGACTGCATTATTGAGAAGATGATGTCAGGATAATATATGAAGTCATATAGAAATACTTGTGATGTTGTCCATGGAGGCTGGGGTGCTGTCCTCTACAGGGAAAGTGGGACTGGTGATGTAACCACCTTACTGGTGGAACACAATGCTTTTCAACAATAGGCTTAACATTTAATTTAGATTAGGTCGGTCAATCCTTTCAGGATTCTAGCATGACTCTGGTTTTGTAGTGGAGGGATACATGTGTACACTACTCCTTCTCTTTTGTTATTGTCATTTATCAAGAGATCATCAGAGCTTGCACATTGCAGGGTCTCTTCGAAAGCATTCCTTCTGTTTCCATGTTGCTGATAGTGCTCCTTTGACATTCAGCCGGACAGCAGTTCTTATTTTGATGAAAACTTTTCTTTGACCTTTCTGCACATGGGTGAAGCAGACCTTTGAGGAGGCTGATAAGAATGGCGATGGCTTATTGAATATTGAAGAGATTCACCAGTTGATGCATAAACTAAATGTCAATCTGCCCCGAAGAAAAGTCAGGCAGATGTTTCAGGTATGTGTTCAACTTTTGTAAAACACAGTAATTACTGATGTAATTAGGCACATTAAAATCTTATGTTTTGTTAGAAGTTGTTCTGTACTGTTTTCTTTTTCTTTGATAAAGAGAGACATTAGGTCTCATCGAAGGAAGAATTCTTCATAAACTTAAGAAGCCTTCAGTTTCATCCCCTCAAACATTTCTTCACTGTTGCTGTTTTTGAAGAGCCATTATAAGCATTTTTCCTGACACTTGAACAGGGACGTGAACTTGATCAAGTCCTTTTGAGAGGATGAGAATGCTTCATCTTCCTGCCACAGGGTTGGGGGGTTGTTGTGAGAGTCAGAATAAAGACCAAGTGACCGGAGAAAAACAGCTGTCAGGAGCCCCAAGAGTTTAAGGTTGAAAACCCACAAGGCTTGGAAGTGCTAAGGTGTCAGAGTGCAACCCTCTCTCGGTGTATGTGAGACAAGATGCTTTTTTCTCTCAGTCACTGTGAGAGGTCCTGGGCTGGAATTTATTCTGCAGTATCCAGTTGGGTTGTGCTTGGAAGTGAGCAGTGTTGGGCAAAGATGAGATTGCACTGCTAGTAATGAGCAAAAATTAAATGATAAATAGACACTTATTTGTAGATAAATTATATATGTAACCCATGTTTTATAAACTTTTCATTCTATGTGACTAGGTCTATATGTTAGACACATAGTAAGCATAGAAAGGCAAAATGTTTTGTGTTTGGGGCTTTTGCTTTCTACCCACTTGCTGGTCCTTGCAGAGCAAGGACATAAATAACAGGGGCGGTGTGTTCCAATAGCAAGAGGAAAATAGAGGCTGACTCTCTTCTCTGACCCTTTAAGGTAGTCCTCCTTAGGGGATACTCCAGTTTAGGGGTGGTTTATCCTGGGGGTATTTGGTTCCACTGCACTGGAGAACAACATGAGCAAAAAGGAAAAGAAGAAATGAAATACAGGAAAACTAGAAAATGTTTCTGTCCTATGTCTTAAAGGCTCAGAGTGAATTAATCGGTCAACTTTATTTATTTAGTAGTTACTGTTTAAAGTTAGCATATATGACAGGTTTCATTATGGCATTTTCATACACACTTTGGTTGATTCTCTTCCCCTTTCTGCCCCAATCACACACTTGGACCTTTGTGCCCCTAAGTAGTTTTTTTTTTTTTTTTTTTTTTTTTTAATGTTCGTATCATTTTGTATATCATCAGACAGATTCATACTATGTGGCCAGGCTGGTTCAGAATTTACAGAGCTCTGTCTGCCTCAGTCTCTTGTTTTGGGATAGTAAGCCACTGTGTATGTGGTGACACAAATTTAATAGGAAATTCAGAGTCTCATTTTGAGCTCTTAGATTTTAAAATGTGTTAAGCCAGAAAGTGACATTTGCCTGCTATATGTGAAATATGTCCACCTGGGTCCTGAATCTAGCAGGGCTCTGCAAAGAAAGTCTTATAGTGGGAATCAAAGGTTCGGGAGTTTCCATATAGATTTAATACCCTCATGTGAAATTCTTGAATCCAGAAGTTTTTTTTTTTTTAATATAAGACTTAATTTTGGTGTTTTGGAATATTTTAGTACGTGTAAGTGGAAATCCTAAATATATCTGTTAAATAAGATTCACAACACACACACACACACACACACACACACACACACACAAAGAACAGGGTCTCACTATGCAGTTCTGGCTGACCTGGAACTCACCATGTAGATCAGACTGACCTTGAACTCACATAGTGTTGCCTGCCTTTGCCTCCTGAATGCTGGGATTAAGGTGTACATCATCATGCCTGGCAGGATTAAATATGCTGATTTAAAATTATAACAGTAAAGTGAGCAGTATATGCATTTTTTTTAGATGCAAAGACTCTTCATTAGGCCCCATATTATCAAAAGTCAATCTACATCCATATTTAAAATCACATAATAGGAGCTATCAACTTCATATAGAAGCTATACAAGTCTTAACTATGTTTTTGTGTGTTCTTAATTAACCTAAAATTAGCATTTAGCAAAATTTTCTTAAAAATTTGGAATGCTTCATACTAATTTGCATGTTGTCTTTGCTCAGAGGCCATGCTAATCTTCAGTATTGTTCCCATTTTTAGCATATGTGCCACTGAAGCAAACATGAGCAATAAGCAAAATTGTCATGAGCATTTTGACTTTCAAGGCTATATTTAAGTCTACTTAACAGCTGAGCATTCTTTCCAAAACCCAAGGCTTCCAAATACCACTCATTTCCTGCCAGTTTTGGTTTGGTTGAGATTGTGTTCATTGTGAATGGAGGTGATTTTGTAAATGGTTTGGTTGTGCAGTATGCTTCCCTGACAGTTTAATGATTAATTCATCCAATCTCAAGATCTGAGGTGAACAGTTCTTGTGCAATAGTTATTAGCGAAAAATAATTTAAAGTAAACATCCACCTGCATGAGCTGTTCAGACTTTTCCTTGGAAGCAAAGCTGTATGGTACCACTGCTTTGGTGGTTGTTAGAGCTCGAAGCCACTGTGAGTCATCAGAGAGATTTCCTTAGGGGAGGAATTATATCTCCTAAGATATGACAATTCTGAAGTGAGAGACAAAGATCTATGCTGTTCATTAAGCACTGCCTCTCCCTTATTGTTGATCTGTTGTGCTCAAGTACCTTTTTGACTAGTTTCCTCAAAGATCAGCTATTGGATTGCTTGCTTACTTTTAAAGGTAGGCATTTAAAATAAATATTACTTTTCGGTTTTGCTTTGGCAGGCCTCCAACTAGACATCTGGCAGGCCTCCAACTAGCCATCTTCTGCCTCATCCTCCAGAATGCTGGGGTTACTGGCAGTTCAGGTTTTGTTCCCCAACAACACATTCTAGCTAATTTAATTTCAAGCTTTGCTTTAAAGGTTTAACTGTGTATCATTAACGTTTTACTGTTTGCTTGTTTGTAAGTTTTATTTCTGACGCTGGGATTGATGCAGGGCTGTCATTCAAATTTGGGTTTAATTAAAAAAAAATTGTGTTTTGTCTGCATGTGTTTAAGGGTACCATGAGTGTGCAGCACCGAAGGAAGCCAAAAGAGGGTGTTGCATCTCCTGGAACCAGAGTTAGAAACAGTTGTGCACTGCCATGTAGGTGCCCAGAACTGGAGCTGGGTCCTCTGCAAGAGCAGGTGGTGTTGTGCACATAACTGCTGAGCCATCTCTCCAGCTCAGTGTCATACAGATTTGAATTAGAGCTGTTTACTTTCCTACTTAGAAACATCATTTCAGTGTTCTGCTTTGAGGTTTTTCCTGTTAATTTATAGATGTATTATAGTCAGAGAAATTGGTTTGTATAATGCTTATTATAATTTGTTGAAACTTTCTTGATTGCCTATCAACTTTTTATAATAGTCCATGTGTGCTTAATAATATATTTTTGTGATGTATGTGTTGGCCCTTTTATGGTAAATGTTGTTTTCTTGTTCTGAATTCACTCACTATTTCCAATTCTTTCTGCCTTTCTCTGCCTTGTTCAGGAAGCGGACACAGATGAGAATCAGGGAACCTTGACATTTGAAGAATTCTGTGTTTTTTACAAAATGATGTCTTTGAGACGAGACCTTTATTTGTTGCTCCTGAGCTACAGTGACAAGAAAGACCACCTGACCGTGGAAGAGCTGGCTCAGTTTCTGAAGGTGGAACAAAAGGTGGGCATCTTTAGACTGAGGGTGGATTTTTCACTCTTGTACTTGAGAGATGTGGGCATCTTTGGTGTACTTTTGGTATATATTAAATGCAGGATACAGGATACACTGATAAATAGCACAAGTTATCAAAATCATGTAACCTTTTATCTTGTCTATGTTGAATATGGATATGTGTATTTTTCTACAAAGAAATGAAAGTTAACTCATCTCATTTTAAACTCACTGGTAATAGTTTCTTTCTACTGTGAGGCATGAGTAACAGTATAAACTTGAACTTTGTATTGATTTGTGTTAGTATAAACTAATATCAGCAAAATATAAATTGATATTTAACTCATAATATACAATTGGGTTTTTAAACTATGACATAATTCTTAGGTCATACTATAAACACTGATAATTCAGATAGGAAATTGACATCTAATCATCTGCAGAGGTTAGTAAATTAGGTCTTACCTATAGTAGGAATTTCTAAGTCTACTTAAAGGAAAACATTATATTTTTTATATAATACAGGCTGATTCATGTTCAACAAGATTACTTTTTAATATGGCTGTTTTATAATTCTTTAAACTCCATTTCTCAGTACAGTAGAGAATAAATGGATTTATGTATAAGTCTCGAACACAGATGGACACTCGGTTTTGTGACAGTTCAGGTTAATTCATTGCCATATGTGAACTCAATGTACATTTCTGAGACTGTACTAAGCTTGGAAAGTATGCAGAATATACCCTTAGAGATCTCAAAATAAAGAGATGTTTCTTGATATTTTATAATTTTCAGAGCCTATGATACAATTAAAGAATGCTAGGAAGGAAAAGTAACATGCTTTGTTTTTATTGTGTTGAGACAGGGTTCTTATATGGCTGAGGGTACCTGGAACTCCCAACTGTTTTTTGTGCTCTGGGCGAATAGGCATGCAATACCCACTTCCAGAAAAGCAACATAAATTTTAAGGGTTTCCCTTCTTAAGATTATATAACTAATTATGAGTTACAAAAATAATGGTGTTGTATTGTTTTCCTGTATCTTTGAGTGGCTGGAGAGATGACTTAGTGGTTACAAACAGTGGCTGTTTTTGCAGAGGACCTGAATTTGTTTCCTTGCACCCACACCACCTGTAAGTACAGATTCAGGGATCTGACACCTCTGGCCTCCATGGGCACTGTCATTCACGTACACATAGGCACACATATATTTTAAAATTATAATTGAGAGAATGATTTGCTATTAATTGAGTTTACCATTCTTACAGAAAAACTGAGTTCAGTTGCTAGTACCTGGGTCAGAAGGCTTGAGACTAACTGTTACTTCACTTCCAGGGGATCCAACTGCCTCTTCTAGTGCATGGGCATGTACACTCTTATGCATATACATGGGCAGAGACACATATTTATACATAAATAATCCATTTTTAAAAAGTATTTTTGTGGGTCCGTGGAATGGCTCAGCAGGTTATGTTGCTTGCTACTAGCCCAAGTTTAATTACCAGATGACCCAGGTGACAGGTGCCAGAGCCCACATGATGGAATGAGAGAACCTACTCCCACAAGTTGTCCTCTGACTTCCACCTGTAATAGGTTTTCTGTTTTGTGATAATAGATTTCTCTGCTGATGCAGTAAGCCAGATCAAACCAAGTTGAACAAGTAAAAGGACAGGTATGTTTGAGCAAAGCAACTCTCAGGTGAGTTCTCCAGTTCTAGAGATTGAGACAGGAGAAGTCATGCACCCAACTAAAGCTGGGAGCTTATATAGTCTGTTTGCTAGGGGTGATGACATGTCCACCATAAGTTGGATGTGTGTCCAAGTATGGTCAAAAGTTGAGCGCTTTAGGTAGAGACTTAAGCGACCAGTAACTTAAGGGGAGGAGCTGCCAAGTATTCAGAACTGTGCATTTTGGTGCCTGTTCTTTCTTGGAGAGTCTCTGAGAGGGAGGGATTTTGAGGAGAGGAATGGGGCTTACCAGATCAAGCACCATTGAGCCGGAGGTTCCAGCAGAACACTCTGCATGGGTCCATGTGTCTTAGGGTTACTATTGTGGTGATGAGCAAAAGCAACTTGGGGGAGAGAATGTTTTTTTTTCACTCATTGTTTCCTTATAAAAGTTCATCATCATCAAAAGCAATGGGGAGTAACTCATGCAGGGCAGGAACCTGGAGGCAGGAGCTGATGCAGAGGTCGCGGAGGGGTGCTGCTTACTGACTTGCTCCTCATGTTTTGCTCAGCCTGCTTTCTTACAGCACCCAGGACCAGCAACCCAGGGGTGCCTTGCCCACAATAGGCTGGGCCCTCCCTCATCAATCACTAATTAAGAAAATACCCTGTAGACTTGCCTACCTATAGCTGGGTCTTTGGAGGCTTTTTCTCAGTTGAGGTTTCCCCATTTCCCATGACTTTAGCTTGTGCCAAGGTGACAAATCTAGCCAGCACACTAAACATAAAATAAAGAATAAATGTGTAAGAAAAAATGCCTGTGTTAAGGTGGTTAAACATTGCTAATATACATGCAATCATTCTCTTAGTTTTGGTACTAATTTGAATTAAAATTTTATTACTCTCAGTGTGTGCATGATGCGTGTGTGTACAGACACATGTGCCACAGTGAGCACGTGGATGCCAGAGGGAAATATTTTGAAGTTGGTTCTCTCCTTTCATCTTTACATGGGTCCCAACAATTGAACTCTGGTCAGTTGACAGGTTTGTATGGCAAGCATCTTTACCCACAGAGCCATTTTGTTGTACCCTAAATTAAATTTTTGAAATGACTTATAAAAAATATTTTTTCAATTTTCTGTGGGAGGGAGGGGTTGTGCATCTGAGGTGAACTTTCTGTTTCAGTGTTCCAAAACTTGAAACATCCTTTAACTTTTCTCCTATTTAAGCCAGAAAAATACCAATTTTACTTGTCATAGCCCCAAATTTGTTTGATGTTTTTAACGAGCAGGCTAGTGCTGCTTGCAGGCTCAGGGGTGCAGAAAGTCTCACTGATTCTAATGTACTCTGACTGGGATGGGCAGGTATTGTTTAGGACAGCTAAGTGCAAGTTTTCAATTACATTTCATGGATAGATGGATTGGCTAATTGGCTTTAGAGGGAATGAGCAAAAGCAGCAAAAATTTGGCAAACTCAGTCCACGCATGTGTTTACTCTGTATAATTTCCTTACAATGGAGCCTCAGTGTTAACTGTCTTCATTACAATGGTGTGTAAAGGATTATTTTCATTTTGTAAAGAATAAAGCAGCAAGTAAATCCTTAGTTATTTTTGTGCTAATGTTTACTTATAGAATGTCATCTTAGCATTTATTTGATTGACATTTTTTGTAGTAGAGATAACCATTTTTCCCATGCATTTGCTTTTTATGGATCTAAGTATTGCATGCTAATTGTGCCACAGAAATTTCATCTTTCTTTTTTTTTTTTTTTTGCTTTTTAATTGTGCACATATAAAGTCTTTCGTGTGTTTCTAGTTTCTATTGTGCTAATTTTTGGGGATGTGTGTCTGTAAGAAAGAATAAGAGAGAACAGACACAGCCCATTAGCTCTCACTTAAAAGAAGGCTATACTCAACTACCAACTTGTTTCAGTGTCTTCCGTAGTGCCTCTTTAAAGTTTCTCAAGTTGAATGTATTAACCCCAATTCCTGGTAAGATGCTTTTTTAATTCTATTCTTTATTCAAGCCAGTTAGCTCTTTATTTGATGTGAATGGACTGTTAATATTACTATTATTATTAGACTATATGGTATGTGGTAGGATAGGGCTAAGCAACTCTGAATATACACATTGCTTTGACTTGATCACATTTACCTCTGTATTAGTTACTTTTCTATTGTTCTGATAAAACACCATGCCCACAGCAACTTACAAAAGAAAGAATTTAATTGGGCTTAAGGTTCCAGAAAGTCAGAATCCATGATGACTATGTTAAGGTATGGAGGCAGGAACAGCTGAGAGCTCACATCTTAAACCTCAAGGAGGGGGTAGAGAGAGCAAACTAAAATGAGCCTTTTGAAACATCAGAGTCTGCCCCCAGTGACATATCTCCACCAACAAGGCCATACCTCCTAATCCTTCCCAAACAGTTCCACCACCTGGAGCTCAAGTACTCAAATGTATGAGCCTTTGAGGACATTCTCAATCAATCCACCACACCCTTTCATTTTACAAATCTGTGAGTCATTTTACAAAATGCTTTTGTTAGCTATATTGCCCTGGCAGGATTAATGTAAGAATGGTAATAGTTGTTTTTAGTTAATTTCTTCTATTAATGTTCAATAAATGGTTTTGTTTACTTAACTGTACAGTTTTTGTCATTTCCAAGGAACCTATATAAGATTACAAGTGAGCAGGTATCCAAAACTGTACTAGTTTTATAATTCTATAGAGAATAAATCTTCTTCTTTATCCTTTACACAAGTTGAGGATATTAAAAGTATTTTAAGAAGAAAAGAAGACCATAGAGATTTCTGTGATAAATTTTCAAGACACACAGAAGACTTCATAAGGAAATGAGAATGTGAGGAAATAGGAATACCTGTGTATGTTTTATGAGAGGTCTGATGAGACATGGGCAGACATACAGACATGGGGAAATGTGATTGGTGGAAATGCTGTGATATCATGCTGTTAAGTAGGAGCAGATGAGGGACTTGCCAAGACCTGTTTGTTCAGTTCCCTCTGGTTATCTGTGTCTTTGGCTTCTTCTCTGCGGGTAGGTAGGGCATCTTCTGAATATTAGTATTACACCCTGACTCAGGGGGAAAAAAATCCAGAACTCTTTCATGGGAGTAAATGCCTGTTTAAAAGGAGAAGGCATGGGGGAGTCTGAGACACTTTCCTGCATTTCTATTTCATCACACTTGGAGATACTGTGAGGGTAGCCAGTCCTGAATCACAGCACTCATATACAGCTAGGATGTTAGTTCTCCTTTGCCTCATCATTCTACATCTTCCACAATGTAATTTAGTGCTGCTGCTGCTGCTGCTGATATTGTATGTGGTCTTTGTCACCTGATCTTGATAAGGAACTAGTAAAACCATTGGGACTTCCTGAGTGATTGGATAACCTTTGTTTCTTCCAGTGAGTCAGTCCCCTTCAAATCTGAATTTGCTGGACCCCTGAATAGTTTTAACCATGTGATAAGAGATTATGAGCTTTCATTTCCATTCTTGAACATAGGGAAAGGTCAGTGATATCATCATCTGTACCTTCATGCTTATATCATAGACCATCTGTAAATAAAATGCTCTGGGGCTAAACACATTTAGGTGCTGTGAAAGGAAGATGTTGAGAGAGGTCATAGGTCTCTATAGCCACTCCACTTCTATGCAGTTCTTTCATTTGGTTATTCCTGAGTTGCCATTTATTACATATAGCTAATGGGGAGAAAAGCACTGTCACTTTGAACTAATCTATTGAATGACTGGACCTAAAGGAAAGTTGGGGGAATAGTTTAAAACTAGTTCCTTGATGACTAGATGTCTGAGCATCTCCGTTGGCTTTCTTCAAGAATCCTGTCTTCTTGTCTTGCTTAAGTTCTCTTTTCCCCCTGGTAGTTCTTTATCTATTTGTCCTCATTGTTCCTGGCTTTGAACCTTGATGCTTTCTTTTTATACAATGGGCAGCTGGTACCCATTTTTTTTCCCACCTTGCAATGCCAAGTTGAAGGTTGGTACTGAATGTAACTGAGACATTCAGAAGTGCAGCAATGTGAAGAATTAAAATTAAAATGCATAAATATAGTGACTTTAACTTCATCTGGGCTGGTGGAAACACTCCAATCCATTTGAATGTCAGTCATGCACATCGCTTGCTAAGGGCCATGCATTTCTTCCTCTTTTCCAGTTATGTTGAAATTCTGCCAGTAAATTTTCTGTTTGGGGGGAAACAGAAGCCAGTGCTGTGTGAAGTCTGCTCTGGCAGAGCTGTACCTAGTTTTTAATTTCTAAATTAGCTTGAAGCTACTTACATTTGTGTAGGGCTTGAAACAATGTCTGTCTGTCTGTCTGTCTGTCTGTCTATCTATCTATCCATCTATCATCTATCTATCTAATTACTGTACCTCAAGAGGCAGAAACTACAAAGGAACATTTTAATGTATAGCAACTTTAAGATTTGATATTTCAAACACTATATAACTGAATCACAAAGTAGGGAAATATTTGCAACAACAACAACGAAGAAGAAGAAGAAGAAGGAGAAGAAGAAGAAGAGGAGGAAGAAGAAGAAGAAGAAGAAGAAGAAGAAGAAGAAGAAGAAGAAGAAG
Organism: Phodopus roborovskii; assembly: GCF_943737965.1. Classification (NCBI taxonomy): domain Eukaryota; kingdom Metazoa; phylum Chordata; class Mammalia; order Rodentia; family Cricetidae; genus Phodopus; species Phodopus roborovskii. The sequence goes on along the minus strand of NW_026126539.1, from coordinate 1,441,000 downwards.
AAGAAGAAGAAGAAGGAAATACAGAGGTTTCCTTAGTGTGAAAAATGCTTTTCTGGGTCAGTGCACCTGTAAATACTTTGTCCTCAACAGTAATCAATAATGTAAACTTAAGTCAAAAGATTATTATAAAGCAATCATTTTAATTACTTTAGTGACCATTGACAAACACGGCAGCTACTTTAGCTTATAAATGGTCTAATCATTGAATACAGAATATTCAGAATTCATCAAACTTTGATCCATTTTACCTTTAGTCACTTATCCTAAAGAAATAGTTATAGAAAAAGAACATTAAGATAGTTATAAAAAGCATAATATACAATAAATGTTGGAAAGTTGTGTGTTTCAGCTTTCTTTAGAATGAAGAAAATTGAAGACAACCCAACATGTGCAGTAATAGGATCATTAGCCAGAGAAGAGCTTGACAGGCATTTTAGTCTCTGTGCCACTGATTCATTATCTTCTTGAAACTTAAAATCATGTACAGACACCAGAGTGTTCATCTTTTTTTTGTTGTCGTTTGTTTTTTTCTTGAGACAGGGTTTCTCTGTATTGCTTTGGAGCCTGTCCTGGAACTAGCTCTGTAGACCAGGCTGGTCTGGAACTTGCAGAGATCCGCCTGCCTCTATCTCCCTGAGTGCTAGGATTAAAGGGGTGTGCAACCAATGCCAGGCTAGAGTATTCACCTTTAAAATATACTCAGTTGCAAAATGAAATACTCCTGCTGGTCACAGGTAGTATCAAGGATTATGTGAAATCAAATACTGGTCCGTGGACAGATTCTTATTTTACTCATTCATCCCACCAGACAGACACTTAGAAACTTCTCTGTTGAATATTGATGCTCAAAGATCTAAGTGATAATTCTTACCACCTGTGAGTGCATTGGAGCAAAAGTGAACATTTATGTGTTGATAGGTACAGTTATGATATTAATTCAAGGTGGATCTTAAACCCAAAGAAGAGCAGTAGCAATGGGCACATGGGAAGAAGGCTATAGAAAGGAGAAAGGAACAAGGGAAGAAGGCAGTAGGAAGGAGAAAGGCTCATGGAAGAAGGCAATAGGAAGGAGATGGAGACTGCAATATTCATGGTGCCAAGGGATATATGCCTATTTCTGATACAAGGGGAGGTAGGGACAGGTTCTTTCTTAGAGACTTCAGAGGAGCTAATTCTGCTCATGCCTTGGTTTTGGACTTCTGATTTTCATAACCATGACTCTTGTTTTAAGCCACCAGCTTGTTGTTGCCCTAGATATCTAACACAACAACCCAAAGTGTGTGTATGGGGGTGATCCTTAGATATTAACTTATGTCAGAAATCAAACACAGTAACATGACCCAAGAATCCTACAGTAAAGCCAGGAATTGATGAGCTCTGCTCATCAATACAGATCTTCTGCCCTACTTATTATTGACTTGGTTTTAAATGTGCCTTGAAATAAATCTACAGATCCTTAGTGTCATTTCCACTCTCATTTATTTTCCCATCCCACACTCCAGTATATTCTACCCTCCGTTTTTCGTCTTTCTCCATTCACCTGTGTTCTACTGTTCCCCTCTCTATAGCTCTTTGTCACCTACCTCCCTCCACCCCCCACCCCAGTGATCCTTTTCTACTTTTCTAGTTTTTACAGTGACTCCAACTTAAACACTCAAACCCTAAGATTGCCAAGGCTAGCCATGTGTTTGAGGAAATTCTATACTGTTGGGAAAAAAAGGGAGGGGGGCAAACAAATAGAAACAAGAAACTTGCTGGAAGTAGAACAGAGGCAACACGGGGAAAAGGAAATACCAGAAACTAGTTGTTAATGTCACCAGAATAGGAAAAGTAGAGCTGCAAACTGAGAATGAGACACTGAGAAAATGTTCTGAGTGGATAAAGGAGTTCTGAGAAGCCTAAAGTTTGAGAGCAGAGAGGTAAACACAACAGAAGGTTTATAAAGTGGAGGAAATAGGACAGAACTGAAAATAGAAAAGGGTACATACCGTGAAGGAACTTATCAAGCAATAAAAAAGTGATAAGCAAAAGCAAGATAAGTTTCTAGAGAAGCCAGTTGAGGGCAATGAACACTATGGAAGATAAGCCACTGAGCAGCAAATCAAATTCATTATTGTAAAACTAAAGTGAGAAACAAAAAAGACCAGAGCTCACTGCATTAAGTGGAGGCAGGATGCACAAACAGGACTGGCACAAGCATGACATCAGGACTTTCCCAAAGCCACTTGGAAGCCAAGAAACATAGTGAAGATTCCAACCTGGAGCTGTCTGCTGCAGTAAACTGTCAAAAAACAAAACAAAACAAAACATAACAAACAAAGAAACAAAAAGTGTGTGTAAGGACAAATCACTGAATATATGCAAAGCATCTGCAAAATGCAGGCATTTGACTTCCTTAGAGCTCAACTGTGGAAATGACAGCGTGACATCAGGGCAGGAGCACATCAAAGCTTGGAATCAGACAAGCTTAGAAGAAGAGGAGGGACAATGGATTCAGAAAGGGGAATGGAATTTCAGAGGTCATTTCTTGCCTTTCTGTTATGTGAAAAATATACCAAGGAGCCATTAGAATCATGGGAAATATTTGTGGTAGACTTATTAAAACTCAATTAGTAGAAATTTCAGCAATCAATAAACCCCCATAAAGGGAATGTAATTTCCCTGCATGGCATATTCTCCAGTGTTCAATGCTTGCATAGCTGGGATAATTTAAACACCAGATTATTTAGTAAGAATTATATGGGTGCACCTTGGGATGACAGGCAAAGTGGGAAAGCTTTGTTGACTCAAAAGAGTTTATGTTAGATGTAGCTTACATACTGTTTAACATAGTAAGTCAAGAGGTAAATGTATAATATGGAAAAATACTGTAACACGATGAGGAGTGTGGTGGTCCATTTCAAAAGAAATATAAGTATTAGCTTTTTTGCCTTTGGATCAGTGATTCTGGGTAGGTAAAAGGGAATTGTATTAAGTCATAGAGCAATTTTAAAGTTCAGGAATATTAAAATTTTCAAATTTTGTTTTTGGTGTGTGTTTGATGTGCTAGGGAATCATGACCATGAGAAATGTAATCATTCACTCCATTGACTCTGTTTTGAAGTTTCACTCACTGGGAAGATAAGCACAAATGTGAATATTTTTACAGACACATTATTGGTTTCTACAAATCATCTGTATTGTATGTATTTACCTATAATGTGAGGGCTTCTTCCTCTTCTAAATGATTTTAAAATAGAGCAGTTAATAGAGTAGAATTGAGTCCAGTTTTAAATAATGCAAGAAGTCAGATTTTCCAGCAACTGTCTTGAAAATTGTAACACCTTCAAAAGATTCATAAATTTCAGCTACACCCTTCAAATATTTTAGTAGAAATGAAGAAAAATGTCAAGAGATTCAGTCTATGTGGAAGAAAAAGGTTTAGATTTAAAACCCAGAAGGTTTTTTTTTTCATTTTTTTTTATTTATTATAACCAAGTCCATTTAAATGAAAATAAACATTTATAGACAATATTTGGGAATTTGGGCGTCGTTCTTTCCAAACTACTTCCTGCTGGTAAGGGGCGCTGTCATGGGGGATTCTAAGAAGATTCAGAAATCCTGGCTGTAGTCTGTAAGGCTGCTTTGTCCAGCTGTTTTGAATGTAGGATCACCTGGTACTCTGTTTCAGGTGGTCTGGCTTGATCAAACCACATTAGTCTGGAAGGAATCCACATCTTTTCCTTTTCTGTGGAAACAAAAATAGAAATCCTTTTCCCCAGTAACTTGTCCTTCAACTTATATTTTGGAGTCAAAGCATTTTCTTTTTTATTTATTATTTTACATGTTGATCCCAGTTCTCCCTCCCTCCCTCCCTCCCTCCCTCCCTCCCTCCCACCCTCCCTCCCTCTGTGCATGTGAGAGCCCAGAAGGTTTTTAACTAGTCTCTGAATCAGTTTTCTTATCTATAAACCAAGATAGAAACCATTAAGTTTAGATGGCAATTGTAGGAGTTGGAGAGATGGCTCACTGATAAAGAACACACACAACTCTTGCAGACAACCAGAATTGTTTCTAGTACCCACCTCAGGCACTCAAAACTATCTGTTCCTTCAACTGCAGAGAATCTGATACCCTGCAGGCTTCCAAGTCCTTGTGTGGCTCCAGGGACAAACCTGACTGGGAGCAGGGGATGAAGAAGGGAGACAGACATAAGCAAATAACTAGCTGGAGATGGTGGGCTCGACTTTACGATAGTCTCGGCACCTGGAAGCTCAGTGTGTTTATTATGTACATTTGAACGGCAAAGTGGGGTTGTTGCTTACAGTGAACAAGGAGGCAAAGTTAGTAACATAGTTAATCAAGAAGAAATGTTTTATGGTGTACAGCTGGATCAAGGAGACAGTTTTAGCACTTCTCAGTAGGAGCAGTTTCTTAAGTCGTAAGGCTATAAATATCAGGGAAGAGAAAGAGGACATCTACACACACTGTCAACACCAGCATTCAGATCCCAGAGGAAAGCTTTGCCATTTCTTTGAGCCCCACCCAAGAAAGGCACTGCAATTTTCCTGTGGGTGTGGGTCTTTGGAGTGCTTACACATCTATCAACAGCCTCATCAACAGCACATGTTGATTCAGGACTTCACACACTCAAGGCTTCTACAGCAGGCATTTGAAAATCAGGTAGGTTTTAATAACTATTTTGCATGACATCAATATACAAACGTAAAAAGGCATAATAAAGAGAGGCTTATAAATGAAAATGAGATGTTCCTTACCCAACAAGGTGGTGGGGCAGGAGGGGAGTGGATTCAGTCTTCAGCTTCATTAGCAGAGTTTAAACAGCCAGTCCTTATGGCACACTGTAATTGGTAGAAAGTTATTTCTAGAAAGTTTTTAGTTTTGTGAAGCCTTTGCTAATGTTTTCATTAATCTGGTGAACATATTTTCAAGTATGATTTTTTTTCTTAAAAAAAAATCTAATTCTGCTTTGTGTCTTGAAGTGATAATGAATTCTCTGCTCATCTACCATCACCTCTACCCTAGAATGATGGAAGGTTTCTTGTTTGTACTTTACTTTAGATCTCTTGGGCTCCTGCACAGATGCCATCATACCTGCATAATTGCAAAGTGAACACAGTCTGTCCATGGCACATAAAGTTATCGGTGCACTTTCTTTTCCTTCCCTTCCCTTTCCATTCCTTTCCTTTTCCTTTCTTCCTTCCTCCTTCCTTGTCTCTCTACCTCCCTCCTTCTCTCCCTCCCTCCTTCTCTGCCTGCCTCCCTCCTTCTCACCCTCCCTCCCTCCTTCCCTCCCCCCCTTCTCTCTCCAGGGTTTCTTTGTGTAGCTCTAGCTATCCTGGAACTCACTTTGTAGACCACACTGGCCTGGACCTCTGCCTCCCTAGTGCTGGCATGAAAGGCTTCTTTTCTTATTCTGGGAAAAGGTTCTTTTCATATTCTGGGAAATTACTGTTTAGGTTATGTGTGCTAAGTCTAGCTTACAGTAGACAAGCTACTGAGCTACTCACAGCTTTCTGCATCCCTGGAGTTCATTCCTTAGAGACATTGAAATTCTGTTAACTTAACCATATTTACTGTGATGTGTTTAAGATGACGGATTTTATTCAAAGGATGCAACTAGTTTAGAAAACAAAGCACAAAATTAGTAAAAAAGAAAATAAGGGGAATGGAAGCATGGCTCAGTGGTTAAGAGCCTGACTGCTCTTCCAGAGGACCTGGGTTCAATTCTCAGCATGCACATGGCAGCTAACAACTGTAACTTCAAGATCTGACACCCTCGCACAGACATGTATGCAGGCAAAAAAAAAAAAAAAAAAAAAAAAAAAAAAAAAACAAACAAACAAACAAAAAACCCAATGCACACAAAATAAGAATAAATAAATTATTTAAAAACAAAGTTAGATTTTACTAAAACCCATTGAACTTATAAGACAATGGATCTTTGAGGAACATAACAGAAATATGTTTTCAGTATTTATTATTATATTTTGGCTCACAAGATTGGCTTCCTTTATCATTATTTTAAAATGTCACTGTTAGATTCCCAAGTAAATGGAGTTTTCTTAAATAAAAATAACACTCTTTCTTTTTTGCATTCTGGGGTTCAGACCCAAGGATTTATAAATATTAGACACGTGTTCTACCATCTACGTACAATCTCAGGCCTGCCCTCAAGCTCTATGCTGGTATTTAAGGAAATTATCTCTAAAGAGTTTCCTTTCTTTCATTGTGTAACTGTGCATTCACCAACCAGCCTTGAGGCTGACAGAATAATAAGAGTATAGTATGTGCTGACTTCTGGTTGCTACAAAATGTTCCCCCAAGTATTCACTCCCTGACCCCCCACACCAACCTGTCCTGTAGCCATGTCAAAGGTAAGTGACTTTTGTAGTCACTCTGTTACTATGAGTTGGTTGATCTGAACAAAACCTGTGTATTTTCAGAGCCCTTTGTTAAACTTGCTCTTCAGCTCTTTGTTTACCATGCTCACTTTTGTGTTCCTGAATCACCATAGCTGACTTCCCAGTGGGAGATTCTTTAAAGATGCCCATACAACTGAATTTACTTTAAAACGTTCTATTTTGATGGACCACAATTTTCTTCCTACATATACTTATGACTGTCACACGTTAGTTTTTATGTAAAAAATCATTAGTTTTGCAGATTGCTACTATATAGTGAGTGGGTTTGGGGCAATAGTTTTGCATTAATTTTCTTTTATCCCTTCATGGAGGGCATTTGTCTAAGAGGTGAAGGGCCATGTTTGCTGACTAAAGCTAAGGGATGCCTAGACATGCTAAGATCATAATCATTCTCCCAAGATAAAAGAAAGAAATGAGTTTGAGAACTTCAAACAGTGCTTGCTGCAGCCCCTGAAATGTCAAATGTGGAATACTAGTCTGTATTGCTGCAGTGTACATACAGCTCATGAAGTTGCTGGTGATTTCTCTCTATTCTGCTTTCTTTAGATGAGTAATGTGACAATCGACTATTGTCTTGACATCATAGAGAAGTTTGAAGTTTCTGAAGAAAATAAAGTGAAAAATGTCCTTGGTATTGAAGGTAACCAGTGGTCTTAATGTGTGTTTTTCTAGTCTCCCACCTACTACATTAAATTTTATTATAATTTTTTTGGAAGCAAAAATCAGGAAATATTCATGGAATTTCGGGTAATTCAGATTAAGCCCAAAAGCATACATTTTTCTGCATAGCAAAATCTCTGATTTTGTTTTTCTCTTATTTTTGCAGTATTCCTTAAGCTACCATTGTATTTGATGAACATCAAGAAATGTTTGGACTTTGCTCAAATGAATAACTTTTCTTTTAGAAATAGTCTTGTCCTGATGACTGCAGGAAGGGAAATTTGGCTCCTAAACAAATAATCCACAAAAGTTGTGACTTGAAAATAAACATTTTTAAAAATAAAATGTTAAAAATCCATTTGTTTTATCCCAATTGGTAGCATTTCAGTAACTGTGGAAACAGGAGTCTTGACAATATTACCACCTCATTTTATAGCTAGGGAAAATAGGATCAAAAGAAATTAAATAATTTACTAAGATATATGCACTCAGAATCTAGCTCCTAGGATTTGTATATAAATAATACAGTATAAATATAGCTAGTGTATGTATAAGCTGTATCTATTTAAAATATGCAGAGAAATAAATGATAGTCTGTGGAATTTCACAAGTAGAACAGATAATTTTAACTGAAGACTACTGGGAAACCCAACTTCCTTCTCCCAGTATCAGTGTAGACACATAGGGGTGTGTGTGTGTGTGTGTGTGTGTGTGCATGTGTGCGCGTGTGTGTGTGCACGCGCATGTGTGTGTAAGATACTTGTCTTCACTATATTACTCAGATTGACCCTGAACTTCTGGTTTGAAGCAGTCAGGCTCATAATGCTATGCATGGCTTGATGAGGAATCTTTAATGTCACATACTTATTTCCTGGAGCATAAGAGAATTAAAACAAAGGGGAATAGTTAAAATTTTCTATCATGGAAACAATTGTAAAACAGAAGACAAGCTAACTTGGGCCTCTTAAGTCTGCACCAAGATATAAATATTTTTCTCGAGGCTTTCCCTTAAATATGGTGCCTAATTATAAACACAAAGATTGCCATGAAGTAACTCTGAAGACTCAGAGACATTTACAGATTGAATTTTACTGAACAAGTCTCAAAGACTTGAAAGTACTTATCATAATGGTGCCTACTTCTAGTCATTCATATCTTACTTCATGAGTCCACAATGATGGTTGCCTCTTCTTCTCAGGTTTTATGGTTTGAAAGTGTATAGAAAAACTGGTAGAAGTTCTACACAATCTTTAAGCACTATTTTTAAGTTATTTATGTGAAAGCCATTGACAGCATTTTCCCTAAAGCCTATTTCATAGTTTATTACCCTCTGAATTTAGGCAGTGCTTAAGTGTTTAGCCTTATACTTTACTAAGTGTTGTTTTTCAGAACATCACAGCAACATATCAGTTACTGATTGATTGAGGTAAAAATATGGTTATAATACAACATTGATCATACCTAAGGTCATACTCCATAAACAGCTTGAGTTTAGTAGTTAATAAATGCCTTTGTCGTGACTTTTAAAGAAGATGTTAGTTAATTTTTCTATAGGATATATTTAAGTGGCTACTCCCCAAGTCATATTTCTTGATATTTTATTTGGCATCAAAGAAACCTCTCAATGCCCCATTGCAAGCATTGTCCTGATACTAGCTTATAACTGTTCTTTGACACCTTTTGTCTCTGTTAACATCAATTAAGTAGCTATCCTTGAAGGCTGTGGCATTTCATTCTTTCTTCTGAAGGCTTCACGAATTTCATGCGTAGTCCTGCTTGTGACGTATTTAACCCTTTGCACCATGAAGTATACCAAGACATGGATCAGCCGCTCTGCAACTACTATATTGCTTCATCACACAACACATACCTGACAGGGGACCAGCTCCTTTCTCAGTCCAAAGTGGATATGTATGCACGGGTGCTACAAGAGGGCTGTCGATGTGTGGAAGGTAAGTGTGGTTTGTGTTTGTCTGACCTCTGATGTGACTGCTTAATAGGCCATTTAAGTAACAGAGGCCAAGAAGCTATTTCTATACTAATTAGAAATATTTGTTCATTATCAAGTCATTCTCTTCTCTGTCTCCTTATTTTTAATCACGAGGGACAGAGAAATGTGCTAATATTTGGGAAATGTACCCTGAATTGTTAAAAAAAAAAATACACTAAAAATATCAATCTACTTGAAAAGATGTTTTAAAATAGTAATAATAATTTTAAAAAACAGCAAATATTTTAGGACAAATATTTAGTTTGAAGAGACTTCATGGTCTACATTTATTAAGCTACTAATCAGTTTCAGTGGTAAGGATGCAGATATGAGCAAGATGTGGTATTTGACTTTGGAAACTCACAAATTATCAGGGAGCATGTACATAAAAATGTTAGTGTGATATGAGTGTTCTATTGCTTGAATTACAGACATGGTATAAAAATTTTAGTATAGACAAATAGGTGAAATTTAAGTAATCAAGCAGAGTTGGGTCAGGCATAATGATTTTTAGCTCAAATTTTTATTTGGGGGACAATGAAGGAATTTCCCCCAAGAGAGAGGGTTATTTTGGCCTAGTGTTTGAAGGGATCAAATCATCATGATGGGGAAGGTGAGACCGTGAGAGCATGAGGAGTGTAGTCACATTGCATCCACAGTCAGGAAGTAGAGAGAGATGAATGCTGGCTGGTTATCAGGCTTCCTCATTTACCCCCATTTTTATTCAGTCTGGGCTCCAAGCTCATGAAGATTGTGTCATCCATGTTTATGTGGATCTTCCATTCTCAGTTCAACTTCTCTGTATCTTCATCTCACAATGTATTCAATCTTTTCAGAGTTTCCAAAGTCAAAGTCGATATTATTTAAGGTTTGGTTTCTTCTGAGACTTGGTTCCTCGTAACTGGGAGCCTCCTGTAAAATCTAAAACAAGTACAAAGGCCCAGGGAACATAACCATTTCCAAAGTGGAGGAGTAGGGGCTTAGCCCAAGAAGATCCCACCAAAGCAACCCTGAAATCCATGAGGGTGAGCACCAAGCCTTGCATAGCTCTATCTAGCCAGCATTCAGAGCTGCTGGTGGCATCATCTGGATTCAAATAAGCTTGAGAAGTCTTTTCTGCAAGTTCTGTGGCCTGTTACACCTGCAGTGTCTCTCTTGAGCTTACTTAACTCTGTGAACATCTCCAGTATCTGTGCTCTTCATTGCAAATTAGACCTACCTTCACATCTTCCAAGCTTATTTGGGGGCCCCACTTAGGGAACCGTACTGTGCACAAGTTGCTTGATCTCCATGGATGTTTAGAACCTTGGTGAAAGTCCCACAACCTCTGACTTTTGCACCTTGCATGCCTATAAAACCATCTCCATGTGACTACTGTCAAGTTCTGCTGCTGCTTGTGGTGTGTCCTGGGCCAATTGGGCCATCACTAAAGTGGCATGTGTGTGTGTGTGTGTGTGTGTGTGTGTGTGTGTGTGTGTGTGTGTGTGTGTTGGGGGTGAGACTTGAGAGAGAAGGAGATGATATTGATTGCTTTCAATGAGAGGAAGAGGATAAGAGCTTTTGAAAAAATTCATGCCTGATAATTCCTACATTCTGGGGGAAGAAGAGAAGTCATCACCTGCTCCTGTGTAGAATGGGTGGAGATTGTTTAGGGCGTCTAAGAAGATCAGCAAATTACTAAAAACATCATCAGGGAATGGGAACTGATAAGGTAGGGAAGATGGAACTAATTTCAAAACCAATCTAGTGATTCAAAATTTGCCTAGCTCCTCCTGCATCCTCAGCTGTTTGAACGTAGGAGTAGCAAAGATTGGCTATAGGAGGATCGGGGTTCAATTCTCAGTTCCTATGAGCAACTTATAACCCTCTGTAACTCTAGTTCCTGGGGATCCAATACCCTCCATGGGCACCATATACACATGTGGTACACAGATGTACTGGCAGGCAAAACACCCATGCAACAAAATAATAAATCTTAAAAAGAAAACTATATATATATATGTATATATATATGTATATATATGTATGTATATGTGTGTGTACATATATATATAGTATATATACTATATATATATATAAATAAAACTTCAAAGTGGTTATTTTATTATGTTATCTGACTTAGTCACTATTGCCAATAGGGAGTCTTGCAACTACTCTAAAGTATTATCATAGAATAAAACAAAATCTACAGAACCACTTTGAAGTTGAAAGTACACTCAGTCATGCACTGCTTGCTTTTGATGACACATTCTGGCAAATGCATCACGCAATTTTGCCAAATAACAGAGTGCACTTACACAAATCTAAGTGGTATGGATCTGTCCAGCATGGCTTCTTAACGTGATGAGGAGATACAGTAAGTATGACCTGTATGAAGCTGTTGCCTATGGAAAACAGTGTCTTGTTTTCTAGTAAGCTTTTGTATAAATCGAAAGAATGCACTATGAAATAATATACAAAGCATAGCACAATAGCATGTGAACAAGTAACATGGTTATTCATAATCATTACCACCTATTAGATACCAAACACAATTATATATGCTATGCTTCTGTATATCTGAAAGTACAGTATATTTGTTTGCACCAGCAATACCACTAATGTGAGGAATGTCTTATGCTAAAACAGCACTACAGCTGCTATGCCACATGATTTTAGGAATGTTCACTTCAGGCTGGGAATGATGGTGCATTCCTTTAATCCCCAGACTTGGAAACAGAGGCAGGCCAATCTCTGTAAGTTTAATGCCAGCCAGCACTACATATCGATTCCCTACCCAAATAAATAAATAAATAGATAATAAAAAGGAAGAAATGTTTATTTCAGGGTTGGAGAGAAGGTTCAGTGGTTACAATCACTTGCTCCTCTGATAGAGGACCAGTAAATATATAGTGCATGGATGGCATCAGATCTTGTTTCCATTAAACGTCACCAGAAAAAGAATTGATAAAATAGAGTAAGAAAGGGAAATGGAAATTGTGATTAGCTGGTTGCATTTAAGAAATGGGCTCACACAGTTGTGAGGTAAGCAAGTCTGAAATCTGTAGACTGCCAACCCTTCGCCAGAGACCTTGGTTAAAGGTGATATTTCAGTCACATGAGCTCAAAGCAGGCTCAGACAGAACTTACATGGCCTATGTGTTTTCTGTTGCTGTAGCAACTTTCAGTTGAAAGGATTTAGCTGTTCAATTTATTTTAATTAATAAAGAAGTAGTTTTTAGAAGACTATATTTCCAAGAGAAACTTTGGCAAATGCTAATCTCCTTGCAAACATGATGTCTTTGTAAACTACACGCACTTAAAACACACACACACACACACACACACACACAAATCATTTGTCATCTTTAGGTCTTTATCCTGGTAAGTATGTCAGAATGTTCAATAATCTGTCTTTACATCTTTGTCATAAGTGTAGTATGTATAAGTTGTAGTGGTAATCATAAAATGTTTCTGGTATTTCCAGAGACATTAAGAAACCAGACAGTTTATATTGTTGATGTGCCATTCTTTTTTTGGCAGTTGACTGTTGGGATGGCCCAGATGGAGAACCAGTGGTTCACCATGGTTATACTCTCACTTCAAAAATTCTCTTCAGAGATGTTGTGGAGACCATCAACAAGCATGCCTTTGTGAAGAATGAGTAAGTACAACACCTGAAAGCTAAGCTCCACCCCTAGCCTGGGAGCACAGCCCAAGTTAATGTGGTTACAGAAACACACAGTCTCCTGTGGGCCCCTCATCTTCCTCCCTGCTGCCCTGGTTCTCCCAGCAGGGATTGGGAACAAGTACTATGGCTTCCACGTTAATGGCTCTTGTGATGCACTTATTCTTTAATCCCATTCTTTCTCATTCTACCTCCTTGGAAATATCCTTTCATAGAATGACTTCTAAATTTCTAAACCCATAAAGCTTGGAAACATAGTAGTTTATAATTTTTTGAGACTTTATATTTATGTGTATGAGTGTTTTGCCTGAGTGTATGTCTCTGCACCATGTGAATGCATGCCTGTGGAGGCCAGAAAAGGGCACTGGATCCTCTGGGACTGGAATTATAGACAATTCTTAGACGATTCCATGTGGGTGCCAGGAATTGAACTCCAGTCCTTTGGAAAAGAATCCAGGGCCCTTAATTTCTGAGTCATTCCCCCAGCCCCATAACAGTTTTCTGACACTACATCATAATTTAATAACGTGGAATGTCAAACATTTCAGGGCACCCAGGACATCCAACCCAGAGAAGATCTACCATTTGACTTCACCGTTTTCTCTTAATTCTCATTTCCTTGGTCTATACTCCATACTGGTGCTATGGTTTCTTTCTGAAACGTGAATGGTATTGTAATTCTTGTTCTAGTGTTCTTTCTAAAGCTTCTACAGCATACAGAATGTTTTCATGCCCTTCACATGTGGCTTCTTCCTTCTCTTCCAGTATTGTCCTTTTTGATCATTGCTACCAGAGACTAGCACCCTTCCCAAAAAGCCTAGAACTTGTTATGCTATTCTCCGCCCCAAATACCCATCCCACAATGCTACCTATATACTTCATTTTTTTTACACACTGCCCCATTAAGAAGCATATCTTGACCCATAGCTGCTTTACCCACTCTTTCTTGATACTTAGCTATCTGGACATGTATCTGTCATAGTGTATAACACCCTGCTAAAAAGGTTGATAGCTTGCTTCCTTTTATAGGCATGAGGTGCCTCATTGAAAATATGGAACCGTTTTAGGAATTACTGATTTCTTTCGGTTTAGCAGATACCATCAATGTGCTAAGCATATGAAAGGGGATTTTTAAATTAAAGAAGCAAATTATAATTGTGATTGCATAAAATTAATATTTTAGAAGGTATTAGCCTTTAAAGTTTCTAATATTTGGTCTTATTAATTAACCATGAGGTTGAAATGCTCTCTTCTAATGAGAGATTCTTGCTGCATAGAAAATTTAGTTTGTGGCATCTTTTATATGGAAAAATTTAGTGCTAAATTCCATCTTTCAAACCCTGATTCTTACCAGTCTTACATGTCAGTATTTCCCATTATATGAACTAGTGCCATCCCCATACCTCAGATTATTGTCTGGTACCTAAGATGCTGACTTCCTATTTATGAACCCTTAGAAGAAATGCATTTTAGGAGCTAGAGAGATGGCTCAGTAGTTAGGAGCCCTTGGTGGTCCTGCAGAGAACCTTGATTTGGTCCTCTCACATATTTGACTCACAAACAACTTTAAATCCAGGTTCAATGGCATCTGATACACTTTTCTGGCCTTTGTGGGTAACAGGAATGCACATACATTCAGGCTAACACTCATACCCATAAGTTAATAGGAAATAAATCTTTAAAACAGAAAACACTTTAAATGAGAATGTCATTTAGTACAGTAACAAATTTTGGCCCTTTTATTTTCCTTCTATTTTTAATATTTCTTTTTATCAAGGTTTCTTAACTTTATTACTACAGACATTTGGGGGCAAGGCCGTATGTGGTAGAGGAGCCATCTTGTGTACTGTAGAGCATTTAGTCGCATCTCCAGTTTCCACTCAATAGGTGCTGGCAGCATCCCTCAATTGTGCCCAACATAAATTGTCTTTAAACATTGACAAATGTCCCTCAAAATCCCTTCCCCAGTTGAGAAGAGCCTTGGCAGCACTAGATACTCATGAGCTCATTATGTGTGAATTGATAATTTAAAGTTATTTTTGTTAAAACCTGTATGATTGCAAGACATCTTAGGGGGTTTCCTGTTTCTTCATTTCTCTTCACAACACTCTTGGATAAAAACCCACGTGAGAGCACAACCAGCCAACAGACCCCAGTCATAAAAGCAAGCCATCCCCAGTTGGAGGCACCCGCAAGGGGGCTTCCATGTCAGATCTTCCTAATTGAACAGAATATAATTTGAAGAGGTCATAGGCTATTTCGGAGAGCTTATGCTTGCCCAAAGAAATTTTTTTTATTTACGCAAATGTGTTAGGCAATTCAAATATTGGTTTGTGTAATTTGAAAGAGCTCCCATATTATTTCTGAAAATACATGATAGAAAACTAAATTCTGTCTTGCTTTTCCTGCTTTGGCTGCCAACCTCTTAGATTGGTTTGGGGAGTCACCTTACATTTTCTGTGCTGTTATAGAATGGATGGTGGGGATGTGACGGGAGTTCATATGTCACACTGCACATGTGCATGTTAGAAAACAGCTAGCAAGAATACTTTTTTTCCTTCCCCTTGTGGGAGCCAGGGATCAGATCCAGGCCATCAGACTTGGCAACAACTGCACTTACTGGCTAAGGCTGAGCCAGCTCACTAGCCCAGCTTTTTTTTTTTTTTTCTGAACCTTGGTGTTCAGCATTATAAAAATAATTTTAGGAGGCCTGACATTTGATGTATAAAACAAAGCTGCATTATGCTATTTTTTCCCGTTAGTTCCAAAATGGGACTGGTATATTTTTAGAGTAAGCAACTGCCCTTAATGATATGCGGTAGTCTCTTTGATTCATTTACACTTGTGAATAAATATGAAAAAAAAATGACATCATGAATTTTCTTTCCTTAGGCTTCACATTTACACACACACACACACACACACACACACACACGCACACACACACACACTTAAAAATATACTCCTCACTTTTTGCCTGACATTAAACTAAGCCATCCTTCTAAAACTAGTATTTGTTTAGTCACTGTACCTAGCAAAGTGTATTTGCTTTGAGGAATTGTGGGGAGATTCTTTTTTCAGTGTATCCTTAATCTTTCTCCTTTTAGCATCATTTTAGTCATTATTGGTATTGCCCATTCAGCGGCTGGGATTTTGAGAATGCAACACATACAGATTCTGTTTCCAGGTTTCTACAAGCCCTGTAAGCTGGCTGCACTAAATGGCCTCATTGCTGTTTTCTCAGGTTTCCAGTTATACTCTCTATTGAGAACCACTGCAGTATTCAGCAGCAGAGGAAGATTGCTCAGTACCTGAAAGGAATATTCCAGGACAAACTGGACCTGTCATCTGTAGACACAGGAGAGTGCAGGCAACTTCCAAGCCCTCAGAGTCTGAAAGGCAAAATCCTTGTGAAGGTAATTACTTCAGTGTGACAGCCCAGACACTAATGCTCAACTAAGTCTTTCCTCCTTGTTGACAATAGATAAATAAATCAATTAAAGAAAGAAATGGGAAAATGATTAGAATCAATACATAGGAAAGGTATCTGTCTGTGTATCTATGTTAATGTATAGACATACTTTCAGAGTCGAATTATGGCTGATTGGATGCTATGGATTTGTTTTGCTGGCTGTCCATGCTGTGCAAGCTATTTTAGTTTAAGTGAGTTCCTACAGAGAGGTGTGTGTGGCAAAGTGAGGCATAAGAGAGGAGAAAGCTCCCTGACTCCATGTCTGAAGGCATTCTGTTTAGATTCTTTTCTTTCATTTCAAGCTCCAATAACTGTCTGTCAAAAGAAAAAAAAATCTTCATGGTTGGTTGGTCTTTGTTATGTGTGCAAGAAGCACTCACTTCAAACAGGAACATGGGCACAGACATAATGCCCCTCAGGACCTGTGTATGTGAGAGGAGAGGGGATGAGCAGAGTGACATTTCATCAACAGATTTTCTAAGAGAGAAAACTTAGTATAGTGAATATCATTAATGCAAACGATGGTTGGAAGGACCGTTCCTTGAGTTATCAGATTCCAGCGTTGTGATTTCACATAACTCCGGTGAGTGCTTTTTTTCTTTTGGACTAAAACCTTGGATGGTTGCTTTGTTTAGAGTTTGAAAAGATAAAGAACAGAGCAGTAGACTAGGCTGCTTATGTGCCATGGAGGAGAGGTAACATAAGAGCCCATTGTAGGGTAAAACCCTAGGAAAGATAATGAAAACTTTAAAGTCATCAAAACCTGATTTTCTAACAATTAAATTACAAGTATAGATCCAGAGTTCACCAGACCGATGCTATCAGGCTCTTGTGTAAGTGCATTTTGAATGAAAGGTCCTGATAACATGACAGGTAATATTAAGGTTGACTTGCTCAGGTCTGGCCAGACGTAATGGCTAAGCTAAAAACTCATGTCTACATTCAAAACTGAAGTATTATCTTTATAATATCGTAAATGTTCCATGTTTCCTACCCAACTATGAGGAAATTAAATGTAGACTGAGGCTCTTTAATTAAAATTTTTCCTTACAGCTGGGCACAGCTTAATTCCAGCACATGGGAGGCAGAGGTAGGCAGGTGTCTGTGAATTTGACATCAGTCTGGTCTACATAGTGTGTTCTAAGCCAGACAGAGCTGTATAGTGAAACTGTGTCTCAAAAACAGAAAAAAAATATCTTGCCTTCTGCACAGTTGGAAATTAAGATAGATATGCAGTGTCTCAGGGCTTATGGGTACTAGAATAAATTAGGTAGAAGGCAGTCTTTGGAAGGGGAGGCAGCAGTGTGAGTTATGTGCATCCCAAATGCATCTGAGATCCATTCGCTATTGGTAGTGTTTCTTAGAAGTTAAGGAAAAAGCTGCGCATCCTGACACATGTCTTTACTCCCAGCTCTCAGGAGGCAGAGGCAGTAAGGCTGACATTGAAGGCAACTTGTGCTATCTTCTGTCTGAAAAAAAAAAGTAATGAATGAATATAAAGATGAATAAAATTTGAAGATTTACTGATATGTTCCAGCATGCTCCCACTTAAAACAAAAGCAACACTGCTCTGGTAGAAGAATAGTCTCCAGCCTAAAGTCAGCATGGGAAGCCTACTTAGCACTCAGGAGGTAGACAAGTTGACCAACCAGTTGTATCTACAATGAATGTGTGTGTGTTCCTGAAAAATAAGCAAAAAGTTGCTTTTGAGCAAATATATTTAGCAGCTTTCTCCAATTGCTATTGTTAAAAGGAGGGGTTGTTCTTTGCTCTGAGGTGCCTATTTTTGCAGGAGGGATCACAGGGGTATTGCCTGGGCTCCGCAGCAGATAGTTTGAAGCTGAGAGATATCCAGTAATATTTCCTTGTTCCATTCTGAATCAACCCAAGCTTAGAATGTAAAAATAGTATGCAGACCAGAAAAGAACTTCCAGAAACACCTAGATCATCCTTCCTTTACATCTCCTCTGTCTATTACACCACACAAAATGTTCCCCAATTTTATTCTTTTTTAATGATTTGATTTGCTTTTATGTTTTATGAAAAATTTTTCATAATACTATATTCTTAACATGCTCCTCCAAACTCCTCCCAGATCCTCTCCATGTCCCCTAACTACAAACCTTTTTTTACCCCTCTCTTAAAAAACAAACAGGCAAGGGGATAGTGACAAGGCTTTAATCTCAGCACTCAGGAGGCAGAGGTTGAGTTCTAGGACAGCCTTGTCTACATAGTGAGTTCTAAGAACAGCCAGGGCTAAGAAGAAAGACCCTCTCTCAAAACAAACACATCCCTCCACCAAAAACAGAATCTAAAATAGATGAGTAAAAGACCAAGAAGACAAAAAAAAAAAAAAAAAAAAAAAAAAAAAAAAGTGCCAGAACAAAGCAATATGAGATTAAGAAGTCTACAAAATTCTATTGAGTTCATTTTGTGTTGACCAATTATTGCTGGGCATGGAGTCTATCCCAAACTATTTTTTCCTTTGCAACAGGGAATCAGTTGTAGATAGCTTCTTGATTGGAGGCAGGGACATATATTCAGTTCCCCTTCTCAGCATTTGGACCCCATTCAGCCATCATTGAACAAACTTCTTGCTGTAGACAAGAATTGACACAGAAACCCATACCTGGACAGTGTGCTGGGAGATTTGGAGCACTCAGCCCTAAATGGGATGTATTCATCAAACCTCTTCCCTCAGGGCTCAGGGATCTATGTTGAAGAGGAGATGGAAAGATTGTAAGAGCTAGAGGTGATGGATGACACTAAGGAAACAGTATCTTCCAGACACAACAAGGCTGACGCACATATGAACTCCTAAGGGATTGTGGCAACACACACAGGACCTGCACAGGTTCAAGCCAGACAAGGTTCTAATCATATCCTTTATCTCTCTTCAAGGATAGCTGTTAATACAATATGTTAAGGCAATGCACTTGGCAGGGCATGTTAGTGCATGCTTGTAATCCCATTACTTGGGAGGCTGAAGCAGGAAGATTGCAAGCTGAAAACCTGACTGGACTATGAGAGCAAGGTCTTGTCTCAAAAACCAAACCAAACCAAACCAGTACTACTGTTTTGCAAAGCTTTTCTTCCTTCCTTGATAAAGTATGTTTGTGAACCAGGAATATGGGAAAGCTGGCCCAAAAATAAGGGCATCAGCATGCAGCATCTTCTAAATACATCCCCCCTCCAATAAAAAAGTAATGAACTCCTCTTGTGGGTGTTCTTTTGTTTTTATTCCTTCATCCTATGCCACACTGAAACAAAAGGGAATTGAAGCCTGTGCTGCTATTGTACTCCTCATGCCTGGCTGCCATGGTACCCACCTATCTTGTGGACCTGGAATCAAATTGCACCATTCAAGAACAATCATTCTTAACTTAGTGATGTTTTTGTGTTTATTAGTTTTGTTCTATTGAACATTATTTTAATGAATTTATTTTTTATACTTTTAAAACACAAACAACAACAAAATAAACCCTGCTGTCTAGACATTTAAATGTCTGTGCATAGGTGTACGTTGGCAACTGTCATTGTGCCCAAAAAGTTGCCTCTGAGTAACTGGTTGTTGATGAATGCATGAAAGTCACTGACATCATCGTGTCTATTGTTGCTGAGTGTATCTGGTCAACACTTGAGTGCTTGCCAACTGGTCATAACAGCTCTACAAATACTGTCTTATGAAAAGAAAAATCAGCTTATATTCTGGGAACTTTCTGCATTGATAATACCTAAGGTCGTATTTATATATATTTGAACATTCTAATTCTGAACAGGCCTGCTATAATTGGACCTGAGTGTGTGTGTGTACGGGAGTGGGTGTGCAGCTCTTAATGAAATGCTTGCCCAGCATGTGTCGAACTCTTGGATCAATTCCTGACACTGCCTAAACTGGGCTTGGTGATGTGCACCTGAAATTCCTGTACTAAGGAGTGGAGGCAGGAGGATCAGTAATTTAAGGTCATCTACAACTACAAAGTGAGTTCCATGCCAGCCTGTAGTATATAAGACCCTGTCTAAAACGATGCACAAATTTGTTTTATTCACTTTAGTCTCGGAAAGCCATTCTGTAAGTTGAAGAACATATTTTAAGTCTCCAAATCCTAAAATCTTTATCTGAATGCATACTTTACTTTTATCACATGATTATATAATCATTTTGAAGTTATCACTGTGCTGAAGCCTAGGGACAAGGGCTTTGGGTGTTCAGGAACATCTAGGACAGAGACAGCAGGTGAGCTACCTCTTGCAATCTGAAAAAGCATTCGTGTGCACATATCAGTTACCAAGTTCATTCTGTATTTAAATTTTTTCTATCTCTGTTCTGAGTTAAAAACACTAGATATTTGATTTTTCAACCTTTCTTAAAAGTCGGGGATGCACCCTGCCTACAAATGACCCATCTGGCATTGAAGAAGAAAGAGAGGAGGGGACCAAACTGAGCCCATCCTGCTTGAGGGATGGTGGAAGAGGCCAATGGCATCCTTTCTGCCAACAGTTTCTGAGTCCACTGTATGGATGGTGAGGTTATAGGCAACGATCTCTTTTCTTTATTGCTTTGCAAAAGGTATTTTTAGTGGATTACTTCTGCCCCCAGGATTCTATTTGTGAGGTTATTAGGTGTCTATGGCTGCCAAGCAAATTGCCCACAAATTTAGCAACTTGAAGTAGCAGACATTATCGTCTAGTCCCTACTGGGTTTTCTGCACAAGCTGCTGTGATGGTGTCAGGTGGAGCTGCAGTCACCTCAAGGCAGACTGGGGAGAGGAAGATGTACTTCTGGGATCAGTTGGTGGCTGTGGCTGAATGTTCTGCCAGGATGTTTACCTAGAGGCTTCTAGTTCTTTGCTACATGGTTCTTTATGCTTAATAGCTTGTGGGGCGGGGGGAAGAAAGAGACGGAGAGAGAGGAGCGGTGTGGGAGCTAGATGGATGGATATGGAATGGTAAGTAGGAAGGTAGTTTCAGGTATTGTACTGTATCGTTTTGCTCTGTTCATCATGTTTAGAAGTGGTCATTAAATTCAGCCCACATTCAAGAAGATAATATTGCAGGGACAGAGGCATTGGTGTTATTTTAGAGGCTGCCCACTACAACAGCCTCAGCCACTTGCCTCGGAGCCTGTTTCTGTCCTGCCCTTCCCTAGAGCATATTGTGGGAGCAACTCAAATATCCTCTTACTATTCTTTTCTGCCCTCAAGCGAGACGCCTACCAATGTAGCTAGCTACCTTAGAGCTCTCTCTTATCAGACCCCTGGGCCTTGCCTTCTTTTGGCTTTTTTTCTTTTTTAACCTTTTCTGAATCTAAATTGGGAAATATAGAAGAGGGGGAACAAAACCCATAGAGGTACTTACTCTCAAAAAACTTTTCGTGTGTATGCATGTGCACACATGTGTATGTCTGTGTGTGTGCCTGTGGGACACAGGTGCAGGAGAGAGGACGGCCATAAGTGTCAGTGCTAGTTTCCCACCTTGTTTGAGGTAGCCCTATAAGTTTCGTGAAGCCCTGAGATTATAGACACAAGCTAATGACACCGTGCTTCACATGGCTTCTGGGGGTCCTAGTCAGATCCTCATGCTTCAGTAAGTGTTTTACCCCTTGAGCTTCTCCCCAGCCCTGGATACTTACTACTGATTGACTGTCTCTACTTGGAAATTATTCTCCGGTCATCTTGTAATCACTGGGATCTATTGGGTCCAGCCTGTCCACCTCTTGTGTCTGTACTGAACCTGCACCAGTTTCTTTTCTTTAGGTCACATAGCATTTATGTTTACATTACATATTTTTGTTAGCCTAGGGGTGATTTGAGGTAAACAGGAGGATATACAGGGTGATGTGCAAATACCAAACTGTGTTGTAGGAAGGACTTGAACATCTTTGGGATCTGCTGTCTGGGAAGTGTTGCAGAGACAATCTCCCATGGATGCTTGAGGATGTATATAATGTTGTAGCTCAAACTATAAGTGTAATGGTAAAGCTCAAATCTCTTCCCGTCTTATAGAGTATTCCCCTGTGGCAGGCTCTTGATTTCTAAAATGTACTGGTGAACTTGAGAGTGGCTTAGTCCTGAGGACTGTTGTGTAAGCTGCATAGTGGTCCCATGAAAGCAGGACTGGATGCAAAGGGCACCAGCAGGCATCTGCCAAGGGCAGCTTTACCTTTTGAGGACAGCAGGCTGTTAAGTGTATTTGGGCTGCTAAAACAAAATGTCTTAATCTGGGTAACTTTAAAACAACAGAAGTTTATTTCTCTATTCTGTGGGCTGAAAAGCCTATCATCCAGGTTCTGTAATTCTCTTCCCCTTCTCCTCCCCTCTCCTCTCTCGCTCCTCTCTTCCCTCCTTTCTCCCTCCCTTCCCCCTCCCTCCATCCCCTCCTTCCCTCCATTCCCCCCTCTGCCTTTCTTTCTTTCTGTCACCCCCCCCCACTCCCTGACCTATGTCTCACTCTGTAGTCAAGGCTATCCTGGAACTCATATAGCCAGGCTGGTCTCCAGGATAGTCTCAAATCCAACTCAGTCTTCCTTCCTTTGTCAACCTCTTAAGTATTAGGATTATAGTTATGACCCAGGTTTATGTTTAGTGTCTGGTGAAGGAGGGTCTGCTCCTCATAGGTATATTTCCATGACGTAAGAGGTAGGAACTTAGGGGACCCTTTTCATTTAATCACTTCGCAGAGGCTAGATTTCTTCATGATGTCATCCACAATACCCATACTAGATTTCAGCATCTGAGGGGACACCAGTACTCAGATCGTGGAAGTCACACAATCAGATGGCATGATGCATGTTGTTAGGAGTCAGGCCTTTTTAAAAGAGACATCAGTCTGAAGTTTTAAAATTACAATATTATTAATTCATTACATTTAATTAAAGCTAATGACAACTTTAGGATAAAAATTCTTCCCATCTTTATTTTGTTTTTCCTCCAGTTGGTTTTCCTTCTAGTTGGTCTGATGGGACATTGCATAGACCTTCATTTTGTATTCTGTTTTCTCTATAAAAAAAATTATGGTTCATAGAGTAAAAAAATGTATTTTACCCCTTAGTTACTTAAGCATATAATTCGGTATTGTTAAAAAATACACAAAATGTTATGTAATAAGAAGTCTTTTCATCCATATCCACTCAGCAACAGCTATTTGCTTCCTACCATCTGTCCCCAACATCATTCAGCTTTCTGTCTCTGGTTTTGCTGTGTGGGTACCATATGCAAGATTTGTCTTTGACTTATGTCATCTGGCATAATGCCTTCAAGATTTATGCATGTTGTAATGTGTATCAGAATTTTATTCTTTTAAAAGGCTGAGTAATATTCCATATGAAAAGGGCAGGATTTTTTCATCTATTCGTCTGCCAATGGACATTTGGTTTACCTCTACTTTGGGGCTGTTATGAATTTATTTTCATCTTCAAATGGGACGTTTTGATCTATTTCAGGGCAAGAAGTTGCCTTATCACCTTGGGGATGATGCAGAGGAAGGAGAAGTTTCTGATGAGGACAGTGCAGATGAAATTGAAGACGAGTGCAAGTTCAAGCTACATTACGTGAGTTGCAGGCTAAACACTCTTTTGCCCTTCCCCAACTACAGAAAGAGTAAGGCCACAAATTGGTGCTCTATTGGATACTTCACTGAAGAGTAGAAGGATGTTCTTTTAAAATTACTCTGTGTGCTGGCACCCAGCATTGTGGTGGTAGGTGAGTGAGTGGGGCAGGTCTATGCCTTAGAACTGAGAAGCATCTTAGCAGTGAACCCTTCTGTCTTAGCATTTCTGTCGTGTGAACAGACACCATGACCGTGGCAACCCTTTTAAAGGAAAGCATTTAATTTGGGATGGCTTACATTTCAGCGGCTTAGTTCTTTTTCATCATGGTAGGAAGCATGGTGGCATGCAGGCAGACATGATTCTGGAGTAGCTGTGAGTTCTATATCTGGATCCACAGGCAGCAAGCAGTAAGAGACATTGGGCTTGGCTTGAGTATTTCAAACCTCAAAGCCCACCTCCAGTGACACGCTTCCTCCAACAAGGCTACAACTACTCCAACAAGGCCACACCTCCTCATAGTGCCACTCCCTATTGAGGCCATTTTCATTCAGACCACCATACCATCTGTCCTTTTTCCAGGGACAAACCTTACAGTAGGGCTGGGAGTCAAACTGTGGTTGGACTGTCAGCCTTCTTGATGAACATGAGTAACCTTTCCTCCCCTTCCAAATACTGGCCGCCTATGGTGGTACCTTAGGCTGACTCTGGGCCCAGCACCTGGGTCTGCATTTTTAAGATGGTAAACCCCTCCCTGAGTAAACATGCCTTGGCCTCAATGATTCTCAAGCACTTCCTGGGATGGGACACTTGGCTGGATGGCATTTGAATTTAACCATCTGCCCCTGGATCTAGACCACTTCTTAAACATAGGAGCCTCTGTGAAGAAGATCAATGTTATGTGATCTGGGGTGGGGTGCAGTTCAGTTTAAACATGCAGAATTCTAAGGCTTGAAGAAAGGCTGTCCCTGTCCCTGCCATTAGTCACATGATTTCTGATGCTACATGACAAGTCCAAAGCAGTGCAGGCTTTGCTGTCTAGTTTCATTTCTACAGAAAAGGGGTATTTGGTGGACATCAGAATCATTATTCCATCCCCAGATACATTTTGTATAATCTCTCCTAATACACACCATTACCCTGAATTCAACAATTATGTTGTTACAACAAGACACTATCTTCTAAATTACACTAACTCTGATGCCTCACCTCAGAGGTGGCAGAAAGAGATGACATCTTTTCAAAGGAGACAAGAGCTTAATGACAGCTGAAGTCTCCATAGACATTTCTTTCTTGGCTTTAAAGTGCTTTGAAGAGGGAAATGGCAAAGATTCAGCTTTTTTTTTAATAGGTCACAAAATCCCAGATGCTCTCATAACTGAAAATACAGTAACTACATTAGTTTTTTTTTTTTTTTTAATACATGCTTTTCTAGGTATTTATTATCTTTGTAACTGACTCCTGATTGTGGGTAAGTCTTATTTAATAAACCAGGACTTTCTGATTCTCATTCTTGTGCATCATGTCCTTCAGATCTCTGGGTTGGTAGTTCCATAGTCTACCATCTGAAGGAGGAAGCAGAAGCCCATGCATATCACCTGTGTGGGAAAAGCTCTTCTGGGAAAATCAGAGGTTGTAACTACTGTTATTATGACAATGCGGTTATCAACCACTACATGCAATCCAAGTTGATCTAGTTCTTAGGTCCACTTGGCTGTGTCAGTTTTTCTTTGAGTCTGTTGAGACGTTTTTCATGGTACTCAGGATTGAATCCAGGTCCTCTTGTTTGCTGGCCACTGAACTATGTTCCAAGTCTTCTTTTGACTTTTTATCTTGGGACACAGCCTCGCTTTGATGCCAAGGCTGGCCTTGAACTTGTCAGTCCTCCTGCAATAGTTGGGATATCAGCTTACTTCTCCATTTTTGACAAACTTCTACTTTTCTACAGTAAATATCTGTGGTTATGAAATATCTTTGTAGCACAGCTCTGTGGAAATAGATTAGTATTTTCACCTGCACCCTCCAAGGACCTCTGCTTGTCTCCATAGACTCTCTGCTGCTTTCTGTGCTCTGATATCCATAAATGCTTAAATACAGCCCCACAAAGAAAGTCATGACCGTTCATTTGACCTGAGTAGAGCTAGGCACCATACCATTTAAAAGGCTTTACAGGAGCTTCCTTGTTGTACATAGTAGAAATCTATTAAGTTCTTATGCAACATTTGTCTTTCTATTTTTGAGCTCTTTTGAGAAAAATACAATAAATGCCCTGTTTAGAATTTGGGAGTATTCTATTGTAACTAGCCTGTTTATACTCCACTGAACAGCAGGGAGCTTGGCTGTCTTATTAATGTGGCAGATTTAAAGATGGTTGATCATATTTCTACAAAACAAAGTACAGTGTAGGTTGTTTGTATGGACCAGCCATTATCACAAAGCCATTCTTATAAAGGAAGCCCTTAACCTCAGCTGTAAGTTAAAAGTACATGGTTAGACTTATAAGCCCTATCTAAGTTAGTTAATACAGAAAGCTTTCAACACAGTTAATTTATGGACACCAGAACATTAACTTTCATGAGCTTATTAAGACATTTCATGCATGTCACCAATTTTTACTGGGCATTTCCTGTTGGAGATGGGCCATTATGGTTGTTGGTGTTAGGTGACATTGGAGTGAGTAAAATAGATGAAAGTTCTTTGTCTTCCTGGGATATAAACATTAATCAAAGAGCAAGGAGACCGATAAGAAACAAGGCAAATAAGTGAAATATGTAGTATGTTAGGAAAGTGGTGTGTGTGTATGTGTGTGTTAAGTTTTAAGAGGGGATGTCTATATAAAGTTTTCCCTAAAAGTTACATTTAACTAAAGATCTGAAGAAGAAGAAAAAAAGAATTAGCTGGGGAGAAAGTTCTAGGCAGAATGAACCCCAAGGCCAAGAGTAGAGCAGGTATAATGGCTTAGGATGCAGGCTCTCCTAATCTGTCAGCTGTTCAGACCCTATGACAATTTTTGCTTATGTGATGAATGTTTTCAGCTGTGCTTGGCTTGTCTAAGCTTCTGTTTTGTATTACTTTGTAGCTCCCATCACAGAGTAAATCTAGCTCATGATATGTAAGCCACAGGGCAAAGCTAGTGTGTTCAGTGACCCAAGAATCACACAGCTCAGAGACGTAAGGGACAATTTCCTCCTAGCCACAGTACAATAATCTAGCAATTTGATTCCAGGCAGCCTGATCACCGTTTTTCACAGTGGGCAGCACAGACTTCTCACTCCTGAATTTCATTGATTATTTTTCCTCCTTCTGTTGAGCTTTTCAGTTATTTTTCTTAAAACATTTTGAATCTGTGTTTAGCCAGGGCACAAATAGCAGCTCTCTCTTGCATGAAGCTCATCCTGCAAACACTAAGCCTTCCAGCCCAAATTGAGCCCCAGTGCATCTCATTGTGTTCCATTATACTGTACACCATTACTCAATGAACATTGTAGTCATTTTCCCCTTCCCACAACTATAGTTGCAACTTCATCATCTTTCCTCAGAGACATTTTAAGAAGACTTGGGAGTGTTGTTAGCATCAAACATAACAGTATTCATAGAACTGATGAACTACCTCTTGGGGCTCTGAAGTCTTGCTACTCCTGTCTTCTGTGTCTACTCTGAGTTAAAATGACACATGCTGAGCAGTAGGTCACATTCTAGCAACAAGTTAGAAGGACTAGATGAGGTGATGTGCAAGATTCCAGTTCTTTCTACTCTGTGATGCAATTCTTGAACAGAAGAGCACATTTTTATGGGAAATGAAGGCTCTAGCAGTAGAGGGCTGAAGTGAATGCAGACCCTGATAGCTGAAAAGCAATTGTGGTTCACCCCATGCCTTCAGGAAATGGGCTTGAATCTATAGAAGGCAATCAAAGGAGCAGCTAATATATTTGCTTCCTGTTGCTAGAGTCCTGTACTAAGCAGGGAAGAAAGGACCTTTGGGGATATAGAGATGTCCCCATATCCTGTTTTCTGGTTTCATTTTTAAAGACCTCCAGCTTCAGATGTATAGTGGTGTGGCAAGGAGCTTTCAGGACTACAAGTGTCTGTGCTCCAGTCCAGAGATTGTGACATGCTACTTGGGAATCTTGCCCACTGCTCTGCTCACTACAGTTGTCTAGTGAAACATCAATGTACTCCGAGTCTCTGTCTCTCTGTCTTTATCTCTCTTCTTCCCTCCCTTCCTCCTGCCCTCTCCAGCTCCTTCCTATACTGGTGTATGTGGGGGTAACCATGTTTCCAAATGGGGCTTTAGGAAAAATGTGCTGGAGGAAAATGAAAATGTGTCTGTGACTGACTGATTGACTGATGTTAAATGCTGATTCTCCCTCTTCTCACTGCAATATCCTTCCTCCGGCCCAGGGAACAAAAGAACGAGATGCATATGGCTCTTGTCTTCGGTCTGTACCACAGCTGCACAGTGGCAGCTAGGTCTCGAGGTCAGGTGTCTGTCTGAATTGTCTTTCAGTGAGTGCTGCTGGGTTCCAGGGCTGAATGATAACACAGTAATGAAACCTCAGCTGCATATTCCTTTGTTCCTTGTAGCTGCAAATTTTGTAGTGATGAAAATCACAGAAAAGGGGGCGGGGGGGGGAAGTTCACCAGGCAGGACTCTCATTCCTTTGGCAAATCCCCACATTTAGAGGACATGAAGTGAATAATAAGCTCTTATGTTAGGCATTTGCTATTCCACCAGCACCCACCACCCTGGGCTTTGTAGCTTTAGCCCTGTTCTCACACACGGACAGTTCGGCTCTTTATTGTGTTCAGCTCTCTGTGAGTCTCTGAGCAAGGGAAAGAAATGCTGGAGGGAGCCCTCTGTGATTGGCTGTAGGCATACTAGGTGTTCTTGCAAGGTTTCCCCTGCAAGCTTTCTCTTTCTGTCTCCACAGGTCCTCCCCTCCAAGAGCAGGAGCACTTGATTGAATATACTAGGAATTAGAGATCTTACAGCTCTTTTGTTGGGTCCGCTCATGGCCTTAAGTGAAACATACTTAAGTTTCCTGCAGAGAGGTTTCAGACTATTTTCCATGTTCTACAAAGGGGATGATGATTGTGTAAAATGTGAGCCACTCAGCATCAACTCGACTCAGAAATTCATCTCTTTCTGCCACAGTGTAAAAGGAATGGCTGCCTGCTTGCATTGCTTAGGAAGTGTTATGGCTTGTCCCAATATAATCATTCATAGGGCCAGGCTTGGGTGAGCTTCTGAGGCTTTCTGTGTCGGTGTCATTATGAGTGGGACTTGATGGGTCCTAGTGCTTCCCTTAGAGGGTGTTGAGTGGTTCACATAACATGCTGTTAAAGGACTTTGCTTTGTCAGGTGGCCTGGCACAGAGTCACACTTGCATTTTCCAGGCAGGCACACCATGTTGTTTTGAGCTTTGATTTATCACATTTGACAGATACTGCATTTTTAGCCAGTGGATTTGCTGTGATGTTGCAATATCAGCCCAATTTTTCCCACAGGGTGTGCTCACATTGTGTCTCTGGCACATTTCGGCAACTCTTCCAGTATTTTAAGCTTTCTGATCATGTTGTCATTTTTGTGGCCATCTCTGATTTTTGATGTTAGTGTTCTCATTGTTAATATGTGCATTATGACCTGGTTGCTAACTTGCCATCTCTCAATTCTTTTTCTATGCTTGGGCTTTGCCAGTCCCTGATACATACAGTCTTGAAAGTAGGTGAATTAATGGCCTTACAGGAGTCCCAAGTACTCAGCAAAAGGAAGAGTTGCATGCCTCTGTCTTCAAATCAAGAAACTGACA
This sequence comes from Phodopus roborovskii, assembly GCF_943737965.1. Lineage (NCBI taxonomy): Eukaryota > Metazoa > Chordata > Mammalia > Rodentia > Cricetidae > Phodopus > Phodopus roborovskii. Next base: position 1,411,430 of record NW_026126539.1, on the reverse strand, counting down.
GGCCAAAAGCAAGGCCACCCATGCTAAACAGTTGGCCAACTTGTAAACACAAAGGAAAAGGTGAAGGGGACTGAAGTTGCTATTCCAGTGAATACACAAATGGGAAAAAATGAAGCAGACCTACTATGGATAATGGATGAAGCCTTAGTGGTCTGAATAAAAGATAAAAGCTACAACATTCCTAGATGCTGAAGCACAATTAAGGGCAAAATCCTAACTCTCTTCAGTTAATGATCTCGAGAAGCGAACATCCTGACCTTAATGGTGGGGGGTGAACTCAGTGCCAAGTGTTCTAAGAAGAGGGAAAGGCCAACAGATAGGTACACATAGGCAAAGATGATGTAAAGACACAGGTAGTGATTGCTATGCTCTCAGAAGCCAGGGAATGCAGGGAGCTACTGTAAGTAACAAGACACAAGGGCCTAGAACTTAAAGGGGACTGTGGCCCTACCTTGCTCCAAACGTTTGTCCTCTAGACTAATGATAAAATGAATTTGTTGTTTCAATTTGCCAAATTTGAGTCATATATTAGAGCTATCGCAAAAAATCTATTTTCTTCTCTTTTAAGATATATTCCTTTATGTTCCTTCATTTCAAGAAGCTGAATTAATTCCCAAGGCAGGTAGAATGCCCCCCTATACACTATTGGTACCCCACATGCCTGACTCATACTGATTTGTATGAGCAATTTGAGTAATTCTCGTGACATGAAGGACTGTGACAGTGGGTTTGTTACCGAGCATTTGGCAGAAATTCAGTACAAGTTGCCTTTAATCAAAATGAGTTTACCCCCAAACTCTCTGTGCTGTTTATTGTACCCTTGCCTATGTATGAATTAGTACTTGTCCTGTTAATTGATGTGTCTGGATTTTCATAGTCACGCTCCTGTCTTCCTTTGGCGTATGCTCCCAGACTTCTGTTATTACTAAAGTATTATTTATGCAGAACTCTAGCTGCCACATTTCTGGATTTCAAGTCCTTTTGGTCCCCAAAAGTCTTTGATTTTCCTCTTGACCTGCTGTAGGACGTGATTAACCATATAAGTCATTTGTTTAGACTGGGTACCACAGGGATGCCCTTCCCTTCCCCACTGTTGAACATTTAGCTGTCTGGACAGACTTTTTTTCTGGTACCATCTCTGCTACCCAGGAGGAATGGCATGTCCTTCCTAACATCCCTGTGACTGGTGGGCTGTGCTTGTTCACTTCTGAGCTCAAGTGCAAGCTCTTTTTTATCTTTGTGTCTCCTTCAGAGCCTGATTCTATAATGGGTGGACTGCATTGTTAATTTGGTACATTAACCACATTAATGCACAGTATATACGCACAGGGAATGTAGCTCATCATCCTAGCACAGGTGTTCTTTTTTTTGGAAAAAGAAAATTTCCCATGCTATTTATATTTCCTTGCTCTTAAGGGATCTTGTGAAATACATTCAAAATTAGCTATCTATTCTGCAGGGGTCAGATAGATGGTAGGTAACTCCTATTATAAATAATGTGGGGATTGCTCTTGTGAAATAGTATAACTCACTGCATGCCTGGGGTGGGTTTGGCAACTGGTTAAATAATCTGTGGAGCAGATCTGGACAAAGGGAGAGGCAAAAGCAGTTAAACAGCAGGGGGCAGTGCACACAGCCTGGGGGCCACTGGTCTGTGAGAGGGACATGTGCTGTGTGGGACTTCCAGAAAATGATGTGCCCTGACCACCTAAAGGCATTGTGAGATATGGCATTGCTTTGTTTTCCAAAAGCCTTGAAATCAGAATTGTAATTTAAAAAATAATCATAATCAAAGGCCATAGCTCAAGTCAATATTTTGTGAGCTGGAAACCAGAAAGAAATTTTGTCTCACAATTGCCATCAACCTTGAAAACTTATAGCATTCTTTGTCTCTCAGTGAAGGAAGTCATTTCTAAAAACAACATTTTTGCTGAATTGTAACTATGCAGGTTTAGGAGGCTCTGTCTCCAGAAGGTTTCCCTGGCTTGCCCTCTGATAAAAGCTTGAGGTATCAGGATGGAATGGTTTAGAATCTTGCCTCACTTACTGGCTACCTCTGGAAACCTTAAGCAATTTGTTTGAACTCCTTCCTCAAGGCCTCAAATTCTACATCACTGAAATGAAATAGAGTAAGACTTTGTAAGTGTGAATAGTGTTGCACATGTGCATGAGGACAGTGCAGCCAATGAAGAGAACTGACAGACAGTGGGATTCTTGATAATCAGGCACGTGGGAGGATATTTTGGTGGGAGGAATCAAAATTGTTCCACAAGTATCTTAATTTCTTACAGGTTACTGAGAGATCAGGAGATTATAAACTAATTGTCAGGCACAAATCTACATGAGTCTGTTTCTCTGGAGATTATTTCTATTACTTGATTTTCAAATTTTATTTATTTATTTATTTATTTATTTATTTATTTATTTATTTATTTTTGCAGAGTAATGGTACCACTGAGCACCAAGTAGAATCTTTCATACGGAAAAAACTGGAATCATTGTTGAGGGAGTCTCAGATCCGAGACAAAGAAGATCCTGACAGTTTTACAGTGAGGGCTTTGCTCAAGGCCACACATGAAGGCTTAAATGCTCACCTGAAGCAGGTAGACAATTTCCTCTCGAACTCCTCCTTCCACAAGGAAAAAAAATGTACCCTTCTCTGCAGTTTATAAGCACTTTTCCTTTGGGAAATACATTTCAAACTTCTCCGTCTATCCTCTTAAAGTTTGTGTAACAAAATCCTTCTGCAAAATAAGTGAGAATGTATGCAATGCACTGAGTATTGTCCTGGGTACAGAAAGTATCAACTGAAGTCAATGACTGCTATCTCAGATTGCATAAGACAGCTGTGCTGTGTGCTATAGGCCTGGTATCTTATTAAATATGCTCAATTTCACTCTTAAATCATCATAGTTGGGACAACAAGTGACATAATCCTCCTTCCAGTTGATGGGCTGTTAGAAGTACCAAAGAACTCACAGGTTAAGTGGATCACTCTTCTGTTTACCAAATGAGTAAATGGAGACCAAGAGAAGGGTCATGGCTTTGGTGGGAATACTGTTCCTAGACTAGGAAGAGCAGTGTCAATACTAGGACCAATGTCTATGTTCTTCCTAGTCCATATGGATAGTGATTAATATTAGTGGGGTGTTTCTTTCTGTCTTTCTTTCTTTCTTTTTTTTCTTTTCCTTTCTTTCTTTCTTTTTTTTTTTTTTTTTTTTTTTTTTTTTTTTTTTTTAGGCAGGTTTCTCTCTGTAGCTTTGGAGCCTGTCCTGGAACTAGCTCTGTAGACCAGGCTGGCCTCAGACTCACAGAGATCCTCCTGCCTCTGCCTCCCAAGTGCTAGGATTAAAGGCATGTGCCATCATCACCCAGGTATTACTAGGTTTTCATAGGCAATGCACACACATAAACTAGTCAAGGGTGAGTCAACATCCTTCTGTGAACCCCTGGTTCCTACCCCTCATCAGATTTTCAGTAGGTTTTTCTACCAGTCAGTGAGTGCCTGGGGTCTTCCTTACCATCCCTCCCATGAGTTACTCGTGATATCTGTTTATGGCTTTAGCAGACAGTTTTCGAAGCTTCTTTATTTTAAGTTACTGGCTTACCCACCTTTGTTCTATTGGTGTGTTTGGTGGGTGGGGTCTGCAGGTCTCCACACAATGAATTTCAGGGACAACTACTGAATGCATCTGAACCCCTTCAACAGGGAATTTCTGCCCCACCCCCTCTTGTGGTCTAACACAAGGGGAGCCTTGCTCACCGCCTCTGCCTGGAACATTAACCCATGTGAGGAATTTTCAGAGGCTAAAATCCCAGTCCCAGAGCTTAACACCAGGACAATAGTTTCAATGCACAGATGAGGTTCCCTGTGATTTCCTTAAATGAGTGAAAGTGATATGGCTGGGTTTTATTTAAAATATTTTAATATCCCAAACTACAGTGTTCAGTGTGAGCATTTTCTGTACTTGGCAGGTAAGGCTTTTTTACTTGCTTCTGGTCACTATTGAAAATTAAAACTCCTTTTAACTGGAAATGATTCATCTCTACTTGGACTATTCAAAACCCCATTTTCTGATGCCATGCACACAGTGAATAGGAATGGAGGGCCAGTACAGTCATTGCTGAGAGCTCGACTTGACTTCAGCTTTGGGAAGCCATGGGCCAATGCTGTATGCTGGCATCCCTGACAGTGTCCCCTTCTTGTAGCAGAAACAGCCACATTTGGGATGTCAGAGGTGTGAAGTAGGAATAATTGTGAACCATGGGAAGAGAAGAGAGGATCCCTCTGCCACTTGCCAAGCTAAGCAGGACAAAAAGGAAAATCAAAATCACTACATTATGCTTTTTATTTATGCAGAATCTAGACGTGAAGGAAAGTGGAAAGAAGTCCCATGGGCGATCCCTGATGACCAACTTTGGGAAACACAAGGTATGTACATAGTAAGAGTAGTAAATGTGCATAAATCAGTTAATTTAAGAATCTGTATGCAGCAGGATGACATTGTATTATAATGACCTTGGAAAGGCTGAAGGTTTTGTTAAAAAGACTTCTAAAGGAGGAAAGTTTGAAATTTAAACAACTTTGAAATTTAGAACAGTTATTAATCCAAAGTATGAAAAAATCAAGTTGCATTTTGGAAGTATTTTAAATAAACATATCTAACAGAGGCCTCATGTTCTGAATACTTAAGTCATTTCTACAAGTAAAAAGACAGGCAGTTTGCATTTCCAAAGAACAAACCAAACCAAAAGCTTAAATGCATCTCTTACAAAAGCAGATAGTGTGATAAAGAAGCCCATGGCAGGGAAATGAGACTCACCTTCAGCCGTGTCTGGAAAGTGAAAATTGCAATTATGTTGTCATTCCATGGACACCATGATAGAGAGCATAAAAACACCACAGAGACCAAGTGCTTAAGTGCCGAGCAACATGTACTCACTCTTCTGAGGTGCAGAAACCACTCTGGCCCACAGCGTGACAGTCCCACTTTTTAGCAGCCCTGCTGTTGGGTTTATTGACCAAGACAGAAACAACAGTTTAACAATGGCATTTGTAGTGGGATATGTAGTGAACAGTCCAAAGGCTCATTAACTATAGAATCAGTTAAATGTGGCAAATCATATCTGGGTTGCTGAACAGCCACAAAAAGGACACAGTTACATCTATGTGCTATGATAACATCTTTCAAACATGATCTTAGCTAAAGTAGTAAAACTCGGAGTACATGCAGTGTGAGTATTCCTGTATGAAATTCAAAACCCTGTAAAAATGCTACAGGGTAAAAGTTAGGGTGGTTATTAAAGGTAGTTGTTACCTTTGAGCGGAAAGTAAGGACCACATGGGAGGATTAGAAGGACTCTAAGGTTCAGATAGGAGTCTGCTTCCTCATTAGAGTGCTTTCACTTTGTGAAAACCGTCATTTGGGACACATACAACTGTGTACTTTTCCAAGTGTATGTGATACTGCAATAAAGAGGTTAAACTGTTACACGGGGTATTGGTCACCGGGCTAGCGAGATGGCTCAGCAGGTAAAGTGTTTGTTGCCAAAGCTGATGACCTGAGTTTCTCATGACTTGTGTGGTGGAACAAAAGTTACTCTGACAGACTGTCCTGTGACATCAACATGTGCGCCATGGCGTGTGTGTGTGTGTGTGTGAATGTGCTTGCACACACACCTACACACATGAAGTAAGTGTACTTTTAAAAATTAATACAGCAAATCAGGTATTAGGTGATGAACTTACCACTGAGGGTTTCGGTGAGACATTTTCTACTATTGTAAGGGATGTTCTATCTAGAATTTCATGTCTGGAAGTAGGATAATTTAGGGAAATTAGTTATAGTGATAAGAAAATATTAAAAAAACCAATGGGTCAGTTATAAAGAGTGATTAATCAAGCGAGGATTTGCTTGCATAGTGGGCAGGTCTGAAGCCACTAGGGTCTTATCTCTGAAGATCTTAACATACAAAGCATGAAACAAAAAGTATGGTGAAAATAAATTCTAGGTGTGATAGCCACAATCTCATGTATATCATGTATTAAAACTGTATCAGGAAAAATATCATCATTAATCATTCTTTGTTTTGTTTTTGAGGTATCATCTTGCTGTGTAGCCCAAGCTGGCCTTACACTTCCACTGAACTTCCTGCCCTCCCCCCACCCTGTCTCAATAGCTCAGTGTACAGGTGTATACGTGATTTTAGTTATTAATTTCCTAACCTTTTTATATCTTATAATAAAAATGTATGTTTTGAGGTAAATTTTCAGAAGCATCTCAGCTACTGAAGAGTGAATGTTTTCATATATCATATATCTGTTGATAATAGTAGGCTATCCTTGAGACTGTTTATGAATCATTGTAGTGAGTACCAGTAATAATTTACCTAGAAAGTTAGTCAGTGGATTGCAAAATGGCTGTGTAAGTCATCTCATTTATCATTGAGACTATAATCATCCTATAGAATGGCTAGTGTTTACACACTACTTTTAAAATATAGCAGGAAGCTTGATGGGGCTTGTGACTTTTACCAGTTTGGTGAAGAGCTAACCTAGAATAGAAATTTGAACACTAGGGCTTCCGTATGTGAAGTTCTCAGGATGAAAGAAATTCCCGAGAAGGTCCAAAATAACTCCTCACTGTCAGTGCAGTGGGTATTCTGTAGCTTGTCTTCAGTTTTGAGTAATGAGAAAACCTGGGAGCTGGTGTGATCTCTGTGGTGATTTGAGGGTAGTTCTCATTTTCAGAGTCACGTTCCTCAGATTGTCTGGATGGCTCACCTTGGTAGGAGTTGTATGTTTGGTCTCAAGCTTTCTGCAATGAGTGGTGTCTCCATCATTAGTTTTGTTGGGCTGTGTGCTGCCTAAATAATGAGCAGTCTCCAGTGTGAGAATGAACATCCCCAAGTCTGTCCAGAAGACACTAGATTAATTCTGGAGACTTCCAGATCATGTCCTATGAGTAGTGATTTTTATTTTACTACTAGAGCATAAAATGAGTCATAAACTCAAAAGAGCACTTTGATTTAGAAAACTATTTGAGTATGTGCTGGTTGAAAGTAGAATGGCAGGCATTCTATGTTTTTACTTAATACATACCTTTTTTTCAGATTCAAATTTGCCTTTTATCACTTATCAATAGTAAACTTCCATACAAAAGGACATTTCCCTTATACTTATTTAAATAGATATTTTAATTTTGGCTCTTTCTTGCGGGATACCTTCAAAGTACACAACTAATATAATTTTTCCAGGATGTCAGTTTTCTGTGGCCTCGAAACTGGCTTTTGGGCATGAAACTCTAAATCTTGCATTGCTGGTGTAATATAATGATTGATACTGGTCATTCTTTCTGTGCACATACTCGCACATGCATTTGTGCCTCTCTCTCTCTCTCTCTCTCTCTCTTTGTGTGTGTGTGTGTGTGTTAAAATCAAGTCCCATCTCTGTATGTTTTGGATGTGCCTGATAGGATGACTTAGTAAGTTTACTATGTTTCTTCCAGCAGAAAACTTCAAAATCACGTTCTAAATCCTATGGCACTGATGATGAGGAAGATATATTTCCAAATCCTGGCAAGGAGGGAGGCCAACTGTACAGGTAAGAAAGCATTTTCATGCTTGCTGCTTGGACTCCTATGGCCTCCCCATCCTATGATCTGGTTGTTTTAGTTGTGTATGTCTAGAGAATGGGAGGGATCATGAAGTAAGGTATTGGAATGAAATGTGAAGGTCGAGATAGAGATACTCTATGGAGGGAACATGGCATCAGTGAGGTTCTGAACACATGGTACTGGCAGTAGTTGTCATGTGGGGGTAACCAACAGTACCATGTGCTTTCTGACTGGTCTTGAGGACTGTTCCATTTAAAGGAATGTGTGTCTGGTACTATAAATATGGTGAAGAGTCTATAGCTGAGGAGCATCACAGACCTCACAAGGGAAACCTACTACACTGTTTGCTTTCAGGACAAGTAGCTATTCAAGGCTACTACTGCTCCTAGCCTTGAGCAGAGAGGCATCTCTATGCAGTGAGCAGGATTTAATGGAAATACTTGTAATTGGCCAAAGTCGCTGAAAATTCATGACTGATGAGTGTTCTGGTCTAAAATGAACATCTACATCATGTCCTACAAGGCCTTGGGAACATCATGGAAGAAAGGATGTAAGAATCAGAGGATTAGGAGGTGGGTTAGGAAACACTCTTTTCTGATTTGCCCATTGCAATTATAAAGACACAGCAGCTGAGGATAACAGTATGAGACCTGCACAAGATCTTCAATCCTCCATCCGGAATGAGGGAGGGAATTATGATGTTCTACCTCTCTCTGGGGAGCAGTTACATGGTTCTTGGAGTAAAGGAATATCACTTCATTTAGTGGTATAGTTACTGATACGTGTCCTCAGCTTTTGAAAGTGGCATCATCTTACTCATATCAATAACCCTAACTCATTTCAATATGTCCTAAAAATATATGAAAGTAGGAGGTGGCCATGTTGGGAGTTAGAAAATAACAAGAGAGGGTAATAATGTGGTTCCCCCGCAAATTAATGCACTGTTACACCAGTGAGCATATCTTGCCTGGTACATGATCCTTAGCTTGGCTAGCTTTTCTCCCACAGTGGCTGTCAGAATATCTGCTAACACTGTGGAAGCTAGTGAGCAAGAAAGTAGCTTCCAACAAACATGAAGAGCTAGGTAGTGGTGCATGCCTTTAATCCCATAACTCGGGAGGCAGAGACAGGTGGATCTCTGTGAGTTCAAGGCCTGGGCTACAGAGCAAATTCCAGGACAGGCTCCAAAGCTACACAGAGAAACCCTGTCTTGAAAAACCAAACACACACACACACACACACACACACACACACACACAGAGAGAGAGAGAGAGAGAGAGAGAGAGATACTTCCAAATAGTTTCATCATGTCCTGCAGGCATAGCAGTGTCTTCAGCAATGGAGTCTGGAGAAAATCTTTGCCAGCTATTCATGTGATAGAAGATTAATGTCTAGAATATTCAAAGAACTAAAGCAAAACTAAGCATTAAGGTAACATAGTGAAATTGGCTATGGGATGGAACAGAGAGCTTCCATTTAGCTCTGATCGGCAACCAGGAGCAACAGCCACAGCCTGTTACGAGTAGTTTTTCTGCCTGCTGGTCTTGGCCCACTGTCATGCCAGCTCCAAATAACACACTGAGACTCTGTATTTGATATAATTCTATTAGCCTGTTACTAGCATTTCTTATTGGCTGGCTCTTTCTTAATGATTAACCCATTTCTATTAATCTAAGTATTCCACGTGGTCTCATCTTACCGGAGAGTGGGGCCGGCATTCTGCTCTCTCTAGTCTCTGCATGCTGACCCCTCCCTACTACTTCCTCTTTCCTCCTTATCTCCTAGTCTCTCCTATCTTTCTTTCCTATTGGCCAACCTATAACCTATTAACCAATAAGAGAAACATATTTACTGAATGGCATCTCCCATCAATAGCCTTTACTGTTTCAGGAGCTCCTGCAATCTCGACCAACACTCTATAGGGAATACTCTACCCTTACTGCTCATTTGGAGACTATAACTTCTGGGTGCAGCAGTGTCTACCCATGCACACTACCTCCATTCAGACTTATACATTTGAATTTTGTCCTTTTTTAATTAATTAAACCTGAACTTTAACAATTCCCTTCATGTGTATAATGAATTCTGACTACTCTCACTCCCTACTTTCTCTTATCTTCCTTCCACTCCTGTGAGCCCTGCCTCCTCCCTATAATTCTCTTTCCTGCATTGGTATCATTTTGTTTTGTGGTCCAATAAGTTTAAACAGGAGTATCTGGGCGATCATGGGTTTAGAAATAGGCATTGGAATCTGGTGAGCTCACTTATGGATACATGGCTGAAGACAATGACTCTTTTTCTCCTAGAATCTATTAGTACCAATAGTTCAACAGGGAGTGGTGAGGCCCCACAAGCCCTGCCCTCATCCATGATTGACTATTGAGCGGGCCAGTGTTGTGCAGGCTCAGTGCAGATACCCTCAGCTGCTGCTGCTGCTGCTGATTACAATTGCTGTGCCAGACTCAGAGGATGACATTTGCCAGCCTTCTCCCTGTCTTCTGGCTCTTAGATTCTTATTGCTCCCTCTTCTGCAGTGTTCCCTGAACCTTACAGGGGGAGGTCTAAGTATCTTATTTAGGCCTGAGCATTCAACCATCACTTATTGCCAGCACTTTGAGCAGCTGTGAGTCTCTGTCTTCACTATTATTCAATGTAAAGAGAGGCTTCTCAGGTTCAGGCTGGGAGCAATGTGTGTTCATGTATAAACATAGTCAGAGGGCAGTTTTTAACTATGCCAGTTTATCTAATAAACAATATTAAGCTCTAATTCAGGGCCTATGACTTCACTAGCCACCTGTTTGGGGCTAGATTTATAGTACCGTGCATGGATTCTCTCCTGTGGAGAGGGCCTCAACTTCAACCAAGCAGTAGTCGGTTACTCCCATAGTGGGCTCTTCTTGCTAGGCAGGTGGGTATTATAGTTGTTAATGTGCATGGAGCCTTTTCTCCCCCAGGCAGCCTGTATAGCACCCTGTTGTTGCACGATGAAAGCTAGCTGGTGGGGAGGAAACTGACCACTTGGTTCCAGTTTTATTTCTGTTTCTTGCAGCCAAAGCGTGTGGTAGCCTCAGCAATTGTGTCTTATCATCTAATATTGGCAGACAACCAAGAGAAGTGCCAAGAGCCTTTATTGTATTGTATTGGAAGTGTCTAACCAACAGTTCACCCAAAGGCCTCCCACACTTGTCACTGGAATTTTTGTTTACTTACCCATGATTTCTAGGCATGATATTATCTACCATGCAGGCCATCTTCCTCCTAACTCTTTTAAAAATAGTATTAGTTAGCTTATAAAATAAGTTTCTTTAAAAAGATTTAGAAATTATTCTGTGTGTGTTTGTGAGTGTGTACGTGAGTGTGCATGCATGTGTGTGTGTGTGCGCGTGCATGTGTGGAGGTCATAGGACACCTTGTGAGTTCTGGCATTCAAACTCAGGTTATCAGACATGGTAGCAAATGTGTTTGCTCACTGAGTCTGCAAGCCTAAAACAGTAGGTTTCATTTTGGTTAACCCTCTCTGTCTTTCTCTCCATGCCCAGGTCCATCCCTTTTTAAACATCTCTACACCGAGTATTCCCGTCTTTCCCTAGAATATACAGAACACTGAAGAAACTAAATTAACATAATATCCTAATTTAAAAAAAGTAATGGGTTATGGAACTGAACAGAGAGTCCTCAAGGAAAGAAATACAAATGACTAATAAACACTAATGTTTGACATCACTAGTCACCAGGGAGATGCAAATTAAAACACTTTATTAATTTGAGATCCATCTCACCCCAGTCAGAACAGCTATTATCAAGAAAACAAATGACAAAAATGATGGTGAGGATGAGAGGAAAAGGGATTTTTGTTCACTGTTGGTGGGAGTATAAACTGATACAGCCACAATGGAAATCAGTGTGGAATTTCTCAAAACACTAGAAGTAGAACTTCCAAATGGTGTGGCCACACTTCTCCTGGGCATATACTGAGAGGACTCCATGTGCCTGTCCTGGAGATGCCTGCACATCCATGTTCATTGCTGTTCTAGTCACAATAGGTAGGAAATAGAATCAGCTCACATGTCTGTCAGCCCTTGATGACTAATGAACATGTGATACTTGAACATAATGGAGTCCAATTCAACACCGTACAAATGAGAAATTGTGAAATTTATAGGAAAATAGATGTAGCTGGAAAATAATGTAGTGAGCTAGATAACCTAGACCCAGAAAGACAAACACTGTGTGTTCTCGCTCCTATGCAGATTCTCACTTCAGTGTTTTAGATTTCTGTGTTTCAATTGTGTGGAGTACCTGTGGAGGCTAAGAAGCAAGAAAGGAGCCCAGAGATTGGGGTGGGGAGGCTGAAAGAGAAGGGGGGAGGGGCTTAAAAACACAGGATCTGAAAATAGAGGTACAGAAAATCTCCTGCTCCCCCTTTTAAAGCTGTTATCGGTAGTATTATTATGACTGTTTTCAGAACTGAATTGTGACCCATGCTGTGAACTTCCTGGCAGTCACAAAGGAACATAATCCATATTGTGGCTAGGTATACAGGTGTGGGTGGACACACACATGCAGGAACACACACACACACACACACACACACACACACACACACACACACACTTGCTTACAACTTGGTCTCTTTACAGAACAGAGAAATTGAAGCCATACATAGATGCCTTATAGGAATTTACCATTATTGCTCAGGTAGACTTTATAGTAAAGCCCTATTGGGATGCATATCATCAAACATTCACTAGTGAGGGCAGAGGAGAAATGTGCAGGCAAAAATTAATATTAGTTACAGTAAAAGACACAGGACAGGCAGGAACACCTTTCGGAAGACCTTTCCTGTTTCTAAATCAAAGTGTCTGATGCACAGTTAGGGAAGGGACAGCATTTGAAAAGCCACATTATTCTTCATGCATTCAAACAAGATATCATTACAGGGATTATGTGAAATAAGATTACATGCTGATCTTGAGGCAGTTAGAGATTTGCCCCTAATACCTGTGAGAGCCTTAGCACCTCAAATTGTCACCTTGGAACTTCACTAACCTGATTCACTATTAGGATAAAACAATGTAAAGAGCTGACTTTATATAGAATGTCTCCATGGCAATGACTATCTTGGGAGTTTTGCTTGTGAATTTTAAGCATGATCTCACATGGATTCATTCAGTGTTTTTTATCTTTAATAACTAGTTCTCAAACCTTTTCACCATCCCAAGAAGAAAATCTTCACCTCTTAGCAGTCACTCTACTCCCCTCTCCTCTCTGTACCTGGGTAGACTTTTTACTTGACAAATATTTGACCTTTTACAAATATCGGGCTTCCTTCATTCAGTTTTGTGTTTCCAAGATTCACTCACATTATGGCATGCATATTCTCTGTTTGATTTTATTGACTAACTACCTGCCATGTGAATATACTTTATTTTATGTAATAATTTAGTAGTTGGAGAATATTTTAGTAGCTTTCACTTTATTGGTTAAAAAGTATTGCCATGCATACTCACATGCAGGATTTTATGTCAATGTAAAATGCTAGGTAACAATGTAACACACTTGACAACTCACTTGACCAACTGCTGAACAATTTCCTAAGGGAACTGCACCATTTATACTCCCCGGATGTCCATAAAGATCTGAGTTTCTTCCTATCATTCACTTACCCTTTTAGTGTAGCTATCCTAATAGAGGAGACATAGTACCTTCTTGTATATTTGTGCTTTGCTGTTGACTAATGATGTTGATCATTATTTTATGTGCCATCTGAATGGTGTTGATGATCATTGAAGTGTTTGATAGTTGAATGTTCTCTAGAGGAGAAAAGTGGTGTGTGTGTGTGTGTGTGTGTGTGTGTGTGTGAGTGTGAGTGTGAGTGTGTGTGTGTGTATGAGTGTGTGTGTGTGTGTGTGTGTGAGGGGGGAGGGAGAGAGGGAGGGAGAGAGTGTAATGAGGTGGCATGTGGAGATTTTACTGTGGTAAAGAGAAGTGGTTAAATATATGAGGCTATAATCAAGATTATATGAATGTTTCATAAGGAGAAAACTTAGAAGGTACCTAGGAAACTAAATTTCACATAATCCAATGTATAGTCATTTAAAGAATATCTAAAATATTTGTATTTATATTTCTAAAGACAAATCGCTGTGAATTTTTTGGTTCATTTCATTTTAGGTATGTAGGTATTGTGGCCCATTTTTCTTTACCTACTTAGTCTAGCTGTGTTTCCTGGGATTATTCCCTACCTGGGCAGTGGCAGAACCAAGCCTTTCACAAGAGATCTCAAAAAGACAGATTCCCAGCAGAGCCTGAATAAAACTAAGTTGGTAGGATGGTGTAGACTGGGGAGGAGTACTGAAAGGGAAGTCAGACCTGGGTTCTAGTCCTGGCTCTATTCAGCCCCAGGGAAGTCCACTTACTCATTCTTTAAAAGGGAAGGGGTTGCTACCAGAGGCTTACAACCCTTCCAAATCTAGGCTCTCTAATTTGAGTGTCTGCTCTGCAGGCTGGGCCGCCGAAGGAGAACCATGAAACTCTGCAGAGAGCTCTCAGACTTGGTGGTGTACACAAACTCCGTGGCAGCCCAGGATATTGTGGATGATGGTAAGACTCTTGCTCTTATCAACACTCTTGACTTTTCTTTGTCATTGCTAGTTAATGATCAGATCATTCCCACACATGTCTGGGACTGTATGGAGTCTCGTTTGTCAGGAAGATGAAAGCTAACATGATTCTGAGCTCACACGTGGGGCTGTACTGATTACTGGTAAGTGTCCGATTTCCTACCTGAAGGACAGAGATGTTTCCCACCAGTTGGAGAAGGCTTATATTATTGTGAAATGACAAAAACTTCAGAGTCAGGTCTCACTGCAGGACTCTAGCTGTGGAGACCTGACCTACCTTCATGGCCAGGTCACAGATGGCCATTTCCAGTGTGAATGACCAGAAGGAGTGAATTAATTAGCTACAATACCCTGGAGAAACCATATTTTCTCATTAAAAAAACAAAACAAAACAAAACAAAACATTTTGTCTTGGAATAAAGTAGTTTATTTCGCTGAAGTTTTAACAAAAGTGGTAGACGTATTTCAGTGTCACTGGATCTCAAGGATTTTTCTTTGTTCTTCTCCTATTGAAAAGGATGTATTTATTGTGTGTATGAGTGTCTTGCCTACATGCATGTATGTATACCACATGGATGCTTGATGCCTGTAGAATCCAGAAGTGGGTGTCAGATTCCCTGGGACTGGAGTTACAGATGACTCTTAGCTACCATGTGGGTTCTGGGTATCAAACCAAGGTCCTCAGCAGGTGGGCTTAACTCAGCCATCTCTCCAGCCCTGTCTCAATGCTGTCAACTGTATAAGCTGAAAGGGTCCAGTCACAGCTGCCCTCATCTTCGAGTCTCTTAGTTATTCTTTCTCTCCTTGTCTCCTGTTTCATTCTATCACCAAATGTTTATTGAGATGCAGGATACAGTAGTCCTGGTGGTGCTTCAGTTACCCAATGTTTATTGAGGAGCAATAGACCTGTGGCATTTCAGTTCTTTTTTTCTTGAGCGTAATCCACAAGTACTGCTTTTTTTTTTTGTTTGTTTGTTTGTTTGTTTTGGTTTGGTTTGGTTTTTTTTTCCACTGAAAGATGACTTTTCTTCCACCTGGGTTTGGATTTCTTCTTGAAACAATGGCAGTTATACAAAATTTAAATGAACACCATCTGCAGGAAAAGAGAAACCTCAAGATTTAACTATCAAGTGATGCTTTCTTTTACTGACTGCCCATGGCTCCCACATTAACCCAGGGATTGCATGAATGGAGTTGAAAGTATAGCTGGCTTATAGAATGAACATATTGACTAATGATTTCTTTGGAAATCATAAGCCCAGTAGCTTTGGGAAATCATCTTGAGTGCTGCTTACCTCTTAAACTTCATCTGCTTTGTCTTTAACGGTTTAAAAAGACGCATTACATAATGAGTATGTGCCTCATCTTTATGCAAAACAACTCAATACTATTAAAATACAAGTCGATGTGAGCTTAGTAAGCAAGGTCACCTTAATGATGCGAGCCTATTTGTATGGAGAATCAGAAAAAGTAACTCAGATATTGATTACAGTGGTGCTCTGTATGAACTGTGTTTGTCAATAAGTATATTTGTCTTCTGCTCTATTAAAAACTTTATCCACCAGAATATGGACACATATTCAGTTTTAGTTTTGTTGAGATGCACAAACCCTGTTCATGTACTCTGTCAATACTATATATTAGTAATTATTTTCAGAGAAAGGGTCCAAGCCAGAAAAATCACTAAGTTAAAAACTATAGTGCTCTATCTCTTCCTGACCTCTGACTAGTTCAAGTTCTGGCTATGGAATGTCACTGACACAACTTTTGACACATAAGGGAGAATAGCTCTTGGGACAACAGGTACCTGACAGATCACATTGCCAACAAACAAGGCAGACAGATATGGTCTGAGCACACAACCTCCTCTTTGTTTCTATGGATTCATACACTCACCTTGTTAGAGTCAGAGTGAGAATGAGACTCTGGACAAGTCTGCTCTTTATTCAGGCTGGCCTTTTGCAGCAGGTCCAGTGGACATAGGAGTAAACATTTGGTTCCAGGATATGATGTTTGATAAACACATGTAGAAACTATGGCACCATGGAGACAGATAGAGACCAAGTGGGGAATGTTAGGTATTTGAAGTTTTATTCTGCATGACCCTCAGGTCTAGAGATTCTAGACTGACATTTTATTCTTCAAGCAGAAACCCAAGTGCAGGCACCATGCATTTTTACCTCTCTACATTTATGCTTTATAAACATCACTGGGTGGAAAATCTTCCTTATTTTTAATATATTTTATATAATATTTACTACTATATTCACTACTATTTACTTAGTACTATTGGAGATTGTACATAGGGCCTTGTATATGTTATATATATATACTCTACTCCTGAATTATGTCCATATAGATTTTCTCATTTTTATTATAGGACAGTGTCAAAGTTGCCTCAGGTGGCATTGAAGTCATTTACAGCGCAGGCAACCCTTAAACTTGGAATCTTCCTTTTGACCTTCTGAGTTGCTGGCATTATAGGGCCACTGAATGGGTACTGTCTCTCTCATGTCTCACTTCCAAGTGGGTTTTGATTGGCTTCATGAACAATTAAATCACCTTCAAAACTCAAGTTTTCTTTTCTCAAAGTGGCATTTTTTTCTTCATTTTCTTGGACCCTGAATATTGTCTACTAGTACATCTAGTACATATATTTTACATGTGCTTCCTATATTTTAATTTTTGGGAGTATGTGTTGCTTGTAGGTATGTGCATATTTATATGTGTACAGCATGAAGTGGGGTAGGCATGCATATGGACTTCCAAGTATGTAGAGGCCTGAGGTTTATGTTGGAAACCATCTGCCATTACTCTTTCACCCTATTCGCTGAGGTGGGGGTCTCTCAGTCAAGCCCAGAGCTCACCAATCTGGCTGGTCTTTCCAGCTAACATACTGTGGTGCTCAGCTGTCTCCATCTTTCTAAGGTGGAGGCCACAGCAGCCACTGGGCATTTATATGGGTTCTGGGTACCTGAACTCTGGTCCTCACAGTTACATGACAAGTGCATAATCATGGCCCAACATGTGAATTTTAAAGAACAACTTCAGTGTTTGTCTTCCTGGTGTCAGGAGTAAGCTGTGTGTGCAGTTTGATTCATTCACTGTCACCTGTGTCTTTGCCAAAGATCTTGTTTATATCATGTACCTGCAAAATAATTTTTCTTCCTGCCTCTTCTTGCTGACCAGACACAAATCAACAAAACAATTGAATTTTTGGAGAATATGGGATGCCACAATGGGGAACCTTAGCAAATGATGCTCTCATTTGGCTTTGCATGGGCAACAGAGTTCTAAGAATGCCATCCCAGGGTCTTTTTGGTCAGGTGTTATTACACTGTGGCTTGTTAAATGGTGAATTTTGTCTAAAGCTTTGGTTCATGCCTGTTTGAGTTTGGCCTATTCTGTCTCTAACAAGCTGTAGCCTAACATGACGGGTGAAGAGACTTTACCTTCCTATTCTGATAAGCAGCTGAGTTACTGATAAGCAGTCAGTACAGCAGCTCCTGTTCTGAGGAGGGATCAGATAGCACACACGAGCTGCCACCAACCATAGTGTCTCTGAGTCTTGTTTTCCCTGACACGTCCTTTCTGTGCTTCTACCTATAACAGAGGAAATGAATCACTCTGGACCCCTTCTGGTTCTGGGGTGTACCTTTAATTTGTGAAAGGTCTTTTATTGATTTGATATGTCTAAAGTCTTTCATGTAACAGGTTGGATCCATTTCTGCTTTGGGCTGTGGATGGGCTCTGGCATTATCCAGGCTTTTTTGATAGTGTTGGTTTGGGTGCATTTATCATGTTCCATATTTCTTTGACTGCTAGGGACCACAGGGAATGTGTTGTCCTTCAGTGAAACAAGAGCACATCAAGTGGTTCAGCAGAAATCAGAACAATTCATGATCTACAACCAAAAACAGCTCACGAGGATTTACCCCTCTGCCTACCGCATTGATTCCAGTAACTTTAACCCTCTGCCCTATTGGAATGCAGGCTGCCAGCTAGGTATGTATGGCCTGAGAGGAGTAGTCCTCTGTGTTGTCTCTCTACCTTGATCATTGTAAGCTGTTTCTAATCCTTTCAGTCTTTCCATTTTCACAGTGGCTCTGAACTACCAGTCTGAAGGACGAATGATGCAGTTAAATCGGGCAAAATTCAAGGCAAATGGCAACTGTGGCTACATTCTGAAGCCCCAGCAAATGTGCAAAGGTAAGTGCCAATTTCATGGTTGTATCAAAATGCAGGGGTTACCCTGCTATTTAAATTTTTAAATGTGTTATTAATGTTGGCATGTGTGTTTATGTTACTGGAGGTCAGAGGGAAACTTTGTGGAATCTGTTCTCTCCTCCCACCATTGTGGGTGCCAAGGACTGGGCTCAGGTCTTCAGGCTTCACAGCAAGTGTGTTACCCACTGGATTGGATTTGCAGAAGTTAGACAATAAAGCTTCTGTTCTCTACTTACTTTTAGATTTCCTTTATGTTCTTTGTATTTGTTCTAGACCTGAGATAGTATAGAAAATTATTGGAATCTGACATAACTGCCCTTGTTGTGATGCTACAGACATTCAACTTGATTGTTCATCCATGTCATGGTTGCACTGTAGACATTGGTTTAAAGTATCCCATCCCCTGGCTTTCGGGAACAGAGTGTAAGGCAAACACAGCCATGGAAGTGCTGAAAGTTATATTGATGGTTACATGACAGTTTCTTAGTTCTAGCAAAAGCTGTGATAAATTATGCTGTTGTTTCTTTGTTTGACAAACTTAAAGTGTTTGTGTATATTTGTGTGTGTGTGTGTGTGTGTGTGTGTGCGCACGTATGATATTGACCTCTACTTTACTTGGCCTAGGTACTTTCAACCCTTTCTCTGGTGATCCACTTCCTGCCAACCCCAAAAAACAGCTCATTCTGAAAGTGATCAGTGGACAGCAACTTCCCAAACCTCCCGACTCCATGTTTGGAGACCGAGGAGAGGTAAGCCACACCTAATTAGTTAAGTACGAGACTTTTTTATTGCATTTAGAGGTATGTGCGTTTCTCTGTTTCAGAGTATAGATGTTTGTATATGAGTGTGTGTGTGTGTATGTGTGTGTGTTGTATGTGTCTGTGTGTCTGTGTTCCTAATTGAGCATTGACTTCCACTTATTAGACATGAGCTGGTTTTCTGTCAGTCACACAGAGTTCCTACAGGGCTGTATTATCACCTATTTTGAGGCTTGAAGGCATGATACTAGTTCACAGTTCAAGATTAATGCTGGCAGCCAGGATGCAAAGAATGAAGGCTAAGTTCATTATTGAGGGAAATATGATCCAAAGCATGCTTTTAGCTTCCAAATCTCATATGCCCAGCAATCTTCCTCGCTGCTGCTGCTCCTCATCCTCATGCTCTGTGGCCACAAACAGACTGCTGTCACCAGCTGCTGTACCTCTGTTGCAGGATGCAGCAACCTTTTCTTTTCTCCCCACTAGCCAGTTAGTCCTGTTTCCATGTCCTCCTCCCAGGGATGACACACCAGTCCAGGAATCTCTGTACTTTCAACCTCTCACACACTAAGAAACTGTCATGTAACCACACAGCCCTGTGTGTTCATACCAATGTGAATACTTTGTGTCAAACTGTATCTGATCTGTGTGTAGTGGATGCAGTGTGGCACTGTGTTACACACACACACACACACACACACACACACACACACACACTTTGCCTCCCTAGGCTCATTCCACTCTTCGTAATGGCTCTTTCTAGCCTCTCCATACTTACTAACAGATAGCACAATGCCCAGTTATCAGAGAGCAATGCGTCAGCCAGGGCTATTGCCTCCATGTCTACTGCAGCTGTCTCCCATGGACCCCTTTTCTTTTCTTAATTTTACATTCTGCTCTGTGTTCAGTAGCAGGAATTGTTAATTGGAATAACCAGAAGTTTTATGCTTATTTCTTTGTGTCCGAAGAAAGGAATGCACATTTTTTGGTCTCTCAAGCTTTTCATTTTGAGAAGTCTTTAGCACCAGAAAAGCTACAAGAATAGTACAGTGAATCTTCTTAATTTACTAATTTAATTATTAAATTTTGTAGCACATGCTGTGCTGCAAAATTTATATATACATATTTTGTAAGTAATATGTTGGGGGGTTTATGTTTACTTTCTTTGGTAGTCATTATCTCACTACTTGATGAAGAACAAAGGCATTCTCCTGCAAAACTACAACAAATACATTATTATCTAATGTAATACCTAGATCTAATTTTTATATTATCCTCAAATTATCTCTATCTTCTTTTGTTTTTCAATTAAGTCACATGCAATTTCTTATTTCTTACCATTCTTCAGTCTTCTGAGATACAAAAGTAATTAATTCTCAATGTTTTTTATTTTGATTTTATAACATTGGCATAATATAGTCGTTTTACTCATGGTAGACACTTAAGATGCTTCCAGTGTTTGGCCATAAGATTGCAACTTCTCTGAGCTTCTGTGCATGGGTGACCCTCTTACTCCACTTGAGTATGTACTGGGAACTGAAATTGTAGGTTCTTTGAATAAAAACTTGTGCAGTATTAGCCAGTATTGGCAACAGAATTTAATGTTTTAATTCCACTCTTCACTCATATATCTCAATATACTATAATGGTTCTACATTCTTTGAGTAAGCATGTATTAAAATCTACTGGTACTGAAATGTGAACATATGGCTAATTTATTTAACTCATGCATGTGACATTAGCAATAATACATCCTCCCTTTTCTACAGATCATCGACCCCTTCGTTGAAGTTGAAATTATTGGGCTGCCAGTGGACTGTTGCAAGGATCAAACTCGTGTGGTGGATGACAATGGTAAGATGGTGATCAGTGTGCACTCTTGAGAAGGTGCGCTTGCAGCTGCAGTTTGTACTGGAGAGGAAACATGTCCTGTGTAAAAGGTGTGATGGCTGAGATCTGTACCTGCCTTCTGCAAGCATGTTAAGCACACTGATAAAATCTATGCACTCTGTAAAGTTCTGGTTCCTTTCTGAAAAAGAAAGTAAATTTTATCAAAACCTGCATTCAGGAGGAATCACCACTGTGCCCTATAGAAAGCCTCAAGCTCATTCAATGGCAGGCTGAAAATCAGAGAGTCCCCCAGTGAGCAAAAGAGATTATCTGTAGCACCCGTGATACAATCTGTTTCACTAATCAGGTGAAGGCCTAGAGATTTAAATAAAAGACAAGACAGTGGGTCATTTGTGTAACAGGAGTGCTGGAATGCAGAATGTCGTTTATTGAAAGGAAGGAGTGGGCTTATATATTGACTCACAGCACAGTGGAAAACAATCAAGGGTCAAGTGTGCAAGTTCCTGGGCTTAATTCCTCCCCAGCAGATGTGTGTTAGCAAACCAGGCAGAGTACCAGTAACAATTCTGAGAAGCCCCTAAGGATATGCAGTGCACAGTCTAATGTGGGCCTCTTGCTCACCATATGATCTTAAACACATTTCTGTGAACAGCAATTCTCTAAACTATATAATGTAATGGTAATGAGTAACAGATATTTTGGACTTCTAAAAGTATAAGCATGTGTTACTTGTATAAATTTGAAAAGTTGTAGTTTGAGACTTGATAATGTATGTATATTTTTCTTACTTAGACAAAAATAAGCTGGGTGTGATGGCTCATGTCTGTAATCCCAGCACATGGGAGGTGGAGACAGGAATGGACTCAAAGCCAACCTGGGCTACTGAATGAAACCCTGTCTCAAAAAAACCAAACCAAACAAAACAAAACAGGGAAACCCACAAGTCTCTGCCCTGCTACTCTTACAGGGTTTCCGTAGGAATTGTATAGGACTATATTTACACAACAGAATCGAAAGCTACAGAACACTGCATGTAATAGTCCTGGTAGTTAGATTCTCTAGCAGGAAAAGCTTTGGTAACTGAGAAATAGGATTCTGTCAAGGGAAAACTTTCTGTAATGCTTCTGCTAAAATACTCAGAACACTACTATAATTTTTGAGCTTATTGAAGCATTTTAATGACAATTAAGAAGCTTTCTGATACAATGGGGCACCAGAGATTAATAGAATTGATGTGATAATTTACAGGCAATTTTCCTACCAATTATTTTCTAGCAGTGGGGTAAACTTGGAGGTTCTGCTTCAGCAGGGTATCCTGGAGAGGTTCAGGCATTTTCATGAGTTTAATAACCATTACAAGCAATTTTCACTGTCTGTTCTACAAACATTGCTGCTAAATCATTTCCAGCCAAGCCCTTTGCTTTTTCTGATTTTTCTGATTCCTGTTTCTCTAAGGATTTAACCCTGTGTGGGAAGAAACCCTAACATTTACAGTTCACATGCCAGAAATAGCTTTAGTTCGGTTCCTTGTGTGGGATCATGATCCTATTGGAAGAGACTTTGTGGGACAAAGGACCGTGACCTTCAGCAGCCTAGTACCTGGTACGTATAGGCTGGACTTTCCTCTCTAGATTGGTTATTTCTGTTTTGTTTTTGTTTGTTTTCTACTGTGTAAGAAAAGAATATAGGGTCTAGCATATGTTGGGTTATTGGTTTCTCTTTGGAAGATTTAATATGTGACATGGGGCATAGGATATTTGTCAAATTCATTAGGTAAATCGTGATATATGATATATGTGATATGGCATGCTACATAAAATGTGAGGAATGATAGTTAAGACAGACACCTAATTCTCTTGTACTCTCTGGAAAGCCAAATGCAAATTTGACAGAAAGAACCAATTCCTTTTGCTTCTACAGGCTACCGGCATGTCTACTTGGAAGGACTCACAGAAGCATCCATCTTTGTTCACATAACAATCAATGAGATCTTTGGAAAGGTGAGGAGGACCGTAGACATAAAACAGTAGTATATCCTCAAGAAAGTTACTGATTTCACTAAAGAAACATACATTTGACAAAGTGTTCTTTTGTGGGTGTCTGTGCAGAGCTCAACAAGCTTAGGCAGCATTCCAGCCATGTCCCTGTCCTCCTCTGTTCAGGGGTGGGCTTGTTCCTTCCTCCCAGAAAGTCTCTCTAGGTTAAATAGAATTGAGAAGACTATTATACGTTCAGGCACTCATTTTATGAAAATGATGAAGACGGTTAAAACTTGAATTTTATTGTATTTCTAAAATGACCCCATTTTCTACAGTAGGAAATGTGTCTCAGAGGTTTGATGAATGAACTATGCTAATCTAGCTGTGATTCCAGCCAGGTCTTGGCAGAGGGCATTCGTATGGAACTTGTAAATTGAAAAATCAAAAAAATATGAATGGATTTAAAAGTACCCACAGAAGAAATGGAGAGAGGAAAAGAGTGGGGAGAGGCAATGGGGGAGTTAGGATGAAAGTGAGATGAAGACAGAGGAGAAGAAGATAGAGAGAGTCAAGCAGGGAGAAAGGGAGACAAAATATTACAGAGGTACCTAGTTCTTCCTAGCTGTTTCTCCCTTCACTGTGTTTTGGGATGGTGCTTTGGACACCAGCACATGGTTATGCCAAGTGTTGGAGAGTTGGCCCCTGTTATGGGTTTTCAGGACCAGATCTGACTTGGAGGGAATGTGGAATGGCACAGTGCCCAGGATTGCCCCACACTGCTTGTTACCCTAGTTTCTGCTGCTTGGAGCTTCTCACCGAGTATTCTCTGTGAACTCACTCTCCAAATGTAAATGTGAGATAAAAATAGTACTGGCCTCATAAGTAAGTTTGCCATTCTTTGAAAGCTGCGGGGCATGGAGTAAACAAGCATACAATTGGCTTATATCAGTGTCACTGTGGCTGCCATCCAACTGGGAACTGAGTTGGGACTGACTGTAGGTTAGGCTTGTATCAGTTGGCAGAAGGGAACACAGAATTTTTTATTTCTGAAAATGCTGAAGGTACAAACTTCCCATCTTGAGTTCCTGTTTATACAGCTTGTTGGGCTCTTTCTGTTAGACTAAGTAGAAGCATATAAATGATTGTAAGATGATGCCTGAATTCCAGAAAGCCAGTTTAACTGAACAGTGTCTCTAACTTTTAATCAGGGTGGGACAAAACAATAAGGCACCCAGCATTTGTTTAAAACTTAGCACGGAAATAAAATACAAATAAAGTATTTTATATAACCTTTGTTTCATTCCGAAATAAATGGCCAGTTTTGGGCCATTTATTATTTCCAATGTATGTCTGGGTTGGGGTGCTCATACCATAACATTATGGTATTGGGTTGAACAAGGAATGAGCAGAAGATGGGACATTCTTAGAAGTGGGTGAGTGGGCTTATGCTGGTGTGCGCACTATTCTTTTATCTTTACTGACTCCATCTACTTGAATGAGCCCAAACTGTGTCTTGTTTTGTTTTTGTTTTCTCCCTTGCAGTGGAGCCCTTTAATCCTCAACCCCAGTTATACCATATTGCACTTTCTAGGAGCTACAAAGGTAGTTTCTCAGCATGACCCTGCATTCTTACTGGCACATTCTTTTTAAATGACTGTGGTGGCATGCCTCCTCATGTCTTCTCCATCTTCTGCTTACCATTTTGAAACACATATTTGTTGCTTGAAGGCTGCTGAAGTCTTGTCAGCTTGTTACCAGTGGAAACTTTTCTACCATTTTATCATCTCTGGGTAGGAAAGTTCTGGAAAGGTTGTCCATGAACTTGAAAGACTGCCTTCCTCACAGAATGAAGTTGATGAGCTGTGCATGGTCTTGTATGAACCCACTGTGAGCTGTTTTCTTATTTTGAACATCCTCCAATCAATGGCTGTAAAATTTCACATTCATTCTTCATGGAGCTGCCATTTCAAACTCAAATTCTTCTTAGGGTGACATGTGCTTAATTTGTGGTTGGTCCTTTTTCTTTTGTCCTCAGAATAGACAGCTCCAAGGTCTGAAGGGTCTGTTCAATAAGAATCCCAGGCACAGTTCTTCGGAAAACAACTCCCATTATATTCGCAAGCGATCAATTGGAGATAGAATTCTGCGACGTACAGCCAGTGCTCCAGCCAAAGGCAGGAAAAAAAGCAAAGTGGGCTTCCAAGAAATGGTTGAAATAAAAGATTCTGTCTCTGAGGCCACAAGAGATCAAGACGGTGTCCTTAGGAGGACCACACGGAGTCTGCAAGTACGCCCTGTCTCTATGCCTGTTGACAAGAGTCTTCTGGGAGCTTTGTCACTACCTTTATCCGAAGCAGCAAAAGACACGGATGGAAAAGAAAATTCTCTGGGTAAGATGCTTTCAGTTTCTCTAAGCTGCTCTTTTGTCCCTTGTGTTCGTTACAACATGGTTGCCATTTTGCAGTTAAAATATTCTGAAAAATAAACAATTTCTGATATTAACGCTATGCAAGAAGATTTTATACTTTGGGTAAGAAAATAGAAAGTAAGCTATTTCTTCCTCTGCTATGGCCATGAAATATCATTAACACATGTGGTTAAGTGGAAGAGCATCAGTGTGATGGCCTCGGGCATGCCAATTTGAGAGGGAAGGGAAACCTACAAAATACAAATAGCCTGTTGGTTTTCTGCATGGTGGTTTTCTAGGTCAGGGACAAGGGGTTAAAGAGGTCCCATTTTTAGATTGTCCCAAGGTGGGATAGAACCATCCTTGGCCTTTCTTAGATTGAGCTGTAGCTATATCACTTTTCACTATGTAAAACTTTTTGTGTGTGTGTGTGTGGTTGGAAATATTTATGTTGAAAGGACACTGTTAAGAGCCAGTCGCTGGCTGCATTTGGAAAACTTTTTCTTCCTTAAGGTTTGGTTGAGCCTGCATTTTCAACCTATGATCTCACTTCCAGCTCTATACAGTGGCAGGGAAGGAGACACACACATGCCTCTTGCTTGGTTGCAGACTCTACAAGTGTGGGAATTGGGAGCTATATTTTTCCTTACCTTGGAGTATGATGGACTCATATGAGCAACCTGATGACAAGCAATGACAAAGTGACAAGAAGCTCTGGAATTTGTGTCTATGACTCCCCTTCCAAACTGTGTCCACTGACTGTTTCTGGAAATACCTTAAACAAGTAGAATATAATACCTTGTTTTGCATTTTAGCAAAATCAGTCTTTTTTTTCCAAACAATATAATCTCAGTGATTTGTTTTCCCACAAAAGCTATTTTGCTTGTATTGGTTCTTATTGCAAGATGTTCTAGGAGAAAAAAAAGGCAGTTCTTGAATACTTTATCAGAAGAAAGGGGAGAGCTTGACAATTTCCTAGTTTGCAAGGCCCTTGAGTCTACCTAGCACTGGAAAAATGTTCAAAATTTTGCAAGAGTGGTGTCAGAGAAGAGAGAACATATGTGGCATTACATTTATCCAAAACCTATTCCAGCAAAGTAAAGCTATGTCCAGTAGAAATCTGCACTAACTAGTCATAACTGCAGCAGATGAGAAGCCAAGAAGATGTGCTTGGAAACAAGAGCAAGATGATGGCTTTTTTTCCTACATTTAAAAGGATATAAAGATATAATAATTAATCATAGCATTAAACCTACAGCAAATATGGAACGATACTTGATCACTGCAGAGAACCCAGATAATTGCAGAAAGAAAATTAGGTAGAGAAAAAGCAGAATACAAAACTCTAAAAGGTCTTGTCTCTCTACAAAAATGGCCTTTTCTGAAGTGATGCTATGGGATATTTTATATGATGATTAAATTTCTAGTGAGAAAATACTTTACTGAAAAGATTCTTTATCCATATTCCATGACTTTAGAAGAATTAATAGGCAATTAAAGAATCAGATCAAAAATAATTGAACATTGAGCATTGCCTTAGCATATAGCAAATAGGATAAGGTATCCTGGATTACTATGAATTATATGTTTTTATAGTGTTCTTTAATTACCATTACTACCACTTTGGAGGTGAAGTGAGGAAGAATGTAACAGAATTTTTTGTACTGAAGCAAAGAGTACTATCAACAGAATATTAAATGTTAGTAGTGATATGCAATTGACAACTGGTTATCTTTTCACTTTAAGCCAATAGATATTAATAATTTTGGGCACATGTACCTTTCAACCTGTGTTAGAAATTAATTGGTTAGATTAAATATTTTGCCAAAATGTCTTTAAAAATGCTATCATTTGTGGTTTGCCTGTTGCTAATATATGTATGACTTTGAAAGCTGATAGTGTCTTGTTTGCAGGTACCATAGTGCATTGTTTAACAGAGCTGTCTTGTTCTGTTTTTATTGCCATGCTTCTGTGTAGTACAGATCTGAATAGGAAGCAGCGTAAGGTAATACTCACTGTGAAAGCATAGTAACTCATTGACATTTTCTGGACAATGAATATTACATCCTCAGCTGATGTAATGGTTCAAAAGGAAGCTCAGTGAAGTTCCTATAAATATATCTTACCATTTATCCATCACACAGACACTGTGTTGCAAACTTCTGCTTATCCATAATTATATTCTGTCACAATGTAAAACAGATTTACATTTTCCATTTGTCTGTGTCAAGACAAACATGAGTGTAGGCAGTGCCTACATGAAGTGATACACTTTACCTAAAATGCTGTTTGTTTTATTTAGGAGAGGACAAGGATGCCAGAAGAAAGGGGGAGGCAACTATAAAAGACCAACAGTTTTCAAATTTCAACAAAAAATTATCCTTCTCCTCCAGTACCCTCCTCCACAAAGATGCTAACCAAAGGGATGGCACTGTTTCAACTGCCAGCATAGCAGTCACAAAACAGTGTGGAGGACCATGTCCAAAGGGTGGAAGAACCAAGCCAAATGTGATAAGTGATGGCCAGGAAAACCACTGTCCTCCTAAATTCCTCTCTCCAAGGCAGCATTCGGTACATGATCCTGCAACAAAGAGACCACAAGATCTCCCTGGGACGAAAACCAATGAAAAAGGGCATACTGGGGGCTTAGGAGAAGGGAAAAGCATGTTGTCTGAAAGTGTTCTTTCTCAAAGTGCTCTGGAGATGGAGAACCTGGAAGGCAGCAGGACCAAGGGCCGAGCTGCAACATCCTTTTCTCTATCCGATGTCTCTGTGCTCTGCTCTGATGTCCCTGATTTGCATTCAACGGCTATTCTTCAGGACACTGAAGTTTCCAATCTCATTGATGATGTTACTTTAACAAATGAGAATGAGCCGGGCAGTTCCATTTCAGCTCTGATTGGCCAGTTTGAAGACAGCAACCATGGGGCTAACCTTGCTGTGGGTTCTCATCTGCTTTGCATGGATGCCATGTCAGGAGGTGCTCCTTTGCCTATCACACTGGGCCTACAAACACCCTTCAAGCATGGTTTTTCCCAGGAAAAACCCAAGGCCTCCTCGTGCTCATCTCCTGAGCTGATCAAGTTCTCTAGTGCTGAGACCACCAAACCTGCAAATACCATAGTCGGTTGTAAAATGATCAGCTCACCCATCTCTAAATCCAAACCAGGTAATGGCCTTTCTGATAAAACCAAGTCAAGGGTCATGGAAGGCAACTTTCCTGGGTCCTTGGATGCTTCACCTGACCAGTTTCCCAAAAGTCCCATTCACAGGAAGGACCAGAGACAAGTAATGAGTGGCCCTGCTCTTTCCACTGAGATGGCCCTGGAAGATGTAATATCAGATCCTGCTTTCTGTGTGAATTCTGCAGAAAGCAGCCTTGTGGAAATCGATGGAGAATCTGAAAACCTGTCTTTAACAACCTGTGATGATGGTAGAGAGGGTCTGAATCAACTTGTTTCTCCACTAGAACTAAAGTGTAGCCAGGAGATGGGGGAACACATCCAGAGAGGCTTGAGGAATGGCTACTGTAAAGAGACGCTCCTCTCTTCTACTCCTGAAATATTCAACACTCTTCAAGGTGTCAAAAATCAAAGTATCTCTCGTCTAACCTATCAGGGTGCTGGCTTTGTGTATAACCACTTCTCAAGTTCAGATGCAAAAACGAACCAAATCTGTGGGCCCCAGCAGCCTAGGGTTCCAGATGTGCATGCCCCCACACCCACGCAATCAACATATGCTCCCTTAGTTGCTTTGAAACTGCCAAGTCCTTGCAAATCTAAAAGTCTGGGGGACTTAACATCAGAGGACATTGCTTGCAATTTTGAAAGTAAATATCAATGTATTAGTAGGAGTTTTGTGACAAACAGTGGTAGAGACAAGGGTGTGACTATGAAGACAAAGTCATTAGAGCCTTTAGATGCCCTAACTGAACAGCTCCGAAAGCTGGTGTCCTTTGACCAAGAAGACAGCTGTCAAGTGCTGTATTCTAAGCAGGATGTCAACCAATGTCCCAGGGCATTAGTCAGAAAGTTGTCATCAAGAAGTCAGAGCAGAGTACGCAACATTGCCAGTCGTGCCAAGGAGAAGCAGGAAGCTGGCAAGCAAAAAGCTGTGACACACAACGCTAAAGGAGGAGTGGTTCTTAGAAGTAAACCTTCCGCTCCTGCTGTGGCCGTGAACCGACACTCCACGGGCTCATATATTGCAAGCTACCTGAGAAACGTGAAGGCTGGTGGCCTGGAGGGTCGAGGCATCCCAGAGGGAGCATGCGCAGCCCTTCGGTATGGCTATGTGGACCAGTTTTGTTCAGATAATTCAGTTCTGCAGACCGAGCCAAGCAGTGATGACAAACCAGAAATTTATTTCCTTTTGAGGCTGTGAATTATATAAAGCTGCATTTTCATTGTTTACATGATATTCTATAGGATGTTAGAATTTTTCCGTTGTCAGTGAGTACAATCCTTGGCTTTGAGATCATTTTCAAATGTATTTTTGGACTTGTATTTTGGTCTCCCTTTGACTTCATGTGTTCTCTCACTTCTTGCATTTGTGTATAGATTCTGAGCCCATGATCCCTTTCCCCCAAAGTATTATAAATTGTGTCAGTATGAAATATATGCATGCCCTCGATGTGAAACTTCTCAGAAGTGTGGGTCACAGCGTGCGCATGTTGCACACACACAAAAACAAAAACCCTCTTTCCCTTGTCCTTGGGTCACTGTCCCAGAGGCTGTCGTTATTACTCTATGAGTGTTGAGCTCTTTAACATTAGACCCAGATTCAGTTTTATGACTCATTTAAAAGAAGTGTTCAGAATAGTTACCTTGTCCTCTATGATTTCCTCACCCCACCAAAAATGGGAATTCCACTAAGATGGACGGCATCTTTCTATCCCTAAACCCCTTTTATAATAGGATGTAAGGAAGGAAGTGAACTTCTGTATATAAGGACAAAATGGTTTGTTTTGCATAAATTTTGTTACACATTTTCGCTAATGGCTTTGTATGTAACAAGAATCCAGTTGCCACGCTGTCTGTCATACTTTTGAAGTATGTTTTGAAGTATCTCTGATATAATAGATTGCAAATAATGGCTTTCAGAATGAGAGACTTCTAGCTAGGTATGGTGGTTCACACCTTTAATCCCAGAAGAGGCAGATGGATCTCTGAGTTTGAGGCCAAGCCTCATTTACATGGTAGGGCCCAGGTCAACCACATCTACATAGTAAGACCCTGTCTCCCAAGAAGAAAAGAAGGAAGGAAGGAAGGAAGGAAGGAAGGAAGGAAGAGAAAGGAAGGACACAGAGAGACTTGTATTAGACTTGAAACTCAGAGTAGTACAAACAGAAAACTTCCCCAAAGATTTCAAGAAAAAGAAAATTATTTTCTCATAATCCAAGTGAATAGATAATTAAAAGAAACCCTTTCCCTTTAGGGAACCAAGTAACTATATTTTAGTACTGACATATATTATTTTCATTGTGAATCCATTTTTTTATTGCATGTTCAAGTGTCATTTGCTTTTTGTACCATTAATTACAATGATGTTCCTCCTGGACTTCATAAAAACATAATTAAAACAGATTTTTGAACACCTGGTGGTTTTATTTATAAAGCAAAAACAAGTAAAACTACAGCTGGAATGTGTGTGTTAACTGTTGAGTGAGGAGGAGTGCTTGCATTTGTCTTCCTTTCTATGTACTTGTAGCAGAATTAGGAATGTTCACTGTCAGGGATGCTTTCACACAGCAGTTTATGTCTCTGGGTATTTTCCTTATGTTGAAGAAATACCCATTTTGGCTTTATTTATTAGATATACTTATGTGTTGTAGATTTTACTTGCATGTAGGTACAACAGGTGTGTGTCTCATGCCTGAGGAGGGCTGAAGAGGGAGGTGGATCCTTTGGAAGTGGAATTAACAGATAGTTGTGAGCTGCCCTATGTGGATGCTGGGAACAGAAGCTGGGTCCTCTGTAAGAGCAACAAGTGCTCTTAACCACTGAATCCCATCATTATACTGAAGAGCATATTTATTTGTAAGATAACTTAAACGGTTATCAGATAGAATGATTTTTGTGCATTTGGTATGGATTTGCAAGCTTGAAAATAATTCCTGGCAACTAGTCCAGTGGTGGTAGTTGTCACTAACATGGGGAAAGTGAGATGGTCTGGTGTGTGTGTGTGTGTGTGTGTGTGTGTGTGTGTGTGCGCGCGTGCGTGCGCATGCACGTGCGCGCGCACATGAGCACGCACAGGCACATTCGTGCGTGGTAAGTTTGTGGTGTGGGGAGTAGTCGGTCCCTGCTTCCCTCAGTGCCAACTCTTAGCTTTTCCCTAACCTGGGAATTTTTTCCCTAACCTGGGAATTATCTTTTTTTTTTTTTTTTTTTTTTTTTTACAAATACTGAAAATTTTTTGGAGGTAGGTGTATCAAGATGAAAGGGACCAAAGCCCATTTTTCTGCCCTTAATGAGCTTGAAGTCTTTCTGTTTTGTGGCCTTTGAACCTCTAATGTTCTATCCTGAGACCTTGACTAATTTTTTATTATTTTACTTTAGATGACCTGATGTAATACAGAGTTTTTGAAATTAAATTGCTAAAAATAGACGTTAGCTGCTTTTTTTTTTTTTTTTTTTTTATGTAGTCCAAACAGAAAAAAAAAAAAAAAAAAAAACAGGAAAGAAAAATCATGTGTCTTGTCATTATGTGAATGTTTAAGGCCCGGAGCTAGGTAATACAGGAGTCCTCTTGGTGTCCATAGTTTTGTTTTGTTTTGTTTTGGCCACACACATGCTATAGTCTTCTACCAACTGACAGAACACAGGAAAAGAAGGGAAACAGGAAACCAATTCCATGACAGTCATTTGAGAATTGCATAATAACCAAGAGGAGGCAATAAAGCTCCCATTTTAATAAAGTCATCTGATGTTCAGATCCTGCTTATTAAGATTTCACCTGTTCATTGAGAGGATAGATATGGGACTGACTCAGTCCCAAGAAAACCACACAAGTGAAGTCTCAACCGAGGTATTTATTAACAAGCTTTCCAACACCGAATGTGTAGGAAGCTGCTAGTCTCTGGCACTCCAGCTTATGACAAGCCCTGTGGAGGTTCAAAATGTTCTTGCTGCTTTTTTTTGTTAGAGGCTGTGTTGCATGTTCCAAGTCTGAGTAGTGAGGCCACTGTTAAGTGCTCTTTGTGACAGTAACGACATCTACAGAGGACTGAAGCAAAATTACTTAGCATGAATCTGACCAAGCAACATTTCCCACTTAAAATCCTTTATCTGAGCCTGTCACAAAATAAGGTCTATAACTTCATAGAAGTTTGCTCAGTTCTTCTAAAGTGATTAAAACTCCAAAGCACTACAGATTCCACAGTATTGTGTTAACAGACATGCTCACACCTAGTGACCATGCCTCATGACCTATTCCTAGTTTAGGATCTGGCATGTATGTGCATCTATTAAATGTTAGATAAATCGGTGAATGAAAAGCTTCCGAGATATGTGAAAGAAAACTGCATGAGAGTACAACATCTATTTGTTATGCTCTCAGAAGCATGGGACCTGGTTCCAAATGCTTTGTGTGGTTATGACCATTGATCTCTCCATATGTTGCTTACTTTGCCCTGTTCCTATCCATCCCTTCTTTTGTCCCCTTTTAATTTACTTGGTTGCTTGCTGGGAAGTAGCTGGCATCATATAGCGTGCTGTGGCACAGAGTTTTACATTTGGGGCATCCCATATGCTCCCAGTAGTCTGGTGAAGAGATGATCTTATTCCCAGTTCATAGACTTAGAAAGTGAGTCTCATTCTGTGATTTGCTAAAGGTCCTGGTGGGATAGGAAGAAGCTAAGCAGGAGTGTTCCATCTCTTACATTAGTTGGCTTCCCTTATACACATTGCCCTTTCAGAAGACTTTAGTAGACATGTAGTTAACAACCACTCTAGGCAGCTACTTGTTTCCTGTTTGAAGATGAAGACTATTTTATGGTGCCACCAGCTGGTTGAGGTGAGAAGATGAATTGGTACTGTTTCATGTCTAGATGACTAGCTATGGCACATGTCAAAGATGTAGGGAAACAAGTTAATAGTATTCTCTATGCCTGAATCCAAATAATTTATTTTTTCTTGTTTGAGTAGCACCTTTGCAGAAGTTAGAGGACAGCTTTGTGTAACTAGCTCCTTCCTTCCACTTTTATGTGGGTTTCAGGGATCAACTGAGGTTTTCAGACTTGCACAGCAATCACCTTTACCCTTTGAGCTGCTTGCCAGCCCACAAGTTACTTTTAAAAGCAAAACTAGCTAAACTCTTAATCTTAAAATCCTCAGCAAATTCTAACCTGCTAAAATTACTGAAAGTTGAGGGAATATTCCCAGGAAAATGAGAATGAAGTTGGAAAGAGGACTAAGCAGGGAAGGAAAATACAAAGGCATAAATTACGAGATGATCAGAAAGGTCAGTGAGTTAGGGTTGTAGGATGACTTTCAAAGAAGTCATATGAAAGATTTCATCTAAGAGCAGCTTGCAATAGGGAAGGAGGATGGAAAGTGCATGTCACTACGTTCTTTGACCTTCCCCTCCACTTTCAGTGGACCCTATGAGGCATAAACTTGTGTGAGTCTAGCTTGTTCTTTGCATCCCCTCCAGACATCCACTGCAGAGCTGGGCCCCCTTAGTGCACCTGTCCCCATCTTATCTGGTACTGCAAACGGGGACAGCTCAATGATGGCAATGATGGTGGCAGCTGCAGTAATTCAGCCTCAACAGCTGTGGGAACAGCTTACTAGCCGAAAGCCATGCCGACTCTTGACTTTCAGAGGGATGGAATAGAAAGAGCTAGAGTGATCCACAGCTGGGTCTTGTTTACTGTATAATCCCTTTCATCTGGCTGATTTTTCTGTACTGGCTCTTATATGAGGACAAGAGACCTTCACTACCTCAAGAAAAGAGATAGATGGCCAGTCCTTCTGTACAATATGGTGGTCAGTTTCATACTTTATGATTAGCAAATTGAGCTGGGTGCACTCCTTTAGTCCCAGCACTCTCTCTGGAAGCAGAGTCAAGCAGATCTCTGTGACTTTGAAAACAGCCTGGTCTACAGAGTGAGTTCTAGCACACAGAAGCCCTGTCTCAAAAAACAAAACAACTAGAAAAAAAAAACAAGATTAGTAAACTGAGCTATTATCCCCACCACTGCAGAAGGTCCATAGCCATAGCTGGTGCCTTTCTCTTGTTACCTACTTATTTTCCCACACATTCACTGAATACATCAGCCCCCTAAGTTGTTTATCTGTCTTGACACAGTCCCTTATCCTTGATATGTAGGAGTTCTACCATACATTGCTCTAGGATGCTTCCCACAAGCTTGTATATTAAAGACTTTGTCCTTAGCCTATGGAACTATTAAGGTTCCAAGAAATAAACATTTAGGACCTGGAGCCTGTTAGAAGGCATGACTTCCTCTAACATGACCCACTTTATTGTTTGACGAGGGGGTCTCTCACTGATCCTAGAGCTTACCCATTGTCTAGACTGGCTGGCTAGCAAGCTCTAGTGAACCTACTGTTTCTGTCTTCTAGCACCAGGATTGTAGGTGCACACCTCTATAGTTGACATTCTACATAAACTCAGGATGAGAACGTTGGTCCTCATACTTGGATAGTAAGCACTTGGCTTACTTCGCTGAGCCATCTGCCAAACCCTATGCTTCTCAGCCATTTCCTATTGATTCTCCACTCACTGAGGACAGCTGTAGTTGCAGAGTCACATCGTTTGCTATAGTTTCTCAGGCTTCACTCTATAGAATATGTCCCTGCATGTTTCAGACCACTGTCCTCTAAGAGTTTCACTCACTGATGCTTCAGCCCTCTTAATTATGAGGTACTACTCATCTACCTACTGACAGTCTTGTCAGGTCATTTGAGACTGTGTGATATCATCTGTATTGAATCCAATCAGAAAAATGTCAGTCAATGCAGAAGACTGTTAACACGCCTGTGGACTGTGAAGATGGCTGTGTTCACTGCAAATGTCTTCTTTCAGGTAGCAAGAAAAATAACAGGTCCTGGATAGCACAGCAGTGAGGGTTACTGTGTGTCTTATAAAAGTAAAGATGGATTGCTTTTGGTATTCTCAACTGCTAAGAGCCAGGAAAAAAGGATTTAGCAAAATAGTAGCCACAAACTAAGTGATAGATGTTGAGTTTACTTGCTGGGAAAAAAAAAAAAAACAAACAAACAAAAAAAAAAAAAAAAAAAAAAAAACCACTGTCTGGCCCAGAAGTTATAATTGGAGTACTCTGGAAGTGTGTTGTATTTGAAGATCATACGATCATAAACAGATGAATGACATAGGAGACACAGGAATTGCCATCCTTAAATTCTTTTGAGCTTCTCTTGGTACTTAATTCTGAAGCTTTCCTGGGAGGATATAGAGCTTCCGTTTTAAAGCCTTGGCCTGGAGGAAGAATTCATTACATTTTGAAAGACTAACAGTAAGTAGTCTTTTTCTACCCTACTATCATTTAATTCATATAGTAGGAAACCAAGAGCCAACTTGAAGTATATCTGTCCTATTATGTATGGAAAACTAGATGTGAAAAACTATCACAGGGTAGACCCTTAGTTATATTGGATTCATCGTGAGATAGTCTTTAGCCTAAACTTCTATGATGCTCTGGGATTTGTTAGAGGTAATTTCTTTCTTTCTTCCTTCCTTCCTTCCTTCCTTCCTTCCTTCCTTCCTTCCTTTCTTTCTTTCTTTCTCCCTTCCTTCCTTCCTTCTTTCTCTTTCCATCCTTCCTTCTTTTTTTAAATTAATTTTTATTTAAATTAAAAGCTATTTTATATACCAATCTCAGTTCCCTCTCTCTCCTGTCCTACCATCCCCCCCAACTCCCTATTCCCTCCCCCATCCACTCCTCAGGGAGGGCAAGGCCTCCTGTGGGGGATCATCAAAGTCTGTCACATCATTTGGGGCAGGGCCTAGGCCCTCCCCTGTGTATCTAGGCTGAGAGAGTATCCTTCCATGGGGAATGGGCTCCCAAAACTCATTCATGCACTAGGGATAAATACTGGTTCCACTGCCTGAGGCCCCATAGACTGCCCACAGACATTCACATTCAGGGGGCCTGGTTTGGTCTTATGCAGGTTGGAGCTGTCAGTTTAGGGTCCGTGAGCTCCCACTTGCTCAGGTCTGCTGTCTCCGTGGGTTTCTCCAGAATGGTCTTGACCCTTTTGCTCATCACTTCTCTCTACAGCTGGATTTCAGGAGTTTGGCTCGGTGCTTAGCTGTGGATCTCTGGTTCTGCTTTCATCGGGTACTAGATGAAGGCTTTTTTGATGGCATTTAAGGTAGTCATCAATCTCATTATAGGGGAAGGGCATTTAAGGTAGCCTCTCCATCATTGCTTAGATTCTTAGTTGGGGTCATACTTGTGGATCACTGGAGATTTCCCTAGTGCCATATTTCCCATTAAGCCCATGATGATTCCCCCTATTAAGGTATCTCTTTCCTTGGTTTCCTTCTCTTTTCTTTTCCTCAGCTCAGCCTTCCTGATCCTTCCTATTCTCCTCCCTCTTCCCTTCTCCTCTCCTCTTCTCCTCTCTTCTTCCCCCTCTCCCCATGCTTTCAATTTATTAAAGAGGTCTTGCCCCTTTCCCCTTTTCTGGGATGAGGGTGTCCATGTATGTCTCTCTTAGGGTCCTCTTTGTTTCCTAGCTTCTCTGGGGTTGTGGATTGTAGGTTGGTTATCCTTTGCTCTGTGTCTAATATCCACTTATAAAAGAGTACATACTTTCTGTATCGGGGTTACCTCAGTCAGGGCTGTTCCTTCTAGTTCCATCCATTTTTGAATTTCAAGATACCATTGTTTTTTCTGGAGAGTAGTACTCCATTGTATAAATTACCATATTTTCTGTATCCATTCTTCAGATGAGGAGCATCTAGGTTGCTTCCAGGTTCTCTCTATTACAAATAATACTGTTATGAACATAGTTGAGCAGATGTCCTTCTTGTGTGAATGTGCATCCTTTGGGTATATGCCTAAGAGTGGAATTGCTGGATCCTGTGATAGACTGATTCCCATTTTCCTGAGGAACTGCCATACTGATTTCCAAAGTAGCTGTACAAGTTTGCACTCCCACAAGCAGTGGAGGAGTGTTCCCCTTTCTCCACATCCTCTCCAGCATAAGCTGTCATTGGTGTTTTTGATTTTAGACTTTCTGAGAGGTGTAAGATGGTATCTCAGAGGCAATTTCTAACTAGAAGATTATGGTGGCACTTTGGAATACCTAATACATGTATCAGTTGTGACCTCATTCCACTATCTTCTAGATGTTAGGCAGGGGTCTTTTACTTAGACATTACTTAGGAGGAGGCTGAAGCAGGACTATTACAGGTCTGGGCCAGTCTGGGCTACCCAGTGATATTCTGTCCAAAACACAAATAGGGGCTAGAGATGACTCAGCAGGGAAATCACTTGCCATGTAAGCATGAGGATGTGACTTCAGATCCCCAGAACCCATGGAAAAACTGTATATAGTAGCAAGTGTACCAGTTATCCCATCATTCCTACAGGGACGTGGAGGCAGGAGAATCTCCAGACTCTTGTGGGACAGTCAATCTGGTGTACAAGGGGTAAAGACACCCTATTTTGAAGAAGACTAAAGGCATAGACCAATGTCCAAGTTTGTCTTCTGACTTCTTTATGTGTATTGTGGCAAGCACACTCACAGGGTAGCTTCTAGGCAGTCCCTTTAAAGGGCATACTTACACAAGTTTGAGCAATAGTAGAGAACTAGTTGCCAGGCTGTGGAACCAAGCTTCCCTTTCAATTAATGGGTCTGGATTTATCAACTGCTCTAGATCTTGTAACTAGAAATTGTGCATTTTCCTTGTGTTGACTGAAGTCTTCTCATCAAGGATGCTACTTGTACAACTCAGGTAGAACCCTGGTTCAATATCTCAGACCTTAGGGGTGCTTTTGGAGAAAACATTGCCTTTTAGTCGTCTTGAGAGATGACCATTAGGCAAGGCACCTTAACTGTTCATTGTGGTGATTGTACCCAATAGGCTTCTTCTTTGCCAGAATACCTGTCCCTATAGGTATTAGGGAGTCCAGTGTTATTCCAGTACCACCCATTGGCTCAAGTGTCAGTCAACAGATGCGTGTATCCTCATCATTGGTGAACTTTTTAGTGAAAAGTTCTCCAAAGAAAAAAGACACATGGGTTCATCCTGTTGAGAGTATAAATCAGTGTAACAGGTATGGAAATCAGCATGGAGAGTCCTCACAGCAACAAAAACCTAAATAGGGAACTACCATGTAACCCAAGAACACTACTCAAAGTCTCTATGTGAACATACTACAGAGATACTCTCACACCCATGTATATAGCTACACTACCATAACTGCTGGGAAATATAACCAGACTAGATATCTATCAGCAGATGAATGGATAAAAGAAATGTGGCCCACATTCTCATGACAGGAATAAGTTGCAGGTACATAGAGTCTTGCTCACTTCATGTGGTAATTTGAATAAGAACGATTCCCATAGGCTAATATATTTGAATGCTTGGTTGCCCAGGAGTGGAACTATTTGAAAGGACTTGGAGGTGTGGCCTTGTTAGAGGAAGTATGTCATTAGGGATGGGCTTTGAGGTTTCAAAAGTCTTTCTTCCTGCAGATCTAGATGTAGAACTCTCAGCTGTTTCTCTAGCACCACATCTGCTTGTATGCTGCCTTGCTCCCCACCATATTCCATGATGACAATGGAATAAACCTCTGAAACTATAAGCAAGCATCAAATACATACACACACACACACACACACACACACACACACACACACACACACACGAATTACCACGGTCATGATGTCTCCTCACAGCAAAAGAACAATGACTAACATATTTGTTAGGCAACTTCTCAAGTTTCCATTGTTTTCACTCTTATCTGCTTCTTGTTTAGGGGTTAGGGTCCCATTTGTCATCATGTTAGCTCAAATGTCATTGTCTATCTAACTCTCTATCAAATCTAGGGAGACAAAAGATAGTTTATGTGTTTCAAATAGAACTGGAAAGAGCCTCTGTTAAAGTAGAAACTAGTCTATGAGCTTAATATGAGGAAATAAAAGCTCTTCGATTGACAACACCTTGTCTCAGGAGTAATTCACTTCTTCTCTGGCTGCTGCAAGCTCTCTAGCCCTATTCAACTTTCATTGGCAAGTTCTGTTCCCAGAATAAAAATGTCCAACATTTCCATCATGCTATTTTTTCCTATTCAGTTATTATCAGTCAGTTCTGAATGCTAATATCTATATTTTTTGAACACAGAGTATATAAACTAGAGATGTTTTAAAATATCCAAACCTACACTTGGATCATTTGTTTGCAGCCTCATTGCCCAGAGTCTCTTTCCCCAATGGCCAATTTGGAGCAGAGAATCAAATTCTTCCTGACAGGCCATTTCCCAAGCATTCTGTGTGTCAGGGATAGTTCTGCAATGTCAAGAGTCTTGGTTTTGGGGGAGCCTCGTTCAGCTTTGGTAACAAGGCAAGGGGTGTGGGTGTCCCACATCTCTTCTCTATATCCAGTTCTTCCTGGAGGGGCCTTAACTTGCCTTTCATTCTCCTTCTTCATGGCAGGAACATTCTATTGTTAGGCACTATGTTTACTAAGACATGAAAGTACTATAAATTAGAAGCATCATCTCCCAGGAGAAGGGGGGAACACCTTGGCTTGTTTAGTCATCTTTTCTTGCATATTCAAGGCAGAGTACATTGTGGTTAAATACTCCCCTCCCACCCCAGAAACAAATTGCTTGTATTCATATTCAGTTTCGTTACTTGCATTTTCCACAATAGAGCAACTACCTCATTTGTGGAGAGTGTCACACAGATTCACATGTAATGGTGGTTTTCATATACTGAATGCTTAAATTCTTTTCTTGGACACCATCATCATTTCTATTATTTTATGTTTCTCTGAATCTCCTTTGAACTTAGCAACTGTGTAACCAGTCATTGGTTTCTTTCTGATTTTCAAGGGGCAGTCTTTCTGTATTGCCCAGGCTGGTCATGAATGCCTGGGCTCAAATGATGCCCTAGCCCTAGCCTCTTAAGTAGTTGGGATATGTTTATGCCCTTTTTCTTTGGAGCATGATTTTTATTTTCTTTTTTCTATAGGTTTTTCTGATTTATGTATGATTCCCTTTAGTTTTCTTTTTCTATCTGTAGAAAGAGAAAGAAGTTCCCACTTATAAGTTATAGGTAGATAATTCTTGTTAAAAGAAATAGAATATCTATGTCCATCAAATGTATAATTGTGCTTTGTTGCTAGAAGTTAACAGAGAAAGGAAACTACTCATTTGTGAAAACTTCTTCTTAGTCAGTTGCTAACCTTGAGGCTCTTTTGAATAAGTGGTCATTTTTCACCATTCTTCATGCTAGCTGTGATTTTTTTTTTTTTTGACATCTCAATTTTTCTTTGTATTTTGTTTTTCTCAATGATAGCAAAGGAATGCTCTGAACACAGTGTAATGTGAGAAGACATAATCAGTATTCTGAGTATTTTCCACATTTCCTTCCTCTGTGCATCTTCCATTTTTTGGTTGCTATTTCAGCACATTTGTGTAATTTACTGTGTTTTCTTGGCTCTCTGTTGTTGAGACAGGATCTTGCTGTTTCCTATGCTGCATGAGTTTGTTTCAAGCTCACAGTTCATCCCCCCATAGAGATGGAACTACAGGAATATATATGTTCTGTGTACCTGGAGCCTGGGTGATTTGCTGTAACTAGAGTTTTAAGAGCTTATTTCTTACATTTGATGTTTTCATTTTGAAATGAATTTAGACTTGCAAAACAGTTTAAAACAAGTACAGCAAATTCCTGCACACCCTTCATCTCTCCCCCCTAAGTGTTAACATTCTACATAACCCCAGCACAGAAGTCAGAATATAAAGTTAAGATCTGAGATGTCCTGTTAACTCAGATTTTATCAGTTGTCCCATGCCTGCCCTTTGTCTAAACTGGATTCTAATCCACAATTTCATGTCGCATTTAACTGACATGTCTTCCTGGTCTTCCCTAGTCTGAGAACGTTCAAAAGCTTTTACTTTTATTTCATGGCCTTGATGATTCTGAAAATTATTGCCTGTTACTTCCTCATGATCAAATCCAAGGTGTGCATTGTGGGCTAAGATATAGAACATCTGATGCAGTGTCACTTCTACTGGGAGTCAGGAGGGCTTTCCATTGGCAAAGATAGACTTCCTTAGGGTCTCAACATCCTCATCTTTACCTTCACCCCACTTTGATTTACAGAATCCAGTTATTTCCTAACCAATACACTAACACTTAAGGTACATCTCTCTGCGTTTGGGAAATCAGCATGCACTTACTGCAGAATGAAAGACTCTTCATGTATTTTTGTCGATCTTTGTGCTATGACATATATATTAGACTTAAGATGACTTATCTGGCATTCAGTGTAGGAGTTTGCATCCCTAAGCTCTTACCTTTCTCAACACAGTGCCTAGTGGATTATAAAAAAGCAGTCAACTTCACTGTATTTATCACCTTCCATAAATATTCCAAATCATAGGTGTGATCACCCAGCTCCTTGCTTCTTACACTTGATTAGTGTTATCCAGTGGAGATCTTATGGTATCTCTGTTACCAGAACATGCCATGGTCTATGAGTGTTCTTTTTAAGTACATTGAAAAGAAAATCCAGAAATATCTGAACCAATTTGCTTAGTTGATGACTATTAGCCATATTTCTTGAGAGAACTGTGGCCAATTGAAAATATATAGATAGAAAGATGATAGATTTATTATAAATGGTTAACTATGTGGTTAGGGAGGCTGAATTGTCCAGGCACAAGGAGCTTGATTCTTAAGGCCTGAGAGGCAGGAGAGTTAATAATGTCACTACCAGCATGAATTTGAGCCAAAAGTCAAAAGAAGGCCATTGCCACAGCAAAGATATGCAGATATGCTCTTTGCCTTTTTTTTTTTTTTTTTTTTTTTTTTTTTTGTACTCAAGGCTTTGACAGACAGAAGGCCATCCATAATGGCAAGGGCTGTCTGCTTTATTCAATCTGTCAATGAAAATGCTAACCTTATTAAGAAATATGTATATAAACTCTTAGTCAATATTCTATTTCTATAAAGAGACACTATAACCAAGACAACTCATAAAGAAAGCATTTAGGGGCTGGAGAGATGGCTTAGGGGTTAAGAGCAGTGACTGCTCTTCCAGAGGTCCTGAGTTCAATTCCCAGAAACCACATGGTGGCTCACAACCATCTGCAATGAGTTCTGGTACCCTCTTCTGGCCTGCAGTCTCTGTATACATGATAAAAATAAATCTTTAAAAAAAAAACTTAAAAAAAAGAAAAGAAAGCATTTAGTTGAGGCTTTGCTTACAGTTTCAGAGGATTGGTCCATGATGATGACCAGGATTATGGCACTACACAAGCCACTGCAGTAGTTGCTGAGAGCTTTACATCCTGATTTCCAAGTAGCAGGCATTGAGTACAACATTGGGCCTGGCAGGGGCTTTTGAAATATCAAAGCCCACCCCAGGTGCCATGTCTCCTCCAATAAGGCCACATTTCCTCTAACAATGTCATACCTCCTTATCCTTCCAAGCAATTCATTAACTGAGGACTCACCATGCAAATATACGGACATGTTTGGGGCCTTGTTTTTCAAACCACCACAGAGACACTCCCATAAGTGAGGTTTAATAAACTTTTTGGCACCCCATGACCCAGTCAACTTAACAAATAAAGTCAGTTATTATACTCTCTCAGTATAATGAATCTAAAAGTGCACAGTGCTTTTTGTCTCCTCACAGATTATATTAACTCAGATAGGTCACTTAGATAAGGCAGTCTTTCAAGTTTCTCCATTGTAACAGCAATAACTAATTAACATTTGGTAAGATATTTTGATATATATATCATGACAATATATATATATATATATTTTCATGACAATATACTTAGGCACTCATTAGGGATTCTTGAGTTAGATAATTATTACTCTATCACTAAATGGTGACTTAGTAGTTCCATCCATACTTCATTTTGGATTCTACTATTTATTGATTAATTGTTTAAATCATTATGGATATGAATAACTTCATTTTATTTTCTGGATTATAATTCATATGTATTTTGTTGCTCAAAAGAAATTTTACTTCATGAATTCTCATATTATTTTATATAATTACAACTAAACAAGGTTTCTTTTTTAATGTCACTTTCATTTTTTGTTTTATTTTTTAATTTACTTTTTGATTAATAAATTTTATTTAAATTATAAATAATCTTATTTTACATGTCAATCCCAGTTCCCTCTCCCTCCCATCCTCCCATGCCCCCCACTGACCTCCCCATCCCATCCCCCATCCATCCCCCCCTCCCAGGGAGAGTGAGACCTTCCATGAGAGATCATCAGAATCTGTCAAGTCATTTGGGGTAAGACCTAGGCACTCCCTCGTGTCTCTAGGCTAAGGGAGTATTCCTCTATAGGTAATGGGCTCCCAAAGTCCATTTGTGCACTAGGGATACATTCTAGTTCTACTGACAGAGGCTCCATAGACTGCCCAGTCCTCCTACCTGACATCCACATTCAAGGGGCCTGGTTTGGTCCTATGCTGGCTGGTTCCCCAGCTATCAGATTGCTTAGATTCCTAGTTGGGGTTATCCTTGTGGATTTCTGTACAATTTCCTAGTGCCAGGTTTCTTGTTAAACCTAAAATGGCTCCTTCTATTGAGGTGTCTCTTGTTCTCTATTCATCTCCCCATTCAATCTTCCTGGTCCCTTATGTTCTCATCCCCCTCCTCTTTCTCCTACCTTCCCCCCATGATCCCAATTTGTTCAGAGGCTCTTGTGCCTTTCCCCTTCACTGGGGGACTGTATTGTCCTCCTTGTTTCCTAGCTTCTCTAGAGGAGTAGATTGTAGTCTGATAAATCTTTGCTCTATGTCTAATATCCTTATATAAGAGAGTACGTACCATGTTTGTCTTTCTGTGACAGGGTTATCTCACTTAGGATGGTTTCTTCTAGTTCCATCCATTTGCCTGTGAATTTTAAGATTCCTTTGTTTTTTTCTGATGAGTAGTACTCCATTGTATAAATGTACCATAGTTTCTGTGTCCATTCTTCAGGTGAGGGTCATCTAGGTTGCTTCTAGGTTCTGGCAATACAAATAATGCTGTTATGAACATAATTGAGCAGATGTCCTTGCTGTATGAATGTGTATCTTTGAGGTATACACCTAAGAGTAGGCCAATTTCCAAAATTTACAAAGAACTCAAGAAGTTAGTCACCAAAATACCAAATAATTCTATTAAAATTGGGGTACTGAACT
The DNA here is from genome assembly GCF_943737965.1 of Phodopus roborovskii. Classification (NCBI taxonomy): domain Eukaryota; kingdom Metazoa; phylum Chordata; class Mammalia; order Rodentia; family Cricetidae; genus Phodopus; species Phodopus roborovskii. Next base: position 1,366,574 of record NW_026126539.1, on the reverse strand, counting down.
AAACAGATAATTCTCAATAGAGGAATCTAAAATGGCTGAAATTCTTAGCCATCAGGGAAATGAAAAATCAAAACAACTCTGAGATAGCATCTTACACCTGTCAAATTGGCTAAAATGAAAAACACCAACAGCAGTTTATGCTGGAGAGGATGTGGAGGAAGGGGAATGCTCCTCCATTGCTGTGGGAGTACAAACTCATACAGCCACTTTGGAAATCAGTATGGCGGTTCCTCCAGAAAATGGGAACCCGTCTACCACAAGAGTTTTTTGTTTTTGTTTGTTGTTGTTTTTTTGTTTTGTTTTATTACAACATTATAGCTTTCTTTGCATGGAAATCTTTTAACATTTTATTTCTAAAAAAATGGTTTATTAAAGATACTATACTGAATGGTTATAATTTGATAGCTATAAGACAATACCTTGCCTCAAAAAACAAACAACCAAGAATACCAGGCATAATGATCCCATCTTATTATGTAGTTATTTTGCTCTTTGGATCAATAACCTCTTAGATTATTGATTCTTATGGTTTTGGATTGACATGTCCTAAAGACATTCTCACCACCCAGAGCAACCATTTCAAAGTAAAGTATGAAGAAAACAGAAAATATTGACATTTTAAAGTAATTTTTATGAACTGATTTTATGAATAACAAATATATACATTTAATGCTCATCTTTTTTTAATAATTCTTTTTTATCACATAAGTCTTGCTATCTGAGAGATGTATAATGAATCATCTATATTGATTTGTTTTATTTTTATTTCAAGCCACAGGCAGCAATTCTAGCTTTCTCATTCCAGAACGAATTTATTAAATAGTTGTGTGATAACCCATAGAATAGGGTGAACAACTAACAAAGCTGGTTCAAAAAAGGCAGGTATCCATCAGAAGGGGCTGCATGGATCCATACAGGAGGGACTGATGAGCAGATTCTGAAAAGCTACTGAAGGTGGTCAGTGTGATTCCACCCAAGTGTCAGATACCAAAGACAAAACAAGTGGTATACCTTGAAGATAGCCATGACTAGATTAGGTTCACTTAGAAACCAGGTGTGGGCATTTGCATGCCCATATTCCCAACAGTAGGGAAACCGAGGCAGGAGGCTAGCAGTTTTAAAACCAGCCTCTCTCTCTCTCTCTCTCACTCTCTCTCTCTCTCGATATAATTACACCATTCTCCCTTTCCCTTCATCCCTCCAACCCTCCTATTGCCCCTCCCTTCTTGTTTTCAAATTCATTGCCTCTTTTTTCATTGATTGTTATATATGAATATACATATATATTCCTAAGTATAACCAGATCAGTCTGTATAATTAATTGTTATGTGACAAGACTTTTCCTGGGGAGATACAACACATATATCTATTCACCACAAATAGGGATCCTACAACAGATCCAAGTTTGGATACCACCCAAATCCAATTTGGTAAGCCAAGGAGTTTTATTGGGGTTACTTTCAGTAATATGGGTGAGTGGTTACTTGAAGGAGTAGAAATGACTCAAAGATAGTTGTGTCACCAAAACCATCCTGGCACGGGTAACAGCTTACAAAAGCTGGAAACCTCGGGTACAGTGCACAGCCTATGGGCACTCAACAGGTTGGAAAGTGTCATTGGCAAGTGACTCAGTTAGTCTAAGTCTCTTGCAGACAGTTTGGCTGGTTTCTGCTTTTTCCAAGCAGCTGGTCTGGTCTGGCCTAAGACTCTTTGCAGTTTGTCTTGTCTGAGATTGACTCAGGCTTCTTTATTGCTTTCTTTGGAAAGGAGGGGCCAGGTGAATCTGGTCAGTTTCAGGGACTTCCTGAAGCTATTTTAAATTGTTTACCTTCTGGTTTAAGGAGCTTCCCTGCAGGATTGAATGTTCCCATCTCAGAGGAAACTTCTACACAATGTTACTGGAATGTGTGCTTTCAGGGCTAACTATTTGGTACTAGATAACAAATTGGTATGCTCTTCCCTGGAAGAGACTATTTCTCCCCTTCTCAGCATTCCTTGGTTGCCAGTAGTTCTCTGTGTAGGGCGGCAGACAGGTAGCTTTTGTTTGTTTGTCCATTGGTTTGGCACACCCATTGGTGCCATTCTTGTTCACCTCATATTTGACCTGTCTTGTTGGTGAGACTTTATGAGTGTAGCATATGACATTTCAGGGAGATCGGAGGTTTAGCAGGCAAAGATGATACTCATTTCATCTTGAGAATAACTCTTATTTTACAGACACAATTCCTTGCATGCATGACAAGTCACTGTGGTCTATCAATCAGGATCTTTCATGTATAAGTAGAAGGCTATCAAACTATAAGAGTTAAAAGTAAAGGGATGGACTCAAGCACTGACAGGCTACATTCTGCAGTAACAAGAGCAGAATCTTACTTCTCACTTTGAATGTCAGCCATCATAAGTTCCTGTGATTACTCTTTCAGAAGAAAACAGTAGGAGTCCAGCTAAACAAAGCCGTGCTTGCTTCAAGTTGTGTAGCCATACTTTGCTGAGAAAGAGAGGCTATGTTTCAGGGTATCCATCAGTTTTGAGGAACAAGATATCATCATCCAGCGGTGGTAAATACCCTGAAGGCCTGGAGGTCCATATTTCCAGTGTTGCAATGATTCAGCAATTGTTGACACAGACACTGGCATTGAGGGCCAGGAAAAAATACCGCTGAGCTGAGCACTTTGGTGTGCCAAGTGTTCTGAACTCAGGGACCTGAGAAGCCTCCAAAGCAGCTTTAAAATGAAGGTCTCTCTGCTCTCCTGCCCTCCTATCTTTGGGTCCTAATCTTTCTTGAAGAAAAATTCCTTTTTCAAAGGCAGTTATAAATCTGGAACCAACCTTTCCCGAAGTCAGTCTTAAATATTATAATTATCAACATTCAAAGCCCTGGCCACAAGGAAATTCTCTGACATACCTACTGAGTTACTTACTATATTAATTATTTATTGTATCAATCACTTTTCATGTTGCTGTGGTCAAAACCTGGCATGAAGCAATGTAAAAGATGAAGGGTTTATTTTAGCTCACAGTGCAAGGGTACGGTCACTCCTAGCAGGGAGGTCCTGGGGCAAATTCATGGCAGCAGGAGCATGATGCAGCTGATCACACTGCTGTCACAGCCAGGAAGCTGAGAACAGGCCATCCTTGTAGTCAGCTGGCTTTCTCCTTTTTGTTTAGTACAAGGCCCCTAACATGTACAATGGCACTGCTTACATTTACACTGGATCTTCTCACCCCAGTGACTCACCTCCACACTCCCTTATAGACCTGTCAGAAATGGTTTCTGTGGAGATTCCAGGTTGCATCAAGTTGTCGGTTATGTAGAGCCCAGATCCTTGCCTGAAAAGAGGTCACAAGACCTTTCTCTCTGAGTGGTCCTGCCTCAGAGCTGAGAATAGTAAATACTGCAACTCAAAAAGTCCAGAAGGATCTGAACAGGGCCTTTCTGGGATCCCCCATATCTCTTAGCATTCAATTGTATCCCTTCTGTCAAATCAAGTTTCCAAGTGGCCATAACTGCTTTGTTGAACCTAGGCATAAAATAAGTATTTTTCCCTGTGTCACATAAAGTTATAATCAATGAATGTGTTTTGATTTTCTTCTGATATGTATCTCTTATTACAAGCGCTTCATCTGCTACCCTTATGATGAGGAAGAAGGAGGTCACCCCTTTCCATTGTCCACCGTCATTTCAATCTGGCATCTCTGATTTGTCAGGAACATCCTTTTTGTCACAAAGTGACTACACCAACTCCAATGTCACTTTCTCTTACATCAGCATCCAGAATCTAGAAGAGGAGATTGGGGTCTCTCCTTTTTTGTTTTTCACCAGTTAGTACAGGACTTTCTTCCCCTCTCCCTTCCCTCTTTCCCCTCTTTGCTCTTCCTTCTCTTCCCTCACCTATCTCTCCCATGGGAGGGCAACTTTTATAAGAGGACTCACAACAGATTTTTTTCTATATACCACTACTCAGAATTGGGTCTCATGGGAACATGTGACATTTTAGTCTTCACTCATGAGAGATAAGGCTCTGTCAACTTAGAAAAGGTAGGGGTGTTATGGCAGTCCCAATCAGCAATGAACCAGCCATGCTCTTAGAGAGATAGGAGAACAGCTCTTTATTTATGACCTACTGGAGCCTAAGCAAATGTTTTGTAAAGGTGTAGCAGCCTGACACTATTTCTTCCAGCTTTTATAGGTAAGGTAACAGGTGGTGTTTGAGTCCCATGCTTATCAAAAGGAATTTTGTAATAGGCATGTTTATAGGAGCAGAACCAAACCTAACTGCCAAAAAAAGTCAATAAAATGATTTCTAATGATATTCTGCTATATCATAGACTGGTGTGTAGCCCAACTGTCATCTGAGAGAAGATGCAGAGACCTAAAGCCAATCATTAAGTTGAGCTGGGGGAATCTTGTGGAAGAGAGGGAGGAAAGACTGGAGGAGCCAGAGAGGTCAAGGACACCACAGAATCAATTAACCTGGGCTCATAGGAGCTCACAGAGACTGAACCACCGCTGCAGGAGCCGGCAAAGGACTGCCCTAGGCACTCTGTATGTCTGTTACAGTTGTATAACTTGGTCTTCCTGTGGGACTCCTAATAGTGGTGGGGGGAGGGGAGGAAGGGGGTCTGTCTCTAACTCTGTTGCCCTTCCTTCCCTCCTTCTGGGTTGCCTTGTCCAGGAGAGGAGGTGCCTGGTCTCACTGAAATTTGATATGTTATGGCTGCTTGATATCCATGAAAGGCCTGCTTTTTTCTGAAGAGAAATAGAGAAGGAGTGGATTGGGGGTGGTAGAAGGGGCAAGAATGGACTGGGAGGAGAGGAGGGAGGGGGAAATGTGGTCCATTAGGATGTAAAAACAATAAATAAATAAAAGAAATTGGTGCTGCAAAACTTCTAAAGTTTATGAAAGGAAAAAAAATTAAAATGGGAGGCAGAGGAAAAAAAGTTACAAAACAAAGAGAAGAACAGAAGAATATAAAGAGAAGGTAAAATGGCAGTCTGGAGCTATGCCAAATCCTATAATTGCCACCGGCTCTCTGATTTAGTCAACAGAGAAAACGTGTGCATTTGTGTGAGCTGTCAGACAGTGGACTTACAAAAGCTGCAGAGTGGAGGAAGGGACGATGCGTCCCAGCTTCGTTTCATCTGGTTCAGCTAAAGCTTGAGGGACAGGGTGACAGAGAGATTCAAGATGGCAGTGGTCACCTCCAGTCTTGAGGCTGCTCTGAGGAGCCTGAGAGACCCATGGAGGAGATGGGATAGGCCGGGATGAACCTGCAAAGTACACAGTATCTCTGGAACAGCTAAAAAAGGCAGGTTCTATAGGAAGATACTTTCTTTTTCCTCATTCTTTAATTTTTTTTTTAAATTTTAAAACAATCTTTTCTCATTTTATATACCAATCTCAGTTCCCACTCCCTCCCCTCCTCCTGCTCTGCTCACCTCCCCGGGCCATCCACTTCTTAGAAGCATCCACTTGAGGATGGTTTTAAGAAGTGGTCTCACGGAATTGGAAAAAAAAAAAAAAAGATGGCGGAACGTGTGTGGCAAATTGTGGCGGAGAGAAGTGGAACTAGAGATACAGTGCTGGGGACAAGTATGGGACCTCGGCTTCGGAAAAAGGAGCATGTTGTTGCTGAGTAGGCCTGGTCCTTGGCACATGGGAGGCTCAGACCACTCCCAGTCTCACCTTTGCCCCACACTACATGATAGGCTGGCACTCCCTTTGGTCTGCAGGTCCAGCCCACAGCATGACCACTCCTGCTGCTTGTCCTGCTGGGGAGAGGAAAGCATAGGGCTGTGGCATCGTCCTTGGGCTGCAAACACAACGGCCATGGCCAGGGCGCCAGTGGGCAGCTTGCGCTGAGCGGGAGGGTGCATAATAGTCTGGAGCTCAATTGTGTACTGCCCCAGACAGTCTGCCAGCTGTGCAATCACCCCTAACAACAGGATATCTCAGTGCTATTCCAGTATTTATGGTGCTTCAGAAACCTTGAACCAGACCAGTGCCTGGTTGCAGTAAGTATTTGCATGGGAAGCTGTTTGAGCAAAATAATATACTATGTGACATACCGCAGATTGCAACCCCATTTTAATAAATGAATGATGGATAGAGAGATGGGAAAGATGGCAGAATTAAGCATGCCATTGCCAAGTAGGTCCGGTCCGTTCAGTCCTTGGGCCTACACGAAGCTTGGGCCACCACAGGCCTGCCTCATCTTAGCTTCCCCATTAGGCCTGAGGCATGGGGCCACTGCTCCTGCCACCACTTGTGGCTTGTGTTGCTCACCTTACTGGGGGAGGGGAGCAAGGGGCTATGGTGCTACCTAACTAAGGTGCTTCATACATGTTCATCAGTCATTCTCAGATGGCCAGCAGGAGGGAGGTATGGTGTGCAGCAGCACCCTGGAACTTGCTCAGGTACTTACTGCCCCTGAACACACTGCCCAGCCACAGGATCACCCTGATTCTGAATAATAGCAGGATGTCCAAGACGAAGAACAGTTCATTTTTTGGACTGGGTCTCCTTGAGAGACTTCCATGGTCCATGTTTGTGCTGGAGGCATGGCTCATGTCCTGATGCATGCTGTTGCTGCAGGTGTCTGTGTATATGCTGCAGCCATGTTGGTGCCCATGGTCCTAGTTGCCCCTGCTGGAACCAGGCTAATGTCCATGATCCAAGTTGCTGCCAGAAGCCATGTTGATATCTATGGTTCTTGCTGCCTGTGGCTGCTATGGGCAAGAATGCAGTGGTGTCAATGACTGCAGACTCATTACTGAGACAGAGAGACTTTGAATGGCTAACCACTACCAATCTGGAACCTCTGTGTACAGGGTTCATGAGACTGACCAGATATATAAGGTTCTCTAACTTAGAATGCTGTCGCAAAAGGCTCTCTGCCCTCTACCTATGCGATATTTAAGGCGTTCCCTAATAAAAAACCCAACTGGAGTTATCTTGTGAGCTACAGGACTCCAGAGCTCATCTTACTTTCCAGGTTGAGTCTGTCATGACTAAAAGGACCCAGAGGCCCTCTAACACCCTGTGGGCTGGTTGGCTGGATCTTGGAGCCCCTGTGGCTTACCCAAATCTTTGCCTACCCTGGAGTGGTCCCAGCTACTCATACCCTTCAATGGGACATTTCTAGATTTTGGATTCATCACTTTTATCCCAACTGTACTCAAGCCACACCCTTCCAACAGACCAAGTTCCTTCGGTGGCTATCCTAAACTTGGCCTAAAGAAATGACAGACCAAGGATCCCCTTTGCAAAAGGAGAGACCTATTTGGGGGAATTGGAGCAGGCTTGGGGATTGCATGACAGTTGCTATCTGCCACTTCAGAAGAGAAACACTATCTAAGTAAGACATAGGGTCAGAGTACTGTTCTAAGGGGAAGGAAAGGGGTGGAGTACATTAACAAAAGAGAAAGTAGGGCTAAAAGAATGGATAGAGGCCACAGAGAAGATTTTCCAGAGACATGTCTCCACTATGACCTGGGAGAAAGCTTATACAGAAGCCCAACAAGGTCTTGTGGGACATTCTAGTGCAAATGGGACCTGAACTAACTGTGTGCCAATGCCCACTCCTCTAAATGCTGAGGTTAAGTCTAACCATGTTTTCACTTTATGTACCTCACTCCTCTGGAATATAACCTCCCATAACTGCAATGTGGCATCCTATGTCCTAACCAGCCATGTTCCTCAATTAAATGAGACAATCAAATATCTATTGTCAAACTCACATGATTAGGAGATTATTCGAAATACCTGTGTTGTACCAGTGATAGGCAGTTCTGTGAACAAAACTGTGTCCTTTTCAGATTGTTATCTGAAGAATGGCATATAGCTTTGCCTCCAATAGGAGTGGGACCCAAACTTCATCCAAATTTAGCCTCTAGTGTCCACTCCCACCGGAACGTATGTATGGCACCTGGGATGGGCTAACTAATAATACAGTTACGTAGATGGAGGTTTCTGTCCCTCCTGGTCCTGAGGCTGTTTGGTACCAAATAAACACACAGAGGCATCCATTACTTATAAACTGTTCAATGGCTCAGGCTTCTTAATGGCTAGCTCTCCCTTATTTAAATTATTAACCCAGAACTACTAATCTATGTATTTCTATATGGTCTTGTCTTATTTGAGAATGCCCTGTGTCCTATCTTCTCGGTAGCTACATGGTGTCTCTCTGGTGGCTTCTCTCTGTCTCTTCTCCCCAGAATTCTCCTTGTCTGGTAGCCCTGCCTATACTTTCTGCCTGGCTACTGGCCAATAACTGTTTTATTCATCACCCAGTATGACAAACATATATTAACAGCATACAGACAGGACATGCCCCATCACAATTACTCATCAATTCCTCATGTGAGGTTTCCAAACATTCCTTCAACCCTACAGGGCTCTGGTACAATGGTCAGCCATCTGTATAATTACAATTCACCTTACTAAACAAAATTTATGTTAATCATGATGTAGAAGAACTTTCCTCATTAACCTTGTCTCTTAGTGTTTCCCACGAGGTTATAATTAAGGAAACTCAATGGCTCGTGAAAGGCTTCTTGAACTCTTGAATCAGACAAATGGCCTCCTCCATGGTGTATATCTTGCAGTAGATAATGGATGCAGAGAGAGCAATAAGATCATCAATCTTATTGTTACCCATGACAAAGCCTCCCAGGGTTTGTTTGGATGATGTTCTTGCTTGTTCTCTTTGTCTCCTGAGGGCAAAACTGCCTCCACTATTTTTCTAACTTTGCTTTTGGTAGGAATTATAAGACTAACAATCTCACTTTTTATGTTACAGATGCTATTCCACTCTTATAACAATCTCCAAAGATACACACCACCACCAAATGGCTGTCTTTTGCTCTGTATCATCATCATTGGTTAAGTTTTATTGCATCCACTTAGATGGACCCTAATCTGAGACACTGACTGCTGCCCCCTACACCATCAACTCTTTGTCAGCTCCAAGAGGCTAAGAGGGGTTATTATCCCCAAACTCCCTAATGGCAGCTAGTGTGACCTCTGAGAGAATGGGAGACCAGGAGTTAGACAGATTCTCTGATAGGCAGGGATAGGGAAAGGGCCAAGGCTAGGTGATAAAGGTGGTGAATTTCCAAGAAGGCCAGCTTTTGCCTCGCACCACCTGGGCCTCCTGATGATGGATTGGCTCAACGAGTCTGAGGCTAGATCAAGACATATCATACCATAGTTTTCTGGGCCAATCAATCATCTTAGCTTTCTTTAAACTGACCAACCATTAATTAGGGGTTTTGTTAATTAATGCTCAGAAGCTTTAAAATCCCCAGCCCTCCAGAAGAGACTGGATGTTTGGGCTTCCTGTGTTCACCCCTGTTTCACAGAGGATCTGTTTTGCTGTGTGTCTACTGCATGTGTGTGTTTCTTCACCTACAGCAAACACCTTTAACTGCAAAATAAAACAAAAAGTTCTACCTCTTTGGAGGAGTCTGTTAATGAGGTGTTAAGTTGCATGAGTCCTTAACACAGAGACCCACAATTGGTCCATATGAAGATAATGAAAGACTGTGGAACACTGAGTTCTAATGGGATGTCTTCATCCCATTAGTGTTCTAATGGGATGGCCCCAGGGATCTACACAGAAGAGGAGGAGGAGGAAAGACTGTAAGAACCAGAGGTGGTAGATGATGTCAAGGTAATTGTGTTTTCCAAACACTACAGAGAGGATGTGCATATGAACTCACAGAGGCTGTGGCAGCATACACAGGGCCTGCACAGAAAAAATCCTAACAGGGAGAAGGAGAAGTGGGTGCAAAATCCTACCCTAACCAACAAGCTGTTTTCAATTGATACCTAATGGAATGGGAAAGCCAGTTTTCTTCAATGCAGTGTCACAGGGTATATCAACCACACTCCAGGGCAGATCCCATGTCTAGGAGTAGCTGGCCACCATAAAACAGACTCAATAGTTTTTATGTGCTTTTGGGGGGAAGGAGGTATGGTTTGGTGTGTTTTGTTTGTTTGTTTTTGTTTTGTTAATTTGTCTTTTGTTTTTGTTTTTGAAAGAGAAAGAACATAGAGTTGTATAAGTAGAAAGGTGGGAAGGAATGGGGAGGACTTGGATGAGGGGAAGAAGATGCTCAAAATATGTCAAATGGAAATTTTAAAAATAAATTTAAAACACAGTTTAATAAATTCTATAACTTCCAAAGAGCGCTATAGGCTATTATAATGAAATATAGTATTTGTAATCAAAATATTAATTTGCAGGATTAAAAATACTCCAAAAATATAAGACATTTAATGAACTAAAAAGACAGTAATACATGTGTATGGAAAAGGGATTATGTTAATATGTAAATAGTTCTTATATATCAATGAGAATACCAATATTCCAAGTAAGAATACATGAAAATCCATTATGGCTGGCTTAATCTATTATTACTTATTTAAATCCCGTGTGTAAGATTCTTCCATTTATGGCTATCTATGTGAACCATATAGATACATCTTATTGCAATCTTCATAATATATTGTCATGCTTTACCAAGAGGGAAAATAATAACAGCAAAAAATTTAAACACATAGAAAATGTATTCTATTCTATGTGTCATATAGTTTTAATACAGCATGTTGTTCAATTGTTTTAAGGGTTGGCAAACTACTTGGTACATGTCTTTAATATTTATACTAACATTTATATGTTATGCTGTGTTTTAAGTTATATGAAATCGTAGGAGTGCAATTGTTCCTCTTCCAGCCTGAGTATGGCCTCCTATTTTATTAATTCCTTTCATTTCTCTTATGTTGACAGTGCTGTCATTCTTTTATTGTCATGAAATTTTAGATAAACCTGCGTGTGTGGGACACTCTTTGTATTCCCCATTTATTGCAACTTAGAAAATAAGGCAATGAACGAACAAGGATTATCTACTGCCCATTCCACTGAGTACACTAGAACTATGATTGCCAACTGGCAACATGTAATGGTGCACAGTGACACTAACTGTTGTTAACTGTTGGTTTACTGAAAAAATATAGAAGATGATGATGAGAGATAGTCCTCTGTTTCTATGACTTAGAGGCAGGTGGGTCAACAAAAAGTCAGCAGTTCTGTTTCATGTAATCCCACAGGGGCATGAACCCATGCAAATCAATATCTGATGACCTGCTAAAGAGTAAACACCAGAACAGGATAAACCTGATCACATAAGGTAGGGTAACCTGCTGATTTAGGAGGTGCTGCTTCACACCCTGTCTTCCAGTAAATCAGAAACTGATGTGGGAGCCAAGTCTATTTGATTCATAACTCAAGTGAAGAGGCTGTCTTATGAGCAGCCATTTTGTCTGAAAGACAACCAGCTGGTAAATCTATGTGACTAAACTATTTATGCAACTGTTAGACCCAGATGTCTCATCTGCAGCATTCCAGAAGAAACTGAAGCACTGAAGCAAATTAATTTACAAGTTCCAGATTTGAGAGATATCAATAATTATGCCCAGTAAGTTAACAGGGGCAAAACAGGGGAGCTGCAAACAGGGCTGAGGAGTCCAGAGGTGATCGTCTATGGATAGCAATGGGGCTACTGCAGTGGAAGTGGGTGGTCTGGACTGACAGTTTCCCAGACCTGCATATATTGTGCAAGGTCATCTCCCTTGAGTGTTCTGACAGTGGGTGAATAGACTCAAGATCACCCATGGTACATTTTGAAAAATAGACACTAATTCTAATAAAGTTATTGTGATATGGTGGATATAGGACACTAACGAGAGTTCTCAGTTCTTTACTGTGTGGAGTATTTCTGCTCCACTGCCTACACTTGATCTGCGTCAGACTTCCAAAACTTTAAAGGAACAACTAGAGAAAAGAGCATCTACTGCTTCCCAGCATTGATGCTCCTCGTTAATCTTTCATCTGGAGTTACCTCTGGAACTCTTTCTAAGGTTTTATATGTGAAACTACACTCTCTGGAACTTCATCAGAGCATCCCATCTTCCTAGGACAGGATTTGGTTATGGTGGGGATTATGGTTTACATTTTATGAAGCTTGAAGCCTGAGAGATAGGTGTGATTCTGCAATTTAAAGTCTGTGGGAAACTGATATCTCTTCTAAAACTTCATTGCTTATCTGGATCAACTTGTCTGGTGGTTCAAAGGACAATGAAACCTTGCTCCTCTCCACTGCTTCCCCCCTCTCTCAGTGTTCTTTCAAACAAGACATAAGTAACATTTTCACCTTTTATTAAGTGTAACTTGAAGAGTTACAAGTGCAGTAACCTTTCTGAACCCTGAACTAAAATGGATATATGAAGGAATAATCTTTTTCTTAAACCTTGTCTGAGTGGGAAAGTGCTCAGGTAATGCAAAATGGAAAATATCTACCAATGGTTAAATCATTAGCAGCTTATCATATAATGCAAATTCATGAGAGTTAACAAAAATATATCCAACACTATATACAATAGTAAGAACAAAGTGACTGAAAAATATCAGGGGCATTTCTAAACTTAATTTGTCTCAATGATTAGTGTCTACATCTAATATAGAAACTGTGATTAAAGCATTCTTATAGTCTGTGTGATTGAAAAGATCAATAAATCGATAGGGTTTGCTTCAAACATAATTAATTCACAGTTGCTTCTCTGCATTTGGCTAAGATCAAGTATAAAATTGAGAATACTGTTTTGTTTTTGTTGTTGTTGACTGAGACTCAACATCAAGAATTAGGCAAAATAATTTTGGAACTATTAACTAGAGTCTCAGTTTGTTGTAGTTTTGATCTTAAATGTCACTAAAAGCCATGTGCTAAAAGGCTGGATTACCAGCGTGTGGGAGAGTTGGGAAGTGGTACAACCTTGAGGACAGGAGCTTAGGTAGAGGAGGTAGGTTCACTGTGGGAGTGCCCTTGAGGGAAAGGTTAGGATTCTCACTCCTTTCTCTCTCTCTATTTCCTGGGCATCATGAAGTGAGCAAATTTGTTCCTTCAAGTGCCCACATGATGATGCTTTGCCTTCATACAGGCTCATAGCAAGTGGATCCAAATGAATATGGGATAATATCTTTAAAACAATGAGATAAGACAATCTTTCCTTCTTTAGGTTCATTTCTTTGATATTTTATCCCAGCAACAAAAAAACTGGTTAATATAGTGAAGTATCAGATTATTGCTTTAGTCAAGTATTCTTGAACTGTGAGTGTGAGTGCTGTGTGGGATTTCATGCATTCACATCAGAAAGAAAGATAGGCTGGAGTCAACACAAGTTCCCCCAAGTGTCTTTATTTGGGTGGTGTTGTACAGCAATTTCCTCTTAGATAAAATATTCCATCTTATAAGGAAGTTCATTAAGACAAAAGGTGTGTGAAGAGAAGTGAAAGCATTTCATTTAACAAGCTCATTAAAGTCAGGAAGCTTCAGTAGCTTCAGGATGTCCCTGAAACTAGCCAGATCCACTAAACCCCACCCCCTCAAGCTTACATAAGCAGTGAGGACACCTGAGAGACACTCTCAGACCTGCTTAGAAGAATTAGGAAGAAGCAAGGCTAGTTGAAAAGGATACTTTCTAACTGGTGTAGATAATTTATTTATCCTATTTTATAACTTCAAGTTATGCAGTTCACCCTAGGTTCCCAGCTTTTGTGAGCCATCATTTATGCTGAGCTGAACTTTTGATGATGTAGCTGTCTTTGAGCCATTTCTGCTCTAGTAAGTAACCGTCCATTCAAATTCCTGTAAGTAAGCCCAGTAAAATCATTGATTCACTAGTTTGGACTTTCATGGCATAGTGATTTGAATAAGAATGGCTCCCATAAGCTCATAGATTTGAATACTTGGTCATTAGGGAATGGCACTACTTGACAGGGATTAGGATGTGTGGCCTTGTTGGAGGAAGTGTGTCACCTGAGGTGAGCTTTGGGGTTTCAAATGCTCAAGCCAGGCCCAGTCTCTCTCTCTTCCTGCTGCTTGTATATCCAGATGTATAACTCCCAGATACTCCTCCAGAATCATATCTACCTATGTGCTACCATGTCCTCTGCCACAGTATAGAACAATTGAATTGTGAGCAAGCCCCAATTAAATGCTTTCCTTTATAAGAGTTGCTGTGGTCATGATGTCTCTTCACAGCAATAGAACATTGACTACGACAGATGATACCTTACTTTGGAATGTTGTTGGTTCCTATCTGAGGTGAGTAGACGTTTGTTCATTTCTCTTCAAGAATACTGTCATACCAATAAATCTTTATAGGAGTAATCAAGTGACACTATTAGAATATACCCTTAGCAGCTCTCACCATATCCTTATAAAGGCAGCTGTTTATAGAGGGAGATGACATCAAGAAGCTGAGGAGATGTCATTTATAAGTCAGAGAGAGAGAGAGAGAGAGAGAGAGAGAGAGAGAGAGAGAGAGAGATCCTTCCCCCACAGACCTCAATAGAAACCTGTATCACCTTAAGACTCCTGGTCTCCAGAACTGTTATTGAAGCCAACTGGTCCATGAAACTCTGTTACAGCATCTGTAAAACACTAAGATAGTTAGTGTATGTCCTAAATGTGTGTACAGTATGTTGTGTTTCTAAGTAGAAAAGAACATTTCTCTCTCTCTCTCTCTCTCTCTCTCTCTCTCTCTCTCTCTCTCTCTCTCTCTCTCCTCCTCCTCCTCCTCCTCCTCTTCTTCTCCTCCTCCTCCTCCTGAACATGTAAGGTGCTAGAAACACTGCAGGATTTGGAGAAAGAATAGCGTGTACTCATTAGTTGTCATGTTGCTGTGACAAAATACCCGGCAAAGCAATGCAAGGAAGGAAGGGTTCCTTTTGGCTCATAGTTTGTGAATACAGTCATTAAAGAATGAAAAGTGTAGCAGCAGGAGCCCGATGTATCTGCAAAGTGATCAATGATGGTACTGTTTCCTCCTTTTGTTCATTCAGGGACCCCAGCCCAGGAATTGTTGCCATGCATATTCAGGGTGAGTATTCCCTTCTCTAACCTCTCAGAAAACACCCTTGCAGAAATGCCCATAGATGTGTCTTTTAAGCAATACTAAAATCATACGACAAAGTTAAATGTTCACTGTCTTAGTTGCTCTTCTATTGCTTCAAAAAGTCACCATAAACAAAGCAACTTATAAAAGAAGACATTTAATTGGAGGCTTGCTTACAGTTTCAGAGGGTAAGTCCATGACCATCATAGTGGGTAGCATGGCAGCATACAGGTAGTCATGGCTCTGGAGCAGTAGCTAAAAGATTACTTTTGAGCTATAGGCATGATGGGGCGGGGAGAGAAAGAGGGGAGATTTGAATGAGATTTTGCAACCTCAAAGCTCACCTCCACTGATACATGTCCTCCAAGAAAGCAACACCTTCTAGTCCTAGTCCTTTCCCAAACATTTCTTCCAAGAGTGGAGTAAGCGTTCAAACATATGAGCCTATGGCAGACATTCTCATTTGAACCACAACAATTACACATAGTAATCTTAAGCAGATTAATACATATAAACTTGCATTCTGAATATTGTAAGCTATTGGTTAAGGAGTCATTTTTAAGGTTCTTATTGAAACAATGGATTTTTTTTACTTATTTTATATGTATGAGGGTTCTGCCGGCATGTATTTTGTGCACCACATACATGCAGCAACTGTATTATTGAAGGACAGGGAAAAGGCAATTACTGAAGAACAGTGCATAGTGTTCCCTGACCATGGAGAGATGCCCACATGCTAAGAACATATCTAGGTAAGGCTCCTTACTGCTACCACTGGGAGAAAGACACTGCAGAGCTGTGGGGAGAGGTGAGGCTGTAGAGAGGAAGCTTCTGCTCCCAAAATGGGGTGTCATTGATGAGCTATGGGAGCATTTGGGGTGACACAGGAGGACTGCAGCCATGTGTACAAGAGAAAAAGAACGCCAGGTGCTTGGGAAATCCTGATGGCAGTGAATCCGGAAACAAAATGAGACAAATAGTCTGATAGACTCAGGAAAAGTATTTCTCAAAGTAGCCTACTTGGAAATTATTCAGTAAGCAAAGTCCTATGTTTGCTCACAGTTCATTTTCTCTTTTTAAGTTTACATACCTGGTGGTAGTAGAGTGTGCACACATTTTTTTTCCATGCCAGGCATATATGTAAATTCATAAAACAAATCTTAGCATTAAAAAAAATATTAGGTTCATTCTGATCAAGGCAGGAAATCTGAGTCATTTACCTCCAAGTGGGTTTGAATTATGTGGGATTAGATTCAGAAAGTCTAGAACCATCTTATTGCCATCCAGGAAGGTACCGAAAAGTCAGAATACTTTGAAGCTGTGTGTTAAAATGATTTGAATTCAGCATTCAGACAGATCAAAGGTCTCCAGGTAATAAAACTTATTTGAAGTTTGAGCCAAGCTGGAGCTCAGCACATTGTCCTGCTGTTTTTCTGGGAGCTGTGGGGAGAGATCTGTCACATCTCAGAGGTCTGATCCTATGCCTGTGTGGAGGCCAGGAGACAGGATTTCAAAGCCAGGAGCTCACTTCTGCTCTGGCAGGAGTGGGGAAGTGCAGCAGGGAAGGTGAGTCTGGTGACTCCCAAAACGGGAAACTTGAAAACCCAATAATTACCCCACTCCAATGTGTATTTAGAATCTATCATTCCTAAATGGATATAAAGTCCGTCAGTGCCCACATGGAAGTCAAGGTAAATTTACTGTCAAGGTAAATACCATGGTGTATGTGTCCATGATAGTGGTCATGTTGTTGCGTTAGGACAATCCTGAGCTCTGCTCAAGCTGTTGGTCCCAAAGGCCTTCTGCAGCAAGCCTAAAGACTCAGTGTACAGAGTCTGATGGAGATACCTCAGTGGAGTGGAGAGAATTCTAGGCTTTCCACGGAGAGGGTGTGTCAGAATAAGTCTCCTTGCCTATCTTCATTGGTGAAATGCTTAAAGAAAGTACCCAAAGGATTTCTGAGCAGTGTGAAAAGACTCATCACTAGGAAGCACTACATCCTGATAAGGTTATATGTGAGACTACTTCCCTCCTGTTTCTCTGCCTCTCAGAATATTCTGTCCCAGAATTACTGAGATGGCATCTGGCAGAGTGAAGAGATGACCATTTGTACAAAGAAAATAGATGGTTCCAAAGAGCAGCCCCAATGAATTTTGGGGAAGATCAAGATAGAATCAAGGACCTGACTGGGAGAAAGTTTCTCTGTGGTCTCCAAGGTGTGGGTCATATGCATATGCCAAAAATCAAGAGCCCAGTGTTTAATCTAGTACAAAGGAGGAAACAGACTGCTTACATGTGCTCTTGAACTGTGTGTCTGATGAGTTAATAGAGGCAATTTAAATCCACATTCACCCTTCCCAGGAGAAACCAGCAGTGTGTGTTTGTGTGTGTGTGAGAGAGAGAGAGAGAGAGAAAGAGAGAGAGAGGGAGGGAGAGAGAGACAGAGACAGAGAGACAGAGAGACACAGGAAGATTTTGGCGTCATTTTGGCAGCTTTAGGGAAACTGACCCTTATGTCTTTGTTGAAATTTTAATGAGTTTTGAAGCAGAAAGCTTCCTGTGGAATTACTTTATTTAATTATCTTTATCAAGTGAGCCACTTTTAAAATGTATTATTATTATTCTGAGTGTACTCATATACAGGATACTGAATAAATTTAATAAAGGACTAAATGGATTTACAGGCTTTTATCCTCCGCCCCCGCCATGTTCATTCATGCACATACTTTTGCCAAGTGCAATTTACAAACTTTAATATCTTATTCTTTTCTTCTTAGTCTTGAAAAATGTTCTTGAAGTAACTCTTTTATTACAGAGAACAAAGGAAGTATAGTGATGACCTCCTGTGACTGTTGTAGTAGGGTAGACAGAAGATGAAATATACTTTGCATCACAGAAGGAAAAATTGACTCTAGCCATTTTTTCTTATGTTCAACAAAGAGATTAGCATTTCATAGTGTTGTTTGTGCTAAAATATCTATATTTATCAACATATTTAACAAGTTCCTTGTGAACAATTTTTCTTTCTTTTTTTACTTTTTTGAGATTTCTTATTCGAGTACTGTATTAACATCATTTCTACCTCTGCCTCCTCAAAATCCTCCCATGCTCCCTCCTTGTCGAGTTCATGACCTTTTCTTTAATTATGTCCTTTTTGTGTTGCTTGTATGTGTGTGAGCTTAGAGTTGAAAACTTAGGTTTAGGTAACCTGGGATGGAAGGCCATTCCTGAAGAAGATTGTTTTGCACTCTCTCAGTATCCATTAATTGCCTGTAAATTTTTATACAGAGATAAGACACTGGGGCATTTCTTCCATTCATGTTGGCATGTCAACTGGTGTTGTCATTGTGCAAGTCTTGTTTATATGGCCATCGTTTTGATATTTCATGAGTACTTCTTCCCAGTCATGTAGAAGACATGATCTCCTGGAAGGCATTTTGGTCCTCTGGCTATTCCAATCTTTTCACTCCCAACTTCTGTGATATTCCCTGAGCCTTAAGCGTAAGGGTTGCCTTACAGATGTATCAGTTCGAGTTGGGAACTCCATGGTCAATTGTTCTCTGCATTTTGACAGGTGTGTATTTCTGTGATGGTCTCCATCAAGTGCAAAAACAAGTTCCTTGATGAGTTGTGAGAGCTACACCTTCCTGAAGGGAGAAGGATGAGTATATAGAATGTAATTAGTGATGGTACTGGTTTAGTAAAGTAGCAATAGTAGGTTCTCCTTAACGACCTCACCATCCACAGTAGTTGGCTGGATTTACGCTATCAGACATTAATTCCCTCTTACTGAGCAGGCCTTAAGTCCAATTAGACAGCTGTTGGTATTCCTGAAGAGAATTCTTGGTAACAGCTTGTCAGCTGGTTATTGCTCTGGTCCAATCTTTATGTCTGGTTAGGACTGTTGTTTGCTTTCCTCTTTTGAAACCTTGCACAGCACCTTTGGATACCATGGGAGATATTTGTCAGGAAGAAAACTTTTACGTAAGTTCTAGGTAATTTTTTCAAATACTATGTCCAAAGTGTCTTTAGCAATAAGGTCTTACCTACAAGTTCTGAGAGGCAACCAATGGCAATGGCAATAGCCTATATTATTTGGGGAATCTCTCTGACACCTCTGATCAAGTAAAGGCATCCCACATGCTTGGTTTTTATTAAGTGGTCTATGATTTTTGTGAGGGAGTATTATCACTTCAAGTAGCATAACTTCAAATACGCCTAACAGAATGGGTCTCAATCTATTAAAAAGAACTATAATCAACTTGAAAAGACTGAGAGTGGAATGGCTTTACTCAGAAAAAAGACCCCCAATTTGTTATCAAACACTAAATAACCATCCCCTGAAATCATATATATGTATGTATGTATGGGTATACATATATAAATTAAAGAAATGGAGGCCATGAATTTGAGACAGAGAGCAAATTCTGTAGTTCCGTGTCAGCAGTCTGTGACATTTGTATGATAATGTGAGTTTCAATGGGCTTGGACAGCCTGACCTCTATGGTTTTGTTATTTGAAGTCCACATAGCATCTCTCTTGGGCAGGGCTCCATTCAGTATCTGTAACTTTCCTGGGAAAGCAGAACACATTCCTGGTGTCATCAATGGCCTGATGGGCTTTACCCACATACCTTCATACATCACCTTTCAAGAGTGGCTTATAGGGACTTTAGCCTCCTCACACACTGCCCATTCACTTATGCTTTTCCTTGAAATATGGGTGGAAGCCATATGATTTTGTAGTTCTTATATTTTACATGCCTGAAGAAATAGCATCACATGGATGACATCATCATCTTCTGCTAGCTTGATTAGTAATCTAACACACTTGGACCAAGCCTGTATTGTCCCTTGGGTACTCGAAGAACTGTGCAGGGTGAACCAGATCATTACAAAACAATTTCCTAGGCAGTCTCACATGTCTGCAGAATCCCATAAAGTATATCTTCTCCAGATAAATCCTTTTAAATCAGTGTAATGTTTTATACTTTTGAGCTTGTAGTGGTCTCCCAAATTCCCAAAATGCCTTTTAGGCATCTTTACTGTTGTTCTAATGGATAGCATATGACTTCCTTTTAATGATTTGGTCTTCAACATTACACTTGTCTTAGCTCTAACCATTGTATGGTCTTTTCTGTATGGTGGGGTTTTTTTTTTTGTTGTTGTTTGTTGATCTACTTGCTCAGCTTTTGGCTCTCAATTCTTACTGTAAATATGGTTAAGAGAAATAGTAATACCCATGCCACAATCTGAATATTGGACTATCATGAAAATTTCTTTACCAGATTAATAAATCACCTTTAATTGTACTATCCTTAAAAGACTTACAACAGAAAACAATGTAGCAAGCTTGTTGCTGTAAATGGACTGCAGCTCTCCTCCCAAAAGAGTCCTTGTTCTTTTATAAAATCTCATGGGCACCATCTTTTCCTTCCATGTGCCAATCAGCATTAAGTTTTCTGAGCTTCCACCAGAATTTCCCACCAAATTCTTCTCTGTGGCTTTTTAGCTCCAAACCCTTTGAGATTCCTCCTGCAAACCAGGTCCAAATATTCAAAGATAACATTGTCAGGACTAACTGCAGCAATGATCTCACTCCTGGTATCAGTTGCCTTTGTTAGTCAGATATTTACCACTGGGGACAGAAATAATTGAGGAAAGCTTTATCTGGTCTTCAACTTCAGATACATCATGTGAAGAATGACAGAGCAAAGCAGGTCACACCCATGGTGGTGAAGAATGAGAAAGCCAAGATAGGGTAGATAAGATGTAGCCCTCAACACCTGCTTCCAGAAACCTATTTCCTTCAGGTTCTAGAATTGCCCCAAATAGCACCACCATCTGACTTAGCATTAAACAGTTAATGGGGGCATTTCATATTCAAACTATACAAGTGATAAGGATATGAAGTTAAACTGAGGCACATTTCTTCAATGTTTATCTCATGATTGTTCTCAAAAGTACAGTTTTGCAGAGTACAAGCTGATCCTACATTCCAAACAGCTGGACAAAACAGCCCTACAGACTACAGCTAGGATATCTGAATCTTCTTCGAATCCCCCAAGACAGCGCCCCTTACCAGCAGGAAGTAGTTTGGAAAGAACGACGCCCAAATTCCCAAATATTGTGTATAAATGTTTGTTTTCATTTAATTGGACTTTGTTATATAAAATTAAATAAAAAATACTCTATATGCATTAAAAAAAAAGAAAGAAAATGTATATGAATGACATGTGCACGGTACTCTCAGATGTTTGAGGTGAGAGAAGAGAGGGAAAGCACAACTAAATAGATGTGGCCACCTGCTAGAAATTGCTAAATCTGAGGAGTTCTCTGGATTATTCTTTCAAATAGGCTGTAAGTTTGCAATTCTTTTCAAAATAAAACAATAGTGCTCAAAAGCAGCAGCTTCTATGGGTGGAACTGAAATTTAATTCAAGATTTTGATGTTTCTCCAACTAGGCAGCCTAGTTGCTTCCTTTTTACAGATGAGGAGACTGAAGACCAGAGAAGGAAGACTATTTGCAGTGAGTGGGTCCCAACCTGTGTTGTCTGTGGCATAGCCCTGATTCCAGGGACCCCAGGATGGTATTCTCGACGCATTGTGAAGACATTCACTTGAACACACAAAATCATTTTAAGAGTCTGCCCACCCTCCAACAGTGCAAGAACAAGACAGTTTGCAAAACTCCTTTGGGTTTTATATCCTTTGGGTTTTGTGTTAGTCGCTGTAGGTGGATTGAGAAGGTTTTGGTTTTGTGTTTCATTGTTTGATTTTTGTTTTTTGAGACTGGGTTTCTCTGTGTAGTCCTAGCTGCCCTGAAACTCACTCTGTAAACTACGATAGCCTGGAATTAAGAAATCCACCTGCCTCTGTCTCCTGAGTGCTGGGATTAAAGTCATGTACCACCATGAAAAAAAAAAAGTACAGTTTTGAAAGGTCACATTTAGAGAGATTAAGAGTTTTCAGAAGTCACTATACAACATCAGCTTACGATACATAAAGTTGCATCAACTCCAAGTCAAGTACAAAATTTTCAAACCACTTACTGTCACATAAGAATATAGTTGTGTAAGGATGGAAAAATTTAGCCTAATTTTCCCTAGACTCTGCCCCCTAGCAGTGAGTAGGCAACAGGTCATTCTTGACTGTTTACAACAGGACGGGTTACTGACAGCACCTGTGAGTGAATGTGAACAGGAAATGAGCAGTGCCACACTACCCAGAAGCCCTAGCGAAAGCAGAATTCCTGGGCAAAACGCGGGCTTGGATAGTTCAAATTGATTAGTCCACACTGGATGCTATGAAATGATTGGTTTGTAATGTGCGGGCTTTGTTGTAACCCTATAAAAGCTGTCTGAACCCTGTACCAAGGGTTCCCAGTCCTGTACCCCCACGTGGAGTATGGCTGCGGACCCCAGTGCACTGGAATATAAAAGACCTCATGCTTTTGCATCAAGACCACTTCTTGTGAGTGATTTGGGGGGGCTGCCTTTCCTGAGTTAGGGCATGAGGGTTCTGCAGGTCTTACAGTAGAAATCTAAACTCAATGATATTATCTTCCTACCCGAAAACAATGACATAGTTCTTTTTTTTTCTTTTTTTTTTTTAATACTTTTTTATTTAATTTTATATAACAAAGTCCAATTAAATGAAAACAAACATTTAAACACAATATTTGGGAATTTGGGCGTCGTTCTTTCCAAACTACTTCCTGCTGGCAAGGGGCGCTGTCTTGGGGGGTTCGAAGAAGATTCAGATATCCTAGCTGTAGTCTGTAGGGCTGTTTTGTCCAGCTGTTTTGAATGTAGGATCAGCTTGTACTCTGTTTCAGGCGGTCTGGCATGATCAAACCACATTAGTCTGGAAGGAATCCACATCTTTTCATTTTCTGTGGAAACAAAAAATAGAAATCCTTTTCCCCAGTAACTTGTTCTTCAAGTTAAATTTTGGAGTCAAAGCATTTTTTTTTTTTAATTTATTATTTTACATGTCAATCCCAGTTCCCTCTCCCTCCCTCCCTCCCTCCCTCCCTCCCCTTCAGCCCTCTCTCCCTCCTTCCCTCCCTTTTACCCTCTCTGCCCTCTCACATGCACTCTAAACACCCTCCCCTCCCATCCCCCCACCACAATTCCATATGTAGGGGAATGTCATCCAGTTGGGGTCATGTAGATCTGACAGGTCCTGTGAAGTAGGGACTAGGGCTTCTCTCCTGTCTCTAGATTAAGGCAGTTATCCCTCCATGGGGTATATGTTTGCAAAGTCCTTTTGTGCACCAGGGATACATCCTGGCTCCACTGTCTGAGGTCTCTTAGACTGCTCAGACTTTCTGGCTGAGACCCATATTCAGGGGGGCCCGAGTCAGTCCCCTGCTGGCTTCCCAGCTATCAGTCTAGTGGCCCTTAGCTCCTCCTTGTTCAGGTAAGCTGTCTCTATGTGCTTCTACCTCATGGTCTTGTCCTCTCCATCTGCTTCTGGGTTCTAGTTCGACTCAGTGTTTATGTATGGGTGTTTGCTCCTATTTTCCACAGGCATTAGTTGAGGGCTCCATGGAGAAATTAGTTGTTGATCTCACTCTCCGGGAAGGGCATTTATGATAGCCTTTCCACGGAAGCTGAGATTGTTAGTTGGGAGCAGTCTTGTAGTTCTCTCGACCTTTCTTTGTGTTCAACTTTATCTTCAAACCAATATTGGCTCCTTCTTTTATGTTCTCTTTCTCTGTCTCTCTCTCTCTCTTTCCTATCTTCCATTCCTAACCAGGCTCAATCCTCCTGGTCGCACATGCCTTCCTCTCCTCCCCCTCATTTTCTCCTACTTCTCTCTCCATTCGCTGTCCTCCCCCACTTCACCTGAGCTCTGGGTGACTTGTCCTTTCCCAGTTCTGTGAGGGACTTTATATGAATCTCTTTGAATACACCTTGTATCCTAGTTCCTCTGGTGATGTGAATTATAGGCTGGTGATCATTTGATCTAGTTCTAAAATCCATATATGAGTGAGTACATACTGTGTTCCTCTTTTTGTGACTGGGTTACCTCATTCAGGATGGTTTCTTCAAGTGCCATCCACTTGCCTGCGATTTTCAAGATACCATTAGTTTTTTTTTTTTTTGCAGAGTAGTATTCCATTGTGTAGATGTGCCACATCTTCATTAACCATTCTTCAGTTGAGGGGCATCTAGGTTGCTTCCAGGATCTTGCTATTACAAATAGTGCTGCTATGAACATAGTTGAACAGATGTCTTTGTTGCATGACATATTTCTTTCAACAGACTTTGCAACAGAAATAATAAAATCCAAGGGCAATTTAATGGCCTTTTGAAAAACAAAATACTGTTTTCAACTAAGAATTTTGTATGTAAGCAGAAAGGATAAGGGTTAAATGATCTAAGGTAATCAAGAGTCAGAATTTACTGCCAGAGAGTTTTATTTGTGTGTTGAACATGTGATACATATGACAATTTATGCTAAGCACTATTTGTGAATTATTTTTCTATATTCCCACGAGAAATCCACCAAGTGGCATGAATTATAATTATATAGCTAAGCAAAATATGGTTAAGGAAGATTACAAAATGAAGTTCTTGTTGTTTGTCCTCCAAGTCCCTACTTTTGGTCATATCATTATCGTTGTCTAGAATATAATGAGCCACAAAGCTGGTAAAAAATAGATTACTTGGTTCTTTGAGGGACCTGAATCTCTCAGAACATTTGTAGGCTGTCTTTAAAATTTTGTTACAGCTTAGAGGATAGAGAACCAACATCTCTGCCATAGATATCCTGCTATATCTTACCTCTCTGATCTTTCATTCTGTTACCATTCTTATAGTGGTTTTAATAGGAATGGCCACCATAGGTTTATGTGTTTGAATACTTGGCCTATATGGAGTAGCATTATAAGAAGGGATGGACTTGTTGGAGTAGGTGTGGCATAGCTGGAGGAACTATGTCACTGAGGTGGCAGGTTTTGAGGTCTCAGAAGCTCAAGTCAGTTCACTACCTGTTACCTGCTTATCAAGATGTAGAATTCTCAGCTCCTTAACCAGCACCATGTTTGCCTACATCCCATCATGTTTCTCACCATGATGATAATGGACTAAGCTTCTGAAACTGTAAGTCAGCACCAATTAAATGGTTTCCTTTATAAGAGTTGCTGCTGTCATGGTGTCTCTTCACAGCAATAGTAACCCAAACCAAGACAATACTCTAAAACCTAACTGTGTACCAAAGGCTTTGTTGTTTTGTATATTTATAAGCACAATTTTCCATTTCAAAAGTCTGTTTCTTATCCTTAAGAAGTACATAGCATAGGCTGCATTTTATTAGCTGCTATTTGCTTCTATAAGAAAATACTCTGATAAAAGTAAGTTAAAGATGGTATATTGTGATTTCCACTCCCAGAGTGCATCCCATCAGGATGGGAAAGGTCATACTAATAGGAGCTTGAGGCAGCTGGTCATATGGTATTTAAAGCAGGAAGCAAAGAAAGATGGGCGCTCATGTTTGTCTCAATTTCTCCTTTATATTTAGTCCCAAACCTCAGAGTTAAGATAGATCTTCCTCCCTAACCTAAACTACTCTAGATAATCTCTCATAGATGTACCCAGAAGCTACCTAATATAGTCAATCTCTCACAGACATGGCCAGAGGTTACCTAATCTACTCAGTCTCTCACAGGCAGGCATGGAAATTTGTCTCCAGGTGATTCTAGATCCTGTCAGGTGAGTAATCAGTATTGATGATCACAAATATTACACTAACAGCTATATCAATAAATTGCATATTGAGCATTTATCAAATTTGAGGCATCATCTTAGGAGTTTTATGTGCATCATCTAATTGTATAATCTCAAAACACAACAAAAAGTATCACTGTTCTTTTATTTTATAGATAAAGTTCAGATGGAGAGGTGTTATGTTCTCTTCAGTTTTCTTTTTTCTCCAAATTATAAGCTGCAAGTATAAAAAATAGGGTTGTCAACCTACAGCTACTTAATACAGTTACAAGATTGTGTTGTGCCCATGGGAGCACAAGGAGGTAAGGCAGGTGAGAATAGGAGACAGTTTAGTAATGTGGGGCACCCATTTGATTTTGGTTAATATATACCTTCCTCCTCCTAGGCACTTGGCAGCCTAGTTCTTTAATGTGTCCATACATTCTCCTTTTAAAAAAAATGCACCTACCAAGTTAAAAAACCACTCCACTACCACCTGCATCAGGCTACACATACTTCCTCCTCTGAACAACAGTGTAAGTTTTCCCACTACTGGTTTAGACAGTTTCTATTCAAGTATGTTCACAGCACATCTGGGTATGGAGAATAAAAGGACCAGTGTGGTCTTAACTGGTTGTATGTGCATGTGCCAAAAAGCTAAACTGTCCTATAGTAACCTGTTAGGGAGAATCCCCTGTTTACCATTTTTTGCCTATCAGAAGGGTCATGCACAGTACAGAAATTATTATGTAACCTCACCTATTGACCAAAATAGAGGACCACCCAAACTACGCCCTTAGTAACCAGCCACTCCTTCCCTTTGATCCCATGTGACCTATTGCCATTCCCTCTTTAGTCTCCGCATTATTGCTTAGCTTCAGATAAAATTACCTTGCTTCTTTTGCAAATCTGAGTGAAGTTTTATTTTCAGTTCTCTGGATAAGGGCCAAGGGCCTTGGAACACTTGGACCAGACCATAACCATCAGTAATAGAGGGGCCCCATTTTAAGGAAGAGGGAGTGATTAGAGTTCACAGCCACACTGAGTCTTCATGAGTTATTGTGGAACAAAGAGCAGAAAGAAGTTTTAAATTGATTGCATAAGAAAGTTAGAAAACACAGTACATTTAGTGACCGAATCATCTGTGGTTAAAAATTTCCAGTGCCACCTCTGCTCTGCAGAATGAGAGGAAGGCTATGCTTTGCGGATTTTCACAGGGTGTGATGGCAGCCAAATGAAAGTGCTACATGTGAGCACTTCAGAGCAAGCACATGTCTCACTTTCCTTCTTACAGTTAGAATCATGGTAATCATCAAGACACGATTCAAGCTCTGACTGTTTCTCAGGGTCCTGAGATGTTAGGTTGGGGGTGAAGAGTACAAAGGACGTATTTGAGATGGTTTCCTACTGCTCCTTTTCTGTGTACCATAAAATTGAGACAGATAGTCCCAAAACTAGACTCTTATAAAATAATCTCATTCTGATAAATTGAAAAAACAGACATGAATAAGGTGGAAAAGCACAAACTAGGGCATAAAAAGGGTGAACAGTGTGGCTTTTCATTGTCTGGGAGCTGATTTTTCAGCTTCCAGAAATACATTTTATTTTGAAATGTCACATGATTGCTCGCCTGAAATGATTAAAATAGTGTGGGTCACCTTGGCAGAACAAGACAAATAATTTGGCTCTGCGTAGCACATAGTATTTATTTTCTTCAAGGGATGTATTTTATAAACATTCAAAATAAATGTTTTGCCAAAAGCAAAAGATCAATTGAGTATTCATTTTCCCCTGGTAACACCTGTCGTTCATTAGTAGTCTTTGAACTTTCCTGTGATTTTATTTTGAATTGGTAGAGTTCTTTTTCTTCTTCAAGAGCAGGGAGGGAGGAGAAGGGAGAGGGAGAGAGAGAATAGATTATACAAAATAACATCATAGTAGACTCTCGGGAAGAAAAAAATCACTCTTTGCTCATCCATCTCTTAACATATTGGGGAAGTTTCTGAGGGTCTTTGAGGAGTTTTGAAAAGGGTGAGGGTGAGATGGAGAGTTGTGATATCTCCACTGAAGATAGCTGAGATACATACTTCTACTGATCTGGAAGCCCTTGACAGACATTAAGTAAATATAAAGACTTTTTTTCACTGACGGAGAATAAAACCATTATTTCTAGTGTGTACATCTCTTAACACCAACCATATCTAATGATGAGCTTGTGGTTGAGCTTACTTTCTAAACCAGTGTTCCCAGCTTAGCTTATCAATTCTGGCTAGTGTTGCTTCCTGCACTGAGCCTTCCTTGGATGTGTCTAAGAAATAGCTAGCTGAGTTAGTTTGTTAGTTGGGCAGATCCGGGAGACATCATGGAAAACAGGTGATGGCATGTAGTGTGAAATCCATGAGACTGGGTGTTTTAAGATCTGACATCGTGGTGTAGTTCTTCACGCAGTAGCTAAATATTTCTAGTCCGTTCTGTATCTGCAGAATGAGAGTAAAAGATGTGCACTGCTCATTTTTATAGGGTCTGATGACAGCCAAATGAAAATGCTATATGTGAGCTGAATATGCTGGCACATGCCTGAAATTCCAAGACTGAAGAGGCTGAAGCAGAAGAGTCATGAATAAAAGGCCAGTCTAGACCTCATAATGGGTTCGTCTCAAAAACAAATGAACAAGTAGTAAATTCTGCATGTGATATAACTTTGACAAATGCAGAGATACAGTGGATGCTCAATGATGGAAAGTTTTGTTGAAAAACTCATTAGCTTTGTGACTGGGTGGAGCAGTGAACAGGACACTGAGTTCATTGCCAACTGCCATTGCTATTGAACCTGAAGCCATGCCACAAAAGGACCCAATTGTAAAGTACAACTTGGGAGTCATCTGTCTTGGTAAAGAATGGGAAAATGAAGTTTAATGCCTCTTAGTCCCACCATAAAGAGACAAAGCTGTAAACCATCAAACAAGTGAGCTATGCATCGAGCTTGTTATGGTTTGGATGTGGTGTGTGTATGTGTGTGTCTGTCTCACAAAAGTTCATGTGCTAGAAGCTTGCACACAGTGTGGCAGTGCTAATATCTTGGACCCTTTGAAAGTAGAGCCTAGCAGGAGGCAACAAGCTCATGGGCACTAGGAGAAAGGTAATACTGCCTTTGAGGAGTGAGTTAGTTTTCTTGAAGATAAGTTGTATAAATCGAGGCCATCCTGCCAGGGCATGGTGCTTCCATGGTGTGCAGAAATTTCAGCCAAAATGGTCCACAACTCACATAAATCTTACTTTAGAACGTATCTAATGGCAGGCATTTGTATTAGCAACAGAAAACAAATGCACTATTCCCACAGAAAAGGCTTGTAGGTTATCTTTTTTTATTCTTTCCAAGTGAGAAGACAGATATGTAAAAACCTAGCAATACATGGACATGATGACATAGAACACAGACAAGGAGGTTTTAATCATGTGCATGACAGATGTAGAGAGTTTTCCACAGATTTCATTTAATTGGATCATAAAGAATCAGTATGGACTCTCAAAGATGACAATGATATAAAAAGAGTTTCAATTGATGTTTGAGAAAATGGATAGTTAAATAAGTATGGAGATAAGAATAAATGTGATTGTGGGGTGCTTACAACTCCCTGAACAGGGAATGGTGCCACCCACAGTGAGCTCAACATTCCCTGGTCAACCATCTCAGTGAACATAATCCACATGGACACATCCATAGGCCAATCCAATGGAAAAAAAAATTGAGGGACTCCTCCCATGCTATTTTGGGTTGTGTTATTTTAATACCTAAAACCAACCACCACAAAATGGGCTCTACATTAAGCAGAATCACATTTCCTATTAATGAGGGCTTTGGGTGTGAAGCTGCAGTCTAATACTCTTTGTTGATGCAATATTCCTTCAAGCAGATTTGTGGGAGAGGGGCCTCTTTTCAAGTATTCACAGGATAGCTGGTATAAATTAGCAATTTTGACATAAAAATAATTACTCTGTGTTAATAAGTATCTCATTCTGTTTATCCTTGTTAAACATAATCACAGTAAAGTCAGTTCTATTCTGACCTGGATCTGACCCATTAGGATTTATTTGCCCATATTATTCTTAGAAAGTCTTCCTAGAGGCAACCCTTACTATTTGTACTACTTATCTTGAGCATTCTATCTACATGATCAGCTTTCAAATGGGGCTTATTATAGCACAGCAATTCTACGCCACTGGGTTGCAACCCCTTTTGGGGGTCAAATGACCCCTTCACAGGAGTCGCATAATTAGATATCTTGCATATCAGATACTTACATTTCAATTCATAGCAGTAACAAAATTACAGTTATGAAGCAGTAATGAAATAATTTTATGGTTTGGCGTCATCACCACAGCATGAGGAACTGTATTAAAGGGTCACAGGTTGAGAAGCACTGCTATAGCATTGATTCTTGTTCTATGATGAGCTGCCTTGTAAACAATGAATAGATTAAGGCTACTACAGGAAGTCTTGCTTCTATTTTAAAACTTTTATTGCTGTCCTGACAACTACCCACACTTTGTATCTACTGTAATGTGTTCTGAAGCTCTGAAACTGGAGAAGGCATCCTAGATAGCAATTGCCTCCTGCAGAAGCATCAGCTGCTAGTATTATCCCTACAGTGTTTCTCTGGGGTCAGATTTATTTCTGAGCCAATATCTTTTGGTGACTTGTTTTCTTCCAGTCAATGAAATTCAACAGTTGGAGGCTCAAGTCATCATCTGAACAGGGGGCTTGCCTGCCTATAATTAACTTTTTCTCTAGGGCTCCTGCCAATACACACACTTTGCATCCAGCCTGTTAATGTTTCTCCTCTTAGGGTCTCCTAACCTGAAGTTACATCAACACTAGGTTTTTTTTTTCCTTACTTATTCTGCAGGCTTCTCAGAGAAATGAAAACCTAATTATAATAGTCTCAACTGTCTTACTGTGCTCAGTGCATTCTGCTGGATGGCACTTAGGAATCAAAGCCTTTTTAGAACTCCAGGTCAGGTGAGTCAGTGCAAATCTTTCCAGTTCATTTTAACATTTAAACAAAAGCATACTTGGTTTTCAAATATCTCTTCCCCTGTTTCTCATTCTATTATTTCTGGGTAAGAAAACTTCAGACAGAACAATAAAAACTCCCAGCCCATGAGGTAATCAAGAGGACTATTAGGTTGGGGCATTGAGGGTCTGGACACAAGTAGCCACACCCTGACCTCTGTGCTCCATTTTCATTTTAAGTAGTGATGCTAGAGACTGGCTTTTCCTTGCAGAGAGAGGCTGCCTTTGAACTTTTATCGAGATGGTGTGGATGCTTCTGTGCTCACAGATGTCTGCCTCCACCATTAGTCTTACTATTTCGGTGGACTCCCTCATACCTTACACAAGCCGTTTGCTGTCTTCTTGGTTTGTTTATTTTTCCTGTTAGTATATATTCATTGTATATAAGACTGGATTACTTCTTCATATGAATATATAACATACCTTGAGCACACTCCTCCACCCTCCCCTCTTAGAACCACAAACGAGAGAAAATGTTTATACTTGGTTTTCTTGAGACTGAGTTAATCCACTTTGAATGATTAACTACAATGGGACCGGTTTTCCTACAAAGAACAGAACATGACATACATGTAAATTTTCTTATTCATGTCTCTGTTGAGAGATACCTGGGTTGGGTCTGTGATTTAGCTACTGGGACTAGAACTAAAATAAACACTGATATACAAATATGTCAGCTTCAAGTTCTTAGGGTAAAGATCCAGAAGTTGCGTAGGTGGGCCATATGGTAGATCTATGTTTAATTTCTGAGTAACCTCCATATTGATTCCCTTACTGGCAGCACAACTTTATGCCCTTAGCAGCAGTGTGTGTGTGTGGGTGTTCCTTTTTGTCCACAACTGCACAAACATGGGTTATTCATCCTTTTGGTGTCCATCATTCTGATGGAGTAAGAATGATCTTAAGGTAGTTTTAACTTGCATCTCTCTGCAGGCTAATGACATTGATAATTTTCATATATTTTTTGAGACATTTGTTTTTCATCTTTTGAGAACTGTCTGTTTATTTCATTAGCACATTTATTGATTGGGTTGCTTGATTTCTTGTTATTGAGTAAATCTTTATATGTGATAGATAATTACCTGCTATATGTACATTTAACAAAAATTTTGTAGGCTGTCTTTTTATTTTATAGGCTGTCTTTTTATTTGATGAACTATTTTTTTAACACCAGAATTTGGTTTGGTTATGTTTTTGTATGGGGGGGTTGTTTATTTTTTTATTTCTAGAGATGAGATTTCTCTGTGTAGCCCTCGCTGTCCTAGAACTAGCTGTGTAGACCAGGCTGGCCTTCATTCAAGTCACAAAGATTAGCCTGCCTCTGCCTCCCCAGTGCTGAGATTAAAGTCATGTGCCACTACCACACAGTGAACAAGTTTTTATAATTCCTTGAAAGCCGTTTTGTAAATTGTTGGCATTAGTTCCATGACAAATACAGTCCTATTAAGAAACTCATTTTCTTTGCTTCTATTTTGAAAATTTCCCCTACCCTTCTTTTTCAACTTACATTTGCAGTGTTTCAGGTCTTAAAATACTTAACCCATTTGAAGTCAATTTCTGCACTGAGTGAGAGATAGGGGCATAGTTTTATTATTTTACGTGTAGATACACTGTTTCCTTGATACCACTGTTAAAAAGACTGTGGTTTCCCACAATTCATTGTTCATCCCCTTAATTAAACATTAGGCAGTTGTACTGTATGGGTGTATATCTGGAGCCCCTATTCTATTTCATTGACTTGTGGATCTATTTCTATGCCTGTACCGTGCTGTTTTGTTACTATGACTCTGTAATATAACTGGAAACCTGGTATATCCTACAACAAAGAGCACAGAAGACAGGTTTTATAGAAAGGAAACTGAGCCCAATTATTATTCAGAATAAGCTTTATTAGGAGAGAGAGTCTCAGGACCATGGGGACATGACTGGGCCTTGAGGTGGAAGAGTAGTAGGAGAGGCAATACATCATATCAGTGGCAGGGGCTTAAAAGGAAAGGAAGGCTGCCCTTAAAAACCCAGAGAACTTTATTGCAAGAGATAGCTTGAAGTGAAAGACTAGGAGAGGCTGTCAACACAAACAACATGATTAGGGAATATGAAAGAAAAGTCCCCTGAACACAAGCATGTCTGACTTAAAAGTTTGGGGGAGTTTGTGGGAAATTCCACATGATGTGGTTTAGTCAAACATGACCTGTATAAAGAGCAAGCTACCGGGTGGGATCATAAACTGATCTTGTAGCTTCAAGGAGGTGGAAATGTAGGGCCACAATATAGCACAGCTTCTTAACTATATGTGAAAGAGAAACACTTCCTTTAACAAAAGGGAGCATCAGGGGGCAGAGTGCTGTTTCTGGGATAGGCACTCAGAGGATCTGTGATCCAGTGGTGTGTTGACACCACCAGTACTGGTTCCTGTTTTTGAGAAAATATTTACAAGTCATATCTGATAAGGTTCTGGTATCCAGACTAAAGCCCAACAATACAAAACAACAACAACAATCAGCTTAATTTTAAAGTGAGCTGATGTACCAGATAGACATTCCCTAAAGAACATGTTCACATATCCAGTAAGGACAAGAAAACACACTCAGCATGCTTAGTCATTGAGGAAACATAGTTATTCATTTTGCTCAATCTTGCTTTGGGTCTTGATGGGAGATGCCATTATGTATATATGTTTCTCATACTGGTTAATGAGCAAAGCACTGTTGGCCAATAGGAAAGGAAGATAGGAGGGACTAGGAGACAAGGAGGAAAGAGGAAGTAGTAAGGAGGAGTCAAGATGGAGAGACTGGGGAGACGAGACACCTGCCATATTCCCTGGTAAGATAAGACCATGTGGAAATACATAGAAATGGGTTAATACTTAAGACAGAGCTAGCCAATAAGAAACAAGTAACTGGCCAACAGCATAATATCAAATACAGAGTCTCTGTGTGTTATTTGGGGCTGGCAGGGCAGCAGGACAAGACTGGCGGCAGGAGGAAAATCCTTATTCCTTACAGGGTCTCTAAGGTCTTTTGTGTTTTTATATGAATTTTAATATTTTCTCCTACTTCTGTGAGCAGCAAAATTAGAGTTTTTATGGGGATTACAGTGAATCTGTAGATTCCTTTTGTTGGGTACCCATTTTAATTCCTCTAATTCATAAACATGCAAAGTCTTCCCATCTTCTAGGATTTTCTCTGATTCTTTGTGTGCCTGTATGTATGTGTGCATTTTAAAGTTTTCAGCATAGAAGTCATCAGTTACTTTGTTAAATGCATACCAAAGTAATTTTTATAATTAGTTGATTGAGGACACCATCAGTGTGAATGGAGTTGTTGTCTTGATTTCCCCACCCCCACCCCCAAGAAATTTTTGTTATTGGTGTATAGTAAAATTGCTGAGGTTCTGATGCTAATTTTGTAGTCTGACACTTTGCTAAGAGTGATAGTACCTTCTAGCTTTCTGTTTTTCCTTTTCTTTTCCTTTTTTGAAAGAGACATTTAGTCCCCATTTTAAGTCTCCCACTATGGTAGTGTTTGCTAGTGAGGACCTACTCGACAGAGCTTGGGTTTTTCCATTCCTTGAAATTGGTTGTTTGGCTGCCTGGTCTCTGGATCAGCATGTTGATAGGATCAGGAGCTTGTTAGAGAAGCAGAAGCCTCACACCTTCCCAACAAGATCAGATATGCAGGTTCAGGCAGTGGCGTATGCTTCATAGGGGCAGTGTGTGTGTGTGTGTGTGTGTGTGTGTGTGTGTGTGTGTGTGTGTGTGTGTGTGTGATTGAGAGAGAGAGAGAGTATGCGAATGTATGTGTGAGGGAATGTGTGTGTGAGAGAGTGTGTGTGTGAGAGAGAGAGGAGTGTGTGTGTGTGCGTATGTGTTTGTGTGTGTGTACTTCAGAGCCCTCCTGGAGTTCTAAGGAATGTTCTTGTCTTGGCCCCATGGTGCTGGCAACATCTCTGGAGGTCACACATACACCTATGCTGTGACAACACAGGTCTGTAGTCATTGTCTGTGGAAAATTAGTTGTAACCAGATAACCAGAATACCACATTGGTTCCCAGAGATATGAGAGCCTGAGAGCGGGGGTGGGGGGTGGGGGGGTAGGGGGTAGTGGGGGTGTAATTTTGGGGATGGATATTACCTTGTAATGGGATTTAAGACAATAAAATTTGCCGGAAAAATTAAGAGAATAAGGTAAATGCTCACGTCTTGTGAGTCTGAATTCACATCCTAGCAATGAGTTGGCTGATTATCATTCTGATCCATAAAACACAACATTTTTCCATTCCCCTCTCAACCAGCACTATAGAGGCATCTCTGGAAGAAAGGAATCTACACATTTAAAATAATGTCTTCAGTCCCATCACACTGGCATTGGCCCTCCACCAGGTAAAACATGCAGAATTTTTATAATATTGAAATTCTTTAGAACTAGACTAATAAAACAAAACTTTTTTTTTTTTTTTTTTTTTTTTTTTTTTTGGTGGAACACTGGGTTTCTCTTACTCTGAAGCCACCTTGTCTTTTCACATGCAACTGTTTATCTGCCACAAGGGTGTGATGGGAGATGCCATTCTGTAAGAATGTTTCTAGTATTGTTTAATGAATAAAGCACTGTTGGCCGATAGGAAAGCAAGATAGGTGGGACTAAGAGATAGGGAGGATTCTAGAAGGAGTAGGGAGGAGAGTCATGATGGAGGACGGAGAGAGCAAAAGCCTAGGCCTTCTCTCAGGTAAGATAAGACCACGTGGAAATACTTAGATTAACAGAAATGGGTTAATACTTAAGACAGAGCTAGCCATTGAGAAACTAGTAACTGGACAATAGCTTAATATCTAATACAGCATCTCTGTGTGTTATTTGGGACTGGTGCAGCTCTGGGACCAGACCGGCAGGAAAAGTTATTCATAGTAAGGGTGACCTTCATGACTAAGCCAACCATCATATTTCTCCCTTTTAATTCTCTTGAGTCCCCACCTGTGGATCCATAATAACTCTCTCTCTAAAAAACTTACTCTGTAGACTGCGAATTTCATTCTTTGAATGTGAGAGATAGGAACTCAAAAGCCATTGGCTCAGTGAAACTTTGATGAACATCAAGTTTATGGGGTCCTAGCTCCCCAAGAAAACTCTGTCATTTTAAAAGATACCCCAATAGTCTCCTATTATGTGAACTAGAGGCCATTTGGGTAATGCTATTTGTAAAGGATGTGTCTATGTTTTGCCAGTGTTTTGAAATTTTGAATGAAGTTTGATTAAAAAGTGCTAGACTAATTTGCAGAAGAAATTTTAAGGCAGTATAGCATTTGAGCATGGTCAGTCCTGTCTGCTTCCTGCCAGGATTATACAGATTATACAGAAAATGAATGTATTTAGTTGTGATCATTAGGACTTAGCACCTGCACTGGTGGCTACTTTAGTCAGGACACTATTGGTACAGAAGGCATACCTTGACCCTAATAGCCAACAAACTGGGTTTGGTCGCATGTCCTCAATAATCCATTACATGGGTAACAATGAAGAACAGAAATAGAAATGTAGTCAATGCCACGGTATCAGAAAGAAAAATAGAGTTTCAGTGATGTACCCTGTTTTCAGTCCATCTGTTAATATGAGGCTGAGGTTAAGGGAACCAGAAGTGTGTATAGTAAGTCAACAGTCCTGGTTAAGATATACTCTTAACAGTCCTGATCAGCGCAGATCCAGAATTTCTTGTAAGATTGAATAAAAAAATTTAAATTCTTCTTAGACACAAATCCCTCTTCTTGATGGCCCCAGGACTTCAGCCCTTTCCTTCTTGTGTTATGAAATTCCTGGAGAAATTCCAGTTTCTTGGGTTCCATTGTTTCAATAGTCTGATGGCCAAAGGGGGCATTGTATATTTACAATGTCTTCATTCTCGTTAGGATGGATACACAAATGACATAACTTTGATCCCTAAAAAGCCAAACATGGTGTTAGAGATAGGTAGATCCCCTCATCAGACATCATATCTAGTCAACAGTTCCAGGACAAAGGATACCTGGTCTCAAAAAATTATTTGAGGGCATTTGAGAAATTATTGAGAATTTACTCATTGCAGGATCCAGAGTATAACACTGAAAATTTAATTTGAAAGATTGGAAAATGTCTACTTAGGAAGTGTTTGACCAGGTTCAGCCTATGTACTCAGATGCTACTATAGCCATAATACAAGAGGAGGGCCACTAGAAATCAAGTAGTAGAGCTTGGAACTATCCATGTGACACTTATTTGCAGGCATACATAATGCAGGTGTTAGGGACTCAGGAAGACTTCTATCAAGATTACATAAAAAATATAAATAAATAAATATATAAAAAGCATGTGCATATGTGCATATCGGCAGAATTTGAAAGGTCAGACTTCTTGAAGAGGACCCTGAGAGGGCTTTGTGTAAAGTCCTGAGAGTGTAGCCCAGGTTGCAATGAAGATCTTCTGGAAATAGGTAGAGTGTCTGCCAAGGGAAGCTGTATGCTCTGACTGGAACCAGTTCAGGAAAGTGGCCATGTGGATGCCAATCACAATGCTATCCTGGCTAGTATTTATGTCAATTTGACACAAGTTAGAGTCATCGAGAAGAGAGAACCTCAAATGAGAAAATGCCTCCAAAAGATCAGACTGTAGGCAAGCCTTCAGGGCATTTTTAAAATCAGTGACTTTTGTGGGAAGGCCTCATCCTTTTTGGATGAGGTCATCCCTGGGCTGGTGGTCCTACATTCTTTAAGAAAGCAGATTGGATAGGAGGTGGTGGCACACACCTTAAATCCCAGTGCTTGGGAGGCAAAGGCAGGCAGAACTCTGAGTTTGAGGCCAGCCTGGTCTACAGTGTGAGTTTCAGGACAGCCAGGGCTGTGCAAAGAAACCCTGTTTCAAACAAACAGAGCTATAAGAAAGACAAGAAAAAGAAAGCAGGCTGATCAAACCATGAGGGGCAACCCAACCCAGAAAGCAGTATCCTTCTATGGCCTCTGCATCAGTTACTTTCTCTAGGTTCATGCCAACCTCCCCAAGTAGATTTTGATCTGATGTTTCATCAGAGCAATAGCAGCCCTAAGACATATGTAGCCAAAGGAGGGCACCTGAACCTTTTGGAGCTTACATCGTGACAAGTACATGAAGCTTTAAGATATATTGTTTGCTCCACTAGGCTTAGTCAAGCTTTGGTTCCACCTCTCCTTCCTATGTCCCCATTCCTGCCCCTTGAAGGCCTGTTGAAATTATGGGAATGTTCAGTTGTGCCACTGTATACTAGAAGTAGGTAGTGTTTTTCTTTATGTTGCAGGGATTTGCTGCTAAGAGGCAGCCTCTTAAATCTTAGTAAAGTTTTGACATTAGAAATGTAAATGCCACTGTAGTTAGGAGCATTTAGAGTCTCAAAATTAAGCTGAACATGCTCTGTATTATGAGATGGTCTTTGGGGATAAGGGGCAGAGTGCTACGGTTTGGATCTTAAATGTCCCCTACAGGTATTGCTTTGGGTATTTGGTCCCCAGCTGGTAGTGCTGTTTGGAGAGGTGAATCTTGGGGAGCTGTGACCAGAAGGTAGAAGTGGGTCACTAGGGGGGGCCTTTGAGAGTTATACTTGGGCCATGGCTCCCTCCCTGCTGTCTGCTTCCTTCTCTAGCTTTATTATGTTGTGAACAGTCTACTGCATTCTCCAACTACCATGGACCAAACTATGCCACCACACTTTCACCACCATGGTGGACTGAAACCTTGTAAAACCATGAGCCAAAATTAATTTGTCTCCTTAATCATTTATGTCAAATACTGTCACTGCTGATTTAGCCAGAGAAGCATATCTGGAGGTGCCGTATTGCAGTCGATTGTCATTATGTTCTAAAATGGTGTGGATTTACCATTGCAATTTGGTTTTCTCAGTTCATTGAGCACTTCCTTTTTTACAGTTACCAAGAGGAGGTTTCGTTAGCAACAGGACTTCTATTTCCTAGAGTAGGAACCTGAAGAACAGAAAAGATCAGGGCATGGATTAAGTGTCCAAGGAAGTGTTGGGATCCTACTTTGTAAGTAAATAAAGGATAACAAAATGAGAACAAGCCAGGCTATTTCCTGAGCTACTTATAGCAAAGAACTCAACCACCATTGTGTGTGTGTGTGTGTGTGTGTGTGTGTGTGTGTGTGGTCAGAAGAATGGGAACATTATAGCACAGGAAAAAAGAAAAGAACGTGTTTCAGGGATTCCATCATTTGTCTAGCCGAGGGCACTGAGGATTTTGAAGACCTGTTTTTATTTATGTGTCTCTGGGTGTGTATGTGTGTGTATGTGCTACATGAGTACCTGCAGAGGTTACAGGAGTATGCATGGTTAGGGGTCTGAGACCTGAACTCAGTTCCTCTGAAAGAACAGCAAGTGCTCTCAACTTCAGGAGGGCCTAGATGATGGAAGTAGGTCCCTAAAAGCAGGTCTTTGAGGTTGATGCCTAGTCCCGAATATCTAACTTGCTCTGGTTCCTGGTCTGCCATGTTGTGGGGATTAGAGGGAACAGTAGCAGGCATCCCAGGACCTAAACTGGAAGCAGGAACAAAATCTCAAGAAAACCAGTTATTGTTTGGCTTCCTGGATTTTGGTAGAGAAACCTGTCCTGCTTTTAAAAGTCTGCCTTGTATGTTAACAGGCTGGCTTCTGAGTCTGGGTATGAGGATTACAGGTTGATGTCTGCTTCTAGTTGCTACTAGATGGGGTCAGACTTCTATTTTCTATATGACCTGGCTGCTGTCCCCGTGTAGATTTATTCTTTCACCACTGAGTGCTTTTTCGTTTTGGTTTTAGTTTTCTTTTTAAGAAATATGACAAGAACTGAGCTGACCACATTCCTCTGATTTGCCAAAAGTTCCAGAACTCTGTGAAGTAGCCTCTCGCACAGTACACACATTTGAAGAGCTCCAATCTGTTCCACGTTCACTTTGTATTAGGAAAACTTTGGGTGGAAGAACTTCTATTGAATTGCCCCGACCCACGGGGCAGTCAACAATGAACGGGGAAACTCCTAGGGGAATCGAAGGACAAGAGATACAAAAAGGATGGCAGCAAGACAATATTCTGTTCAAGCTGCCAAATTTTATTTTCCCAGGGGAGGCTTACATAGGACCATAGGCAGGATGTGAGCAGGGTTTGCAAGTTGGCAGGATGAAAGGGTCAGTAGAAGGAATGCTCTGAACTAATCTTTAACTGGCTGTAAAACTGCAACAGGAAGACTATCCTGAGCTGTTCTTTAACTGGTTATAAAACCGAAAGCCTGTGTCTAGGACTGCTCTGCTGAACATTCTGCTTACTTCTTAAGAGGCAGTAATTTTCTATCTCAGAGGCCTGAGGTAGTGAGGATAGTGATGGTCCCCAACATTGAATGCTAAGCCTGTGTCTAGATTTTTAGAAAGTGAGAAGTGAGCAACTCTTCACCCCCATTGGTCTAGTGAAGACCAGCCTCAACCAAGCGCACAGGCCTGAGTTTCTTCACTGACTGCTCATTCCTCAAAGTCTGAAATTGCAATGCAAATCCGAGCTCACAGGAGACCTCCTTGTTATTTGGGGGTAACCAACTGCCTCTGGAAACAACACCTGAGACTGCAGCTTTCTTTCACAGCCATTTTTTTTTAATCTTTTGTCTGCTAAAGAGGGATTAATGCAACAAGTAACTTGAAAACTCAGGTTAAAAAAATGTGTTTCTTTTTGCAAATAGTAGGAAAGGAAACCGAAGAGATGTAAAAATGCATGCTGTGCTGCTTCTGGTTACGTACCTCTGCTGCAAGAAGATAAAATGAGGAAAGCGAGTTCCCGGTGGAGGAATTGCTTGGGTGCAGTGCTAGCCTGGGAGTGTTCCTCTCCAGATCCTCCACCTGAAGGTACTGGCAATTCCCAGCATGTGGTTTAAGGAAGGCCCCAGTGACCAGACATAATACTTCAAATACAAGCAATTAGAGCAGCTGTCTGTCTGCTTTGAGCCGTACCTCTCAATAACTGGATTACTTCAGGGTATAAAAATTTACACTCTTTTAAAGTTTTCAGGAAGTGAATTGTCCAGTGGGAAACTATTGCAAAACTGGACTTTAGAATAAAAAAAGAGGATTTTTTTTTTCTCTAAAAGCTTTTATGCATTGCTTCCAATTCAAACTGAAGGAAGGTCACATTCCTGCTGGAAGGCTTGGTTGTCTGTTGAAAGCAACGGATAATAGATATCTTAGAAAGAAAATGCATTTTAATTTATTACTCTGTTCATGAACATGGAAACCACACAGAATATGAAATTCAAAGATGAGCCAGATCTATGAAGCTTTGTCACTGGGTATGCAGATTCTTTGTTTTATATTAGATGTAAATCAGATATCAACCATTTCTGAGGCAGAAACAAAGTTAAAGGTTATTACAAAAAGGACAGTAGGCCACTGCATAGAGAGAACAGCTAGGAACAGACTTTTTTTTTTTTTTTTTAATGAGGAAGACTTTGAATATTCATATATTTTCTGGGGAAAGTTTGGAAGTTTTGAATATTCATGATTGTTGTGCCCAGACTCTGAACCCCCCAAACCACCAAGAGACCAGATCTTTTTAATTAAGAGCTAACTCAGGTCCTCCATCTGTCCAACATAGCAGGTAGAGTAAGAACAACCCCAAGTTGCAGTGGGGCAGGGTATATATTAGGGGTAGACGGAGGAGGGGGTATCTGGGAATCTGCTAGTTATATAGCAACAGTCTCAGGATTGGTGCACCTCAGGGCTGGGGGAACCTGTCCTGAGTTGATTGGTCAGCTGCAGCTGCAGAAAGGTTGCTATGCTTGGAGGCCATCCAAGGGCTATTTGCTACCTACTGTATTTCACTATGCAAGGATGGAAAACTTTTAGCCTAATTTTCCCTAGACTTTGCCCCCTAGCAGTGAGCAGGCAAAAGGTCATTCTTGACTGTTTACAACAGGGCGGTTTATGGACAGCACCTGTGAGTGAATGAGAACAGGAAATGAGCAGTGCCACACTACCCAGAAGCCCTAGCAAAAGCAGACTTCCTGGGCAAAGCGCGGGCTTGGATAGTTCAAATTGATTGGTCCGCACTGGATGCTTTGAGATGATTGGTTTGTGGTGCACGGGCTTTGTTGTAACCCTATAAAAGCTGTCTAAACCCTGTACCCGGGGTTCCCAGTCCTCTACCCCACGTGGAGTATGGCTGCGGACCCCAGTGCACTGGAATATAAAAGACC
Organism: Phodopus roborovskii; assembly: GCF_943737965.1. Taxonomy (NCBI): domain Eukaryota; kingdom Metazoa; phylum Chordata; class Mammalia; order Rodentia; family Cricetidae; genus Phodopus; species Phodopus roborovskii. The sequence continues at coordinate 1,324,604 of NW_026126539.1, read as the reverse complement.
TCATGCTTTTGCATCAAGACCGCTTCTCTTGAGTGATTTGGGGGGGGGGCACCTTTCCTGAGTTGAGGCGTGAGGGTCCAAGCCCTCTGCGGGTCTTTCAACTATTATCAATAAAACACATGGAAAGCCTGCCAGCTAACTTCTGATTGGCTCCTTACCACATGGATGATATCGGACAGTTTCTTCCCAGTAATTAGGGCAAGATCTGGCAAGGTCAGGGGGCTCAGCACACACTGCTGAGTCAGGGACCTACATTTTGCTGGGTCTTTCCTGCAGCCTGTCATGGCTGCCAAAGTAGGGGACAAGGGGTAAGGGTCTGGATACTTCAATGATTTTTTTCAGGAAAGGAATAAAATTTTTAGCACTTATTCCACATTCCACACAACTCAAAATGTGCCCATTCTGGGATATAGCATGCTTCCCATCTTAGAGATTTCACTGTACTCATGTGTCAGGAGATGGCATGGGCATCATCAAGATTATCCTATGAAGTAAGCCAGTAAACGGAAAGAGTGGAGCTCCCCACCAAGCAAGGACTCCAAATAAAACACACACACACACACACACACACACACACACACACACACACACACACACAGAGAGAGAGAGAGAGAGAGACAGAGACAGAGACAGAGACACAGAGAAAGACCGAGACAGAGAGATTGTGTGTGTGTGTGTGTGTGTGTGTGTGTGTGTGTGTGTGTGTGTGTGTACCTGTGAGATCTCCCAGAGAGGGTGCATGCTATATAGATGACCAATAAAAGATCAGAATGTGTGATATGGAGCTTTTAGGAATTTTTATTTTTCTGCCAAGTGCTGAATCATGTGCACTCCTACCCCAGATATATAAAATGTAATGACTATTTTAAAACAGATTAATTCACAAAAAGAGAAAATTAACAGTAAAAGATTGGACTCCTTTTCCAGCCTGAGTTAGATAGGACAGAACAGTTGAGAAAAAAGAAAGGACGGAAGGAAGGAGCCATGATATGCAAATACAGGAGATGAGTGCTATTTTGTGGTACTCCTGGATAAGAACTTTTGAATGCCACTTCCTAGCCTGCAAGTCTACTCTTACTCATTTTTTTTTAAAACAACAAAACTTTTAAGGATTCTTTGTGGATTTTATGTCATGTATCCCTATCCCACTCATCTCCACACCCCCTTGCTTCTACCCTTGTAATCTCTTCCACCAAACAAAATTTATAGGAAAATAAAACAAATAATTAAAAAAAAATTCTCAGCATGGAAGCTGTAGCATGTCCCATTGAGTCACACAGTATACTCTTTAGTTCATACATCTTGACCTTTAAGCGTTCATTGCAATAAGTTCTGGTAGAGGTCTGGTTCAAGGCCTCTGACTTCTGCTACACCTTGATACTGAGGGGGGCTTTGAAATTTCAAAACCAAGCCATTCCCAGTGAACTAACTCTCTCTCTCTCTCTCTCTCTCTCTTCCTTGTGGCTGTTTTACAATGCAAGTTCTAGTGCTATGCCTGCTTGCCTGATGCCATGCTCCACTCTTATGGTCATGGACTAATGCTCTGCAACCATGAGTCCTAATTTAATGTTTTCTTTCATTAGTTGCCTTGGTCATGATGTTTTGTCACAGCAATAGAAAATTATTAAGGCAAGGTCTTTCTGTAACATCCTCAGCCGAATAAACCATACCATTATTTATTTGTGTGTGTTTTTATTTTGAGTTAATCCTGTTAATGAGATTTTTAAAGGAAAGAGTCTAACACTTGCATTTATTTTGGAATATCTGTCTTCTATCAAATAAATGAACTGTAGATAAACCCTCCAATGACCATCATGGAAAACTGAGAAGGTTAAAGAAACTTTGATTCTGAGGCTTCCAGTTTCAGCATGTTAAAGTGTCATAGTGTGTCATCGTGTTTTGAATCTCAGCAGACTTTGGTATTATTCTTGATCATACTGTCCCTGGGGAAACTGGTTGTGCTAGCTAGTTTTATGTCAACTTGACACAGCTAGAGTCATTAAAGAATAGGGAGCCTTGGTTGAGAAAACGCCTCCAAAAGATCCAGCTGTAAGCCTTTTCATAATTAGTGATTGATGGGGGAGGGTCCAGCCCATTGTGGGTGGGGCCACTCCTGGACTGGTGGTCCTGGGTTCTATAAGAAAGCATCTGAGCAAGCCAGTAAGCAGCACCTCTCCATGATCTCGAATCAACTCTTGCCTCCAGGGTTTTGCCCTATTTGAGTTTCTGCCCTCATGCTTTTGCTGATGAACTATTTGTGAGCAAAATAAACCCTTTCCTCCCCAAGTTGCTTTTGGTCCTCGTGTTTCATCACAGCAATAGTAATCTGGTTAAACTAAGATACTGGAGTTCTCATTTGTTTCTTAATCCTGTTAATAAGATAATTTATACATGGACTCAGGAAGGAAGCTCAAAGATAGTTTTGTAAGAGTTTGAAAGGAAGACATGCGAACAAGCAAACTGAACCCCCTAGCAGCTGCTGAAGGAGGGAGGTGAAAAAGGAAGAGAGTAAGTCATCCATGTCTTTTGGTTTAGGGTCCAAGAAAATGCTCAGTAATGGAGGTAGGTAGAAGGGACAGTGAGTGAGAAAGTCTGATGTTTGCTGGATAGGTTTTTTGTTGTTGTTGTTTTTTATTTTGTCAGCTTGACACCAGTAGAATCATCTGGAAAGGGGAATCACAGCTGAGGAGTTGCCTCCATCAGGCTAGTCTTCTTTTTGTCCTTAAGTGAACTGAGTTCTCCATGTGTGTGTTCCTCTGCTTGGAATGCCTGTCTACTTTTCAAATGATATGACTACTCATTCATCATTTCACTGGAGACAGAGTCAGAATTTTCAGTCTAGGATACCCCACCCCACCCCACCCCTGCCCACTCTTCTGCTTCTCTGTATTTTTCCTTTGTAATACTAATCACAGTTCAAACTATACAATGATTTGTGTATTATTTGTCTAACATATACTTTACCCTTACTATTGTAAGATTCCTGCGAGCAATGTCTGTCCCTCTCTCAATTCTATAGTCATAGAACTTGGGGCAGTAAATACACATTGTATGTTTGATAAATGAATTGAATGAATGAAAATCAGAATCCAAATTCAGTCTGACTTCATCCCAAACCTGATTCTCCACTGGCTGACTTCCTGCAAAGTGGCATTGAGTTTTTTTTTTCCCCCTTAGTCCTAAAAAAATAGACTGCATTTTTCCTCTGCACCCTCCTGTGCACCTTCTTTAGTCCCTGAGTTCTATACAGCCTTTGACTGGCACTTTGTCCCTCTCGAAAAACTCTATTCATCTATTTGATACCAGGGGTGGGGGTGGGGAGTGGAGGGCTGGAGAGTGGGGGGGGGGTGGGAGAGGGAGTTGGGGCACCAGGGTTGACTTCCTTTTGGACATTTAAAAATAAAAGTTAAGGCCCACTTCATAAAAGCTGAAGGAATTGCTCTTCTCAGTGTGCAGCTGTGGGGGCTGTGGATGCGCATAGCAACAATTTCTAGGCATCACACTGTGTGCAGGAGAAGCTGAACAGACTGTCTTACCACTGTGCACACCGGACTCAGGCAGCTAGCATTCAGGCTAACTGGTGTGCCATCTGCTGTTTCTCAGAGCAGCTACCATGAGGACCACTCCAGGAGCTCCATTATATAGAACAGTGTGAGCTCTTTCCTACATTTGCATTGCAGAGGGGGTGATGTGTATGTTTTTTATTGGCATGTAATTCCAATTTGTTTTATGACTAAAACAATAAATTGTCTAGTTCCAAGGCTTTTAAAATGGAGTTGTCTGAGTGTGGGCTTTTGTGAAGTGGTACGTATAAAATATCCCAATACATCTAAAAACCAGTAGAAACCTCAAAATATTATATTTTAAAAAAATCTCTAAATCCCTATATAGTCAGTTCATAAATATGCAGGTCATTTAATATTTTCGCTTTGATTTTAGGCGTGTGTGTGTGTGTGTGTGTGTGTGTGTGTGTGTGTGTGTGTGTGTGTGAATGTTTATTTATTCTTCTAGAGAGAATTTCAAGTATGTTTGGGATTTAGATCATGATTTGTTTGGATATGAAGTGCCCCCCCAAAAAGACTCACATGTTAAAGATTTTGTCTCCAGATGACAGATCTGACCACTGAGACATGGTTGGAACATGACAGCTCTGATGGCTTCGGAATTTGATGGTCATGGAAACTTTTAGATGCAAGGCTGAGTTAGAGGAAGCAGAAACCTCTCTTTCCTTTTCATTTGGCCTTATGATTCTAAGTTGCTGTGAAGTAAGCAATTTTGCTGTAGTATGGTGCCACCCTTCAAATCACAAGCTGAAATAGAGCCCTTTTCTTGTTTTCTTGGGTATTTTGTCACAGTAAGGCCAACAAAGATGCTGTGAAAAGTTCACATGAAGTGGACTGTGTTTAATTGGAACAAGAATGGTGGGAGTAAAGGCAGGAGGAAAAGAAAGATAAGGGAGTGGGTATTGGTCATGTTTTGGAGGTTTCAGTTCATAGCCAATAGAACCATTGTTTTGGGCCTGTGGCAAAGCAGCATATCATGATTGACCCCATGCATCAGAGCTAAGCCATCACCCCAAGATTGATTTTCTTATTTTATGTGTGTGAATTTTTGCCTGCATGTATATATGTGCACCACTTGCATACCCACAGAGGCTGGAAGAGAATTACATGGAACTGGAATTGCAGATGGTTGCAAGCTCCCATGTGGATGCTGGGAATTGAACCCAGGTCCCCTAGAAAAGTAGCCAGTGCTTTTCTCCAAGGAGCTGTCCCCCCATCCCCTAGGTCCCACCTCTTAAAGATTTTACCGTCTTCTAACAGCTGCAGCTCAGGACCAAGCCTTAACGCACAGGACTTTGAGTGACACTCAAACCATAGCAGATTCTTCTGCTGTGTTTTTGTTGGAAGTATTTTCCAATTACACACAGGACAGAAGATTTAAACAGCAGTTTGTAAAAATGCTTGTGTATTAACTGCATGGATGGTTAGTTCAGTCTTTCGATGCAAAAAGCTTCAGGTTATGAATAAGACTATTTGTGATTCAGTCAAACTGTTCCACTTTTGGGATAGATCATGGGCAAAGCATTAGGTAGGAGGCTTTTTAAAGCAATGCTGGAAAAGATGTGTACGGAACCAGGAAGCTGATGCAAAGTGATGGTTCTCCAGGAAGTTGTGAGGACAAGAGGGGGGAGGGTAGCTTTGTGCTGGCTGTTTGTTCCTGTTTCTCCTCTCCTGTTAGAATACATTGCTGGCTGAATTAGAGGTCACAGTCTGCCATAGCCTAGCAGTTTTCTGTCTAAGATAGGCAATATGGAAACTCCATCCCTACACAGCAAGGCTTCCTGTCCTCTCCCTGCTCTTATCTAGAGAATGTCTCTGGTCCTGAATGACTGACCTTATCTGTAAATGGATGGTTTCGGTCCTGTCCAATTCTGCAGCCACTTAGTCCCAAATAAACACACAGAGGCTTGTATTAGTTAAAAACTGTTTGACCTATTGCTCAGGCTTCTTATTGGATAGCTCTCTGTTAATTAGTAACTCATTTCTACTAATCTGTGTATCTCCACCTGGTATTAACTTACTGGTGATTACTAGGTCTCCTGCTTCCTTGGCAGCTACTTGGTGTCTCCCTGACTCTGCCTACTGCCTTTCTCCATCCCTGTTTGGATTTCCTGCCTGCCTCAATCTTGCCTACCCATTGGCTGAAAAATCTTTATTAATCAATAAGAGAAACATACATTCACAGCATACAGAAGGACATCTCCCATCATTATCTAAAAGCTGTCTCTAAACCAGATGCCTGATTCATCTTTGCATGACCCTTGACACAGATCCCTTGTGCTAGGAGCTCTGCCATAGGACCCTACTGCTACAAACTAAGTCTTGTGATAGGAGTGTGACAGTTAATGCAAATTGGGGCTTGTCCTCTGGATCCCCAATCCTATATATTCCTTAACATCTGGAATAAAGTTGAGCTGATTCACTGAAGTCTGTCTCTTGGAGACCTCCCTCCATCCATGCTCATGGGCTTTATACAAAATTTTCTGTTACCCCTTCTGCCTCTTCTACTTTCCAACCACTATAGAGGCTCAAAAATACCAGGCATTCCCCTTTCAGCCTTTCTTCCAGACATGCTAGACTGTGAATCTGGTTCTGCCAGTGAGACTGCAGTGAATCAAGTGAGCTCACATAGTGGTTCACATCTATAATCTCAGACTTTGTAGGGTGAGGCATGGCCATCGCAAGACTGAGCCAGCTTGTATTGTATAGAGATGCCCTACCACAAAGAATGCAAATTTAGAAATTAATTGACCTTTAAAAGAAAATAAAGCTACCAGTGGTGAATTGGGGGGGGGGTGTGGACAGAGAGTAAGGGAAGAATGAGAAGAGATAGCAGACCATCAGTGACTATCCTTTACCTTCTTCCTTGAATGTGCAGGTGACCATGGAGATAACTTTGACATGCTCAGACAGATCTGATATTTACCTTTTCATAGATATCTGTGATCTCATGAAAATTGCAGAGATATTAAAGAACATGACTATAGGCTTGTTTTTAATCAATTTGTTACTGTCTAGGTTGAGGTTTAATTTCCTTATAGTCTACGATACTCTTAGTCTTTACTGTTGTTGTTACTTACAACCAAAAATCTTTTTAAATTGACATAGGACTTAATTTTCATTCAGGCAGGGGAAGCAATGCTGAGGAAAGACCTGGATATTTTTCAGAACAGGTAATACTGGGTTCTGATTCTGGCTTTCTCATTTGATAGCCATGTAGGAATAGAAAAGATAAAATACATTATATGAATTCCCTTTATCTGTTAAATGATGAAGTTAAAAAAGTAAATGCAAAGATTGTAAGCTGAAAACACAAGATCATGTCCTAATGTGATGGAAGTTAAGGAACACTGAGGCATTGGTGGAATTACAGTGTACACTGTGGGGGCAACCAAAGGAGAAAGATATTCAGTGTCCCATAAGCTAGGCTTGTTGCCCCAGACATGACCTGTATTTTGCTTCTTTGGAGAGCAAACATGGAATTTAGCCATTGCAGATCTGTTCTTACTAAAAGCTTACCCCAGAGCACAACATCCTCTGCGGCATGTCAGAGGGGATTTCATGTTGCTTTAATACATAATTAGTGCCTGCATCTTTTGACTGCCCTCATCTCTGAAGCCATGGTCTCTGTGGAACCTCTGCGGCATCTGAGCTTTGGCTGGCCGGATACCATGGCAACAGCTGCACTTCCAACACTAGAGATGTGCTTGTTTTTCTAAAAGGTAGGCACTAGTTTTCCTTCCACTTCTTTCCCTTATTAGATCAGGCAACTAGACAACCAGACTATCTCTAATTACCCAGCCAGATGAGCTCTGTGGTTTTCTAACACTCAGTAGTTCAGGATTTTGCTTCATCAAGATAGAATGTTCTTGATCTAGTAAAACACCACATTGTAAAGAAAGAAGGATATTTAGACATCCTTCTTAAGAATGCAGATGATTTTGGAGACTTTTGGCAAAGGCTTATCTTTCTATTTTAAGAGGTAGAGTCTCTCCAAAGGAAGAAGTACCCTGAATGAAGTCAGTTCCAGGAGGACTTTAAGTTGTTTGAAGGCTCCTGGAAAGGACAGAGTCTGTATATGACTTCTTTTCCCTAGATAGGTTTAACCACTGGCCATCTTAGTACTTCCCTATATTCAGCTTCTAGTTTTATCAGCTCTATTTGCTGTTCCTCCCCATTGAAGTCTAGGCTACAAAACAAAACAAAAACATGATTGAAAAACAGCAAAAACCAAGACTAGAACCCTTGCCTACACAAAACCTGGGACAACCTGAGCTCATTTAATTTCTCTTACAGAGACAGAGACAGAGAGAGAGACAGAGAGAGATGTTTTTTTTTCTGTTTTATAAAGAATTTCCACTATGGTAGCATCACTAAATAGAGTCAAAATGATACTATCCTATTCGATTGCTTCAGCCTCATACCTAACATTGTGGGTGAGAGAATAGTGAGTAAATTGGAACTGGTTGTTTCCAAGAAAATCCAATGTTGGGAAGACAGGACAATATGGAGTTGAGCTGCTCAACACATGGAAATGAGAAACCCGCTGAAGAACATCTCCTAAGGGATAAAGGGTCAAGACAAGCTAGACCTAGATTTATGACCTCTACCAGGTGGGGAAGTTTTAAATCTTTTCTTGTTCCCTCTGGAGTTCCAATGAAGTAAGGCTTAGTTTATGAAACTAACTCATGAGAGACAGATTAAGATAATTTATTACATCTGTGAGCATGAGAGACAGACACAAAGCATGGGCCTTAAAGAAGGGCCAGATGGCTGGCTGAGATTCGTAGATTACTCTGAGTTCAAGAAAAAAAAACCAAAAAACAAAAAACAGGAGTAGTAGGCTTTCCTTGAGGGGTAGGAGGCAGTGAGCTGTGTGAGGTTGAAGAGGGGAATATGAGGTGAACAAATCTTACTTGGCCATATAGAAACATTTCTCATTAGCTCTTCCTGTGTGTGTGTGTGTGTGTGTGTGTGTGTGTATCACGTTTGTATAGAGTGGAATAGCATGCTCATGCCCAAGTACACATGTGGGCATGTGGAGGGAATCAATTCTCTTCTCCCACTGTGAGGTTTTCAGGATTGGAACTCAGGTTGTCATATTTGGCAACAATCACCCTTACCACTGAGTCATTTCACTGGACTGAGATTATTTTACAGAGATAAAAAGGAGTCCCAGACAGAAAACACTCTTTTTAATTCAGTGCTTACTCTTCTAATGTAGATAGATGAAAATTCCTTTATAAAAAACAAAACAAACAAAAAAAAAGGCAGGTCATTTGAAAAAAAAATCTATCGTTTCTCTGAGTATTCTGAGTAACCCTTTTTAAGATTTGCTACAGAGATGTACTTTGGGACAATATAAAGGATGCCACAGTGGTTAGTGGAAGGGTGACTTTGAGAAAAGTGCTCAGTCCTTAATTGTCTACTGATTGGTGCTTGGGCAGAGAGCAGGAGCTGTAAGTGAAAAACGAAGCAGCATAGAAAGTGCTGTGGTCACACAAGATCCAGATGGGTGACTGGAGCGGGACACCACTCCTTTTGCACAGTAAGGGTCAAGTAATGCTTGAGGAACAGTGAGGTGGTAAAATGGGTATGCAGGCTCTGCTGCTGCTGCAGTAGCAGCAGCAGGCAGCAGGGAGGAAGGAGTCCCGTAGGTCTAAGTGAAACAGTCTAAGCAGATGGAGCAGTGGGCATCTGAGAGAATTCAGGATGGCAATTTCAAGATGCAGGATTGGGCCAACCCAGGAAACCATGTCGAGTTATTGTGGGCTGGTGTGACTCCAGACACAGCATCTGTTTACGTTACAAACTGTGCACAGCCTAGCTATTTCAGGAGGAATCAGGACACATGGCAGGGATGCCCTCAAACCAGACTGTGACTGTCAACAGATGCTTCTAAGAGCAGGTGATGGTGAAGGCTACACTTGGCAGTGTAGAGGAAGGCTGAGGGGCAACTGTTTAGTCGAGGGACTGCCCTTGATCTTACTTTCCAGAGAACTAAGTCTAGTGGTGAAACCCAGTCAAACTCAGGCCTGAGAACTGCCCTGCCTTAGAATTTCTTAGGTAAATATAGAAGCTTTTTGACAGGGTGGTTTAAATATTCACAATACTGCTAGTGTCATCCCACAGAAGACCACACTGTGAAGACTGGACGCAGTTTCCTCAAGTGTTGAGAGGTATTGTAATATTCTAGGAAAATAATAGGTTCCTTTGCTGTAGGTGACCATTGGTTCAAGTCCTGAACTGTGTTTAACTGGGTTTCACCATTAGACTTAGTTGTCCGGCTGAGTGCCCTATGTAAAGAGCATCAACAAAGAGGGATAATGCTGCCAACTTTAAACTTCTGTGATGGCCAAGTGTAAATGAGGTGTGTGAAGAGTTACCCACACACAGACTAAGACATCTAACTCGTATAAAGTGTGTAAGGTATTACATCATGCTGTAGATATTGAAATGAGAGCTATGACTATTATTTTTATAGGAAATCTTCCCCCATTTCAGAAATTGTAAAAATTCTGTCTTTGTCTCAAGCCAAAATTTACTTAGCTTTTTAAATAAAGTGTTTGCAGTTAAAAAAAAAAAGAAAGAAAGAAAGAAAAGAAAAAAGAAAATCTCCTTATTTTTTTCCATTTAAATATTACTATGGAGACAACATGACTGTCCCATGAAGCCAAGGGAAAAATGGTTAAATCAATGAGCTCTTGTTAAATCATCTTGTGAATTTTTTGCCTATATGAATATAAATTTGATAAATCAGAGATGAGCCAGTCTTAAATGTGATTTTTGGCAACTCTTTTCTAAGATCTTTACATTATAATTTAAAAGGAGATGGAAATATGATAAAATAAACATTTTATGAAACAAAAGGATGTATCTGAAAATCTTGCAGATAAAGCCTATTGATGGGCTTGGTGGTATTTTTAACCAGGTGCAACAATTTAACATTCATTATAGCAGTGGTCTTATTTCGTATTCATGAGCTAGATGCAGAATGCAGTGATCCAGTGATCCTGCTGCTCAGGGATGCAGGAACGTTTTCTGTTCTAAGGAGGCCAAAGTTAAATCCTTATTTAAAAAAAAATCCTGGTAAAGAACATGGAAGAATGAAAACTGTATTTTGAGCTTTGGAAGCATACTTAAGAGACCCCTGGAATACTTGTTAAAACCCAGACTGCTGGGTCTCCAGTCACATAGTTTCTGATTCACTGAGCATGAGGTGAGGCATGGGGTGTACATTTCTTTTTTATTATTATATTGTATTATATAGTATCACATTACAAGTGTGTGTGTGATATACATGTGTGGTGTATATGTGTATGGCATAGATTTACTTGTGTGTGTGCACAAGTGTGCACACCCACATGCGGCAGCCAGAGGAGGATACTGGGAGTCCTGTTCTCACATTCTCCACCTAATTTCCTCAAGACCATGTCTCTCAATGAACCTGGAGCTAGGCTTACATCTATCAAGCCTCAGTGATCCTGGTGTCTCCCCACAACATCTGGCACTGCATACAGGTGCTCTATGGCCATGCTTGGCTTTTTACATAGATGCTGGGCATATGAACCTGGGCCATCATACTTCTACAACAGGGACTCTTACCCTCACAACTGTCTCCTAAGTCCTGCTTAGATGTTTGTGTCACTTTGCTGTGGCTGCTATAACAAAGTACCATCAATTGGAACTGAAACAACAGAAATTACTTTTCTTACAATTGTCAGGAATGAGAGGTCCAGGATCAAGATGGCAGATTTTTTCCCCCATTACCAACCTGCCAACTGTTCCCTCATATGGTGGTAGCGGTGGAGATGAGCCAGAATGAGACTGGGAACAAAAGTGGAAGCAGGGTGAGAGGAGATGCATGCTATCTGTTCCTCTTCTTGTAAAGACATTGATCTGCCCTCATGACCTCATATAACTTAAATTATTTCCCAAAGGCTTCATTTGCATATACTATCACATATATCATATAATTTAAGGCAGATAGGTATTATGAGCATGCTTTCCCGCCGGCCTGGTCCCACAGTTGTGCCAGCCCCAAATAACACACAGAAAAGCTGTATTAGATATAAAGCTGTTGGCCTGTTGCTAGTGTTTCTTATTGACTAGCTCTGTCTTAAATATTAGCCCATTTATATTAATCTAAGTATTTCCCCATGGTCTTATCTTATCGGAGAGAGAGTCCGGAGTTGTTCTCTCTAGGTTCTATGTGTTGAATCTCCCTACCTCTCCCCGAAACCTCCTTGTCTCCTCCCACCTATCTTGCTTTCTGATTGGCCAACAGTGCTTTATTTATTTACAGAATGACATATCCCATCAGATAGGCCTTAAAAATACAAATTTTGGGGAATCATAAACATTGTGTTCATTACATTCTTCTTTGAACCCTGAAATTCATGTTTTTCTTATAAGCAGAATATATTCATTCTACTTATATGTTTCACTTCCCATCTACCCATTGTAGCATCAGCTCTTAAGTTTAACATCTAAACTCTTAATGAAGTGTCATAGAAATCAGCTGAGACTTGGGGTCTGAGACATCTCAAGGCAAAATTCCTTTCCCGGTACGAAGTTGTGAAACCAGATGAGTCATATGCTTTCTAAGTGCAGTGGAGAATGGGCAGGGAGCAGATATTATGTAGAAGGAAAAAAGGAGTAATGGGTCTGACCAAGTCCCAAATCAAAAATTCCATTAGCACTTAAAGCTTTTAATAACCTTCCATACATATTCTGATCTTCTTGTGTATTGATGGGCTGGCTCTGATTTGACTATATAGGCAAACACTCATATCTCCTGAGAAAATCCTACCTCCAAACTAAGAAGGAATCAGCTTTGTCATTTGGGCTGTTTCTAAATGTGATCCCAGTAGTCTCAAAACTGCTTGCATGTTCAAACATTCTTTATTCTTTACTAACTTTTCCTTTGGAGGATAAAGCATGCTCACATCTAGATAGCTCTCTCCCTGCTGCCTAATGTCCCAGAGGCACAGTAGGGCACCTGTCATTCCATTTCACTTTATTTTCACTGTTTCAGTTGATGAGATCTATTCCATGTTTCTGGCTTCTTTATCCTGGAGAGGTGGCTCAGAGGTTAAGAGCACTGCCTCTTCCAGAGGACCTGAGTACAATTCCCAACCACCACATAGTGACTCATAACCATCTATGATGAGGTCTAGTGCCCTCTTCTGGTATGTAGGCATCCATTCAAGCAGAATGCTGTATACATAATAAATAAATCTTTAAAAAATAAAGGAATGACAATATCATATACACATGGTCTCTTCATCAAGCAGATGTGCATCCATCTTTATGAAGTCTTGAATACATGTTTACTTTTTGCAAAAACTTATAAAAATTTTATAAGGACCTAAACTCTTTTTTCCTTAAAAGTTGTCATTATTTCTATCATCTCATGTTTTATATAAAGTAGCCATTAAGAATCAAATCACTCCTTTGATACTGTTTAGAAATCTCAGTTAAATATCTAATTTTATTACTTATAAATTCTACCTTCCACAGAACACATGAACACTATTCACAGTGTTCTTTACCACCTTCCAACAAAGATCGATTTTCCTATAGTTTCCAATAGCCCAGTTTTCTTCCTACTGAGATATTAAAAGAATGACCTTTAGCCACCACATCTCCCACAGTAGTCTATTCCTAGGAACCTAGGCTGTTTCTAGGATGGTCTTCAAAACTCTTCTAGCCCACCTCTCAGTTACAAAGCTTCATCGACGTTATTAGGTATTTGTTAAAGTAGCATATCAAGTCTTGGTAGGAAAACCTGTAATAATCCATTTTAGCTCGCATGACAAAGTATCTCAGATAGGTACCTCAAACAACAGACATCTTTCTTTTAGTTTTGAGACTGCTGTCTGATCCTACTGCTGGTGAGGGTTCTCTTGGTCTCCAGAGGACCAGTGTCTTCACAGCCAGCATTGCCCAGATCTCATTCCAGACATACTGAGTCTGTCTGTGCAGAGTCTAGGCAATTGTACTTAAATAAAGCTTCCAGATGGTTCTGTTGCCTTATCTAGGTGGAAAATCATTGCCTTACACTGCCATGTCTCTAGTTTTAGTGTACATTTGAAAACTTCCATAGAAATATGATTGAACTTCAGTTTTTGATTCTAGGTTAAGAAATGAGATCTTGTAATTTTATTAAGATATTTTTGACATACAAAATTTTATTTAATATGTGTAACTTGATGTTTTGAACTATGTACATTGTGAAATGACTGCCTCATTCAAGCTAATTAGTACACCCAGTAAATTCACATTGTTAGTCACTTTTGAAGTGTGTGTGTGTGTGTATGTGTATGTGTGTGTAGGTTGAGTTAGAGTCTCCATTCCAACCAGCAAGCCTCTATCTTCCCCTCTAGCCTGCAGTTCCTGTAGCTATTATTATGGTACTAAAGGATAATAATACAACTGCTGAGATTCCCACTGTATTAAGGGGGTATTTCCCATGCCCACATATGGGTAAGCCATATGGTCTACATTTCACTTCTCACTGGTATCTAAGGGAGGCTATGAGATCTGAAGCATGGCTTCTCTGCTTAACCATAGCAAAATCTTCACTTTTCTTCTCTTTTCCTTACCCTCAGCTTGGCTACCGTGAATTCATTCACTCCTTTCTGTAATCTGCTTCTCCTGTGCTGCCAGGCAGCTCAGTGCTTCCTGAGAAGCATGTCTTCTGCAGATTTGGCTGGTAGCTTGGATTTTACTTCAGAACTTTGCTATCCTGTAGATAAACACAACTAATATTAATCATCAATTTTGTGGCAATGGTTATTCAGTTTTTGGTAGGCAAATTACTGAGTAATTCTGATGATGATGCAAGTCAATTAGATGAGGTGAAGGGAATCTTTAAATTGAGTTTTTCATCTCCACACCTTCTCTAATGCTCCCATTTAAAGAAGGTGGGTTAACAACTTACTTGTTTCGCTGCCATTACAAGTGAGCCTTTTAAGAAGTCTTTGCTTTAAAAATAAATTTTAAAAAATCCCTGGATAACACAGTCTTTAAAGTGATGTGCACACAACATATGAGGTTTGAGAAGAAAACCAAATTCTATGACCTATGAGATATGAAGACTTTTCTCTCACCAGTAGGTTAGCAACAGATATGGAGCAGACACTAGTATCCTCTAATTCAACTTCATTTTGCAAGCTATACTGCAAGATAGCATAAGATCTCATAGATTGAGTTGGTCCCCAAGACTGCCCCCAACTTTAGATGCTAATCGCTGCTCCTCATAGCGAGTGCATCTGACCAATGTCTTTGAGTAAGGGTTTCCACAGTCTCTTCCTCAAGGTTAATTTTTTTGAGTAGCTCACAAAACCCAAGGAAACACATCTACAGGTTTGCTATTAAGCATGTTATAAAGGAAACAGGAAATGGGAATGCAAAACATGGAGGAAGAGGAGCAGAGGTGCTATTCCCTGTGTATGCACAGAACTCTCTAGAACCTGCATATGCTCTATTGTCTGCATGCTCTCAGAACTCCAACAACTGTATAGAAATATTACTGTGGTCTGATGCATATAGACAAAGAAAGATGCATATAGACAAAGCCAGGTATTGCTTGGCTTGACTCTCTGTTCAGCATTCCTTACTGAGGCATGGAGCATGGCCCCTTTTGGAGGTAGGGCTGGGGTAAGGGATGGGTATGTGGGGCGGATCTTATGATAATTTCTTTATAGCCAGCTCCAAGACAGGAAATCAAGGGAATATAGAGAATCAGTTTGTTTGTTTTGTTTTGTTTTGTTTTTTATAGTATTCCTTAGACAACGGAGAGGACTGTTTCTGTGGTCTGTCTTTGAGAAGGATAAAAGGAGGACAAAGGGTCAGAGGGGGAGATTTTGCTTTCTGTGGCCTAAAGCTCCAACATGATAACAAAAGATTTTTCCACCTTTATTATTCTGAAGCTGCTTCTGGGACTAAGGGAAAAGGGTCAAATACTTTAACCTGTAGCCATTTAGGAAAGAACAAGGCTATACAAGTCATGAGCCAGGATTCGAGAGCAAGTGCCCTGGAGTATGTGTCATGCTATCATTTTGGAGAAGTGCTGTGTGTTTGAGACTCTCTTTGTCCCTGAACATCATATTCAGTATTTTAGAGCAATAGCTCACTGCAGGTCAGGAAGGAGCCTTCACTAGGAAATGGATTGGTGGTCAGAGCCAGGACCTTGAATTGAGCCTGTAGAACCAAAGAAATAAGTGCCTGTTGTTAGATAGTACCTAGGAATTTTGTTTCAGGACCTCAAGCCAACTAACACATCTGTTCTTAAACCCAAGAAATTCCCTGTGAAGGAGATTCCCTAGGGCACTATTTCAGGCTCAGGAGCATAATGAAGGGTAGTGGGCCTCTATGAGCCCAAATACTTAGAGTGCTTTTATAGTCATAGAATAAGTTTGTGCAGTGATGACTTTTGTTCTCTGGTGGCATGTACAGAGGAGAGTAAAGTATTGGCATCTACAGTTGATTTACAAAACTAAGCAATCAATCTTCTTCGAATCCCCCATGACAGCGCCCCTTACCAGCAGGAAGTAGTTTGGAAAGAATGACGCCAAAATTCCCAAATATTGTGTATAAATGTTTGTTTTTATTTAATTGGACTTTGTTATATAAAATAAAAAAAAATCCAAAAAAAAAAAAAAAAAAAAAAACCAAAACTAAGCAATCGAACAAACAAAAAACAACTAGTTTCAGATTTCTGGGAGATTCTCTTGTGCCAGGTTTTTATCTGACTCCTGAAATGCCACCCCCTGTCATTTCCAGCAGTCTAAGTACTCAAAAACTTCCCATCAGTCCCACTCCAAACTGATTGCCCAGGTTCCCATCCTTATCCACCCTCAGTCCACTCACAAAATCTCTTCTATTTCCCCTTCCTGGGGAGATCTGGGTGTCCTCCCACAAACCCTCTTTGTTTCTTAGCTTCTCTGGGTCTGTGGATTGTAGCATAGTTACCCTTCACTCTACGGCTACCCATGAGTGAGTATATACTGTGTTTGTCTTATCAGCCAGGATTATTTTACTCAGAATGACTTTTTCTAGTTCTATCAATTTGCCTTCAAGTTTTCTGGTGTCCTTGTTTTCAACAGCTGAGTAATACTCCATTGTGTAAATGTACCACATTTTCTTTACCACTTTCTCGGTTGAGGGACATCTATAAGGATGACCCCCATTAAGACTCCATGCAACAGGTATTTTGTACATATTCAATGGATGAATAAATGAATGGATGATGATTTTCCAACACTTCAATGTGTATATTTGACTGCAAAAATAGAACATTTATCCCTTGGTTTTGCAACCTTTTTTCTCTTGGCATCAGGTGAGTCTTAACATCCTGTAAGTATTTATCTACACACTATTTTTGTTGTTGTTGTTGTTCTGCTTCTAGTTGTGAAGGCTAGGATTTATTTTTTTAGACACTTTGTAGCCTAGACAAAAAAATCCTCAAGGCATGCTCTCATTTTAGTTTGATTTCTTTCAAGGATTTTTATGTTGAAAGTAAATAAACAAATTTTTCTCAATGGTACTTCGTGCTACTCTACTGAATTACAGTGACATAGAAATTGTATTTTCCTACAGTGCTGACCAATCCAGTTGTCACTAGCAGATGAGATGAGCCTAAGATCATGACTCAATACTATTGCGATTAAATAAGGATCAGGATAAACAAATAGCCCGAATAGATGTTTATTCAGGGAGAAATAACTTACAACCTAGACAGATGAACACCAGCAAGTTCCACCGGATGCTCTCCTGTCCGAGTCCCGCCAGCAAGAGCTTTCCAGCTCTTCCTCAGACCTCCTTCCACAGGTCACTTCCGCCCATGGCTCCACCCCCCAATGGGCATGGTCAGTGCCACAGAATGACTATCTCACTACAATTCCCCTTTTAGCCTAAAGAAAAGATTTAGGCTTGATACAAAACTATATACAAAACAGTGAATAACAAGTGTGCTCTAAGAAAAGGAAAATCGAGAACAAAATGACCTACAT
This sequence comes from Phodopus roborovskii, assembly GCF_943737965.1. Taxonomy (NCBI): domain Eukaryota; kingdom Metazoa; phylum Chordata; class Mammalia; order Rodentia; family Cricetidae; genus Phodopus; species Phodopus roborovskii. Next base: position 1,307,023 of record NW_026126539.1, on the reverse strand, counting down.
ATCTAGTCCTAGGGTGAAGGCATAATGGAGTTTACAATAGAGTTGTCTTAAGCTGGAAAACCTAAGTCTAGTACCTAATATATCTAACTAGGAAGAGAGAATAATAGTTATGATAGTTTAATCTTCAACCTCATCAAGACCTGAGAAGGAAAATAAAGATACTAGGGTAGACAGGAAGTGCAGATGGGAAACTTCCAAAAGGTGCAGCAAGGACAGAAACAGCAAGCCACCTGGATAGTCACCCTAGGTCTCACAGCAACATTGGTACACCCAGTTTTGGCTAAGGCCAAGAGAACTTGACAGACCACAACAACAGCAGGGAGGTAGAATGGCTGTCTTACCCTGACTTGGCAAGGTCCAGCAGTCTTCTATATTTGTCTCCTGCAAGCACATAGGACTGCATGTCCAAATCAGTGGTCAAGGTGGGGGCAGTTCTTTGCCCAACAGGCCATTAGCTGAGGTGAGAATGAACTACAGCAGGAGCAACAATAGTGTCCAACATATTTTCGGGAAAGTGCATGGTGCTGTCAGGAGCAACAGTGTCTCATGTCAGCAGAGTACTAATATTAAAACATTTAAATGCCATGTTCTGCATGTCTATGAAGTGATTGAAGATTAAGCATCTATATCTGACTAATCTCATAGGTACAGGAAAACATGAGTGAAGATAATCTGCAATACTCAGGAACTTAGCTAAAAAAACTGATTGAAACTTCCCTGAGTAAAGCAGGAAGAAATACTTAAACAATATAACTATATACATACATATAAATTCCTAAAATAGAGGTAGAGTAGAAATGTCAAGACAAGAGGTAGAACTATAAAGGGCAGCATGATAAATATCCCAAATTGTATCAATATACAAAAATGTCTTGAATACAAGAAAAGTATACATACATAGAATATGGCAAGAATAAATGTGCATGAATTGTATCAACATACAAAATGTATATTGTATAAGTAAAAGTATACATACATAGAATATGGTAAAAATAATGTGCATAAAACATCATAAGTGGAAAGATTTCACACAATATAACAAAATACAAACTTAATTTTACGTAGCTTACCACACAATACTACTTCTCTTTGTGATGTACATGAAGTTTCCAAACTCTAACTTGGGTCAAAATATAGTGTTGTTTTAGAAACTAATAGAAGCTTTAAAGTTTGGTGAGCTAATCCTTAGTAAGTAGGTATTTTATTTTTTATTTTATATATATTTTTGAGACAAGGTCTTATGATATAGCCCGGGCTGACTTTACAATAGTGACCCTTCTTTCTGTGTCTCCCTAGTGCTATGATTATGGATCTGTGCTACCATGCTCAATCATGGTAGATAAATTCTGAAAAGACACATGGAGTTAATGGGTCTTAGACTCCTTCCTATTCGGAAGAGGGTGGTTTTACTTTTGTGATACTGGAGTCTAGGAAAGACAAACGTTAAAATGAGGCCTCTGTCCTTCCCTTTGAGGTAGGGGGTCTAGCTGCTTGGTGCCTTTGGTTTTAGGACATGAAACTTCTTCTAGGCTCAGCTTTTATTTTGACTCATTACCAAAAGTTTAGAAAATGATTTTGGAAAGGGAACCCATTTTAGTTTACAAAGAAAATGAGTCCTCAAACATCCTGTACATGGAATGAAGTGTAGTAGGTGTTTCAGGGGTATAGAAAGTCTTTATTAGCCAGCAGGAGACTACACTAGGTGTTTAGGACTCCAATGTGGGTTTTTAAGCACAAAAGCCATATTCTGGGTTGATCTACCTCAGTTAACAGGAACAGTTATCCAGAAGCCAAAAAAGCAAGGTTATTGTATTTAGAGACTTTCCCACAACTATGGGCTTTGATGGATTAGGTCTTTGTTTTAGCTTTGGCAGGCAGTGCTGTCTACTTGCTGAGTTTTACAGCCTGAATGGTACTTCCACAATGGAGTCAGTTATGCTAAGGTCTCAGGGCCTACTGAGGTCTGGGACCCTGTTACAGTAACTACTCAAGCTGTGAGGGTCAGTGGAGTTTTGACAGGCATATGGCTGCTGCCGCTGATGCAGTTAGCAAAGGCTGTTTAGCACACTGATAGCTAGGGGCAAACAGAAGGCCTTTTCAAGGGCATTGGCGCTATGTCAGAAATAGCCACAGCCCTACTGCCTCCCTAATTAGGATGCCCTTGAGCATTTAATATTGAATTTTGAATTTATGTTATGAACAGAGTGCTCCAAGTATGTCTGCATTAGCAGAAAAGGTCAACTGGGGTCAAGAATAAGGTCTTTTGAGTTTAGAAGTGCTCCTGAGATAGGAGTGCTCCTGGGATGAGCTCCTGAGGAAACAGGTGTTGAGATATTTGACTGTTCTCCTTAAAGTCACACCAGGAGGAGCTAAGGCTCTCACACAGCCTTCTGAATTCCAGTTCAGCTCTATTTACACACTAGCTCCTGTCTCCCCAGATGTCTGCTTTTGCTTGCTTTGCATAGTAAACAGATGGTACCTCCCCATTTTTTATTTGTCTTAATGGCCACACTTTCTTGGATCTCAGCCACGTTAGTGTCTGCAGCAATGATCCTGCCTCTAGTCAGTCTTCCCACAGGATGGGGAAGTGTTTTGATTATCACCAACTGAAATGTGTTTACAAGGGCATGTAGGCTCTACTTCACATTTTGTGAAGTGTTTCCACCTCTTCCTGGGCAAGTACACAGTGTTAAACATGGCTGATCTCCCCCTCTCCTACACACACACACACCAGGCATTAAGATGAAGCACAGGAATGAAGTGGGCCCAGTTGAGGCCAAGAGGGTAGCCAGAAGTATACTAAGAGAGAAAGTGGATCATGAGATGAAAACCTTTCTGGAGAACTTGATAGATCCCTTGTGAGCTAAGAGGGTCAAGTATTGGGGGGTGTCTTCTTCCTTCTTCTATACCTCCACTCCTGGGCTAGGACCACAGAGCTAGCAGGTACTACTACAGGCCATAATGAAGAGAGGTTTCCTTCAGCTAGTCTGTGCTGTGAATAATGGGCTGCTACTGAGTGGACCTGACCTTTGCTAGAAGAATTCTATTACATTGGAGCCCTTATCTTTAAAAAAATCTTTCTGATTTTTCCTGAAAACATAGTAACACACATCCTATATAAATGACATTGAACATTTATTTTTTAGTGCTTTTTGGTGCCAAGAATGCCTACCTAGCATACCAGCCCTGGATGCGGAGGAAGGAGGACCAGGAAGTCAAGGTCATTTAAAGATATATGGTGAACTACAGGCCAGCCTCAATCCTGTCTCAAACTAAACAACAGAAAACAAAAACAAATGCTCAAACAAACAAAAGGAGGAAAAAAGGAAGCAAAATATACTCATGAAAAGTTATCAACTCCTTCGGTTTTGATGATGAACTAGATATTCATCTGATAGCCACATCTTTGGACCAACTTGGACCTAAAGCCTAAAAGGAATAAGTGTTGTATTTTGGCTTAAGTGAAATGTAATTACTATTTTGAGGTTTTTGTTTTTGAAACTAGGTCTCAAATACATAGCCACATTGTTCAGCTTGAAAGAATATCTTTTAATTCACTCCTTATTTTTTTTAAGGAGCAAGAAAATTAAAACCCAACAGAATACAACCAGAAATTGCATTGGAAGGACTTCACAGATTGCACTTAAAAATTCATCTTACGTCCCAGCTCTGTGTGGGGAGAGAGTATGTCATGGTGATGGTCTGTCACTGCCCTTAAAGTGGATGAAAGTATCCAGAAGGTTAGAGTTCAGAGGAGAAATCTGCATAGCAGGCTAATATTAATAAATGTCCTAAAGGAAGGGTAGAAGTCTTAGACTCTGAAGACACAAACATTTTTGTATAATTTTACATTTAAGAACACTCTGAAAAAACACATGATATTGTAGTTCATTTCCCTCGTTTCAGTCCCCCAGTTCTATATCAGTACCAGATATGCGATTTCAGTTGTAAAAAAAAGAATCCAAAAACAGTCATAGCAGACATGATGACCCAGAGAAACCATGTGTGAAATGAAAACTCAAACTGAAACTAAAACCTTGAACAAGAGGGCTGTGATTTGAGTGAGTATAGTGAGTGTAAAGGTTCAATAGTGAAATTAATTATACTTTATACTTGATACAGGTTGAGCATAAGAGAACTGAGCCTGCTTTTGACCTTTGATACCTTGATATCATAAGATATACACTTTTAGTCTGTGTCTCCACTCCTGAGTTCTTTTTTTTTTTCCAGACTTAATCCACTTTATTTATCTTGTATAAAACCCTTTATGTGGTGGCAACAGCTGGAGCCGGGGCCCTCTGAACAGAGACTCTAGTATGGGCTTTTATAAGATCATCAGTGAATTCCTGATAAGGAGACTTGGTGAACACAGTCTCTTTCCAGAGGTCAGGGGTCAGGTAGCTGAAGGTCTTAGAGATGGCATCAAAGGTGGCCTTGGCAAAGTTGCCCAGGGTGGCAGTGCAGCCCCTGGCTGATGTGTAGCAGTCATCAATACCGGCCATCATTGGTAGCTTCTTGGGCACAGGAGCAGATACGATGCCAGTGCCTCTGGGGGCAGGGATGAGTTGCACCAACACAGAGCCACAGCGGCCTGTCACTTTGCACAGAACAGTGTGGGGCTTGCCAATCTTGTTCCCCAAGTAGCTTTCCTCACAAGGACAATGGAAAGCTTGGCCAAGGTGATGGCCCCTCGGATAGCTGTGGAGCATTTAGCACCAAGACGAACATGACTGTTGTAGTCCCCATTGGCGACAAAAGCCTTGAACCTGGTCTGCTGGCCAGCCCTTGCCTGTTTCTGTACTGGCATGATCTTTAGAACCTCATCCTTAAGAGATGCCCCCCCAAAAGTGAATAATCTTGGATTCCTTAATGGGCAGAGAGAAAAGATAGTTCTCCTCCAGGGACTTGATCTTCATGTCCTTAACCAGGCAGCCCAGCTTGGTGACAGGGACACACTCCTTGTCTTCAGCTTTACCTCCACGAGCCCCTCGGCCTTGACCAGGACCAAGGCCCCTGAAACCGCTGCAGAAGCCTCTGCGGCCTCCTAATCTTGCCCTTCTCCCCCCTCCCTCCCCTGTCCTCAGGGCCCTCCTGCAGCACCATCATCCACCATGTGTTTTCCCAAAGTAGAAGAAGCCACTCCTGAGTTCTTGAGAGAGACTGAATCCAGCTATGTATATAGATATAATGTAGTTTTGAGTGAAAAGAGGAAACTTAACAGCATTCATAGCTCAACACTATTAATATAATTAGAAATCACATTCATATACTTTCCAGTTTGTGGCAGATTTGGGTAAATAGCGTAAATACAATAGAATCAATGCTATGGAACAGGGAGGAGAAAAATGGCAGTTATGGTGGGGAAACACAGAAACCGAAAGGGAAGGCTAGTTCATGGTGACAGAGAGCTTGAATCTGGAGGGTGTTGTCCTCAGTGTGCTCCATCTAATGTCAAAAAAGGGAAAGGAAATCCTAATTAGTGAACAGAAGACCAGTCAAACCAGGATCTTCATGCTCTGTCTGTAGCACCCTAGGAAGAGTCTAAATTCCAGCACCCCAGGCTACTCTGGATGAGAGAAGCTTGAACCCCCAAGCTGGTACCAGCAGACAACAATCTGTCATCAACTCAATCTTGGTTTTCAAGCTTTCCTGGGGAATTCTTTATTAAATGAGAATTACTTGGTATGAAACGTTAGAAGTGCCACATTAGTGTTTGCCTGCCTAAAGTGACTTGTGGGCTCAGCAGCAACACAGCAGAGCTCAGCTGAAAGACGTGGAAGCATCTTCAGGACTTGTGTGGTTTTACTTCCCACGTTCCTTTTAGTACCCCAAAGACATCCGATCAGCTTTGGCCCTCTGCTTTACACAGGATGTGGCACACTGTCATAAATTAGTCCTGAAAGGGACATGGGGATACTCCAGTGATTTGTTCCGACAAAAGCTAACTTAGACATTTCCAGGTCATTTGGTGTTCTGTGTGGTTCACTGGACACACCAGCTCCCACAGGCACCTGGTTCATACTTTTGAAGACCAGGCCAGTGTGCAAGAGAGACATTGTCAAGGTAGCTCCATTGGGCTGGGTGTCAGGATGCCATAACATGGGAACAGGTATGTTTCTTGTGCTACTTAAACTATCTAGAGTTTCTTAGTGGGAAAATGCATTCCAAAATTAAACAGTTGAGTTATTTTTAGTAGAGACTTTGAAGTGCTATTAGTAAAAGCACATCTATCAAAGGTGCCACTTCCCTTTTAATTTCAGGGTCCAAATTTATGTCATCTTTGCTATTTTACTGGAGACATTTTGTGGAATCCATTATACAGTATGTGGTATTGCGTGCCCTTAGAATTTCTTAGATGCCAGGCAACCTCTGGTGGTTGTATAAACACCACACTGGTTCATATTAAATGACATAGCTTAGTCGCTTTAAATGCAGAGTAGTTCCCACTGAATTTCTTTTAAAGTTTGATTTGCTTTTTAAGCCAGTGCTTTTGTTATTTTTTCCTTTCAAAAGCTAACTTACTTAGTTGACATAGTTGGAAGCTGACTTTTTTCTTTTATGGTTCTTTTGAAGAAGTTTTATCCATAATGAATATGGCTGAGCAAAGCTAATACTTTAGACACTTCCCTCCCCCTTTCTTTTGTTTGTACAGTTTTATACCTGCAGGGTTCTCTATGCTGTATAAACAACTGAGATACTTTCCAAGTTGTTTTCCGGTTTGATTAGCCAACCATATTGTCCACGTATGGCTGTAAGGGGAATAAACACCAAGAAATGCTGGAAACTGTTAAATCCTTATTAGGATCCCTGCTGGAAAGTTAGCAAGGGGAGATATTCATTTGGTATCTGAGATGTCCCCTTTGTGTGGATGCTGAAGTTATTCCCTCTGAATTTTTTTCCATACTCTTCAAACATTTGTTTTCGTTATTGTTTTAATGGCTATGTGTATATAGCCAGCACACAACCACATTTAGGAATTGCAAGGAACATTAGCAGTTATTAGTCTAATTTACTGGCAAATAAAATGTTTTGGGACTTTCCCAAAGCTAAAGAATATCTCTGAAACCAGGGTTAGATGTTCTTGATGTTCTTTTCTTTATGATGAGAGGGAGACTTTGAGGATTCTTAATTCAGAGCATTTTGTTCTCCCTTCTCTAATACAAATGCTAAGAAATATCCCTTATTTCCTATTCCCCTTCTGGCCTTCAGCCAAAGGTGTTTACAAAGGTGGGAACAGTCTTGGGGCCTGAGACAGCAGAACTGGCTTGAAGATATTCCATAGCAGAGTTCTGCTCACAATTCTTTGGCAGAGGAAGTTGTTCCTATAGGGAGTAGTAGCTATGAATGGGTAGTGTGATGTGTTTTCACACCTTCACAGTAGAAACTAGGGGGTCTGTTGTACCTATTGCTAACAGTTCCCTTGTGTCCTAAACACCACTCTAGAGCAAGCCAGCACATTCCAAGGTGTTTGACTTTACACTTTAACCTTACAAGGGAAGAAAGGGGCACACAGATCTGCTGGTGAGATGGCTCAATGTGTAAGGGCACTTGTCAATCCTGAAGACTGGAGTTCTAGCCCTGGGTTCTACGTGATAGAAGAGAGAACCAACTTCCACTGGCCTCTACTCTCACACTCTGACATGTTCATCCCTACCATATACATACACACAAAATATAATAAACATGTGGAAAAAAAATCAAAGTGACTGCACCATTAGTAAAAACAAACTAACTACATGGTCACGTGGAACCCCCTCGTGCTCCCGCTAAGATTTTCAGGAGCGTCTTTCTAGCATTTTATCCCAATCTTATCAGTTAGTAACCAGTGTCTTAGAAATTCTTCCATGCACAAAATTTGCTAATTTTGATCTGTTAAGGGTAAACACAGATGATTAATGATTACTTGCTTTGTTGACAATGGGATGATAACAGTCTACCCAAAGTGAATGCCAAAGACACAGGCCCTCCAAAACAAAGATTTGTTTGGGGACAGCAGGAGACTGTGGTCTGGGGTTTGCCTGCCAGTGCAGACTCTGGAATACCCAGGGAAGCAAAGGAAGACATGGTTTTTACAGCAACAGTAAGGAAACTTACATTAGTCCTGTGAAACAATTATTTCTGGGTACAACGATTAAGGAGGATGATATCAGTTCCATGGTGACGTAGGCAGGGTTGAGGTTTTCTACAATTGTTTTTCAGCTACTTTGTGTGAAGTTTTTTATTGGGTTATAGTATATGTGAGCCCTTTCTTCATGACCTTCTGGCTTCATTTTGCTGAGGGTTTATATATGTGACTCTGTCTTAGTTAGAATCACTACTGCTGAGGTGAAACACCATGACCAAAATCATCTTGGGGGAAGCGGGGGGATTGATTTCACTCACAGTTCCATTTAGCAGTTCATTATCAAAGGCATCTAGAGCAGGAACTATTGCACGGAAGGAACCTGGAGGCAGGAGCTAATGTAGAGGCCACAGAGGGCCTCTTCACTAAGAATTTTATTGCTATGAAGATGCCATGGCATCTCTTATAAAGAAAACATTTAATAGGGATGGCTTGCTAATAGTTTCAGAGTTTCAGTCCATTGTCAACATGACAGGAAGCACGGTGACATGCAGGCAGATGTGGTGCTGGAGAAGTAGCTCAGAGTTCTATATCTTGTAGGCAACAGGACATCAACTGAGATACTAGGCAGTATCCTGAGCATAGGAAACCTCAAAGCCCAACTCCACAGTGACCATGCCTACTCTAATAAAGCCACACTTCCTGTGAGACTATGGGGGCCAATTACATTCATATTACTACATGTTGCTTTCTGACTTATTCCTATGGCTTGTTCAACCTGATTTCTTATAGCACCCAGGATCATGGGGTGACAATACCCACAAATGGGCTGGGCCCTCCCTCATCAAGCAGAATTTAAGAAAATGTTCTACAGGCTTGTCACAAGCCCAATATCATAGAGGTATTTTCTCAATTGACACTCCCTCCTCCCTGATAACTACTCTAGCCTGTGTCAAGTTGACATAAAGTTGTCTAGCACAGATCATCAACCTTTACATCCTCAAGACAAATAAATGGAGATTGCCTAAGCAAGAGTATAATACCAACTCAGTTTAGTCACCAGTTTGTCCAGTGTACTTGGTTTCAAGAGTTCATTTAAATTTCAATTTTAGGTTGATTTATCTGTTCTTATTGCATCTAATAAAATTCTTTTCAATGAATGTGCTGTAAATTGAGTCTCCCAGGATTTATGGAACTTCTAATTTATCTCTGAAGATTAGATCGAGGCTGATGTTATTGTCCTGAAAATTATTAATTTAAAAAAGCCTCAATGGTACATGGATGGCAACTTCCAGTTTTTCTTTCATTTCAGTTATATTTGAGACAAGGTTTTTGAGTACTGGGATTATAGGCATATGTGGATTTTTACCAACAACACTTTCCTCTATAAATCAGCTACTCTACAAATTTGGTTGCTCACTGTGTCTTTTGTATATCACTATGCTTGAAGTGCTAGCAGTTAATGGCTCACTTCCTTAAATTTTTTAGTTTTAACAATTTATTTTTATTTTAAATTATATATATATATGTGTGTGTGTGTGTGTGTGTGTGTGTGTGTGTGTATGTAGGTGGTTGTCATGATTGTGCAGGTACATGTGGAGTTCAGAAGAGGATATCAGATCCCCTGGAGCTGGAGTTACAGGTGGTTATGAGCTTCCCAAGATGGGTTCTGGGAAATGAACTTGGGTCCTTTGCAGTATGCACTCTCAAATCACTGAGCCATCTCTCCTTAACCAATATACAACTACAGTTAACTTGTAATTATTTAGAGACCAATTTAGAACTTTGGTCCTACAAGCAAGGAACACTTATTGGTTCTCCTCAGCTACTAGAATCCAGTATTTAAGTCATAATTCCAATATGCTTCGGAATGCAAAACCCTTCCATTTGGGGGACAAAATTACTATCTTAAAAGAACAGAGCAGTCTGGCAGATGGTCACCGTGACAGATAATCATCTTGCCTCTTCTTAAACAGCCATTCACACACAAAGTTCACAAACACCACAGCAGATACCTATTGCGGTAAATAAGGATCAGGATAAACAAATAGGCCGAATAGATGTTTATTCAGGGAGAAATAACTTACAACCTAGACAGATGAACACCAGGAAATTCAACCCGATCCTCTCCTGTCTGAGTCACGCCAGAAAGGGAGAGCGCCTTCCTGGCCCCCTCCGACCTCCTTCCTCAGGTCACCTCCGCCCATCGCTCCACCCCCCAATGGGCGTGGTCAGTGCTACAGATACCAATGTCCACAAATGGGTTCCAAGGGTGGATAGAGAATATTCTGAGAATAGCAAATTGAACTGGAAAACTAGGGTTTTTGTTTTGTTTTGTTTTTTTGCTTAAAACATTATCCATAGAATTGGAAGAGGCATAAGAGGAAAGGAGCAGGTAGAGATGGAGGAGAAAGAAGGAAAGGGAAGAGGGGGAAGTGGAAAGTTGGGGAAGATGGGGAGGAGGCATTGACACAGTTGCCTTCTGCAGGTGCTGTTGAGATGATATACACATTTTCTGCAGTTCTCTTCTACATGCCCTTCTCTAGCATGTAAACCAGGGCTGAAGACTTCCCCAAGATCAAGGATATGTAACACTACTAGGAAGCAGGTCTCCATGTTCTTTTTGCATGGAGATTGACTCGGGGATCGATCCTTTCTGAAGTTCCATTTATTTAGTCAAGGAAAAGAAAGTAAACACTTCACAGATAGACTGTGTTCTAGTTTAATAAGGTCATGGAAGACATTTAACATTGTGGTTTGGAGGGGGAAACTGGTATATTAAAAACTCTTTCCATTCTGTTGTGCATATAATTTGGGGGTGGGGGAAATTAAATACCTTGTGTCCTGTCCATGGTACATGATATTCTCTACATTTGGGACTATGTTTGTCAACAGTGTTGGTATTGTTGCCATATTTAAGTGTGTGTCTTCAGCATAAACTAGGTCTTGATTTGTTTGGAGCATTCAGCTCAACACAGTGTGTGTTATTTTTTTTATAAAGAAGGCCTACATGTCACTTAAGAATACCCATCCAAAAATTCTTGAATGTTGGTATGTGGAAGCTAGGGGACCTACATCTCCCTGAAGCTGGGCTCAAAAGCACCTGAGAAAAGTTTGAGTTGGGTAAAAATCGCATACTCTATCTGCAAAAAAGGAAAACAACACTTCTTAAATAGTTCAGATATTACCCCAGTTTCCCTGCAGCCACATGCCTGGGTTAGGCATCCACACTCTTAAGAGCTGACATGTGACTTATTTGCTAAGAGGTGGTTTAAGAGTAGCTGGAAGTCTTTGCACTCTGTCTGTCTCTGTCTCCTACATTCTACAGTGCACAATGGAGGGAGCCTTATAGCCTAAGTTATCAGAACCTGGAAACACCTTCTGAGGAACAGCTAGTCTCTCATTGGACTTAGTGTTAGTAGAAAAGTAAGTGTATAGTATGTTCAGCCATGGGGACGTTGAGGTTCTTAAATCTTCGCTAGAGTAATTCAGCTTAACCTGATAGCGAAATTTCCACAGAAGACTGACTCTATTATGTGGGAGCCAAAAGCCCAGACAAATAAGATTTGACTCTCTTTTTGTCCCTTTTAGTCTCTAGTTTCCTTTAGCGTAGTCCACCAGAAGATCTAGCTGCTAAAGATTTACTGAAGAAATTGGATCTCTTTAGCTAAAATGAAACTTTTGATTTAAGTATTTTGTTCATCAATGTGATCTTATTACTCTGAAACAAAATTGACTATCAGGAAAGTGATGAATTTAATTTTTGAAGAGATTGAAGAGAAATGCAATAGATAATTAAATTTAGACTGTATGACTAGATCATTGTAGAGTCCTCTCTTGTCTATTAAAGTGACCAATCTGATTTTGATTTTTTTTAAAGAGGAAAAAACCCTGAGACATTAAACAAGCTTCTTACCCAATGCCATCTCTACCCCATTTAACAGCTGTGAGTATATATTCTTTTAATTAGATGCACCTTTCTTGCAAAAAGGACTGTTGGAACAAAAGAATGAGCCATGGTGAATGATGCCTTGGGAACTGTGAGAGATGCTCCAGGGAAAAAGGCAGAGGGCCTTTTACCTCAGGTGCATTTTGTGATATCATGTCTCCTATGATAAACATTGACATTCAATTTATAAGACATGTGTTTTCTTGTTGGATTCAGAACACAGCTATCAAACTCAATCTAGTCAGTGTGCCCTAAATCAGGACATGACCTTCTGCCTTTCTTCAGTGTTTTCCAAGACATACTCTATAGTGTCAGGCAATTGTGTTTCAAGTGGTCTGTCCTGCAAAGTTCTGGGAAAGGGCTGCTCTGTCAATATTTAGTATGTGCTTACTGACATTTACTTATGTGTTTTTCTGATCATGTTTCCTGAACTCAAATAACTTTTCTTAGATCATTGCTTTATTTGTTTAATGCATGTGTAAAAGCGCACTGAAACCAAACTAAGGTTGTCTACATTAGATTGTAGTCCATTCTTTCAGCTCCTCAGATCCTAGGTCCAGGAGGCAAGATCTGCCCAGGTCAGTGAACATCCACAAAGGACCTTGCCTACTTCCAAGTATTTAGACCAGAAAATGTGTAGGCTAGTCTTCTCTTCTATCTTGAGTCCCAAAATAAATGCCATGTGAGGTTTAAAGATAAAGTTCCCAGGAAGTAAGATGGACATCTTCTTAAGATCTACAGTATAATAAAAAGTGCTATTCACCTCAAATTTAATTAAGATTCATGTTAAATGTTATCTCACTAATACAAACTTTAAAAATATATTCAGCAGAGATAAATCTAGTGCAATAATATGAAAGAGACATAGAAGTCAAGCAAGAAAGTTTTACCCCATGATTACTTTAATGATTTGTAAAATTAAATAATTACATGTGGTTTTTGCAAAGATTTTTGATGGTGTCTTGACAAATAGGCATGAGCTTTGTCTGCCTGTTTGGTATGCAGAATATTTGTATTTCCTTTGGCACTTGCTGATTCTTTCTTTCCCTTTGATACTGGGATTTCACATCACCTAAGCAATGAGATTGGATCAACTCAGGTAGGTTGTGATTGTACCTGATTGGTAGGGTCCCCAGGCCAGACCACTCCCTAGTCTGCTCTTATGGCCAGCTGGCTACTTTAGCCAAATCAGCTGATAAGAGGGTTGCGGAGTGAATGTGGCTGGAATCCCACAGGGAGCAGTAAACCTGGTAGTAACTGACTGTGTGACCAGTTAGTGCCCGTATCTCCCCAAGCACTTGCTCAGGATCACAACATATGCCAATGAGGAATTGTTTCACTTTGCAATCTGATATACTTGGTGGAGAACAAATGAACTCATGTGATTAATCTTTCCAGTGGACACTGGTCTTTAGAGGCTGGGGTTCCAGTGATTTATATGGTCTGCAATCACACAAAGGAGTCACCTGACTCTTCTTCCACCCACTTCTCAACTCCACTAGATACCAGCTAGGCACATGGAGGGTGCTGGGATTTTATGTTGATGAAGAGTTTCCATGACACTGACTTAGAGGTATCTACCTTGTTTTCTCCCATCCTCCTTATCATTGCATTTCCAAGATCATGTGTGCATTTAGAAATAGCCCATGACTTTAATCCTTGAAAACAGTCCTGTGGGGAAAACTACCCACAGGACACTCTACCCTGATATGTTCTCTCATGCTTATCCTGAGTCCCTCTAGTGGCCACTTCAAGCTATGCTGAATGCTCCTGCTTTGCCCTAGAGCCTTCCCTTCACCTTGTACTGTTGTTGCCACACTGGAGCAGGACAGCCTGTCAAGGTGTCCAGGTTCACAGAGCTTATTTTCAGAGATGTAAAAAGGCTGGCAGATTGGGGGGTGGGAGGGAGAGCTGATTTTATTTCCATGCCCAGGAGTAATTGCATGGAAAGGCGATGTTCTGGGCATTTTCCCACCAGTAGCAGATTCCACTGTCTGTGAGAAGGATTCATAGTCTCTCCTCCCTCCCCACTCTCCTTCTCCAGCGGTAAAGCCCAAGGCTATAATATTAAATCAAACATTTCTCTTTTTTAAATAAAGAAATGTTCTCAAGTTTGAATTATGGATTCATATGGTTCTTAAAGAGAGGATGGGGGCTCTGAAAGCTGCTAAGTGGTGGGAGAACAGGAGATGCCAGGGTGCCTCTGACAGAGATAATGCCTCGCAGGAGCTGGGGACTTTGCTATGTCTGTGCCCAGGACTCTGGCCACCTTCATTTCCAACTCTAAAGATTTCCTCTTCTGAAACTGGCTATTGTGTTTGACTGGATTCCCTGCCCAGTGTTAGATCCACAACCTCATTAGGCTTCTTGGCATGTGGACCTCTGTAGATGGGATAGGCTTTAGAGCTGTATCGCTCAGCCCTGCTGTTCTGTTCCGGTGCTCCAATATGCCTGGCTTTGGGGATGGCTGAGCTGGAGCTTTGAAAATCCTGTACATGTATGCTGAGGTGATTTGAAAGAAAACATATCCCATAGGGAGTGGCACTATGAGGAAGTGTGGTTTTGTTGGAGTAGGTGTGGCCCTGTTGGAGGATGCCTGTACTCAGTGTGGTAGACAGTTCACTTCCTGTTGCCTGCACATCAAGATACAGAACTCTCAGATACTTCTCCAGCACCATGTCTGCCTGCAAGCTGTCATGTTAAATGTTTTCTTTATAAGAGTTTCCATGGTCATGGTGTCTCCTCACAGAAATAGAAACCTTAAGTATGACATATACCTTTGAAGAGACAGAGAGAACAAAAGGAGGATCTGCAAAGGGAAGAGAGAATTTTTGCAGAAATTAGTATATAGGCACTTTGGACTGTCCAAGGAGTTTGGGAATAGAGAATGGGGTTCAGTTCTGCTGCCCATTCCCAAGTGATCAAACTAAATTTGGAAACCTGCTTTGAGTCTCCTCTCAATACAATAGGATTCTGGGATATCTAAGTTTCTTCCAACATTCTGAAAAGTAACAGAAAACAACAAATTAATTACGAGTATTGCCTTGAACAGGGCTCTTTGGAGCTCCACCTGATCTGGGTGAGTTTGTTTCCTTGTCAGGAGAGATGACATTTAAGTGGGTTCTTGGAGGTTGAGTAGTTTTTGCATCTAAGACACTTTAAAAGATGCTAGCCACAGGACAGCACTCACAAAAGCATCAAGCTGTTCAGTAAATAGGGGAGGTTCAGCACTGAGGGAGAATGGGATACTCCTGGAAACACAAGCAATTAATCTGGTATTGGGACCGACAAGAGGTAAAGCATGCTTCTGGGGAAGGTCAATGGCTTGAATTGGGGGGAGGTTGTATAAAATACTCCATATCAAACCTCTGTTATAACCTTGACCACTCCAGGCTTCTAAAACTTTAGAGGGTACTTGGGATCTGTGTTTGAACATAGCTTTTAGAAGACTCTTATGTCTAGCCCAATTCCTCTCGAGGATGACTCTCCAGGCGGTGTTAAATTATCATGAGCTGTTTTATACATTTGGTAGTCTCTGCTCTCTGCAGCTGGAGCCAGGAGAGTGGCCAGGATGTTCAATGAGTGTTTCTAACTGTTCAGAGGAGAAGCTGATGCTGCATGTAGCATCACTCATGCATCATTTACTTGGAAAAAAATTTGCTGAGCATCTCCTGTGTGGTAGCTATGGTGCACAATGGCAGTGAGTCTCCCCTTAAACATACTCTGACATGGCTCCTCCGAACTCTCTTCTTACCTTGGCTCCGATTTTGCTTCCATTTTCACCTCTGCATAGTCCCACTGCAAAAAGCATCCTGCTACACCATTTTAATCAGAATTCCCTAACCTTGATGTCTGTTTATCTTCAATACCTTGTTAGTTCCCATCTTCTACCATCTCTTGGCTCACTGCTGATCATGCTGGCTTGCCTTTTATCCAGAGTCCTATTAGCTTACTCCCTTCCCCACTGTTTCTTCTCAGCACTTTTTTATTCATCGATGACCCTTAGCCCCTGCCTTTGACTATTAGCTCCCATCTTTTTTCTTTGCTATATTGAATTGAATGAATCTCCCCAGCTGCAAAACCACATTGCAGGACTCTACACTTTATCACAATGGTTCCCAGTAAACTTTGCCTTACTGTCTTCAATAAATGTCATGCATACTGTTTCCTTTCATTGCATATAAGGCTGCATTGCGCTTATGCTTGCTTCTGTTATTGAAGCTGTTTTAAATCTCCATGTCCAGCCTTGCATTTTCTGTTCATTCTGAGCAAAGCACACCTCCTACTCATCCCCACACCCCACATGCTCTGGGTTGAGAAGACTGAAATGAGCAAATAAATAAGAAGATCTAGCCTCACTCTATTCATCAAGAAGGCATTTTTACATCAAATTTAAGGTGTGAGTCTTCCCCAGGAGAGCATCATTTAAGAACAATTGGTAGACAAATTCTTCAGCTCTAAATTATCCTCTTGGATAGCAAATGCTTTTGGTGAATAAAGAAAGTGATAATGATGATAATAAAGATGCACTGGAAGATGTCTTGTATTAAAAGAGGGGGAAAATGCCAGACTTTTTTTTTAAATGTGTCTGGTCACTATACAAAAACCTGGCTGCCAACTTCATGCTGTTTTCAGTCAATTTCTCAGTAGGGAAGAGAGACAGACTGCTGGCTTAGGAGAAATAAGTTCAAAGTAGGCAGAACAATTGCTGAAATATTCCCTCAAAAGGGAATCTCTTTGGTTGTAGCTAAACCCATGGGAATTAAGAACTGAGGCATCGCTTCAAGTGCTGGGGGCCGGGGGTGGAGCAGTATAGATTTGGGGGAGGGCTGCATTTTTAAAGAACATCCTCAAAGTTGACTGTAAGTTTGCAGAATGCAGCTTTTTCTATTTTTTTCTAGCTTAGAAGACAGCTCCATGCAGCCTGAGTTTCACTGGGTAAAAGGGCAGAATCTATTGAGCAAGGAAGCCCAATCTTAGTCCCAGCTCTGTCACTGCTCAGTACCTATGACAGGTCTCAATGAATATGTATTGGGTGGGTAATTTACATATACATAATGAATTTTAATATTAACAAATGCTCTAACTCAATGATAGTCCTGCTAGATGACTCTTCTCCCAGAGTTCACAGCATTGCCACAAAACCCAAGGGAACTAAATTGAATTATTCATTTTCATGTCAAGGTATTTTTAAAGAGGGAAAGAAGACTAAGTTGAAAGAATCAACACTGGACCTCCCAGAACCGTTGGGTATGCTTTGAACTTTGCCTAGGAACCTTTTGCTATGTACTTTGACCTAAATGTGGTCAGAAGCAACTATTTAGATTTGACAAAGGAGCATATTGCAAATGAAGTCTGTAGCATACCAGGTGGATAGCAAAATGAGATTCCAGGAAATGGGTGAGAGAATGAGAGACTTCCCCTGCTCTGTGGAAGGGAAGGATGACAGGGATGTTGAAATCATTGATTACAGAAAAGATTTTCTTTCTTGCCCATGGAACATTTGACATGCCCTTGCTGCTGGGAGCCCTTTTGTGATCCACATGATGAATAAATGCTGCTTGCTCACCATTCAGGGGCACTGTTTAAAGGCCTGGTGGCATACTTTTGAAATATTCATTATGCAATAATATCAATATGGGAAGGCATTATAAGGACAAAATCCAATCTCATTATACCAGCAACCAGTTATTCTTTTTTTTTTCCTGCTCCTCTCTGGCTCTTTTCATCTTCATATGTCAGTTTCCTGATCTATCATTCTGGTCAAACTGATCACATGGGCTGTGCTGAGCGCTACAGTCAACACATCTTTCAGACATTTTTGTTAGGTGCCCTGTGTTTCCAGTGCCCTGCCTAGATGGCAAATATTTGTGTCTGCTGTTTGGCCTCTGATATCCTTGCTTTATAGAATTCTGGCAGCCTACCATTATCTCTGATCTTCCCCCTGTCCAGCATTTAAGTGAAAACATTTTCATCATCTGCACACTGTGGCTTATCTTGGGTTAGCTTGGTGAAAGAGCCTGCACCTAATATGTTCCAGACCCTGGGTTCAGTTCTCAGCACTACTAAAAATATACACAAAAAGTATAAACACTTACAAATATATGTATAAAAAGTAGTGCTTTCCAGGTCAGTAGTGTTAGATGAAGCCACCTGTTCTTCCTGCTAGGTGTGGGAAATATTCTCATACTTGGAGTTCTCTTCATTCTATTTGTCTCCTGTGACTCCAGGAATTAGTCTGTGACATCCTTAGATTTGTATATATCTGCTGCCTTATTTACTTTTCTATTGCTGTGGCAAAACACTATGGCCATAAAAGAAAGCATTTAATTTGGGGGCTCATGGTTCTAGAAGGTTAGAATATGTGGCCATTATGTTGTGGTCCATAGCAGCAGGCAGGCAGACATGGCACTGGAGCAGTAGCTGAGAGCTCTCATCTTGAAATAAGAACCACAAAGCCTATGCCACATAGCACACTTCCTCCAACAAGGGCCATTCCTCCTAATCCTTCCCAAATAGTTCCACCAGCTGGAAAACAAATATTCAAATTAACTTAGAGGGGCCATTTTCATTCATGCCACCATGCTGGCCTTATTTAGACATTTTTCTACTTCCAGATAATGCAGAATACCATTTCAAATAGTGATGAAATAAACACCATGTCATTAACAGTCTGTTTAATTAGCCTTGACTAAGTGGCTTTTATTTTTATGGGCAAATCCCATGGGTAGGATTGTGAAAGAAGGAATGTAAGTTTATTCTGACTTAAAAGCTGATAGTCTGAATGTCTGTTGCCTAGTTAACTAGAATAGAGATGACCGTTGTTTCTAATTTTTATGGGCATGCTTGTTGGGGCAGAGAGGTGACTGTCCTAGTGGGTCCTCTTTGTGGGTTTTTCACTAGATTCTGTGAAAACAAAAGTGGTCATAGATAATATTTTGTGGCTGAAAAAAAGGAAGCACCTTGTGGTTTATTTTTAGTTCACTTGAGTCTTAATGTGTGATATTTGTTGTAGTCTCTATGGATTGACAGAACCACACTCTGTCTGTGGTGTTGTTTTAAAGAATTATGGGGAATTTTTACTTTCTCCTTCCAGGTACTATAACAAGGGGTGTGGGTGTGGGTTGTCTCTTCTGTGGTACTTGCTTGAAGATCATGTTAATTAACCAGGCAAATCCTGAGGAGAAAGTTCTTTGTCTATTCCCTGAGTGGTCACAAGGTGAGCTTATCTCAAAAGGCGACAAGTGGGTCCTTTGGGGGGCCTGGAGAGTCATGGTGACAGCAGGAGCTTTTTAACTGAGAACAGCCATATTTTCCAGGAAAGCCCAGGAGAAGAGGAGGTGTCAATAAAGCTGGGAAGTCATTGCTCAGGAATTGTGACACCTCAGTAACAGAGCCCATCTAACCATGGTGAGAAAATGATGCTGATTTGGGACTTTCTTTCACTTCTTTTGTGGTAGAGGGTGGTTGGTTATGTAGGGCATCAGAAAGGCAAAAGACAGTTAGCTAGGTGTGGTGGTTCAAGCCTGTAATCCCAGCAGATAGGGGATGGAGGAATGGCGGAGAGTTCAAGGTCTGCCTGAGGTACTTGGAGAGACCCTACCTCAAAAAAGATATAAGGAAGGAAATGTTAAATATTTAGCTCCCAGGGATGAGAGATGGCTCAATAGTTTAAAAGCACTTGATGCTCTTGGCAGAGGACTGGGTTCAGTTCCCAGCACCTACCTGGCAGCTCACAGCCATCTGTAACTCCAGTTCTAGGGAATTTGACACCTGCTGCTGGTCTCTGTGGACACCAGGTATGCATGTGGTATACATACATGCATGCACTCATTCATACACTGGAATTATTTATAATAATTTATTATTATTATTATAATTTAAATTATTTCTTTGGTATACAATCTGGGATAAAATAATTTTTTTTTTGATTCATGCCTCCACTGGAAAAATCCTGGAATGCAATAGTGGTCTTCAACATTAGTCTTGCTAATATTGCTACTAGACTAGATGAAAGAAAGATAGAATGGACTTAATGTTTTAATGCTAGGTTTGAAGTTTTGGAAAAGGTACTACTGGACCTCAAAAATCCTGCTGTATATCTGAAGTTGTGTTCAAATATTTGCTGACCACCTACTATGTGACAAGATGAAAAGCCTGTGAGCTCTCACTCGGGATCTCATATAGTGGTGAAATATCTTAATGCAGGAGACTAAAGGTATTATAAAAAGACACATGGGCTGTGATGGGAAAACCCCCATGCAACAGTAAGTCACCCTGGGCAGTTACTTAGAGAACAGGTTAGTATGCAGAACAAGTGGCATTCAAACAAGAACTTGACAGGTAAGTGGGGATCACTGGTCAAAGAAAGAAGAGAAATGAGTGACAGGTATGGCACCATGACAACAGAGAAGCATATGCTCAGTGCAAGCTTCTGTGGTGGAAAACAGTCAGTTTAAATGCTGAATATCTGGATTCATTTCCAGATCATTATGAAATGGACTGTCATGCATATTTCTTGGAGGATGCTTCCAAAGAAACCTTTGTGCTATGCTGGGGAAGTGTTTATGATACAGTGTTAATACAAAAACAGGAAAGATACAAGTGTTTGTCTGAATGATTTCATCCTTTATATATGTAAAAGTCTGGAAGATAGATAAATTTGTGAAACATTGCTCATTGTCTCTTTGCATTTTTTGAACTCAGATTTTATGAGTGCATACTGTTTTCATAAAGAATGTGAAATCTTAATTTTTAAAAGAGTAATTTGGCAGGGTATTGGGGGAGAAGAGGCAGGGGCTGGCGTGTTATTATCACTTATTTATCCTATAGGGCATTGGGATTGTACCACCAAAGAACCTGTTAAGATAGAAAATGACCTGTAAGGTGCAATATTAACCTTTTATCACTTGCTGATGGCTGACTTTGTGTTACAAAGGAGGTACACTGTTCTGGTGTCCTGGATGCAGTACATCTTGGTATCTGTGGATGCTTTGGCCTTTTGATAAGCTTCATACACTTTGTCCTTCCTAGAGTGGCAATAGATTACTGCTAGGTACTTGTACCAGTTACTTTTCTCATTGCTTGCATAACACACCTGACAAAAGCAACTGAAGAGAAAAAGGGTTTATTTTGTCCTTCAGTCCAAGGGTAGAGTTTATCATGTCTGGGAAGTCACAACAGTAGGAGCTTGAAGCAGCTGCTCAGTGGATCTGTAGTTGGGAATCTCAGCTATAAGCACAGGTACTCAACTCATTTTCATTTTACTCATTTTGACACCTTAGCCTATGGAATAGCACTGCCAACCTCAGTCAAACATAATCCTAGATCCTGTCAAATTGACAATATGAACAATCATTAATACTTGACCTGTGTTTACTGGAACAAATTATTCTATTTTGTTTTCCTGGATCTAATTCTATTTGTATATGTCAAATATACAAATATCCATGCAATAGTGGCTCCCTCATTCCCCACCCCAAAGAGATGCCTATTGGTGTTCATGGACAGTGGACTACTGTGTTTTAAAGGGGGCAAATATGAAAGACTTAATAAATTTTACTGATGGGAGATGTCATTCTGTATATGTTTCTCATACTGGTTAATAAATAAAGCACTGTTGGCCAATAGGAAAGGAAGATAGGAGGGACTAGGAGACAAGGAGGAAAGAGGAAGTAGGAAGGAGGAGTCAGGATGGAGAGCCTGGAGAGAACAGAACAGCCATTCCTCCACTTTCGGTAAGACCACGTGGAAATACATAGAAATGGGTTAATAATTAAGACAGAGCTAGCCCATTAAAAACTAACACCTGGCCAATAGCATTATATCAAATACAGAGCCTCTGTACATTATTTGGGGCTGGTGGCATGGCAGCAGGATAAGACCAGGCGGCGGGAGAAAAAACCATACTCCTTACATTTTACACTATAAGATACTATTGTGGAAAGGCCTAGAAACTTTAGTGTTATAGTTAAACATCCAAAAAGTTAAGGTGAAAGGATCTCTTTGACTGACATTGAAATCTAAGTCACATTGGTATGTATGCCGCTATTTCTAACCTGCTAAATATTAATCAAGTCAGTAGAGGAAAGAGTCAAGGGTGCAAATTCTGGCAATAATGATAATATCTTAGTGTTCTTGTTAGTTAACTAATTAATTAATTAATTTTACATCCTGACCACAGTTTCCTCTCTTACTTTCCTCCCATTTCCTCTTTTAACCCCCTGCCATCCATTTCTCCTCTGTTTCTGTTTACAAAGGGGCAGGTCTCCCATGGGTATCAACAAAGCAGGGCATATAAAGTTGCATTAAGACTAAGCACTTTCCCTTGTATTAGGGCTGGGCAAGGCAATCAGGTATGAGGAATTGGTTCTCAAGAGCCAGCCAAAGCTTTAGGGATAGTTCCCTCCTCCCATTGTTAGGAGTCTCATAAGTAGATCAAGATATACAACTGTCACTTATGTGTAGATGGCCTAGGTCTGTCCCAGGCAGGCTCCCTGGTTGTTAGTTTAGACTCTGTGAGTTCCTATGAGCCAGGTTAGTTGTTTCTGTGGGTTTTCTGATGTTCTTGACCCCCTTTATTTTATAACTAATATTCACTTTTGAGTGAGTACATACCATGTTTATTTTTCAGGGTCTGGGTTACCTCACTCAGGATTTTTTCTAGTTCAATCCATTTGCCTTCAACGTTCCTAATGTCATTGTTTTTAATAACAGCTGAGTAGTACTCCACTGTGTAAATGTACATTTTCTTAATCCATTCTTCAGTTGAAGGTCATCTAGGTTATTTCCAGGTTCTGGTGATGAGCAGGCATCTTTGTAGCATGATTGAGCATCCTTTGGGTATATGCCCAAAAGTGGGATCACTGGATCTAGAGGTAGATTGATTTTTAGTTTTCTGAGAAATTGCCATATTAACTTCTAAAGTGCATGTCCAAGTTTGCACTCCTACCAGCAATGAAGGGGGGTTCCCACCAGGCATTTTCTTAATTAGTGATCAATGGGGGAGAACCTAACCAATTCTTGGTGGTGCCATCCCTAGACAGGTGGTCCTGGCTTCTATAAGAAAGCAGGCTGACTGGAGAGATGGCTCAGCAGTTAAGAGCACTGGCTGCTCTTTCAGATGACCTGAGTTAATTTCCAGCAACTACATGGTGGCTCATGACCACCTATAATGGTATTTGATGCCTTCTTCTGGTAGACAGAACACTCATTCCTAAAAAACCAAAACAAACCAAATCAAACCAAACCAAACTAAACCAAACCACAAAAATACATATAAGAAAGCTGGCTAAGTAGCCAGGATGAGAAAGCCAGTAAACAGGATCCCTCTATGGCCTCTGCACCAGATCCTGCATACAGGTTCCTGCCCTGTTGGAGTTCACACCTTGACTTTCTTAAGTTGTAAACAGTGCTGTGGACATATAAGCTAAGTAAGCCTTTTTTTCTCCACAACTTGCTTTTAGTCATGGTGTTTCATCACAGCAATAGTAACCTTAACTAAGGCACTTATATTACCCCAAGCATCTTATTACCTGATGCTTTGTAGGATGCTGCCAGTCTCTAAGGACAGATGCTGCTTCACTGTCTGTCATTTCTCCTTAGGAAAAAGATGACCCATCACACTTTCTACAGTCCATTCTCGGTCCTAAGCATGTGGACAGAGCTTTACTTAGAGAAAGTCATATGCATGGTAGAAAGGAAAGTTTGGGTATTGCTTCCAGGGGACAGTGTGTGCCTCCCTAGAACCCAAGATATACACAAATAGTGACTGTCAGACTGCAAAGATACATGGCCTCTTCTATTGTTATGGGCTTCTTTTTTTGAGACACAGTTTTGTTATCCTGTTATGATGTTAGTTTTAACTATCACAATCTAGAACCATGTGGGAAGGGCATCTCAATGAGGGCTTGTTGGATTGTGGACATGTCTGTGGGAGACTGTCATGACTGTTTGCTGAGGTGGGAAGGCACACCCTGAATGTAGGTGGCACCATTCCACTGAGTACTAGCAGGTATAAGGGGATCTAATACTCTCTTCTTTTGACATATCTAAAAAGAGATAACGTCAATTGAGGAAGTGCCTCCAGCAGGTTGACTTGTCTATCGATCATGTCTGTGGGAGCATTTTCTTGATTTCTAATAGATGTAGGAAGGCCAACATCTATTATAATACCAGTCAGGCAGAACACCAAGGCCTGGGCTACATAAAAATGTAGTTAACATAAGCCTAGAAACAAGCCAATGACAGCATTTCTCTGTGGTTTCTGCTTTAGTTCCTGTCTCTAGTTCCTGCTTTGGCATCCCTAGATATAAGCCAAATATCCCTCCATCCAATTGCTTTTGGTAATGGCATTTATTACAGCACAGACAGCAGAATAGACTAATCATGAATTTTGACTTAAAATAAACATTTTCTCACCTATATTGCCTTTGTCAGGATGTGTTTTTCATAGCAACCAGAAAGGCAACTAATATACCCAGCTTTCTACTCGGTAATTCAAGCTGGTAAGGGCAGTCAATCCTCCTGCAGGCATGTGCCAACATGCTTGTCAGCTTTTGTTAAATGACTCTATGATGGCCTTCTCTTATACCTGATTCAAAGTGTTCAAGGGACTTGACTAGGCTCATATAGCCAGTTAAGCCACTGAGTTTGGACAAAGGCAACTTGCTCCAGATAGACTGAGATGCCGTTTCTCTCTTTGTAGTCCCACTGTTCCTATTACAAATGTACCATTGTTCTTCCTATTTTTTCCTCTTTTAATATAATGATGTAAGTATAGATTCAGGGGTTTTTCTTGTTTTGATCCTCAGAAAGCTAGGAATGTCCTTTTTCTTTAAGAACATCAGGCTTTATAGACCAACTAAGCAGGCTAAATGCAGAAAGTAGAAAGTGTCTTTCTCCAGACAATACATAACAAGGGCAGAAATTTCCCAGACCCAAGTCCCAGAACACAGACTGAGCTCTCTCCTCTCTCCTTGAACAGAAAAATAAACTGGAAAATACGTAAAATTCATATTCATCATGTCTGGGTCTGGCATAGTGAAGGTCTCTGATGTGTGATATGAAAGACTGTGTGGATACATTGTTGTATGAACATGTGAGTGTAAATGCATATTCCTTTAGGATCTTAATAATTTGTCTTTTGAAAACAAGTTTAATTCCTGTAAGCCTACTTACAACCCAAATTTATTCTCTGTGGTTTTTAGATGGAAAAAACCATATTCATATTATAGTACAGCTTTCAGAACAGTGGTTTTAGTAGTTAAAGAACATATCAACTATATTTATAGATATATGACAATATTAAAGTGTTTGCCTTCATTTCCCGATTCCCTCACTTTTTCTTTTAAAAAAAGTTAGTAAAAGTGAAGATTTTGCTTTGAAATCTAGCAAAGGCTTCCTCCACAAAGAAGACACCCATTTCATCTTATTTTCCTCCTTTTTAAACTTTAAATTACAGCAAAGATGACTTTTGAAAATGCAGATCCATTCATGTCACTCCCCCCTGAAACATCCCTGACAGCGTCTGCACAAAGGAACAATGGCAACCTATCCAATTTACTTCCTCCTTGTGGCTTATTTGTGTCCCATGGCACATCTCCACCCTCAATGTTCAAAAGCTTCTGCTTAGAGAGTCCCGGTAAGACACATCTTTTCATGGTGTAGTTCTTCATGAGACTGATGCAGAGATCGCATGCTACTTTAATTCTGGTCCTACACCCCCTCTTGTGATGTTCTCATTCCCTTGTTTCTTCCCTTAGCAGCACATCGAAGTCCCTTTCTGTTAGTGCTCTTTTATGAGCTTTCCTTCTAGATTGGTTCCATAGCTTCTACAGTGTCCTCTAGGCCTTTTGACCACTCACACATCTGGAAGCTGCCCTTTCTGCTCCACCTGTCTTTGTTATGTCTCAAGTCTCCCACCAAGGGACCCAAGCTCTGAGCAGTCTCCCAACTACATGGCAAAGTCATAGAACTCCCTGTTCTCTTTAGAGGGCTAAGTTGTGGGATTCTGCTTTCTGCTATTTGCTGCGAGCAGCCGCAGAACTCAGCTCTTGGCTTGCCTTTCTTCCTGGTAAGTGTTATCTGGAGGGTGGTGGTGGCACCAAAAGCTGCTTTGACTTGAGGATTCCCCTCTCAACATCTATTCTCTCCCCCACTATATTAAGGGGGTAAGTTGAGGTTGAGAGATAATGTTTGTGTCATTTTGTGGAATATTTCCAATGGTTAATCTGGAAGTAAGGGCATCATGACCTATTGTCCTCAATATTGGAACCTAAAATTTAAAATTCTGTGGTAGAAAATCAGCATTTCCTAGCCTATCATATGCCTCAGGACTGAAGGTACAGTTAAAGGCATTGGTTGTGGCAATATTTGATGTATTTATGAATCAATAACAAATACACATGAGTTCTGATAGCACCACCTTCAGAAGTGCTTTGGTAAGTGGCACACACATGGCGCATATCCGAAAAGCACAAGCAGATAAGGTGATGATCAGCTGTTTGCGGCCCAGCAGGGAGGGGTGGAGACTGCTGGACTGCAGCTCCCATGTCCTTCCTGAAAGGGGTAGCTGGCACTTAGGTTCAGAGATTTTATTTAATTGAAAAACATAAGGCTGCTATTAATATTTTTACTGTCTTGCATGAAGGTTTGAAAATCCATATTTTATGGAAATGATGACAACAAGTTCAACTAAAAAACAAACACAAACAAAACATGCTAAAAACAATGAGTAGAATCAACTAAAGCCCAGCCATTTGGCTAAATAGCTTGCCACCTTGGAGAAAGGAGCTGTTCAGGGTTAGGTGTTCTGTTGACAAGGTGAAGCGGGCTAGTTCAACATGGTCTAAACAGTGTTTCAGCACAATAATTGCACTGTTCAATCATCTAAAGATGGCAGTCCCATTGTTGTTCTGAAGCTTGGCTAGACTCTCTACAGGGAGTGATCTGGGCTGGAAATCACTCCTTGAAGTGAATGAATGAGTGAGTGATACCAATTAACCCAGAGTCAGTTGGGCCCCAGAGAGAGCCCCAGCATGTCCCTCATCATTGGGGTGCAGGTGTTGGGAAACTCTCTTAACATGCATATCTAATATCCTTCGACTCAGGAAGTAGGTGGCAAGAGTGTGGGACACCAGTGAAAACCTAATCAGCATGCCCCTACGCTCCATTAGGTTGAACTGAATCCATTAAAATCATTCCAGTGTATTGAAAACAACATCCCCAAGGGGCAATACTCTTAGCTGTATGTTTTGCACTAGAAAGTCTGTACTGATTTTTCATGCTGGTTAGTTTGTTCTCTCCTTCATTCGGTATTTCTTGAACCTCCAAGTGCTTGGTTCCCATTTAGATCACAATTCCAGCCATGACTAGAATTGTCAAGTAGATCTCTCACACTCACACCATTGCAGCAGCTGGTCAATGAACAAGCACGAGAGTACTGAGTATGCAGTTATTAGGTGGCTGCTAAGGTCAAGGGCTAAAGGCCAATACAGTACACATCCCAAGTGCAGAAGTAATCACTGTTTTATGTAAGAAAGCACAGCTTCTCAGAGTCCTTCCTTGTAAAGTGGTGTAAGTAAAGCTGTGCCCAACTGCAAGACAGAAATATGGTAGGGTGTAAGTAAAAAATCATTATTTCCCATCAAATGCAGTGGTAGAATGTAAGTAAAAAATTATTATCCCGTCAAATGCAGGGGGTTTGGGAGGAGCAGGGGAGAGCTGGGGAAGGATGGGAGAATAGCAAAGTGGCTGAGGATGGATAGCTAGGCTAGAATACAGCTGTGACAGTCAGGAAGCACTGGGTTAGGCCATGGCGTGACTCTAACTAAGGTTTGGCTCAGGGCATGCATTTAGGAGAACTAGTCTGTTCAAATTTATTAACTAATCAGGTGACACTAACAAACCACTTTGTTTTTCTAGGGCAGCTACCCAGAAAATAATCATCGGGACTCAGGCCGTTGGGAAGATGGAGGTGTAAGGTAGGAGGCCTCCCCTGCCTTTAGCAATAGTGTTTAACTCTCTAGGACATCACCACACAGCAGTCTGCTTTGCCTTTTTTCAGGAGTTAGGATTTTCAACATAGTACAACTTGTTATACCATTTTGAGGGTAGGGGTGGGGGAAGTGTATCAGGTTTGAACCCTGGATCTTGTGGGTACTAAGCATGCTTCTTTCTACCTCTGAGCTAAAACTCTGACCCCTTGATGTGTGCTTTTGAGAACAAATAGAAGATCTGAGTCAGTGTAGAGTAAATATGATTACAAAATGGCCATGAAGGACCGACCCTAGAGAACACCCAGCTGAACTTCCTGCCTTTATAGGAAAGAACATAAGCTGGTAAAGACTATATCTGCTTGGTCCATCCCTGTAAGAACGGTGTGTTCTACTGTGAGTTGCTATGTAGTCATGACTAGGATGTACCTTTTGTCGGAGTTAATTGTGTACGAAGTGCTGTTTGTCTAGTTCTGCGGACTACTGATGTTTTGCATCCTTCCCAGGCTCTTCCCCATGCTCCCAGGTGCTGCACTCTCCTAAACTCCATCCCTTCTTTCTGTGTTGTTGCCTTTAAAGGAGGTGGCATATGTTTGAGAGTCAGGGGGTTGATGTGAGGGCTTGCAGCAAACCTTTAGGCTCTGTTGTCAGCATCAGCTGCAGGCAAACTAAGAAGAGCCCTTTGTCCTCTGCTCTGGGCTTGTGCCACAGAAACAGGAAAAGTTCCACTTAACCTTTGTTAGCATCAGCTTGTCTGTTCTTTGTCAAGCAGCTCAAACAGTGACCCCTGGTGGTTCACTGTGAGCGTGCAATCCACTGGCAATGCATAAACATCAGGAATATATTCATGGCCCAATGAGCCAAAACAACCGATTTTCTCTAACCATTCTGTTATTTATATACATAGCTATATTTCCCTAGATTTTGTGCCTTTTAATCCTGAGGTAAAACTCTCAGAAAATAATATGTTATTATTTCAATATAACTTTTAACTCATTTGTTATGACTGTTAAACTGGAGAGTTTATGTTTATTTGTGTTATAAAATTACCTAAGCCCCCATAGTTAAGGAAACCAAGTCCCCTCACAGGGTTACTCCCCAGGGGCAGCCAGGCTAAAGCTAGACTTTAAAGTGCTGTCCACATACACAGGGCACCATAGACTGGGAGTTACAGGTCCTTGGTTCTAGCCTTTAAAGTATTAAAAAAAAATCCTGGCCTTCAGTTCTTGAATTTACAGGTATAATTTCCAGAAAACATACACCCAACTGTGCTCAAGAGCAACAAATGACTCTGCTGAGTACTCAGCATCAAGAGGCTGGAAATGATAGCTAGAGGTTTTTTTTTTTTTTTTTGCAAGTGTCTGCAGGAACATAAAAGTCATTTACAATATGGCTCAGTGGGTAAAGACACTTGCTACCAACCCCATGTATCTGAGATTAATCCTTGGGCCCATGTGCAAGTGATGGAAGGAGATGAGTGACTTCAGCGATGTGCCCTCTTATCGCCACATGTGTACTATGGCACTAGTGTGCCCACATACATATATGAACATGCAAATGCACAGACATACAGACACACACATCCCAGAGCTCAGAAGGTAAACCTGTGAGCAGTGCAGATGATGGGGGCCTGGCTTGTGAAGCCTCAGAGAAATTTGAGAGCCCCTTAAAGACTCTATTGGGCTGTTCAGTATTTTGAATTAAGAATCTATGTTAGAGCCAAGTGGTGGCACACACCTTTAATCCTAGCACCCAGGAGGCAGAGGCAGGAGGAGCTCTGTGAGTACAAAGACAGACAAAGTTCCAGGATAGCCAGGGCTACATAGAGAAACACCATCTCAAAACCAACCAACCAACCAACCAACCAACCAACCAACCAACCAACCAACCAACCAGTCAACCAAACAGCAATCCATAATTCTGATCAGCTGCAGCTGAAGAATCACCTGTTATGGACAGGACATCAGAATTGCTAAAGTGAAACCTTGCTTCTCTGGGACAATTGATGCTGGTCAACTGGGGTGAGAAATTAGCATCAGTGAAGAATCGGCCAGTGTCACCAATGGGAAATCTCATGGAAAATGTCTCTGAAGGTTGACACACAGAAGTTGTGGTCCAGAGGCTGTCAGGGCTGCATCTTCTGATGGAAGCTGCACTTGGTAATGTGTAAGAATTTCCAATGTGGTTGTGGGTTTGAACGCATGAAGAGGTCATGAAGAACAGTCAAGGCTTGGTGCTGTGAGATTAAGAAAAGCTTCATTAACTTATAGTAGAAATAGAAATGAATACCTTTTGTCATATGGGAAGAAAATAGTCAAAAGGTGTATCTTCCTGGTGTATGATCACTAGCTTGTTAAAGACTGTTTGACATACAATGTACACGGAAGGTTCTGTGCCCTCACTGACTACAAATATTTTCAGGGTGTGCGGCTTCATTGTTTCCCCAATCTTCCAAATCACTAAAGTGAAGCACTGATTTGATTAAGATGCGTTGTGTTTATGGATGTCTGATTGCTAATCTTAAAATAGAAATGTCCCAGTACACATTAGCCAGAAAAACGGGGAAGAACCATTTAGGCTGTAATTTGTCCTTCCTAGGGACAGTATGGCCATCTTGGTGTTTCCAAATTTCAAACACGCTAGTCAACTTCTTACACACTTTGCTATGTAGGATAATGTGGTAGTTTGAAAGAAAATGGCCCCCAAAGGGAATGGCACTATTAGAAAGTGTGGCCTTGTTGAAGAATGTGTGTCATTGTGGAGGTGAGCTTTGAGGTCTCATGTATGTTCAAGCCACACCCAGTGTCTCAGTTCACTTCCTGTTGCCTGCTTATCAAGATGTAAAACTTTCAGCTCCTTCTCTAGTACCATGTCAGCCTGCATGGCACCATGTCAAATCATGATGATAATGGACTGAAACTCTGAACTGTAAGCCATCCCAATGAAATGTTTTCCTTTGTAAGAGTTGCCATGGTCATGATGTCTCTTCACAAGAATAGAAACCCTAACTAAGACAGATAGCTAGATTCTCCTCATTTGCTTGGTTAGTGCTCAAGATCACACAGTTATGGTTTCATTCTCTTATCAAGGCCTAGTGAGCCTGCTAGGGGCTGTCATCTGCAGCCACCACAGGGTGCCTACCCACAGGAAGATACCAGTGGTGCTTGCTACAGTGTTTTTTAGTGGATCTGAACCTGTGCTTGGGCTGCCATTGTAAGATATCTGACACTGCATGGCTGAAGAACAGAGAACCATTTGCTCACAGTTCAAGTCAAAAGTCAAGGTTCTGGAAAATGTGTTATCTGGTGTTCTTCTGAGCTGTAGATGGCTACTAAAATGGCAAGTTTATTTCTCTTCAAACATAGCACTTCTGGCACCAAACATGTGGGTGCAGTTTCAATTCTACAACTTAACTAAAGTCTAGCACTATCACCAAAACTTAACACAAATAACACAGGTCACAGTGGTGTATCACTACTGTACAAATTCAGATGCCAGTTGCAACGAGAACACCACAGCTTAGCCACATTTCTGTCAGGCATGACTCCAAGTCAGGAATTCAGTAGATTCTCCATAAGTATTCCATGATGTCCTGGGATGTCTCAAAGAACTCAACAAAGCAGTTTTGCCAGGATATTACACATATTACAAAATACAGAGAGGAACTGCCAAATATAGAAGCTCATGAGGAATGAAAAGGCCCCACCACAGGGCTCTGTCCATGTGGATCTGGAGTTCTCTGTCCTTCCAGCACAAGGGTAAATGTGACCAACTCCACCTCCAGTCCTCTGCAACTCAGAGTTTTGGTGTGGCACTGAACACATGAGAGAGATAGACAGAGACAAACACACACACACACACACACACACACACACACACACACACAGAGAGAGAGAGAGAGAGAGAGAGAGAGATGAACACATTCACAACAAAATGGATATCTTTTACCCTAGATGTCTGTCTTATTTGTCCACACATACCCTTGCCTGTGGGGGAAGTGCCTGGGGAGTGATGACTATTGAGTGGGGGTGTAGGATGGAGAGGTGGGAGCACATCCAGGCAGGATGGAATGGGGGCAGAACTTATAGCTCTCTTCTGAGAAGCACCAATCCTCCTGATACAGGAATACTGGGGTTACTTTGAGAGTGACTGAGTCTTTCTCTTCTTGAGGAACAAGGGTTCTGGGAACTCAATGGTTATCAAAGATGCCAGACCTCAGGGCTTTGGGTCCTTGAGTGAGAGAGTGAGCAAGTACCTGCAGGAGAGAGAAGAGCTCCTGTATAGCAGGAGGTCCCAGGAAAAGGTACCATTGAATCTGTCACAGTGGGGATGCAGGACAGCATCCACTGTCATGTGTGTCCAGAAAGGTATCACAACCTTTAAAATACACCCCAAACAGGGGATTGAGAATTCAAAACAGCCTATTGTGACATTTCAGATTAAATAATAACATTCTTTCCCTGGTCCCCAAAGGCATCTAATTATCCCACAAAGAAAAAATGCATTTAGTTCAACTTTGCATCCCCATTTTCTTGCGTTTCAATACTGCTCAAAAACCCAGACTCCAAAGTTTCTACTGAGATATGAAACAAACATGTAGCTGTGAACCCCTGTGATATAAAACAGCAAGGGATGTACTTCTAATATGTAAAGTCACAGAAAAACCTTCCAGCTTAAAAGCAGAGAACTGGAGAAATAGGAGGAAAGGGCTGATCAATGCAAGACCAAAAAATAAGAGGGAGGCCATTAAATTGTCTCATTTCATGTCATGTATCAGGTTTCAATGGGCATAGGTAGTCTTGCCTCTGTGGCCTTTCCATTTTCAGCCCATAAGGCTTTTCTTTTGGTTTGGATCTTCTCCAGCCATCAGCTGCCCTTGGCAGACAATTGACATTCCCAGCATCTCCAACATCTGTGGGCCTCTATTGCAGTTTAGGCTTCACCCTTGCAGCATCAGACTACCAGGTACTTTTCACAGAGAACCAAACTTTGCAAGCGATGCTCTATCTCAGAGACATGCCTGCAATAAAACTTGGGTGGGAGCCTCCTCTCATACCTTTTGCATTCTTCATGCCTATAAAACCACCAGGTGGACAATACTGAGGTTCACCTGCAGTGAATCTCTAGCTTGGCCTCCTTGGACCAAGGCTGTTTCAGCTTCTGCAAGCTTGGGAAGCCAAATATGGGAGTTCAGATGGAGCCAGAACTGGGGTTCTGACGGAGTCAGACCTGGAAGTTCAGATAGACTTACAGCTTTACATCCTGGAACCTGTGCTGGACAAGTCTGAGCAATTTCCTACTACCCCAATAAAAAGTGCATGCTTTCTCTTTAATGGCAGAGGCCAGAGGACAACCTTTGGAATCGGTTCTCTTGTGTTACCTTGTGCGATCAGGGATTCACCTTGAATGTTCCAGGCCTGCACTCGAGGGCCGCTACCTCTGAAGCTCAGAAATTTTGATCCTTGGTCTGGGCATTCCGATGAGCTTAGACACCTATGATTTTCTTTTGATGTTTGGAACTTCAGTGTTTGCCAAGGCCCATGGGTTGATTATGATGTGAGGTGGTGGACTTTAAGAGGTCAGGCCTAACCCAAATTTCCTTTTTGTTGTTATTTATTTAATTGAGATAGAGCCTTAATATTTCCTTCTAACTGGCTGGCCTGGAACTCACCTTGTGGACCAGGGTGGCCTTGAACTCACAGAGATCTGTTTGCTCAGCCTTTGGAGTTGTTAGGACTAAAGGCGTATGTCATCATGCCCACTTCTTAGCAGGGAGTTTTGGGGACATTGGGATTAGGCCTTCAGAGGAGACCGTGTAACCCCAGCTCCTTTGTCTCCCTCCTTTTCATATCCTAGCCATGAACTGGTCTATCAGGCACTTTGGCCATGTGGCACTTCAGGCTCCAAACCATGTGCCGCTTTATGGTTGACTCGCTCAGGTACAACCATGAACTGCTAATAAGGGGTCAGTTGCCTCAGTTTGTAGCTGATACATTGCCCAAGCCCCAGCCCACCTTATGCAAAACATTGGTCCAGTCTTGCTCAGCCTGTGTCCATGATGTGCAGATCTCTGAGCCAGAATAAACCTGCCTTTGCTCTTGTCCTAACTTCACCTGTTGTTTCCTGGTTTGTACCGGCCGTCTCCCTTTTCTTTCTCAGATGTCTCGTTTTCTTACATAGATCCTTGCAAAGGAAACAACCCTAACACCTACTTTCCTACCCCCAGCCTCTAAAGTGTAAGGCCTCAGACCTCAGTATGCCCTGAAACCTTAGCGCAAAACTAGTTCCAGTGTAGTCTCTGGCCTGCTAATAACTTTCTATTGACTTAAACCCAAGTTCAAGCCGTCTTCTCTGGAGACTGCCCCACAGCATGTGCATACTGGTTGTTTTGTGTGTTGTAGCCCGAGGAATCAAGTTCACAGCACCATGTAGAAGAGGGTATTCGCTGGGAGTCACAGGTGTTCCTCTCCAAGTGCTTCTCTTTCATTTCAGATGCTTTGTCAACCTCATAGAGATGCCTTGGCTTATCGGTGTCCATGTGCCATCTAGTGGTAAAAACTGAAAAATGCATGTGATCCCTGGCTGCCTGTCCTGCCCTGTCCCGCCTGGTCCTGCTCCTGCCCCTGGCTGCCCTGCCTTTCCACCCACCTGTATATGCGTTCTGAAGATCAATCAAATCAAGTTGGCAGGTTTGCTAGGCATGTAAGTGCTTCTACCCATAATGCCATCTTGCTGGTTCTGTTCTTTTTTGTTATTATTGCTTTTTGTTTCCTGCATTGTATGCACATCTATGAATGTGTAGAGCACCTTGCATTCAAAACACTCATACTAGTGGGAATATCTCACAACCCTTTCATGTGTTAGGACTACACTCTCTTTCTATTTCTCATAGGATAGATATTTTTATTCTACTTATAGACATAAAGAAGCTAAGTTAGAGAGGCCACTTTCAAGTCACACATCCAAAGAACCACGTTTCCAAAGCTAAGGTAACAGAGTTTGCGTAAGTATTGGCCATGGGAGCTGCTGCTCATTTGGTTGTGGTATTAGCTGATGCTAACTTAAATGACTACAGAGCAAGTTATCCTAGGAACAATGTCTTATCTTAAAACAATGTCTTTTCCTGAAACATAGGTCATGGAAGGTAGAGTCAAATGCGTTTTACATTTTTCTTTTTGTCATTAAAACACTCATGTGACAAATAATGATCAACTGATGCTATATTTTCCCAGGGAACAAATGAAGTGACTCCAAGGCTTCCCCCAAATTGCATTGCCCATTTTTTACACTAAAATAAAATTTTGGAATAATCATGTGAAGGACAATAGCAGAGCAGTAAAAAGAGACATTTATAACTTTTATTGCATACAAGCCTCTTCAGCTGTCATTGCACAGGTAAGTCACCTCCTCCAATGAATCACTGAACAACTCTTGTGGGGTGAAGAAAGAGTGGGTAGGGAGGTCTCTCATTGCTTCAAAACATACCCCGAGAACAACTAAAGGAAGGAAAGCAGTGTTTGCTTTGTGCTTTCATCCACAGTCCTCAGCTGCCTTGACTCTGCATCCATGAGACACAATAAACATGGGACCATATGTCTGCAGACACCGCCTACTGCACATTTGGAGAGAAGTTCCTATTTTATTCAACTATAGTCTCCATCCACAGGAAATGGATATAAACCTGCTTAGTGAGAAGGCAAGGGTTTAGCAATTTTCTGAAGCTGACTCCAAACAAGCACACACACAGCTCACTTCTTGAAGACACCCTTCCACTCACCAGCAAGGTCTCACAAGCAAGGAGACTCAGCATTTATTCCAGTCCCCCACCTTGCTGCTTCCATCCATCCTTTTCTCCCCATATCCCTACCTTTTCCCCCCTTTCTTAATCCCTTGTCTCCTTCCCTTTCTTCCTCCCTCCTCTTTTTCCTCCTCCCCCATCTTCTTTTGACAAGTTTTCTTTATGTAGTCCAGGCTGCTTGTCATCGTCTTGCCCCAGTCTCAAGATGCTGGGATTATAGGCATGGCCACCACACCCAGTGGCTGAAATTTAAAATGATGAATCTGCCTAGTCTGCACTAGTACTGTATGGGAAGACTGGATTTTGGACTTTGGAGAAGGTGGTTAATTTAAATTATTCTCATTAGACTTTAACCCTAGGCTCTGCATGTATTTATTGGACTTATTAAAGGTTAATGCCTTGATGGTGGGAATGTAAACTGTTGCAGCCACTATAAAACCAATACAACACTTTACAACTAAAAATAGAACTGTCTTATGACTCAGCAACATCAGTCATGGACCTTTACCTAAAGGCCTGCATATTGTACTACAGAGAGGCCTGAACACCCAAGTTCATTGCTGTTCTAGTCACAATAGTTAGAAACGGAGATTAGCCTAGATGTCTGACAATTAATGAATGGATAATAGAGATGTGGTATGTACATATAGTGGAATTCTGTTTAGCTATAGAGAAAAAATAAATTTGCAGAAAAAAAAGGATAAGACTAAAAACATACTCAACGAGGTAACCCAGACACAAAGCAAATGCCATTTTTTCTCTCTTATATGAACACTAGCTTCAAGAATTTAGATTATGTATTTGAGACCATCTGTAGAGGCCAAAAGAAGTGTGACACACATGCATGAACACAAATACACACCACTACCACCACCACCATAACAAGATTTAACAATCATTGGTCATTTGTATCTCGCCATAACAGTAGACCCAACTTCCCAATAAAAAGACAAAGGGTAACAGAATGGATGAGAAAACAGGCTCCATCCTTCTGGTGAATACAAGAAACACACTGGAACACCAAAGATAGACATTACCATCATTGGAGAAAGAGTTTTCAAGAAAATGGACATAAGAAACAAGCTGGGTTAGTCATTCTGATATCATCTAACAAAATAAACTTCTACTGCAGCTTGGAAGACCAGCTTCCAGGGCTGCACACAGGGTTTCAGAAAGAATGCCTTCAGAGAAGTTGGGACTTTCTTCTCTATCTGAGAGCTTTTTATCTGAGGGTAACTAGAGAAATGCGCTTTCTGATGATAACTTTTTATTTTACTTCATCTTGAATAATCTCTCTTTTTTGACTGTGTCTCTACACAGTTACATCTCTTTACATACAGCTACATCTCTTTTCTTCACATTTCTCTCTTCTATACACACTTCTCTTTACTCTTACATTTTTTCACATATCTGCTACATCTCTGTTCTATATCATTCAGTCATTCACTCACACATTCTCACACACTATTCTCACATTCACACATACTTTCACTCACTCACTCACTTACTCACTCACTCACACACACTATTCTCATATTCACATATATTTTCTCACTCATTCACTCACACAGTCACACACACTATTCTCACATTCACACAATTCACTCATTCATTCACTCACACATACTATTTCACATTCACACACTGATGGGAGATGTCATTCTGTAAATACGTTTCTCTTATTGGTTAATGAGTAAAGCACTGTTGGCCAATAGGGAAGCAAGATAGGCAGGAATAGGAGACAAGAGAAATTCAGGGAGAGGTAGGACTTGAGAGAACAGAGGTCCCGATCCTCTCTCTGGTAAGATAAGACCATGTGGAAATACTTAGATTGATATAGATGAGTTAATATCTAAGACAGAGGTAGCCAATAAGAAATGCTAGTAACATGCTATCAGCTTTATATCCAATACAGTCTCTGTGTTATTTGGGGCTGGCGTGGCTGTGGAACCAGGCCAAGGGGGAAAAGAACTCATAACAATGCACATTCTCATTCTCTCACTCATTCATTCACCTCTTCTGTATCTCTTACACTTCTCTCCCCATCATACTTCTCCTCCTATAGTAAAGCCTCTGGACAATTGTGAATCACACATTCAGGGTCACACAGCCCTTCTTGAGTAAACAATAAGAAACTGATCACACAGTTTCTCTCAAGCTAGGGATATCACACTGCCTGGTGAGTATCACTTGGCCCTGCATGTAGTTCTGAGTGGTTAGGGTTCCCAGACAGAAAGTGACATTGATATTGAGAACTTAAACAATAAACAGTTAGTTGGCTGAACCTTGACGTCAGGCATATGTGCAGAAAGTCCATTACTGCAGGGAGTTATGTCTACCAGAGTTGCTTCATGCCTGATTCAGTGATAAACACCTGGAAATTTGTCCTTGTGTATTCATCTCCAGGGGCAACCACTTTGCTTTGAATTTGTTCTGAAGTCTAAAATTAGCTGTCTTTATGACTGAGACTATTATATTTTGACATCAGCCTGAGTAATGAATACCTAGTATTATTTTTGTTCATCAGAATTATACACCTTAAGCAGAAATCATCTTCCTGACCATCAATAGTTGTATGTGCACCCAGTAGATGGAATATTTCCATGAGGCAAACACATAAGCAGTGGGAAAAATACCCATAGCTGTTACTAGGGAAGTAATGTATGCATATGGGAAAAATTATGGACAGAGACAAACAGTTCATAGGCAATGGTCTCATAAGCCTTGCTTCATGAGATTCTCTCCATCAGATAGTTGTTCATCTGGTGGGATGACCTTACAAATATTGTCATCTGCTGTATATTCTCTATGGCCTCTTGTAAAGCCATTTTTATCAGCAGCTCTCAGCAGACTTCAAATCAAAATTAATCAAAAGAGATAGGAAAGGACAATTTATACTCATGAGAAAAACCCACCAAAATAATATTTCAAATTCTTAATATCTGTGTTCTGAATGCAAGAGCACCATGTTTGTAAAAGAAGCATTACTAAATCTTAAACCACGCATTGACCCTGGTACATTGATCTTGATGAATGATAGGTCACCTAGACAAAACCTAATCAAAGAAATACTGGAGTAAGCAGACATTATAAACCAAATGGACCCAACAGTTATCTACAGAACATTTCAACCAACCAACCAACCAACCCACCAACCAACCAACCAACCAACCAAACAAACAAACAAACAAAAAGAATATACCTTCTTCTCATAGAACTTTCTCTAAAATTGACTACATACTTAATCACTATGCACATCTAAAGAGATGCAGGAAAAATGCAATCATCCCTCTGCATCTTATCAGACAACTACAGATTAAGGCTGGATTTGAACAACAACAGAAACAGCAGCAAGCCAACAAACTAATGGAAATGGAACAACTCTCTACTTAAAACTGGGTCAAGACAGAAACAAGGAAAAAATTAAAGACTTCCCAGAATTCATTGAAAATGAACACACAACATACTTAAACTTTTAGGACACGATGAAAGCGGTGCTACGAGGAAAGTTCACAACACTAAGTGCCTACATTAAAAAAAAAAAAATGGAGAGATCTCATACCAGCAAATTAACAGATCTAGAACAAGAAGAAGCAAGCACATCCAAGAAGGGTAGACGGTAGGAAATAAACTCAGGGCTGAAATGAATAAAATAGAAACAAAGAGAAAAATACAAAGAATCAATGAAACATAGATTTGGTTCTTGGAGAACAAGATAGACAAACACATATCTAAACTAACTAAAAGACAGAGGGAGAATACCTAGCTTAACAAAATCATAAACAAAAAGGGGAACATAACAATAGACACCTACGAACTCCAACTCCAACTCCAACTCTGTACTCTACAAAATTGGAAAACCTGAAAGAAATGTATAATTTTCTTGATATATACTACTTACCAAAATTAACTCAAGATCAGACAATTTAAATATATGTATTTAAATTTAATAATAAATTTGTATAATAACATTTAGTAATAAGTTAATTGAACTAGTGTAAATAGACTCTAAGAAAATAGAAGTAGTTATTAAAAGTCTCTTAACCAAGAAAGCCAAGGGTCAGCCATTTTTAGTGCATAATTTTACCAGACTTGCAAACAAGAGATAAGGTCAATATGCCTTAAATTATTCCACAAAATAGAAACAGAAGGAATATTGCCAAATTGATTTCATGAGGCCACAGTCACTCTGATATACAAATTACATTAAGATCCAACAAAGAAAGAGAATTACAGACCAATTTTACTCATTAACGTAGATGCAAAAACACACAATAAAATACAACAAAAAACTGAATCCAAGAACACATTAAAAAGATAATCCACCATGATCAAGGAGGCTTCATCCCAGAGATTCAGGGGTGGTTCAACCTATGAAAATTAGTCAATGTAATTCACCATATAAACAAAACAAAACAAAAAATAAACACACGATGATCTCATTAGATTCTGAAAAAGCCTTTGACAAAAATCCAACATCCATTCATGATAAAAGTCTTGGAGAGATTAAGAATACAAGAGATATATCTTAACATAATAGAGATAATTCATAACAAGCCAACAGCCAACATTAAATTAAATGGAGAGAAACTCAAATGACTTCCACCCAAGCCAGGAACATGACAAGGCTGACCACTATCTCTGTATTATTTCTATATAGCACTTGAACTTACAGGTAGAGCGGTAAGACAACTGAAGGAGATCAAGGGGGAGATTGGAAAGAAAGAAGTCAAAGTATTATTTGCAGATTATGGACTTAGTGAAAATGTTAAAGGGGCATGACCCAGTTTGAACTCTTGATAGCCTGCCCACTGTTAATCTATTCGCACCCACTGAGGCAGCTACAGATTGTAGTCTAAATTGAGGTTGCTTTCTACCATGGTTTGGGCTCCTCTCAATTATAGTATGGAAATAGTCTTTCCTATCCAGGGTTCCAGAGAGGGACATGTCCATCTCTACCACTGGGGACAGTCCTGTATGTCTGAAACAGTTAACCCTATGATTCAGTCCCAATATAATTTAGCCACAATCTAGAGCAAGTTCTGTATTGCTAGGGAGCCAGCCATGCAGAAACTTAGGAGGATCCTTCTTGGAGATTCAGTGGGGATTCATAACTGGCAGCACACTTAGCATATCTGATGCTTGCATCAGATTACATTCCCTCCATATTTATGGTGAGCTTGGCCTTGGCCTCATGAAATACCTCCTTTCTTCCATGACCCCAGCACTGGTAATTGCTTCAGGCCCAGTTGAGAGGGGGACACATACTTCTTCCAAGAACAAGAAAAAAAAAAAAAAAAAAAAAAAAGCAAAACTCATGTTGACCTTGTTAGAATCAGTATGTAT
The DNA here is from genome assembly GCF_943737965.1 of Phodopus roborovskii. Lineage (NCBI taxonomy): Eukaryota > Metazoa > Chordata > Mammalia > Rodentia > Cricetidae > Phodopus > Phodopus roborovskii. The sequence goes on along the minus strand of NW_026126539.1, from coordinate 1,265,873 downwards.
TTGATAATTTGATATTAATTAGTAAATGGAAATGTGGTCATGTCAGATGAGTTTCTGTAACACGTTTCCAAGTCTTTATCGAATAGTTCCTTTTATGAAGCCTATGATCTAAAGGACATAAACACTGGAAATACTTCTCAGGAAGATATATTAAAAAATTAAGAAGGATGCTGTTGTTACTGTACTTCCTAGACAACTTATGACCCCACTGAGCAGAAAGTTTTAGGTAGACAGCAGTTGGCAGATGTCCATCAGGGATCAGTGTTGGCTTATGTGCAATGAATGATCTTACAATAAAACCCACATCTAACTGTGTTCAGACACTCTGAAAAAGTAGAAATGAAAGCCAGGCAGCAGTGGTGAAAACATTTAATCCCAGCACTTGGGAAGCAGAAGAGGTGAATCTGTGTGAGTTCCAGGCCAGCCTGGTCTACAGAGTGAGTTCCAGGATAGCCAGGGCTACACAAAGAAACCCTGTCTTAAAAACAAGAAAACCAAAACCAAACCCCAAACAACAACAAATGAAATGAAAAACATGCTAGTGTATGATGAATAGGACTTTTAAATCTAGCCCCTTTACTATAAACATACTATTGCCTTTTATAACAGATTTAACTACTTTCCGTTCAGAACCATTTACCACCTCCAAAGTGTGTGGAAAGAGTAAGTGCATGGTGCATGGGACTTACCATTAAGTTCTAGTTTACCAATTTTCTGGAAAAATGGATAAGACCATTAAAAAAATTCCCCAAGAAGTTAGTGTCAAGAGGGCAGTTGCTCATATTTATGAAATTTTGATGTCATTCCCTTTGTGTTGACCAGCTTTCTGTCACTGTAACAAATACCAAGACAATCAGCTTATAAGGAGGAAAAGTTTATTTTGGTCCATAGTTTGGGAGGTTTCAGAGCTTTCTGTCACTGTAACAAATACCAAGACAATCAGCTTATAAGGAGGAAAAGTTTATTTTGGTCCATAGTTAGGGAGGTTTCAGAGCATAGTTGACTGGCTTATTTTGGGGGTCCTGAGAGAGGCAGTTAATCATGCCCAGAATGCTGGGCAGGAAGAGGCCTGAGTTACAGTGACCCCTTCAAGGAAACAGCATTACTTACTCTCACTAAATCCTTCCTAGAGTCCAAACACTTTATAATAACGCCACATAAGCTGGGATCAAATCGACTTTGGGGGATGCTTACCCCAACCATAATGCCTGAACTTTCAATTCTGTCTTTGCAATTCAGTTTTCAGTGTCTGCCCCATGTTCTGCTATGATGCCAAGAACTGATCAACAATGTGACTGAAAAGGACACAGAAAGGGAAAGCTCTGTCATGAAACGCCTCTGTCTTGTTCTTATTATAATAGAAACAAAAGGTGTAACACTTTTTTTTCCCTCAATGGAGGTACCAGCTAACTGGTTACTATCTGCTTCAAGAGTCCTAGTCTCTGTTGATGAAACCTCTTCATTTCATGTTGAGTTAATGTGTACCACTTCACATTAAAATCTTGTTCTAATGGAGAGTGAGCAGCACAGGGGCAATGAGCCACTGGAATGCTGCAGCCCCATGATAGACTGGGCTATTATTATATTGATCACACCAATGCTGCCCCAATCAGAGGACTCAATGTCACTACTGTGCTACAAGTGAGAAGAGTAGGGATGCACTGAATATGTAATGTATGTTAGATGGTCTCTCCCTAAGGAAACTTGAGGTAGTATTGACATGAGTACAGGCTATATTCCTTACGTGAACAAGGTAAGAAACCATGGGAAGCCTGTAATTGGTGTCCTTACCAAAGCCCTTCCCTGCCAAAAGCTCAGTCTCTAAGTGGTCTCATGTCCCATGTGTTTAAGAAGATTCTGGTTGGTAGACATTGCTTCTTATGCTAAGAGATCAAACTTCCAGTGTGTCATTATGTCTGTCTGAAGACAGCTTTTAGGAAATCTAGAAGATCCAAGGTGCTGGAACTTTGGGTTTATACAAAGTAGATAAATGGTGCTTTGTCATGGTAGCTGTTACATAGCTTATTTCCTCTGCATTGGAACAGGTTTTGATGGAGAGAATGGGTAGAAGTACAAACCCAGCATCTGCTGCTATAAGCCTCCATCTTCCTTTGTGCCTTCTCTTTAAACTATCTGTCACTGAGCAAGCAGTACCACTTGCCTGAACCTGTTGGTCTTGATGTTTCTGAGAGGTGTGAGTCAGAGGTCCCTGAAGTGAGCCACAGCCTCTGATGGTGAGGGGTTTTGAAGCAGGTTTAGAGGAGGCTATGGAAGGAATCAAAAGTATGGTAGTCAGATCAGAGGGTAGTAAAGAACAGTGGCTTCTGGCTCAGTTTTACATTAGACTCTCTGTGATTGGCTGACAACTTAGGGAGTGTGTGTGTGTGTGTGTGTGTGTGTGTGTGAGAGAGAGAGAGAGAGAGAGAGAGAGAGAGGAAGGGAGAGAGAGAAGACAAAGAGAAGGAGAGATACAGAAAGAGGAGAGAGACAGTTAGAAAGAGAGAGAAAGAGAGAAAAGGGAGAGAGGAGTGGGTATGTGCCAGGCTAGACCAAGTTTGAAGGAAACAAGCAAATGTGGTAATTGTTTATAATTTACAAATTGCTAAAAACAACAAAACCATTGGAGTTTGTCATGCTACTAAGTATATGTAACTTAACATATGTTTAGTACAAAGGGTGACTTTTGCCAATTTATTCTTAGTGAATATCCTGGTTTCTAATTACCGTACCACAGACCACAGCACGGAGGAAATCTGCTTTCAATTGTTGTCTGACGGCTTCCTGTCTCCCTCACTTGGCTCTTATCCACTACAGTGCTGAGAATGTCAAGAGTGTGTAGGGATGGGAATAGAAAACTTGTGCTTGTTGACTCTTTGGGGCGCCTGTCATTCTGCTTGGCTGATGAAATCACTTAAAAAACAGAATGTGGTTTCTGTCATCAGTATGCATCTAACAATTGTCAGTAACACAAGATGTTGTTTGGATTGTGTTCCTTGGGTCTGATCTTCTAGGCCCCCTTTCTTTTAATTTTTATATTTTTTTCTTAGAGATATTACCAAAAAATCAATTGGTACCAACAAAAAGCATAATGTGCAATAGATGCTTCTAGACTTTGCAAAAGAGGAAGTAGATGGATATAATCTAGACAAGGATAATCAATGAAATGAATCTCGTAGCTGATCTAGCTTATCACCTATAGGTAGTTTCCAGGATAGAGCTCAAATGTCTTACTGAGTCATGGGGATATGGAGGGAGGGTGGGGAGTGGGGAGAGGCATGAAATTGATGAGACAGAGTACGAGAGGAGAAGCAGGAACACAATGAATTCTAAGATGTACAGATCCCTCCCTAGTTGTTGCTTAGGACTTCCACACAGCCACAGGAAGGTCCTAGAGTCTACAGACAGAGCTTCAGAAAGCTTGAGCTAAGTGTTCCTGAAGTTCACGCTGGCCTGTGTCTCTAGTTCCAACAGAGAAGGGAAACTTGTACGAGCTGAACATTGACCAGAGCTTTGAGAAGCATGTCACTTTTAGGACCATGTCAGCTTTAGATTAACACATTCTTTTCTCTCTAAAATTAAAGAATTATTTTTTAAAAAGTGTGTGTGTGTGACAGAGTGTATGTTGAAGTCAGAGAGTAACTTGTGGGAACCAGTTCTTTTCTTCTGTCATGTTAATGGCAAGGATCAAACTCAAGCTATCAGAGTGGGAGGAAGGTCCCCTTACCTGGTAAGCCACTTCTGCTAGTCTGAGACTAATAGCTTCTTTTGGTCTATCCTGAGGAAAATAAAAAACAAATTAAAAAAAGAGTATCTAAGTAACTACATGCTAGAACAAATTTCAGTGCTCCTATAAAATCCACAACATACAAATATAAAAACCACAGTGTTCAACATCTAATCCAAATGACTAGGTCTATTAATATTTTAACATTATTACATTCTGGCTCTATAAAGGACAGAGGTGACCACTATAATTTATAGTATGAATCTTCTGGGGATATGAATTACCGAAATGTACAGAACAGCTACTCAATCCCTAAAATGGAATAATAATTTTTACATTATAAATAAGCTGTGATAAGTGAATGGGAACTTCATAGTTTACTTCATATTGAAATAAGCTTATAAACAGTAGCTCAAGGAGACAATAAAACCATCTATGGGTTAAACTGTTATGTATCTATGATATACAGGGCTGAACAAATCAATGTAATAATAATGGTCTTGATTTATTGCTTTATACATTAGTCGTTGAGACAAATTGGGATGGAGAAAAATACCTCATCTGAGGATGTAGTTTTGTTACATTATCCACTATTTATTATGTTTAGTCACAAATAGCAATTAGACCTAGGTTATGAAGTTTTGCCATCTGGTTATTCCTCAGTTGTATCCTTTTATAATACATGGGTAACAGGATTGAAGTACTTTCTTGAGTTCTGTGAACTAGTCTGGAAAATGGTCAGACCCTAGGAGGGGGTTTGGGGTATTGATATGTACATAGAAGTTTGGATAACCTACTTTGTGACTTGTGGCTAAGGTCAGGAAAGTCTGTGGACCTCAACCTAGTCCACAGCTTCTCAGCTAATTCTGGTTAGTGTTAGAATTGAATTCAGTCAAAGGACACCAGTCCAAAACTGACAATTGTGTGAGTTTGACAATATCCATACATTTTGGTGACTGTAAGTGTTCTGAGTTGAGGGTTAGAACTATAGAAACATAGAAAATAGCTTCTATTTTTTCCTGAGGTTCAGGTTAATTTCAAAGTGTGGCATTTGACAAACTGAGTTGGATAAACGGTTTCAGAATCATAGTGTGATGTGGAATAATGCTCTTGTACACTGTAAAAGATTTGTTATTTGTATTGGTTTAATAAAATGCTGATTGGCCAGTAGCCAGGCAGGTGGGGTGACTAAACTAAGAGAATTCTGGGAATAGGAGAGGAGTTGCCAACCAGGAAGCAACATGAGAATGCCTTACTGAGAAAAGGTACCAAGCCATGTGGCTAAACATAGATAAGAATTATAGGTTAATTAGTAATAAGCCTGAGCAATAAGCCAAACAGTTTATAATTAATATAAGCCTTTGTGTATTTATTTGAGACCGAATGCTGCTGGACAGGGAGGGACAGAAATTTCCATCTACAAGAGTGTTTTGGGCCATTTCTCAAACTGCACTCTTCTTTGGTCCCATCTTTCCTATGAAGCACAGGGAGAGGCTGTTTTTCCACACTCCAAATCTGCCAAACAGAAACTGTATAATTGCCCACAATTGTCCTGTTGAAATTTCATCATCCAGGAAGGAGTAGTCATTGGAGAAGACACTGAAAATCAAACATCACACTTCAATTCCAAGTTTCAGAATATTTTTTGGTTTCTCAGTTCATTTAATCCACCTAAAGTAATATACTGCCCTGCTAAAATTGCCTTTAGCCTCATCCTTTTTTTTTTCTCTATGTTGTGTGACATTTTCTAGGGAGCACATGTCTGTTCACTCTGTATAGGGCTCAGAGAAGATAGCGTGAAACTCCTATAATTCCAGGCAGTGTTTAATATTCGATTCTCTGACCCTTCAGACTTCATATTTGAGATGTCCCCTGCGATCATGTACACATTCATAAATCTTTATGGCTTTCTCCTTTGAATGCATCAGCTTTAAAAAAAAAAGCTTTGGGTGCATATATGATGTGTGCATGTGTGTGTTTGCTCTATGTGCTCACATGCGTTTCTCTGTGAATGAAGGCACGTCTCTTTATTCTTAACCTTCCATCTTATTGAAGAGAGGTTGCTTGTTTGTAGCTGTGTTTGCCAGGCTAGCTGGCCTGTCAGCCTCTACAGTTTCTCCTTTTCACCACCTACCATCTCTGCAGGAGCACTGTGATTCCAGATTTGTGCTACTGCATTTGACTGTATGTGGGTTCCATGGATCCAAAGTTGGTCCTTACACTTGCACAGCAGGCTCTTTGTTCACTCTGCTGTTTCCCAAGCCCCAGATGTTGTTTTGATGACACCCAAAATTGATGTTATATACCAGAAGAAACAAACGTAAACAACAAGAGAAATATCAAAGTGAGCAGAATGTCAGTGAACTGGAGAGAAGAGCTGGGACTTGGGATATTATTATATTTCTAGGGCAAGCTGACTAACTTAGCTAATGATTCTTTCGAGGATGAAGTGCATTGCCAGAATAACTTCTAATAATTTCCTGACCTCTAGTTAGGTGTCCCTGTAGAAGTCTCACATTCCAGCTATGACATAGACAGTCAGATTTTAAAATATAAAGACTGTTCTGAATGCATGCTACAATTTTTCTTCACCTGTAAGTTTCTCTTAAACTAGTCTGATGGTGTGCACTGCCTCTTAGACAGTTAACAGGAAAGTTCCATGTCATACTTGTCAAGTTTAGATAAGATAAGTAAGCCAGAGGAAGCAACACATGTCAGACATGGAAAGAAATTCTGCAGCCTAGAAACAACGTGTCACAGAGTAGTGTGATCCATGTCAGTATGATTACACTTGAAAAGTCATTAGTCTAGGAATGTGACAGCAAAATGTAGTTAAATGCAGAGTGAACTGAATTCTCGTGATGGCACAAAAATAAGGGCTGTTATAGATTTCTGAATATGGCATAGTTAAAATGACCATATATTTGCCTTCCTTTGCATAAGATAAAAAGCCTTTTCCATGTAAGTTTTGATAAAATGGAGTGAAGCCTATTTGTTGGGCTCATTTTTGAGCTTATTATTTTAATTGGTTTAATTAATTGCTTGTGTGTTGTTATTAACACAGGAAGAGAATCTGGATTTTGTCCCTGTCAACTGCTGGGGACTGTGTGCATCTTAGTTTGCCTATGGGTGCTGTACACCCTCATCAGATCAAGATGATAGATAGCATTATCAACTGGAGATGCTTGCGACTCGGTGGAATATCATTTGCAGTTTGTTTGAGAGTAGCTCATCTGCCTGGTTCTCATGTTAATATGAAAAAGAACATCTGCTGGATAGTGACAACCTGTGACAATACTGTGTCCTAGGTTTTAGTCTGTTGAAAGATAAATCACTTTAATGTGGCTTAGACATGCAGGTGTTTCTCTCCTGTGAGTGAGATTACTTCCTGGTTTTCATGCCATACACAGCATTTGAAGCCCTTCTTCCAAAGACGTGTACATGTGAAGCTTCAGTGTGGTCATAGTTCATTTTTGGCTTTCACCACGGACTCATACAGCTCATCCCCAAACCACAGTGGTTATTCACTCTGTAAGTGCTTCTCTCTGTGGCTGTAGATTGGAGCTGAGGGAATGGGACAAATGAGGGAAAAGTGTATGTGCCACCTTTTCACACATTTTTAATGAATTGCTGCTGGGCCCATGTTATATCATGGCTTGGTACGTTTGGCGGAACCAACCTCATGATGAACATTTCTGAAAGCATGGTATTCCACGGTTTAGCATTCTTTCTCTCCAGAACACCGAGATCAATGCAACAGCTTCTTTTCTTTTCTTTCTTTGTTCTTCTTCTTCTCTTTTAAACTTTTTGTTTATTCTTTGTGGTTTTTGTGTCATATGTCTCGACCCCATTTATCTCTATTCCTTGGTATCCACCCTCTGCCCTTGCAACCTCCCCTCCAAAATAAATTTAAGAGAAAAAAAATCTTGTTATGGAAGCTTTAGTGTGACCCGGGGAGTCACACAGTGTACCCTTTAGTACCTATATCTTTATTTGCAAGTGCTCATTGCAAAGAGTCATTGATCTGGTTGGAGGTCTCTGGTTTCTGCTACAGGGCTATAGATACAGGGCCCTCACTGGGACTCCTCTTGGATAGCCTATTGTTGCCCTGTGTCATGAAGATCCTGAAGTTCTGGATATACAGGATCAGCCCATTTACATGCTTTAACAGATCATAGCTTGTGTGCTGGGCCAACTCATAACCCTGGTTTAGGGTTTGGGTTGTTGCAGCGTTGGTCAGTGTTCCAGGTCTCCCCTATCTTCATCACCAGGGTGAGCTCTCCAGCATTGGCCTTGCAGCAAGAAGCAGGGGACAAGGCTGGTTTTCCTGCTCTCATGACTTCTTGGTGGCTCGCCCACACCTTCACCATCAGGGCCAGGTCTACTGTGCTGCCCAGGCAAGGGTCAGGGCCCACTTTCCTGAATTCTCATCTTTAGAGTCCAAATTTCCCATATGGCCTTTAAAATCTTTCTAAGACTTAGCAGGTCTTCAGCATGCAATGGTTCTCACTCATTTAGCCCAAACAAACCCAGTATTACAGGATTAATGAATCAGTGCGTTATGTCCGATTCATACAGCTTCAGAGTGAATTATACCAAGAGTGGGCTTAATTTTGGGGAACTGTAAATGCACAGTACTGTCATGAGAATGCAAATGGTTTTTGACCCTCTTTTCTTACTGTAATAAGAATCAATGATATTCGACAATTCTGTTGCATGTTCCATATGCCCGAGGCTGTATGAATCTTTAGAGAAAAATGCCACATCTGGTTCAATAGCTGAAACTGTGGATTCTGTAGGGAAATCTTCTGCATTCCATTCTTGAATCCATTTGGTTCTTGCAGAGCTAGATCAAGAATTAAATAAAGATGCGATGGAGACCATCACCCTTGAATCTTTCCCATCCTTACAGCGCCATTGCTCCTGGCCACCCCTTTGCTCCTGGTATTGATACATTTGATGGATTTTATTTCTTCTGGTTAGGAGGCAACTCCAGAAGCTTCAGTTTGACCCACCTGGGTGATGTGAAGTCACATCACTCAAGCCAAGAACCCAAAGCTGGTGTTATATGCGCCAACAGTGAAATTGATCAATTATACCTGTTTCAATAAGGATTAGACCTATTTGGCGTGTTCAAAGACCCAGCTGATTCTGTCCATTATTCTCCTCTTCTATTCCTCCAAGGTTAGAAAGAGAGTTATTATGTCTGAGAATAAATGTCAACTCTGATCTTGTGACTGTGTCCATCAGAAAATATTTCACACAGAATTAAAATAACAGAAAAGTGCATTAGTTGTCTGTATGTGTATCACAAGTACAGAGCATATATCATAGCAGAGGTACTGGTGGGAAGAATAAGTCTGTGTGTGTTTCTTTTGTTCATTACGGTGACGAAATCGCTGACAAAAGGATTTTAAGCAAGGGAAGGCTTATTTTGGCTCATAATTGAGGGCACAGTCTGCCTACCATGGCAGGAAGACCTGGAGGTGGCTGGTCCCTCAAACCTCAGCCAGGAAGTAGGGAGGTGAATGCGGCTGCTTGCCTCCCTTCTCCTCTTTAGTCTCCTTTTGTTTAGCCCGTGTGGTCTCAACCACAGTTAGGGTATGTCTTTCTGCCTCAGTTAACCTAATCTAGAAAATTCCTCACAAACATACCCAGAGGTTCATCTCCGTAGTGATTCTGAGTCTTGCTGACAGCTAGGATTAACCACCACAAAGCTATTATTCTGCAATTTGTACAAACAACACATTCTTGGATTCTTTTGGGATTTAAATGAAAAAAAAAAAAGATCTGATGATAATCAATAGAAGTACACTGCTGTTTTTATTTCAGAAACAAATAGCCTACCCCCCAAGAATTCTAGACATTTTCATTTAAGACAAAATATCATAGAAAATTACTAGTTTTGAATTGACAGGCACATATCTCAGGGAAATATGGACATGAATAAATGCCAAGAAGGAGTAAATTGTTGATTAATTTCATTTTAAAGTGCATGTTGCCCTTGACAGTTATAATAAATATTTCCATCTAATATGAGGCTTTTCGATATCTGTTTGGCTCTTAAATTGGTTCTCCCCAAATGGAATGCATTCTAATGCTTAGTTTTATTGTTTACAACAAAATCATATTAATATTAAGCAGCGTGTTATTTTCTATTCAATATATATAAATGCTGACATGTTTCTCAAAATAATCATTCATTGTGTGTTGTTTTCTAAAAGCCTGAACAATATACACTGTTTGAAAATAATATTTTAAAATCCTCATATCCATAATCCTTGATGAATGTTGGCATGTATATGTAATACATATGTATTTGTGAACACACATATTCAAAATTCCATATTCAGAATGAGACTATCACATATGTTTTCAAAAAATTCAGGGCTTTCAGCTGTTGGTCCAGCTGAACCAAGAAGCAGATTGCAAGTCCTGACTCTCTCATCCTTCATTGTCCTTCCCAGTAGCTGGAGCCCCCTGAGTTGAATTGAAAGGCCTGAAGCATCTCTTAGTAATAGAACACTAGCTTAGGAAGCCCAAGAACCTCGGTTCAGTTCATAGCTCCAAAGAAGGAGGCAAAGGAGGAAAGAAGGGGACAATAAACATGGTCAGAGAAATGAAAACTTGAGATCAAGCCTATCAGATCTATACCAGGGAACTTAAAAAACACATACCTCTCAGGCCTTTGCTTAGTGTAGTAAATCAGAATATCTAGAAGAGGGACTTGTAAGCAGCCAGATCTGGAATCACAGGTTTGGTTCAACAACCTCCATAATTTTATGGCTCCAGTTAACAGTTGCCAGTCCTTTGTGAATGGATACACTGGATGCGTATTTTTGGTCTGGTGGGGTACCATGTGCTATTATGTACTGCTGCTCCCAATGTCCCCTTTCAGAAGCTCTTATTTGCCTCAGTTCAGAGTTTTGTATAGACGGGAAGTTCCAGCTGATCAGCTGTCCTGGGTGAATTATCTGTTAAAATGTTAAATTCTTCTTTATACAGGATACAGAACAAAGTAGAGTGACCATCTATTAGGAATATGGTAAATGCTTGTCAAACCAGCAAAAGTAGAAAAGGCTGGGAATGTGTTCAACTGAGGCTTGTAGCCAACAGATAAAGCCCACTGTCAAGGGAAAGGGACCTGTGGACTGACAGCTCAGAACCTTCCTGGCAAAGGGGAGTTAAGCTTTGAGTGTGCCAACGAAGTCTCCAGATACACTTAAAATGCAGAAAACATTTGAGAAATGAATAATGCATAAGTTTAAAATGAATGCATATTACTTTATGCTCATTTATTTATTCAATTTGCCAAATTGAAAATTGTGCAAGTCAAAACTTGTGGCATTAGTTCAACAGAAGTGTCACGTTTAATTCAAATGTGAAGACCCAACTGGCTATACTGAAATTCTGTAAATGACTGAGATTTATTTAATTTCTGAATAAATGTCAACACTGAGAGCCGATTGTGTAGACCCTCAGCTCCCTAGTTATACACTGAATTTTAACCTTCAGCCATCTAGTACTAAACTTTGTCATTCGCTGTTCATGTTGGTCATGCATTGCAATTAGAGAGGTGGTAGAAGTTCTAATTAGCCCCTGATGCCTTAAATATTTGGTGGCTGTATCCTTTACTTTGTGTCTGTGATTCAAGTTGAATTAAAGAGCTATACTTGTGAGTAGAAGAAACACTGGAGTCATTTGGCTCAGGAACAATACAAATGGAGCCCATTTAGGAAGCTGTGCTTGCAACTTACTTGTGTAATTAAAACCTATTAGGAGCAATGCTGTTATTGATTGAGGGATGGTTGGGGCTGTGGAGGTCCTCTGTCTTCAAGTGTATTCAAGAATGAGTTTGTACACTGCTCACTAGAGGGGGTTAGAAGCTAAAGAGATTGGCAGAGTTTCACAGGCTGCAACAATCTAACCAAGGCTTTGGAAGGCTGGGAGACAGGTATCCTGTGGCTAAGCTATCTTTTTACAAACATTACAAAAGGATTCCTTATTAGAATATATAACAGGTCAGAATAGCTTACATTTTTGTAATTTCAGAGAAAGTAATCGCGAAAGAAAAATAGGAAAGTACTGTTTAAACACAAAGAGTATCTTAATGTGCCAGTAATATCCACATATAGAACCAAGCACAATTAATTTAGACAGATGAGAGGCAGTATGTTTAGAGTGCTATGGCCACAGACAAGCATGATTAATTTAGATTTAACCATATGAACTTGCTGGAATTTGAAAATTACAGAGGAAATGACAGTATCTCCCATCACTTCATATGGTTTTATAATATTTAAGCATCCAAGTCATATTATGAGTGTGTGCTAATGGTGATTTGCCTTTTCACTTGATATTATGTAGTAACTATGAATTAAAGTATTTGTGTATGAATATGTTAAAATGGAGGGGGAAACCTACTTGCTTTTTGTTTCTGAACAAGTGTCCCAGAATCCACCTGCTCTTAGTTTCTTGCTTTTAGTTGATGATAGATGAAGCCTCCATCAGTGGGAGTGATGAAGTTTGATGCAGTCAACTGTCCTCGTGACTTAACCCATGGCAGCAGCAAATGCTGTCTTCCAGGAGGTGGTTTGAGATTTGTTCCCTTCTCACTACACCCTTGGTACTTGCAAACAAACATTTTCTTCTTTTGTACTATTTGTAGCTTCAGTGGCTATCAGAATGTGTGATAGACAAACTGAGCCAGGTTTGATAACTTGGTAGTTTATGTTGGCCAGGTAGTTCAGTCCTGATCTAATTTCAATTCATGATTTTCTTTACTTGTAATGTTATCTTAAGCTGTTTAAGGGTAGCAAAGAGGCAAAATAACAGGAGAGACCACTTTTGTGTTAAGTGTTACTTGCACTGGAGACCTTAAAAACAAAACAAAACAGAACAAAACAGAGTTGATTTCAGGCAATTGTAATCCAGCTGGGGCAGTGACTCTGCCAGTGTTGCAGCAGGAAAGCAAATGATTACTAGCAGAATGGGTTCTACATTTTCCAGTTATTGATCGATTCTCAGTGCTATGAACTCAGAAAATAAAGGAATTGAGATTAGTGGAGAGACAATGAGGTTCTAGAAGAAGCAGAATTTAGCTCCCTCTCATTTTGACATCTCTTAAGCAAGGATAATCCTGGAATAAAATTGGCTTTAAAAATATTTTTTTAAATTTATTTTATATAACAAAGCCCATTTAAATGAAAACAAACATTTATAGACAATATTTGGCTATCACATCAGTTGGACGACACAAACAAAGAGAAGGAAAAGCGTCCAAGAAAAGGCACAAGAATCAGAGACACACTCAGGAATCCCATAAAAACACTAAATTGGAAGCTATGAAATATATGCAGAGCACCTGGTGTAGACACATGTAGGCCCTGTGCATGTTCCTTTAGTATCTGTTAGTCCATATGAGCTTTGCTCATGTTGATTAAGAGAGTTTTGTTGTTTTGATCTCTAATCCTTTTGGCTTCACACCTCCCCTTCCACAGGGTTTCTTGATCTCTGTGTGAGGGCGATTTGATAGAGACACCCATTTAGGGATGAGTGTTTCAGGGTCTCTCACTCTTTGTATAATGTTTATCTCTGTGTCTCTGTATTTGTTCCCAGCTACTGCAGGAGGGAGCTTTTCTGATGATGCTTGAGCAAGGTACTTATCAATGAGCATAGCAGAATGGCTGAATGTACATTAGGAACCATTTTTTGCTACTTCCTTTTTCTTTAGAACAATAGTATTTGGATTTACCCTAGATCTCTGGGCTATCTTGTCTCAGATCTTTGGTCACCCAAGCAGTGTCAAGGATGGGCTCCATCTCATGGTGTGGGCCTTCAGTCAAATGAGATATTGGTTGGTTCCTCCCACAAGCTTTATTGTACCAGTGCATCTTTAGGCAGGTCATTCTTGTAGATCAAAGGGGCTGTGGTTGCCTTGGTGTTTACTTTCTTCTTTTGGCAGCTGGCAGAGGTTGACTTTAGGAAGTGCTGGTGTAGAGCCTGTGTGGGTGGAGGAGGTGCCTGTTTTCAAAGATGTGTCAGGAGAGACCTGGCAGGAAAAAGGCTTCCTTCCTCCCAGGTCTCTCCTGACATACCCAAATACCTCTCCAGTAAATGACAGTTAAAAATGTCTAAGCTAATGTCATTTACTAGAGGGGTACTTAGGTTTTGTAATAACATCTGAGAATATGCCTCTGATAAAAGCAGAAAGTGAATTGACTCTTATTGCAAATGAACTTTTAACTTTGGCTTCACAGTCACAGAATGAGATAATCTGCCATAGATCACATTTAGACTATGTGCACCAGCAGTGTAACATGCTCAGAATTGAGGATCAAATTGTGAAATACATTATGAAATATGAAATAAATACATATGTTTACACATGTATGAAATAAAAAAGAGACAAATAAAAAAAACGTTTAGTGAGTGGAAGAATTTTCTTGCCCTGTATTTTTTTTACGTGTGATGCAAAATGCTGTTTTGAATGAAATGAGGAAAATACAATGAAAACTGCAGTGCCACGTCAACCTAACATCAAAATGTTTTACAAATTTAAACTGTATTCTGGTTTTAATTTTTTCATGCCACATGATCAGCATTGGCTCTAGGCCTTGCATCTTCTTAAGCAGAAACCTCTTTCCAGGGACAGCATTGCTGGGTAATTTGAGATTCAGTTTTCTCTGTACACAGCTCTCATGGAGTCAGCTCATTTGCCATGAGCCTGAGGCTCAAGTAAAGTTCTTATATTTTTCCATGCACTTATGTTTGTGACCAGCTAACCACAGTTACCAGTTTTATAGGCTGTAGAAAATATAAAATAAGATCAGTAGTTTAAGTGGTAAAATAGCCACGGTTCCCTATATTGTGCATAAAACACCAGAGCAGGGAAATGGTTTAAATCAGTATTAGCAATGACATTAAGAACCACAATGGCATAAATATTCATTAGTTATGGTGAAGGGAGAAAACTGGGACATATAAGGTACCCTGCTTTGGGACCAGGTACTTGTGATGTTGTGGAACTGATTAATGTCTAGGATCTCTGTTGACTAGCTTCACATTTCTTGCTCCACTTTCCATATCTATGAAATGGGTAAATTGGAAGTGATGATTTGAGATTCTTTCTTAGCTTAATAATTCTCCATTTATGATAGCTTGTTTGTTAAATTGTATGACTTATTTGCAAAGTATGTATAGATTTTCCAGAAAAATATGCATGATTTACTTTTCGATGATATTTCTAATGCCAAGTTGTGACACTTAAAAATCTATAGAAAGGCAACCAACAGAATGAGAGAAAATATTTGTAAGTATGTAAAAGAAAAACCTCACTTCACTACACAAACAACCTTTTCCACACAGCTAACCCCCCCAAACCAACCAACTATCCAGCCAATCACCAACTAACCAATACTCCCCTCTGACCCTTCATCAACAAAATAATAACAAAATCACCTTACTAAGAAATAGGCTATAGCCAGGTAGTGGTAGCACCTACCTTTAACACAGCATTCAGAAGACAGAGGTAGGTGGATAGATCTCAGAATGAGTTCAAGTTCAGCCTGGCCCACAGAGTGAGTTTCAGGACAGCCAGAGATATACAGAGCAACCCTGTCTTGAAAAAACAAACCAAAACAGAGAAACAAACAAGAGATGAAAAAAGACATTTCTCAAAATATGTAAAAGGAGCCATCGAGTATATGGAAAATATTTTCAATATCACTAATCATCATGGGAATTCAAATCAAACTTAAAGTGATATCAGTCCAATTAGAAAGACATCCAAAATGCAAAACAAGTGTTAATGACTATATAGTGAACAGTGAACCCTTACATACTATTGCTGAGAAATCCAATGGATACAAATGCTATGAAGAATAGTATAATGGCCCTAAAGAATTTGAAAATGGATATAGCAAGCCCATCCCTGGGTATATTCTGAAAAAATGTAGTTAATGTCTTAACAACAATAGTTATACTCTCAATGTCACTGCAACCCTGTGCATAACAGGCAAGCCATGGAGTCAACCAGTGTCCTGTGGGTGAGTGAAGGAATAAAATGCAGTATATGAGAATATATGACATCATGGATAAATCTTTTAAAGGTAAGCCATCCTAGCAGCTTTCACTAATATTCTTAATACACACAGCAGCTTTGTTTGGGATGTCAATTTTCCTTGTTTGAGTATGGGCTTTTAGGAGAGCCTTTTGCATGGCAAATACAGGAATCGGTGAGCACTCAGCTGCTGCCTGCATTTACCTGTGGACATAAAAATTAATGAAGGGAAAATAATTATTATGTATTTTTTCTCTTTCTTTTTGATGTGTGCACACAGATGATACTTATAAACAGTGTGTTCCATGAAACAATCCAAGTACAACTGTATGAATATTCCATGATTTAATTTCTGAGTGGAATCCAAAACAGTCACACGTTTTTAAAACCAGAATGGGACTAGAGGCAGGGGGTATGGGAATGGAGAAATGTCAATCATTGGCTTTAGGTCTCAGTTATGAAGGATGGACAAAGTCTTCAGCTCTAACACAGCATGTTGACTCTAGTTGGTACTGTATTGGGTATTTGAACATTATAAGATTAGATATTAAAAGTTTTCATAGCACCCAAATAGCAATTCTATGAGGTGATGAATAAATTAACTAGCTTGATTGGGATAATATTTTATAATGTACTCACATCTTATCAAACAATTATGCTGCCTACCTTAAATATATGCATGCTTATTTGCCAAATACACCTTAATAAAATCAGATGACAACCATTTTAATTTTCTATCATTTTGTAGTTTTGACCTAAAGATCATCAATGACGTCCTGCTTTTCATATGTGTTTAAGGACTATCCCCAAGAGTAAGATGTGTTGATGCTGTCTGTATCACAGTACAAGCTACAGCTTGGTAACTGATAAAAGGCTGGGAGGAAATCTGGAGAGGAGGCTGGCATTAGTCATTTTATATATGAGATGGTGGCAAAATATTCCAGCTGAGATGCAGTGAAGATAATGAGAAATACACAAAAAGGAATGAGTATTTTACATTTTATTCAGATTATGGGTTTGAAACAGCCAACACATTATAATATGAAGGAAGTAAAATGCTATTGTCAAACTAAATTTCCTGTACCCTCATTTTTCATCTCTGCAAGGGCATCGCTTTCATTTTATCTTAAGCAGGGGACAGCATGGAAAAGCCTTCATTTGAGATGTGTCCATCAGGGTGATGCCACATTTCTCTGACTCCAGATATTGCTGGTCTAAGTTTTCTCCGTTTAAAAATCTTAACATATAAGGTATGTGCATACATGCACGAGAACAAATCTAAATTCACATTCACAGATGTCTGTAGATGTTCATTATCCCAGAAGCGAGTTGCATTTATTACTTTTCCCCACGCTTGTTCTCAGATTTTATTTTTTTGTCAAGGTGTATTTCTTGGGATTTTACCTGGGCACGAAAGCATGAAATGAGTTTCTCATTGCATCTGCCTAATGTCAGGAGTGCTTGCAGCTTGATATCACTGATTAGCAACAGTCCCCACTCCAGAGACTAGAAGTGGATATTCTATATGCCACCTGTGATTCCCTCATTCCACCTGCTGCCTGGAGTGCTGCACACTGACACATCATTGCTGAGTCCCTCAGGCATCCTTCTTGACCCATGTTCATCATCTCCCAAGGGCGGTTCATGTCCAGCAGTAGGTCATTGTTATAGACTAAAGGTCTGATTCCCCTGCCACAAGTACAAACAGCATGGGTGCGTTTTTCTTACTTCAGGAGGTCCCTGAGTATTTACTAAAATTTGACTATGATCATGGTCAGAATCACCTCAGTTTGTTTCTTCTCACTCTGACTCCCATCCTATCTCATAGGTGCTAACTCTCCAGTAAGCCTGCTTTTTGCTAATGTCAGCTTCAGAGTCTGTCTCCTTGGAACAGAGAACATACAGGGCAATTTCCCACTTAATGGTATGGAAGTCTTCAGTGTCTACATGGGGTCATCATGCAAGGAAAGAGAGAGGAGATGACTTCATGGCAACAGGAGGTAACTACTGAGGTAACTACTTTGGCAGAATGAGGAAGCAGAGGGCTTGGGATGAATCTAGGGCTGAGCTTTAAGTCACAAGACTATGTCTGCTAGCTAGGTTTCTTGTCCAAAAACTCCCCCAATTTCCCACAGTGTTGCCATCTGGGAACCAACTGTTCAAACACATGAGTCTGTGGGGGACAGTTCATATACAAACTGTGACAGTCACAGAATGCATACATATTGGTATTTTTTGGTGATGAAATTTTTTAATTCTTCATTGCTACAATTTAGGTCACAATCATGAAAACAAAACAAAATAAAACTGAAACTATCAAAGCTTAGATTTGTCTAGTTCATCCCAGATTAAGCATTCATACCCCATGTTTTATTGGGAAAGCCTATTGTCTTCTGTTTGTCAGTGAACTTTTGTCCACTTTTAATCATGTCCAAAGAGGCATTTGATTAACATTGCTAATATTTCTTTTTAAAAAATACTTTAGATTTTTAGCACTAAGATCTATATGAATTAGAAATTATTTTAGCAAATAAACTAGACTTTATGTTTAAAAGGTACTCAGAAATTTTGGCTGACACACACACACACCCATAAATTTGTGCTCATGCGCATGCAGACACACACACACACACACACACACACACTCACACACTCCATGCAATGTTGTTTATATGAGATACAGTGTTGCTTTTACTTTCCTGGTAAGTATGGAATTCAAAGATTTGTGATATTTTTCTATGGAAAGAAATCATGAATCAGAAGAACTGAAATCAATACGCACTTTAAAATGTGGTTTGACTGCTGCTCCCCAAATTTTATGCATTGAATGAAGCACTTGACATTTTTTCATTTGGCATATTCCACGTGTAAGGTGTGCAATGCTCAGTAAGTTGTTTTAATGGATAGCTTATGAAAAGCAAGCCTTCTGTATGATTTGTCAGGACAAGAGTTATGGCACAGTTCACATTGGTCAAGGACACTAGCATTAACCTAAAGCCTTCTCTGCTGTTGTGGACTTAGTTGCAAGGCACTATGGCCACAGTGTGGGAAAAAGAGACAGTGAGCAAACAGCGTGTGAGGTACCGGCATTATTTGCAAAGTTCAGTAAGGACCTTGTAAACACAATTTACTGGGTTCTTAAAACTTTTCTTGGAAACACATTCATTCCTCGGTGTTCCTGCTTAGATGTCAGATATAGGGGACATAATTTAGAATGTTCTGGAATCATGCATTGTTTATCCTCTCTAGGTTGGTGACCTTTTCTCTCCTGGGCTAGTTCCAGCTAGTCTGATAGAGCCAATGAGGGAAATGTAAACATAAATCACACTAACACTGAGAACACATGTTGGAAGAGCTGAATAAAGTGCAATGAATGTGGAGAATCAGGTTGCTGCTGCACTGTGGATTCACTGTTCTTAATTTGGTCACTGGGTGTGTGGTCTTAATCGGTCTTCATGAGATGAGTTTTCTGAATTGAGTGAATTGAGTGGTTATTACTGTTTTATAGTGTCATCTTTTTTCTTTTCTTTCTTTTCCTTCCTTTTTTCTTTCTCTATTCTTTTTTTTTTTTTTTGCTTTAAAAAGTTTGTGAGTGTTGGGTGTTGGTGACCCATGCCTTTATTCCCAGCACTTAGGAGGCAGAGGCAGGCAGATCTCTGTTAGTTCAAGGCCAGCCTGGTCTACAGAGGACAGCCAAGTTTATACAGAGAAACTTTGTCTCAAAAAAGTTTGTGGGTTACAAAAAATGAATGAGAACTATGAATATAAAATTAAAACATAACATAACCTAATTCATAGGTATAACATTATTTTGGGAATTGCTGGGATAAACTGCTTCACTTACATAGAAAGTCTCCAGAAAGGTTGCTAGTTGTAACATCGGTTTAAATTATTTATCAGAGTCCTTTTTGCATATGGCAATTCACAAGTCATTAATATCTGTAAGAAAGTAAGACTTAAATATAGGTCATAGTTTTGCTGTGAAAAAAATGCTAACCTGTATTTTAGGTTTCTTTTTTTTTAATATTTTTCTTAAAAATTTATTTTTATTTTTGAGAAGTTCATATAGTATTCTGTATTTGCATCATATCCATATCTACTTTTTCGCTCTCCCACCATTCTGTCTCCACCCTCTTGAAATCATGACCTCTTCCTCTATATCATTGTTTTACACGCACACACTCACACACACACACACACACGTACACATACATACACATATACATATATACACACATACATATATACACATATACACACACTTACACACACACCCTACTGCATCCTGTTAGTGTTGCCTGTGTGTACAGGTGTTTAGGACTGTACACATGGCATCAGGAAAACTACTGGAAGGGCTTATTATGGGAGAAAAGAGAGTATCCCTCCCTCCACAGCTGGCCATAATACCTTGAAATGATTTTATTTTACAAACTAAACACAAGACTATACCATCCATCACTTTAAAAGTTGGTACATTGTGGAGACAACCTGCACCTCTTAAAATTTCTTCTGTGGTAAGAAAAGCAAGACGACTAAGCTTTCCAGTGTTTAAAGATCCATGACAATTAAATTTCCAGTCACATAACTTTCTGAAGCAAAATAAACTCTTTCTTGCTCAGCTTCCTAATGAAGCAACAGGTACTTTGGGACAAGTGTTTGTGGTTTTAAGGCCATGTTCTGGGATTCCAGAATGGATGGAGGAGTAAACAAATGGGGCCTCTGGGCTCTGCCCTTGTTTTTCCCAGGAACTTGCTCTCATTTGGCAGCCTCAGTAGAGCTTTGGGAAAAGAGTTGTGCTGAGTTGGAGAAGCACCCCTCCTTTTTCCCTCCACCCCAGAAGAGTGTGCTGTTTGCTTCTGTGCTGGGCAATAAGGGCAAACACATATAAGAAATAAGGGCCCTGTATGAAAAGGACATGTTATAAATGTATTTAAGCCATGTTCCCTTAACATGCCTCTAGGTTTCCAGTTTAGAATTTCATGTAGGACCTTGCTCCATCCAGCCACTCAGTATCTACAAAGTGTCCTATTAGATAATATGGCTTGAAATTCTTCACTGTTCTCTGCTATCTACTCAAGGTTTTGATGGAGCAGGCCTGGCTGACGTCTGAAATGATTTCGTTATCAATAACTGTTTCTGATTTTCCATTTGTTCTTAGTCACCTTTGAGAATTTCTGTTTTATGTAAAAATAATCATCGTTGAAATTCCTACTTATTATCACACTGTGAGTAACAGAAATCATCAGAAATCATGTCTACTTTTCTCCCTTTTGGCTAGTGGTCCACTAAGTGGATGTGTCAAATATGGAGCAGTAAGTTGGGTCTATATGCCAGTGTCACTTGTAAAGCCTTGTCTTGTACAGATTGACAATACATAGCAGTTGTTGGGTATTGCTGTTAAATAAGGTTCAGGATAAACAAATAGGCCAAACAGATGTTTATTCAGGGAGAAATAACTTACAACCTAGACAGATGAACACCACCAAGTTCCACCAGATGCTCTCCTGTCTGAGTCCTGCCAGCAAGAGAGCTTTTCCCAGCTCTTCCTCAGACCTCCTTCCACAGGTCATTTCCGCCCATGGCTCCACCCCCAATGGGCGTGGTCAGTGCCACAGAAGGACTATCTCACTACAGTTGGGTGCCAATGCTTTTCATATATTTTTCTCCAACTTTTGTAATGATACCTTGAGAATATTCTTGGGACCACTTACAGAAGAGAAAACCAGGGCTTAATCAATATTTCATTTCTAACTGGATTATATTCTTCTCTGACTCCTTCCTTATTCTTGTATTGTTACTTTTGAATATCTCTAGAACAACAGAAAAGGTATTATGGCAGATTTTATCAGCAAACACACACACACACACACACATACACACACACACACACACACACACACACAGGTTTCTCTGGTACCAAATAACTTTCCTTCGATCATTGCTTTATTGTTTCATTCATGTGTAAAAGCACACTGAAACCAAACTAAGGTTGTCTACAACATTAGATTGCAGTCCATTCTTTCAGCTCCTCAGATCCCAGGTCCAGCAGACAAGATCTGCAAAGGTCAGTGAACATCCACCTGAATGTTGTTTGTGGGAGAACAAAGAATGAGGGCAACAATGTCAGAACAAACATTTCCTGGGGGCTTAGTTTATGACAGATCTTTTTTTAAGATATTGCTTAAAGAGCTTATTTCATCTTTGCAAAATAGATATTTTTATTGTCTTTTTTATAGAGCATATACACAGGATTGCTCTGTGACTTGCTTAAGGCTACACAACCAATGAGGCTTTGAGCCATTATCATAACCCAAGATATCTGGATTCAAAAGTTAATAGACACAAATATATATTTTTTATGTGGCCGAGTTTTCAGTCCACTTTAGTCACAAACCAAACATGCATGATAATAAGGTTCCAAAACCCATAGAAAGTATGGATTACTAGCATACCCAAGAAAGGTATTCAAGGAAAGAGGATACCTCTGTGTATCTCATGAGGCATTTTCTTGAGGTGTGTGATGTTCTAATTAAGATATATTCAGTTCCTTCAGGAAATCCTACATTTCTGACATTTGTAATCTCAAAAAGCCAAACATCAAAGTTACATACAAACTCAGAATAGAATAGAATAGAATATCTGATAGAACACAATTGACTTATTTGTCATAATTTTTCTGTTAATAGTCTAGATGAATGTCTGGAATGTTTTGTAATACTTACGTTTTAATGACAAACTTCCTAGTAATAATTTGCTCACAAAAGTCTCCCAGATAATATAAGAGCATAGATTAAAGTGGAATGCTGTTTAGAGATTGTGAAAACTCCCACCCCTTTATGCACAGGTGTTGTTGATATTTATGGGGCATCTGCATATTGACACCTTTGCCATGAGGTGCAGCATTTCAGTCTAGCCACATTCTCCGTTAGTATCTTACAGGCACTGTGGATGAACTGCTTAGCATATTACAACCAACCCATTTGTGAGAGGAACTCAGGCATTCAGGAAAGGAGAAAGAAAGAACTGGTTTTGAATCTGGTTTGAACAGTAGGCTGTCTGTTTCTAAACTAAATCTATCCGTTATTTTCAGAATAGTATCCATATAGGTTGCTGGCAATATGGTTGCCTACTGATTGAATTATCTACTGATGCTACTAGATTTATTTCTCTCTTTTAGGAACTTAGTTGATCCTGAAATTCTCTTAATTTCAGACATTAGAGATAATATGTAATGTCACTTTCAAGTTAGCTGCCCTCATGTCCTCTGTTCTAAAATGAGGTGCATGGACATGTCTGCTTTATACTCCTTATTTAAAGATACTGAAAGATAAAAAAATACTAACATCATCTGGCTGGTTGCTGTTTTATATCTCTTCATCATAAGAATGCTCTATGTACTATTTGATTTCATGAACTATTATTTGATTTTATAAGACTAATTATTTGATTGTATAAAATATGTGCTTTTTATTTAAAATTCAATTAGAATTTTCTAAGATACCTTAAAACTGAATTAGAAAAGAAACATGTTAATAAAGATATGAGATGGGTTCGAAAAATATGAAATAAATGTCAAGCAATATAAACGCTCATGATTTAAAAGTGGTGCCAAAAACCCCAGTTATGCAACTGGAAATTTTAGTTATGATGTTCTAGGTCCCAATACAATTTGTAGAAGATTTTGTATTGAAGGTTGATTTCAAATTATTCTAATTCTTACTTTAAAGGAGCTTGTGCTTGATATTACTACAGATTACTTTGTGTTTATTGATATTATCAACTTCCCTTTATTAACTACCCACAAAAAATATTTTGTTGGACACAGGATATCTAAGACACGGGGTAGAGACTGTATGCTATTTACAGAATACATCTGTAGTTTTTGAAAGCACTGCTAGACCCCATTACTTGGCCTTTCTTGGCATTCAATACGTACCTCTGACTGGCTACAGCCAACAGAATATAGATGGAGCTGATACTGTTGGTGGGGCAAGCCCCAAACATCTGGAATAAATTTCTTTGTCTTACTTGAAAATCTACAGGGAGATCCAGGTGCTCTTGAGTTTATTAGGGCTTGTGGGCAGATTAAACTCAGCTTTCTGAATAGTTGTGTGCAGCACAATGGCTATCCACAATCTGCAATGGACCACATGTTGTGTTAAGTCTTGAGATAGTAGCTCTTAAGAGGGGGTTTTCTCAGCCTCAGCATTATTTACATATGATCCTTTAAGGGGCTACCTTGTCCATTCTGGAATTTCTGGAAGCATTTGTTGCCACTCATCTGGTGCCAGTAGCACCCTTTGCCCCATCACCAGAGTAGAACAATGGCCAGATGTTCCAGATATCCTTTGGGGGAAAGTTCCCTGGCTGAGGACCACTGGCTAAGGCAAGATTTTATTTCTTATCCCTGAACATTCTACACAGGGACTCCCATTTTATTTAAAAATACCAAAAGATCATACATTTTTTATTTTTTATACAATATACAATAAGCTTGTATACAATAAGCTTTTGAATTTTAAATATCTGAAAGTTGAAGAAAATGTCTACATAAAGAGCTTTGTAGTGCAAAAGAACTAAAAAGACTACAAATGTAAATTACCACCATGCTTAGTAGCAAAGTTTGAAGATGTTGCTATAGCAATTTTTATGTTCATAAACTTTGTATTTTCTCTTCAAACTTCAACCTGAGCTTTTTGCCTTCATCTGAAAGCATGCAGCATGACTTTGATCTCCAAAACAGTTTTAAAAGTTCATGCATTTTGGATAATACATGTATTGCAGTTTTCATTTTTATATTCACTTTTTAGAACTGGAAAGTCTTAGAATAATTTGCATAATTAAGCAAATACTTTTGAGAGATGGTAATAGGAATTACTTGAAATGGGAGATACTTATTTTTTTAAAGGGTTTTATTATAAGAATAGTATGAAATAGTCTTTGGGAAGTGCAAAACTCAGAATTTTCTTTGATACTCCCAAATCTTAGCCCACTTTCCCTATGCGGGCATTCTCCCAATTATCATGATCTGTGGCCAATATAGCAAATTATTTGGACTTTTGTTTTTAATTGTTTTGAGACAGGGTTTTTCAGTGAAGCAGTCCTGGCTGTCCTGAAACTCACTCTGTAGACCAGGCTGGCCTCCAACTCATAGAGATCTACCTGCCTACTACTTCCAACTGCTGGGATTAAATACATACACTACCACCACCTGGTTTATTTGACTTTTTATTTGGCTTCAACATTCACTGTTACTCCTGATGGCTGATCTTTCACATAGGGCTAAGACACTCAGCACTGCTCTGTGACCTAGGTTAACACACTCCATTGGCTGCTGCTTGTTGGGAAACATTGCGGATTTTGATGCTTGGGGATAAGATAAAGGAAGATGGGCCCCTCCCCTGCTTGAAGAGATATTGATAGTTGAGGACTGGTTGGGGATAGTAAATATTCCTTTATCCATGTATGACATGTGTATGTATTCATGTTTGTGTATGGGGGCATATGTGTGCTGGCAAATGTAAATGCACATTTCTATGCTCAAAGTTGATACTAGGGGTCATCCTCAATTGCTCTCCCACTTTATTCACTGAGGCAGGGTCTCTCACTTGACAGGTTCAGAGAAATGAATTTTAATCACAACCTTCTCTTGTGCTCCAGTCACAGGTATGATTGAGAGAGTGTGCCTGTGGGTGGATTTTACAAGAGGGTCTATTATGAGATAAGCATGTTAGCTCAGATCAAAATGTTCCTAAGCCTCTCTACTGGCATACATTTGGGTTCATATGCTCCTGCTGCACATTCTTGCTCTGAACTGTCTTCTTCCTTTCACAGACTTCTGATAGCTTCAGTCTCTACCAGCAGACAGCAAATTCCTCAAAGAGCAAGGACTCTTCCTTACCCTTACTTAAAATATATATTTGTTTATTCTTTGAGTATTTCATGCATGTGTACAATGTATTTTAACTATATTCACCCCCACTCCAACTTTTCCTACATCCCTCTTCCCACAATCTCCAAATTCCTGAGACTGATTAGTGCTGCCCATGTATGTATGGGTGTAGGGCCATTTGCTGGAGCATATTAACCACACTAGGGCCATATCCCAAAAGATATCCAATTCAGGGGTCTGAGGAGATGGTTCAATGGTTAAAGTGCTTCCTGGCCTTCCTGTAATAATAGCTTCAGAGAGGAGATATAGGCAATTCCCAGAGTAAACTGGTTAGAGAAACCAGCCTGTAAGAATGGTTAGTTTTGAAGAGTAAGGAGATGTAACAGTTCAGTTCTTGGTTAAATCATCTTTTGATAACAGACCGTTCTACTAATCAAAATTCCAAGATTTGTGGTTAGTCTATTGCTTTTAGAATTCAAAATGTGCTATAAATCTTCAGAATGATCTTTAGACTAAACTTCTTTTTTCTTTTTTTAAAGATTCTTTTTTATTTTTAATTTACTTATTGATCCCAGTTCCCTCTCCCTCCCTCCTCCCCTCTCTCCCTCATCCCCTGTCTCCCACCCTCTCATGCCCCACGACCACCCTCCCCTTCCATCCCCCTCCCACTCCACATGTAGGGTGATGCCCTCCAGGAGGAGTCATCTACATCTCCCAAGTCATTTGGAGTAGGGATTAGGATTTCTCTCCTGACTCTAGGTTAAGGGAGTATCCCTCCATGGGGGATGTGCCTCCATATTTCCTTTTGTGCACCAGGAATACATCCTGGTTCCACTGTCTGAGGTCCCTTAGACTGCTCAGGCCTTCTAGCTGAGACCCATGTTCAGGAGGTCTGAGTCAGTCCCATGATGGATTCCCAGCTATCAGTCTGGGAGCCCATTAGCTCCTCTTTGCTCAGGTCAGCTGTCTATGTGTTTCTGCACCCTGGTCTTGTCCTCCCTCTCTGCATCCAGTGTTCAGTTGTGGGTGGTTTGCTTCTGTTTCCATCAGCTACTAGATGAGGGCTCTATGATGGTGGATAAGTTTGCATGTTCTCTCTCTGCTTTTTCCTTAGTTTGGATAAAAGCTTGTCTATCTTGTTGATTTTTTTCAAAAAACCAACTCTTTGTTGCATTGATTTTTTGTATTGTTTTCCTAGTTTCTACTTTTTTGATTTCAGCCCTCAAATTGATTATTTTCTGGTACCTACTCCTCCAGGGTGAGTTTGCTTATTTTTGTTCTAAGGCTTCAGTTGTACTTTTAATTCTTTTATGTGACTATCCTCTGTTTTCTTCACATGGGCACTTAGTGTAACGAAATTCCCTCTTAGCACTGTTTTCCAGGTGTCTCGTAAGTTCGTGTATGTTGTGTTTTCATTCTCGTTGAATTTTAGGATGTCCTTAATTTCTTTATTTCTTCTTTGACCCAGGTGTGGTGCAATTGCACAATTGCACTTTGTTCAGTTTCCATGAGTTTGTAGGGTTTCTGTGATTTGTGTTGTTGAATTCCAATTTTAAAGCATGGTGGTCTGATAAGATAGAGACTTTTCCAATTTTTTTTTTCTTTCTGTTGAAGTTTGTTATGTCGCCTATTATATGGTCGATTTTAGAGAAGGTTCCATTTAGAGCAGAGAAGGTATATTCTTTTGTGTTAGGATGGAATGTTCTATAGATCCCTGTTAAACACAATTGAGACATATTTTCTGTTAGTTCTTTTATTTCTTTGTTAAGTTTCTGACTGGTGGTCCTGTCTAGCAGTGAGTGGGGTGTTGAAGTCTCCCACTATAAGTGTGTGAGGTTTTATGTGAGCTTTGAGTTTTGAGTAGTGTTTCTTTTAAAAATGTGGGTGCCTTTGTATTAGGGGCATAGATGTTCAGAATTGAGACTTTGTGCTGATGAATTTCTCCTGTGATGAATATGAAATGACCATCTTCATCTCTTTTGATTGATTTTCTTTTGAAGTCTTACTTGTTAGATATTAAGATAGCCACATCTGCTTGCTATTTTGATTGGAAGATCTTTTCCCATTCCTTTCCCCTGAGGTAATGTCTGTCTTTGAAACTTAGATGTGTTCCTTGTATGCAGCAGAAGGATGGGTTCTGTCTTCATATCCATTCTGTTAGCCTGTGTCTTTTTATGGGTGAGTTAAGACCATTAATGTTGAGGGTGAGTAAGGTCCATTGATTGTTAATGCTTGTGTGTTTTAGATTTGTTGTTGGCAGCGGTATTGTGAATATATTTGTCCTGCTTTACCCTTGGTTTCTGGTGAAGTGGGATTAGCTGTTGCCTATGTCTTTGTGAGCGTAGTTGACTTCTTTGGGTTGGAGTTTTCCTTCCAAAACTTTTTGTATGACTGGATTTGTAGATACATATTGTGAAAATCTGGCTTTATCATTAAATATCTTGTTTTCTCCATCTATGGTGATTGAGAGTTTTGCTGGGTATAGTAGCCTGGGCTGGCATTCATGGACTCTTAGTACTTCTAGAACATCTATCTAGTACCTTCTGGCCTTGAGAGTTTCTGTAGAGAAGTCAGGTGTAATTTTGATAGGTCTGTCTTTATATGTTACCTGTCCTTTTTCCTTTGCTACTTTTAATATTCTTTATTTATTCTGTATGTTAGGTGTTTTGATTATTATGTATCGAGGGCATGTCCTTCTTCAGATTAGAAAAGTTTTCTTTAATGATTTTGTTGAATATGTTTTCTGCAACTTTGAGCTGGGCTTCTTCGCTTTCCTTTATGCCTATTATTCTTAGGTGTGGCCTTTTCACGGTGTCCTACATTTCCTGGATGTTTCATGTTAAGGATTTGTTGGATTTAAGATTTTCATTGGTTGATGAATCTATTTTCTCTAGTTTATCTTCGGCGCCTGAGATTCTCTCTTCTGTCTCTTGTATTCTGTTGATTATGCTTGTGCCTGTAGTTCCTGATTGTTTGCCCAGTTTTTCTGTTTCCAGCATTACTTCAGTTTGTGTTTTCTTTATTGTCTCTATTTCAGTTTTCAAGTCTTGAACTGTTTCCTTCACCTGTTTGTTTTTTTCTTGGCTTTCTGTACTTCTTCAAGAGATTTGTTCATTTCTTCCAATTTTTTGTTTGATTTTTCTTCCATTTCTTTAAGTGATTTTCTTATATAGTCTTTGAAAGCCTCTATCATTTTTTTGAGTGCTTCATCTGATTTGGGGGGGGGGTTTAGGTCTAGTTGATATAGAGTCCCTAGATTCTGGTGGTGTCATGCTTGTCTTTCTATTGTTAGGTGTTTTCTTGTATTGCTGCCTTCCCATAGCCTCTTCCAGTAGGTGCAGGTAGGGTTTCTCTCTCTGTCTTTAGTTCTCCCCTGGTTGGCTTAGGTTGGTCAGACGGTCAGACGTTCGATGTCTGTAGCTCTGGATGGTCCTAGCTATCTAGGAGGTCTCTCCTCAGGCAGGGGCCTGGTGATAGGGGTCAAAGATCAGGTTCTAGCAGAGGCCTGACAAAGGGGGTCAAAGATTCAGCAGGCAGGGACCCAGAATGGTCCTGCAGGTATAGGCAGATATCTGGCAGGGGTCAGAGCTCTGGCAGAGGACTGGTAGTGGGGGTCAGAGATCAGGCAGGCAGTGATTCAGGGTGGTCCCTCGTGGATAGCCAGGTCTAGTGTGCTCAGAGCAGCTCCAGGAATTTCCCCAAAGGTGGCGGGATTGTTGGATCTGCCCTCTGTTCCAGTGCTCAACCAGAGTGGTGGATCAGTGGGCAGGGTATTGCACAGGGTGGGGAGAGGGAAGGCTCTTCATTGGAGTGTGTGTGTGTGTGTGTGTGTGTGTGTGTGTGTGTGAGAGCACCAGGAGCACTCTTGCTGGGGACAGGACACAGTGGGTAGTGAGATTCGGGGCCAATCCAAGGGAGTCCCAGGGAAGGGTGTTGTGGGGGGGGGGGTGGAATTCAACCTGAAGTGGTCCCAGACTCACCTCTAGCAGAGGTCCTAGGCTATGGGGGCCAAAGATCCAGCAGGCAGGGACTCAGGATGGTCCAGCAGGGATAGGTGGGTCTCTGACTAGGACTCGGAACTCTCCAACTGAGTCCTCTAGCAGATGCCCGGCGAAGGGGGTCAAACTAAACTAAACTTCTTTACCTCAGCTTTCTTAGCATTTAAACTAGCACACCTCATTTGCTAGGATGTTGAACAAATTAAATGAGCTAATTCATGCTATGCCCATGACAATACACACACACACACACACACACACACACACACACACACACACATCATGAATAGACTTTATTCTTTTAAGCAGTTTACTATGGGTTTTGATGATTTTATACTTAATATAACTAATTTTCATATTTCTTATACTTTCTTTCATAATGTAACTCAATCTTAATAAATCCCTTCCTCTTTTTGGTCTATCATTATGGTGTGATTAGATTTCTGTCATTTTCACAGGATTTGTAATGATGGCAATGGTTCAGAACTATTCTATATTTCAAAGAAGAGTTTCTTTTAAAAGATCCATTTACTTATTCTCCTCTCATACAATCCACCCCCATCACAAATCCCCCCATTTCCTCCCACTCTCCTCACCCTCATTCTACCTCTCTTCTCCCCATATCCGTTGCTCCTTCATCTCCATTCCTCCCAGGGATATCAACTGAATACTACATAGCAAGATACAGTAAGACTAGGCACAAACTGTCATATCAAGATTCGATGAGGCAACCCAGTAGGAGGAAAAAGGTCCCAGAAGAAAGGAAAGCAGTGAGAGACACCTCTACTCCCACTGTTAGGAATCCCATAAAACCCGAAGTTAAACAACTACAATGTATATGCAAAGGACCTAGTACAGACCCATGTAGGCTTCATGATTGCCACTTCAGTGCAATCTTCTGGATTCTGTGGAAACTTCTGGAATCTGTAAGAGTGACCCTAGTGGGCACCCCAGTAATGGAGGATACAGAGTCTGCTGAACCAGTCACCTTCTAGAACCAGGCAAGGCTTCCAGTGGTGAAACTGGGACACTAATCCAGCCACAAAACCTTTGATCTACAACCTGTGCTGTCTGTAAGATGTCTTGCAGCAGTGGCGGCTCAGAACTTGCAGGAGTGTCCAATCAATGACTGGACTAACTTGAGAGAGCCTATGCCTGACACGCTTGAATGGCCAGGAATCAGAAGCCTAAGGGACTAGAGACATAAGGTAGAACCAAATACTGTTATGAGTAAGGTATTTCTGCCACCCGGTCTGGTCCCACCTCCAGGACAGGAGGCTGGGTACTGCAGCCCTGGTGGTCAGGGCGTGCGGCAGGGGCCTTTGGCGGCCTGTGGCGAGCATTTCTCGGATCTCCCTCCCTGTTGCACCTGCCCAGGCCTGAGCAAGAGCGGGGCCTTGCGAAACAGGGAGAAACCGAGGCGGCAGCCGCTGCAGCGTTCGGGAACATGATGCGGCAGATGAGTAATGAAAGGGCTTTGAGAACGTAGAACTGGAGTCATAGGAAAAAAGAAGAAAGTTCCAAGGAGGGTCATCCACTTTATTAGTGGCGAGACCATGGAGGAGTACAGCACTGATGAGGATGAAGTCTACGGCATTGAGAAAAAGGATGTGCTGCCCACCAGTGACCCAACAAAACTTCCCTGGGGGCCCTACTTGTGGTTTTACATGATTCGGGCTGCCACATCAACCCTCTCAGTGTGTGACTTTCTTAGAGAGAAGATTGCATCTGTTTTGGGTATCAGCACCCCAAAATACCAGTATGCCATCGATGAGTATTACCGGATGAAGATGAAGGAGGAAGAGGAGCCAGCCTCTGTCCCACCATAGACCGAAATGACTATATATAAAGTGTTAAACCCTAAATGTCAATCAGGAACGTTGTACATTTTGTTTAGTGTGATTTAAAACAGCTATTTATATTTTAAATTATTAAGGGGGAAATCTTTCTTCATTCTTATGCTCTTTCACAGTCAGATCTAAAGTTGGGATGCCTTTATGAGTAAATAAGTGATCACTCCATGTGGGTGAGCATGGTGCGGAGCAAGCCATAGGCTACTTTCACGTATACTAACCAAGTACTCTAGTGATCACTAAGCCCCAGCACTTTGATTTTAAAACAGTGTTCTATAAAACATAAGGACATTTAGCTAGACATGAAAACACACACTAGGGAGGCAGGGGCTGGTGGTTCTATATGACTTCAAGGCCCACCTGGTCAGCATAGTAAGCTGCAGCCTAGCCAGTGAGACCCTGTCTCAACCCAAAAACTGAAGGCATTGTACATTAAAAGGGGAATTAAATTGTGAAAATTTTTAGTTTTAGGGCATTTGTTTTAAAAATAAAGGTAAGTATTGACTACTCACCTTTGGAGCCGATAATCCTAACAGCTTCAGATTAAAGTGCCCTCCCAATATTGTCTCATGCCATGCCTCCTTGCATTTAACATACCTAACCAATACTTTTACACTAAGGATGGCTCAGAGTGTATAATAAAAGGAGCAAGATGGAAGCACTGTGGATTTCCTTTTGTTGAGAATATTTTATGGAAAGTGTTGAATGTACTACTATAAATATGAAGATGGGACATAGGTAGATTAGCCTATCTTCTAGTGAATTATTTTACTATAGTGAGATATTGGTATTATACAGCTTACATTGTTATATACTCTTATTTGTGGTAACCTATGTAAAGTTAAGTTTATATTCCCTTCCCAGAAGAATGGTATATTATATTTTGTCATATTGGGTATAATATTTCCATTTATGTTGTTTTATGCACATTATCCTTACCACATTCTATGTATGTATACTTTTACTTATGTTCAAGACATTTTGTATATTTATACAATTTGGGATATTTATCATGCTGCCCTTTGTAGTTCCATCTCTGGTCTAGACATTTGTACTCTACCTCTATTTTAGGAATTTACATGTATACATATGTACATAGTTATATTGTTTAGGTATTTGTTCCTCCTTTACTCAGAGAAGTTTCAATCAGTTTTTTAGCTAAGTTCCTAAGTATTACATATTATCTTCACCCATGTTTCCTATACCTATGAGATTAGTCAGACATAGATGCTTTATTTTCAAACACTTCATAGACCTTTGGAACATGGCATTTAAATGTTTTAACATTAGTACTCCGTTGACATGAGACACTATTGCTCCTGACAGCAACGTGCATATTTCCAAAAAATATGTTGGGCACTGTTGTTGCTCCTTCTGGAGTTCGTCCTTGCTTCGGCTAATGGCCTCTTGGCCAAATAACTGCCCCCACCTTGACCACTGATTTGGACATGTGGTCCTACGTGCTTGTAGGAGACAAACATAGAAGACTGCTGAACCTTGCCAAGTTTTTGTTGTGGTCTGTCAAGTACTCTTGGCCTTAGCCAAAACTGGGTGTACCAACGTTGCTGTGAGACCTTGGGTGACTGTCCAGGTAGCCTGCCGTTTCTGTCCTCACTGCACCTTTTGGAAGTTGCCCATCTGTACTTTCTCTCTACCCTAGTATTGTTATGTTCCTTCTCAGCTATTGATGAGGTTGAAGATTAAACTATTACAACTATTAGTCTCTTTTCCTAGTTAGATATATTAGGTACTAGACATAAGCTTTCCAGCTTAGGACAACTCTATTGTAAACTCAGTTATGCCTTTACCCTAGGACTAGATATGTAGGTCTTAAGTTTGTATGGTCTAGATTTTCCTTTTCTTAGAGCACACTTGTTAGTCACTGTTTTGTATATAGTTTTGTATCAATTCTAAATCTTTTCTTTAGACTAAAAGGGGAATTGTAGTGAGATAATCACTTTGTCTGCATCTCTGTCACTGACCACGCCCATTGGTGTTGGAGACAGGGGTGGAAATGACCTGTGGAACTAGGTCTGAAGAGGATCTGGGGAACACTCTCTTGCTGGCTGGGACATGGAGAGGAGAGCATCCTGTGGAACCTGCTGGTGTTCATCTCTCCAGGTTGTAAGTTATTTCTCTCTGAATAAACATCTATTCGGCCTATTTGTTTATCCTGATCCTTATTAAACCATGATAAAATACAACTGCTAGGGGAGGAGAGACTAAATAAATAAATAAATGGTCAATAAAGGTCTTAAAGTGTGTGTGTGTGTGTGTGTGTGTGTGTGTGTGTGTGTGTGTGTGTTGGGGGTCAGGGGATGAGGGTGATGGTGTGGATTCCTCAAAGGAGGATAGAATAGGGCATCAGATTCCCCTGGAAATGGAGTTGCAGGTGATGATAGTTAATGTGGGTATTGGGAATTGAGCCTGTGTCCTTTGAAAGTACAGCAATTTCTCTAGCCCCTAGGAAAAGCTTTTGATGAAGTATCATTATAAAAATATATGTTGTATTCTTATAGATCTTAGTGGTTCACTCTATGTCTTTCTATGATATCCAATATATTTCCTAAATTTTAGAATACAAGTAAATGCACTATGCACAAAATACTAAAAATAGCTCAAATTCTTTGACTGTTCACATACTTTTCTCATATTTTCTTTGAAAATCATTAGTTTTGACGTAATTTGAAGAAAACAGAAACGTCAGCATCTGAGCCTAAAGATTCAGAAAGTGTGAATGGTGTGTAGACACCATAAAGTGACTATCTTCTTCAGTTTCCGTTGTCTTGATGTAGCTGCATAACTAACAGTCAACACCTTTGGAAGGATATGGGCAACATACATATTACCTTTCTTTCTAGGCATAAAAGCAACCACATTTTTAGAAAATATTGAAAAAATAAAGGGATTGTTCTATTTAGGAAGTATGGGTTTATACAGAAAGTAGGAACCAACTGCTCTCCATCTTGAGGGGTGGTTAAAACTCTACATGAGTATTTTTGCATCGATGTTCATCAGGGATATTGGTCTGTAGTTTTCTTTGTGAGGCTTGGGTACCAAGGTTATTGTGGCCTCATAAAAAGGGTTTGGCAATGAACCTTCTGTTTCTATTGTGTGGAACAATTTGAGGAGTATGGTATTAGTTCTTCCTTGAAAGTCTGGTAGAATTCTGCACTGAAGTCATTTGACCTTGGGCTTTTTTTTTTTTTTTGGTTGGTAGGATTTCGATGACTGCTTCTATTTCATTGCAGGTTATATGTCTACTTAAGTTGTTTGACTGTTCTTGATTTGTCCATTTCCTTTGAATTATCAATTTTTGTGGAATACAGGTTTTCAAAGTATGACCTGAAAATTGTTTGGATTTCATCTGTGTCCGTTCCCCTTTTCATTTCTGATTTTGTTAATTTGCATGTTCTCTCTCTGCTTTTTCCTTAGCTTGGACAAAGGTTTGTCTATCTTGTTGATTTTATCAAAAAACCATCTCTTTGTTGCATTGATTTTTTTTGTATTATTTTCCTGGTTTCTTTTTTGTTGATTTCAGCCCTCAAGTTGATTATTTCCTGGTATCTACTCCTCTGGGGTGAGTTTGCTTCTTTTTGTTCTAAGGCTTTCAGTTGTGCTGTTAATTCTCTTATGTGACTTTGAATAAACCATCCTGAATGAGGTAACCCAGTCACAAAAAGAGGATATGGTATGTACTCGCTCATAGAGCAAAGGATCACCAGCCTATATTTCACACCTCCAGATAAACTAGGATACAAGGTGTATTCTAAGAGATTCATATAAAGTGCCTCTCAGAAAGGGGAAGGGACAAGTCCCCCAGAGCACAGGGTAAGTGGGGGGGCAGTGAATGGAGAGAAGTAGGAGAAAGAAAGGGGGAGGAGAGAAAAGCACGTGCGACTAAGAAGATTGAGTCAGGGTAGGAATAGAAGACAGGAAAGGGGAGGCATTATTGGTTTGAAGAGAAAATTGAACCTAAAGAAAGGTCTAGAGACCTACAAGACTGCCGCCAACTAACAATTTGAGCAACTGTGGAAAGGTTACCTTAAATGCCCTTCCCAGATAATGAGATCAACAACTAACTTATCCATGGAGCCTTCATCTAATAACTGTTGGAAACAGAAGCAAACACCCATACATAAACACTGAGTCAAACTAGAATACAGATGCAGACGGAGTGGACAAGACCAGGTTGCAGAAACAGAGCCAGCTGACCTGAACAAGGAGGAGCTCACGGGCCCCTAGACTGATAGCTGGGAATTCAGCATGGAACTGACTCAGGCCCCCTGAATATGGGTCTCAGCCAGAAGGACTGAGCAGTCTAAGGGACCTCAGCCAGTGGAACCAGGATGTATCCCTGGTGCACAAAAAGACCTTGCAAACACATCCCCCATGGATGGATACTGCCTTAACCTAGAGACAGGAGAGAAGTCCTAGTCCCTACTTCAAATGACCTGAAAGATCTACATGACCCCACCTGGATGGCATTGCCCTACATGTGGAATTGGGATGGGGGATGGGAGGGGAGGATGGTCAGGGTGCATGTGAGGGGGCAGAGAAGGTAAAAGGGAGGGAGGGAGAGGGAACTGGGATTGACATGTAAAATAATAAATTCAATAACAAATTAAATCTAAAAAACCTCAACATGAGATAATTAGATTGCAAATGAGAAGGAATTTCTCTGTGGTGAGGGTCAAACACTAAAAGGGACTGCTTAGAGGAAAAGTTTAAAAACCAAAAGAATTCCCAAAGCAGAGTAAGCATTGTCTTGATATGTTCTCTGTATATGGAATCTCTAAAGTACTTGTATTTTTATGAAATAGGAAATAACAGGTTTACTTTTCTCATTTTGCATCTTAAACATCCAAAACTAATGCCTATTTTATGGAAATATGTTTTATACAGTTTTTTTTCTATGAGTTATATTGTTAGCTTGTGGTGTCTGATGCATTCAACCAACTGTGGATTGAAAATACCAAAAACATTCAATCTGTACTGCAAAAGAGCAGATGTTTTTGCTTGTTAATACCTAAGCAATACAGTATAACAGCCATGTACTTATTTAATTATAAGTAATCCAGATACTTTAAGGTATGCAGGAGGCTGGATGAGGATTGTATATCAATATAATGTCATTTTATACAAGGAGTTTGAGTATCTGTAGCTGTGAGGGTTTGTGGTATCAATCCCCTATGGCTGTGGAGAGATAATGACACATAATATAAACTTTCTGTTCTCTCAAGGTTTTAATGATGTCATCTGGGGAGGAAGAAAGTATGTGGCTTTGGAATAACACTAACCCTGGGCAGATACCTTGAATTTATGATTTCAAATCTGATCTACTGTTTATTTTTCTGAGACTTTAAGTCCTTTTATAAAGGTGGATATTTAAAAAAAATAGTCAGCTATATGCTTGACAGAAACTACAGTGTTTGTACCTAGTAGTTAATATGTATTTATGAATTAAAATGTACTATAATGGATAACATTGCATACATTAAACATTAAAGAGGAATTTGTTGTAAGAGGTGCCCTAACACAGGAAACAAAACTGTACAAACAGGTACATATAGTTCATTGCAAAACTAGTTAAATGGATATAAGTATAACTGCATAAGTAATTAATGAGACTGAGGATATAATTATTATGTGGAAAGAATGGAAAAATAGATTTCATTCAACATAGTATTGAAGTAGAAGAATAATTTTTAAGAAAATGATAAATTACTTAAACCACTTTACCACTTTTTTTTGGAGACAGAATTTCTCTGTGTTTACCACTTTGGCTGTCCTGAAACTTGCTCTGTAGATAAGGCTGTCCTCAAATTCATAGAGATCTACCTGCCTCTGCCTCCGAGTGCTGGGATTACAGATGTGTGCCACTACCTGGTTAAATCTCCCTCTTTTTATTTTATTTATTTTATTTTTCTTATTATACATATCTATCCCAGTCCCCTCTCCCTCCCTTCCTCCCTCTCTCTCTACCCTCCATGCCCTCCCCAACCACCCTGCCTTTTCCCCCCACCCCCACTCCACATGTATGGTGATGCCTTCCAGGAGGGGTCATCTAAATCTGTCAATTCATTTGAAGTAGGGACTAGGCCCTCCCTCCTGCCTCTAGGTTAAGGGAGTATCCCTCCATGGGGAATGTGCTCCTAAAGTCCTTTTGTGCACCAGGGATATATCCTGGTTCCATTGTCCTAGGTACCTTAGACTGCCCAGGCCTTCTAACTGAGATCCATGTTTATGGGGTCTGAGTTGGTGCAATGCTGGATTCCCAGCTATCAGTCTGGGGGCCCATTAGCTCCTCCTTATTCAGGTCAGCTGTCTTTGTGGGTTTCTGTAGCCTGGTCTTGTCCTCCCTCTCTGCATCTGGATTCCAGTTTGGCTCAGTGTTTAGTTCTGTCTGCTTCTGTTTCCATCAGCTAGTAGATGAGGGCTCAATGATGGTGGATAAGTAAGTCATCAATCTCATTATCAGGGAAGGGCTTTTATGTTGCTCAAATTGTTAGTTGGGGTCAGTCTTGTAGGTCTCTAGACATTTCTCTAGAGTCAGTTTTCTCTTCAAACCTATAATGGCTCCCTCTTTCTCTTCCCCCCCCCACTTGTCTATTCCTCCCCTGACTCAATCTTTCTAGTCCCATGTGCTTTCCTTTCTCCTATCTCCCTCTCCACTCACTGTGTCCCCCCTCCTTCCCTCTCCCTGTTCCCAATATGCTCAGGAGATCTTGTCCCTTTCCCCTCTGTAATGGATTTTGTATGAATCTCTTTAAATTCACAGGCAAATGGATAGAACTTGAAGAAACCATCCTGAATGAGGTAACCCAGTCACAAAAAGAGGAACATGGTATGTACTCACTCATATATGGATTTTAGACATAGAGCAAAGGATCACCAGCCTATAATTCACATTGCCTGAGAAACTAGGATATGCGAAGAATTCTAAGAGATTAAATCACCTTCCTAATAGAAGGGACACTTACTGTATTCAGAGACTACTGACTACAAAAAGACATAGATAAAAGAATTACTACTTTCCTAAGAAAAGGACATGCAAATATAAACATTAGAAAATAATTTGAAAATTATTTATAGATAGTAACTATGTATTAAAACCCCCCAAAAGTGATAATTTCCTAGTGATCATAGAAAATTATATATATGTAATGGGTCAGATTCATAGTATCAAGCATCACACCTTTCATTCCTCTAAAACAGGACTGTAAAACTGCTCAAAAACCTGTGGCCTTAGGCCTTAGTGGGGAACCTACTGCCATCGTTCTGTTAAATAGTCATGTTCACACCTGCCTTCTAAATATTTATATCTGTACTGCTTTCAATCTTAGTCAGAGAAGCTTGTTTATTCTTATTTAGTTTTTATCCACAGTTATAACTGTAACATTGCAATCCATCTTGACTTGGAGGGGAAGAATGAAAATATGGATCCTTGAGAGATGCAGTTAGGGTGCACAGCAGATGGGGTGGGGTCTGCTCTCTTGGGGTATGGAAAGAATGGTTAGTGGGTAAGCTGGGCACATGTCACAATTGTTAAGAGTTGTTTACAATTCAAAATGGGTATCTCACTAGCCTGCAATTTTGAGACCTCAAAGCGCTGATGGCTTCCATAATACTTATGCTAGCTTTTTGCACATCCCTAAACACCTCATGCTTGCCATCCAAACCACCCAGTCTTTACAGTGCGTATGACAAAGTAGGAACTGTTTGGTTGTGCTTCATCCACATTTGCTATGGACAAGATGCCAGGAATGTATGCTTCAGAATGTTCTTGTTTTCAAATTTCTCCCCATAGATGGACATGTGCATGTGAAGTTACTGCCCTGACACCCGAAGCCTGGAACCCTTAAAACAAAACCTCTGTGGTACCCAGAGAACCAAAGTGTTCTGCTGTCTTTAGAAGTTTGTTTGCCATATCCCCCATGGAGGGATAACTGCCTTAGAGATAGGAGAGAAGCCCTAGTCCCTACTTCACAGGACCTGTCAGATCTACATGACCCCAACTGGATGGCATTCCCCTACATATGGTATTGTGGTGGGGGGTTGGGAGGGGAGGGTGTTTAGAATGCATGTGAGAGGGCAGAGAGGGTAAAAGGGAGGGAAGGAGGGAGGGAGGGCTGAAGGGGAGGGAGGGAGGGAGAGGGAACTGGGATCGACATGTAAAATAATAAATTAAAAAAAAAAAAAAAAAAAAAACGCTTTGACTCCAAAATTTAAGTTGAAGAACAAGTTACTGGGGAAAAGGATTTCTATTTTTGTTTCCACAGAAAATGAAAAGATGTGGATTCCTTCCAGACTAATATGGTTTGATCACGCCAGACCGCCTGAAACAGAGTACAAGCTGATCCTACATTCCAAACAGCTGGACAAAACAGCCCTACAGACTACAGCTAGGATATCTGAATCTTCTTTGAATCCCCCAAGACAGCGCCCCTTACCAGCAGGAAGTAGTTTGGAAAGAACGACACCCAAATTCCCAAATATTGTGTATAAATGTTTGTTTTCATTTAATTGGACTTTATTATATAAAATTAAATAAAAAAATATAAAAAAAAAAGAAAAAAAAAAGAAGTTTGTTTGCAAACAGCTTAAAGAAGATGCAGCCCAAGGGCTGGCAGCTATTGACTGCAATGTTTTAACAACAGCGAGACCATGTATCCTTGGCTGACCATGGCTGACAAAAGGTGGGTGAACTAGGCAGCAGCTTCTGCAGAGTGGTCATGAAGCTTCTTTTTGCACTGCTAATTGGTTAATATAGAGATTCTTAAATGGTCAAAGTACTGGGAATCTGCAAACCTGAGATATTGGAAAGTCATCAATATCAGCATCTCATCACCCAAGGATCAAGGAATCTTGATGAAGGGACAGAAAGAATGTAGGAACTGGCAGATGTAGAGGAGAACTAGGAAATGCTGTCTTCTAATGATAGTATAAACCATTGCACCCATGAACTCACAACAATTGGATTTACCTGCACAAGATCTGCACCAGATCAAGCCAGTAAAAATTCTATAATGGATGGAAGCAGGGCTCTCAGGGACCTACTCCTAGCTGAGATGCTATTGGCAGTTGATGATTGCTAAAGGAGGGTGTGGCTGAAGGTAGGTTATTGTCATTGGCCCTGCACTTATGCACATATGGGTAGAATTAACTGGATTTAATAGACTGTTAATACAAAAAAAAAAAAAAAAAAAAAAAAAAAACAAATCCACAAACCAAAATTAAAAAAATACTGAAAAGAATATGAAGTTGGGAGGGAGACATATTGGGAGGTCCTAAGGAAAGATATAATTGGGGTTGTATATGATCAACATTTTAGTATATATACATGTGAAAAATAAAAAAAATATTTTATTTGATATAAAATCAAAAAACATAATAGAGGAAGTAGGTCTATAACAACAAAATATTTAAAAGGGAATAAACCAAAGAAGTATTCAAGAGTTTAAAGAGGAATGTTCTAATATACAAGT
Source organism: Phodopus roborovskii (assembly GCF_943737965.1). Classification (NCBI taxonomy): domain Eukaryota; kingdom Metazoa; phylum Chordata; class Mammalia; order Rodentia; family Cricetidae; genus Phodopus; species Phodopus roborovskii. The sequence continues at coordinate 1,224,857 of NW_026126539.1, read as the reverse complement.
GAGGAATATGGAAGTTGCTTTGACTATGGCAAACTGAGCCTTATAACATTTTACCCACTCCTAAATTCAAGAGAAAAGTTGAATAAGTTAGGATATGTAAAAATAATTCTGAAAACACGAGACTATAAATAAATAAGGCACATAGATTTTAAAACATATTACTATCATGTAAATGAACAGATAAAGGCCAAAAAATCAAATGAATCAATTATTTTTTCATGTTATTGAGAGGTTGTGTTATGAAAGTACATGCATTTTCCAGAAACCAGTGACTGCTTAGTTTAAGCTTAGTATGCTTCATTATAAAGTTTATGTTGAAGAAAGATAATAGAATGTTTTTGGAGTCTTGTCCAGTGATATCTATACTGAAGTATTTGAAGAGAAATATGCTAATAGGTACAAATAATTTTAAATAAATTGTAAGGTAAGATAGACTGATGATGACTCATAGGTTGTATAGATGAAAACTATTCAATCATATAAAATTATTTTTCTATCTTCTTGAAATTTCCATAATAAAATGTTAGATAAAACTATTCAAATACATAGAGAAAAATTTTATCCATTAGTGATGACATGGCGAATCTTTAAGTTATAATGTTAGCTACAGTAAGAAAGACCCTCTTTCCATGATAAGTTCCAGGAACTGGAATGCCGGAGTTGGGCATATGGGATAGGGTTGTCCCTGGAGTGAATGTCTCAGATCCTGGAGTATCTCTGAGTAGTCTGAATGAGGAGGCTCATGGGAATGTGGACATCCTTCCTGTGAAAGCTAGTATTCTTCTAGAGCGAGTGGTATCCTCTAGCTAGTGGGGGAGGGGATAGAGCCATCAAAACATGAGCTGTATGGCTCAAGAATGATTCCATTCTCCATTCATATTCCCTTCTTGGGATTTTCTATCAGGTTACTTATATAGGCAACCTTTTTGGGAGTTGATAGTTTATGTAGGCGTTCCAAGGAGTTCATCAAGTGCTATCATTTAACTGTTGTTGCTAGTTTTCTGTTTGTATTTCTCATGAACTGCAGGAAATAGCTATGGGGATAGAGTGTTATTTTATTATTCTCTTCAAAGATTTGGGACTTCAGGGTACTCACACAAGTTTCCTGCTGATGGGGGATGTCATTCTGTAAATATGTTTCTCTTATTGGTTAATGAATAAAGCACTGTTGGGCAATAGGAAAGCAAGATAGGCAGGACTAGGAGACAAGAAACATTCGGGAAGTTGTAGGGAGGAGTTTCAAGATGTAGTACCAACAGGGTAGAACTCTGGGCCCCCTCTCCAGTAAGATAAGACCACGTGGAAATACTTAAGTTAATATAAATGGGTTAATATTTAAGACAGAGCAAGCCAATAAGGAATGCTAGTAACAGGCCAACAGCATTATATCTAATATAGTGTGTCTGTGTGCTATTTGGGGCTGGTGCGGCTCTGGGGCCAGACTAGTAGAAAAACATGCTCATAACATCTTGCAGTAATAGTTTTGCTACCATGGTAGCATGGTACCATGGTAGAATGGACCACAATTCTTCAGCTTTTCAGAAGGACTTAAACACTGACAGGTGAACTTGGGGCTTCTTTTATTTAGGATGTATATATTTTGTTAGCAAAATGGAAAGACTATAAATTCAAAGGTGTGAGAACTCTAGTTTTGAAAGTTCTCACAGAGAGATAGCAACAGAGTATAGAAATTAGTATATCGAATATTTATATTGCTTCATCATGTCTTTTATTGAAAAACACCTGTGGATTCAACTTGAGTGAAGGACCTCTGCTAGTCCAGAGGTGGACCTCCCCTACCTTACCTCTTACCCTCTTTCCTCCTTGTCTCTGTATCCCAGCCCCTAACTCAGGCAGAGATACCCTGTTCTACCAAAGGCAAGGTCAGCCACCAGATGTCTAGCCCCATCTTGGGTGGGGACCCTCTACTCAACCACAGGCCATACAGACTGGAAGACTGGAGGTCAAACAGAAATCAAGCAAGAAACATCCATTTGACAAAGACAAACTTAGAAATCAGCACCTAGACCTATAATCACCACAAACCCAGATGCCTGGATGCCAGCATAAGAACAAAATCAACAATAGCCAAGACACTATGCCACCAGTAGAACCCAGTAACCCTAGTACAGCAAACCCTGAATATTCCAACACAGCTGAAGCATAAGAAAAAGACCTTAAAACCAAATTTATGACAATTATAGAGGTTCAGAAAGAGGAAATGAATAAATCCCTTAAAGAAATCAAGGAAAAGACAGACAAAAAATTTGAGAAAATGAATAAATTCTTTAAAGAAAGCCACGAAAACCAAGAAAACAAAATAAAGGGAATGAATAGTACTTTCCAAGATCCGAAAATGGATATGGAAGCAATAAAGAAAATGCAAACATAGGGAATCCTGGAGATGAAAAATCTGGATAAGTGAACAGGCACTACAGATGCAACCATCACAACAGAATTCAAGAGATGGAAGAGAGAATCTCAGGAATTGAAAATATGATAGACGAAATAGATACATATGTCAAAGAAAGTGTTAAATCTAAAAAATTCCTGACATAAAATATTTAAGAAATCTGGTAAACTATGAAAAGAATAACAGGAATAGCAGAAAAAATTTCCAGCTCAAAGGCCAGAAAATATTTTCAATAAAACCACAGAAGAATTTCCTAACCTAAAGAATGAGATGCCTGTATAGGTACAAAAATCATACCACAAATAGATTGGGTTAGAAAAGAAATTCTCTGTAACATATAACGATCAAAATATTAAACATATGCCTAAGAGTAGAATTGCTGGATATTAAGGTAGACTGATTCCCAATTTCCTGAAGAACTACCATACTGATTTACAAAATAGATGTACAAGTTTGCATTCCTACCAGCGGTGGAGGAGTGTTCCCCTTTCTCCACATCCTCTCCAGCATAAACTGTCATTGTTTCTTTTGATTTCAGCCATTCTGACCAGTGCAAAATGGTATCTCAGAGTTGTTTTGATTTGCACATGCCTGATGACTAAGGATGTTGAGCACTTTCTGAAGTGTCTTTCAGCCATTTTGGATTCCTCTATTGAGAATTCTCTATTTAGTTCTGTACCCCACTTTTTAATTGGATTATTTAGTGTTCTTGAGTTCTTTGTATATTTTGGAAATCAGCCTTCTGTCAGATGTGGGGTTGGTGAAGATCTTTTCCCATTCTGTAGGCTGCCATTTTGTCTTATTGACTGTGTCCTTTGCCTTATAGAAGCTTCTCAGTTTCAGAAGGTCTTATTTAGGTATATTCCTAAAGGATCCCCATTTATACAACCAAAACATCTGTTCAACTATGTTCATAGCAGCATTATTTGTAATAGCCAGAACCTGGAAGCAACCTAGATACCCTGAAGAATGGATAAAGAAAATGTGAGAAAAAATAAAAACAAACAAACACACAAAAACCAATGGAATCTTGAAATTTTCAGGAAAATGAATGGAAGTGAAAGAAATTATCCTGAGTGAGGTAACTTAGTCAGAAAAAGACAAACATGGGATGTACTCACTCATATATGGTTTTTAGACATAGAGCAAAGGATTACCAGCCTACAATACACACCTCCAGAGAAACTAGGAGATAAGGAGGATCCTAAGAGAGTACATGGTCCTCTGGAGAAGGGGAAAGGAATACGATCTCCTGAGAAAATTGGGAGCACAGAGGGAGGGAAGGGGGACTTAGGAAAAATAGAAATGGAGAAGAGAAGGGGGAGGAAGACATGAGAGACCAGGAAGATTGAGTCAGGGGAAGAATAGAGGAGAACAAGGAAGGAGATACCTTATTAGAGGGAGCCATTATAGATTTAAAGAGAAATCTGGCACTAGGGAAATGTCCAGAGATCTACAAGGATGTCCCCTATATCAGCTGTTTAAAAAAAAATAACATCGTGAAATTTGTAGGCAAATGGATGAACTAGAAAAAAATCATTCTGAGTGAGGTAACTCATACCCAGAGAGACAAACATGGTATGTACTCACTTAAAGTGGATATTATATGTTATGCAAATGATAATTATGCTACAATCCATAGACCCAGAAAGACTAAGTAACAAGGAGGATTCCAAGGGAAGTGCATGGATCTCTTTGGGAAGGAGAAATAATAGATTTCATGGGTGTACTTGGGGGCAGGTGGGAATGGAAATAGAAGGGATCAGTTCTGGGGGAGACGAATGGAGGGAGAGAGTATGGGGAGAGAAAACTGGTATTAGAAGGTATTTGGGGATCAATGTGGAAATCTTGTGTAGTAAAGAATTCCAGAATCCTATTAGGATGACTCTATTGAGGACTCCTCATAATAGAGAATATGGAGACTGAACTGCTCATCTTCTGAAACCAGGAAACTTCCACTTGGAAATAAAATATTAAAGTAAATAAAAAACACATTTTTTTTGAGACAGCGTTTCTCTTTGTAGCATTTACTGCCTTGTAAGTTTCTCTACTGTAGACCAGGCCAGCTAAGAACTCAGAGATCTGTCTGACTCTGCCTTCAGAGTGCTGAGATTAAAGGCCTTTGTCACTAGACCCAGGAGGAAGACTTTCTTAATCTTTAGGTTTCAACATAGTTCATAGCATTGGAGATGTTTCAAAGCTTGCAGCTGCTACAGTCTACTGGAGACAAGCACTGGAAAGCTTCCAGTGACAAAGGTCACCTAGCTTGGCCTCTTACATGTACTTCCCACTGAAATTATTTCCATGAGGTAGGTGGTGTATAATTAGAATAGAGTCAGGTCAGAAAGGGTTTCAAAGAATGTAACTGCAGCAATAGAAAAGTCATTTCAGGCAAATGAATAGGAAGGAGTTGAAGCCTATAGCCACACTCCTAGTCCCAAATGTGAAACACCTGCTTAACTACACTACACAGCCTTATGGTTCTGTGTGAAGTGTTTCCCACACCTTGACTCAATCTTTACAACTCAGCAAAGTATATCTTTTATTCTGCATATTGCAGATAAAGTATTTCAGGCAAAGAGAACTAAAGCATGCAAAGTATAATTTTGAAAAGGAAAATATTACGACTGTCAGTAAAATATAAAATGTATACCTGTGAAGTGTTTCACTGAATTCTTGAGATAATGAGATTAAGATCAATTCAAAGAGAATTTAAGAAGTAAGGGTGGTTATCAGTAACTTGTTACATGTATGACTGAGTTTATGCCAGGAAGCATGGGTTTTGAGGATTGTATTATTGTATGAAAGTTATTGGCATTTCTGCTGGACAAAGTTCTATAGGTCAACAAGAAAATTACCCATGTACAATGCTCCTGATGAACAGTGATGAACACTGCATTAGCTTACAATTTCTCTTCTAAAATTTTATGTGTGTGTGTGTGCTCCTGTGTGCATACATGTGTATTTGCATGTGCACATGTGCATGTGGAGGTCAGAGGTTGACACATTATCTTCCTCTGTCACTCCCCACCTTCCTTTCTTTTTTCCTCTTCTTTTCTTTTCTTTTCTTTCTTTCTTTTTTGAGACAACTTCTATTATTGAACCTGGAGCTTGCTAATTTAGCTAGACTGGCTAACTAATGAGCTTTAAGCATTGTTCTGTCTCTGTCTGATCAGAGATGTTTTACCTCTGTATATGCCTGTGTATCAGTTGAGTGCCTGGTGTCAAGAGATGCCAGAAGTAAAAGCCAAATACCCTGTAACTGGAATTATATATTGTTGTGAGCTACCACATGGGCTCTGGAAATCAAACTTTGCTCCTTCGGGAGAATAACCATTGAGTGCTTTTAAATTGGTAAGCCATATCTCCAGATTTGTGGGCTTGGGGACTGAACTCAGGTCTTCATGATTGAGTCATAAGCTCTTTACTGGCTGAGCCATATTCCACCCACCAACCTACACTGATTTCAAAAAATGTTGGAATCTATCAGATATAAGTAGCCAAGTCTCTCTTCTGGACAAGACATATTGAAGCACAGGATTCTCTGGATTGGAAACAATCAACTCATTCAATAATTGTCAATCTGAGTAGCAATAAGTTTTGCTTTGCTTCACTGGAGGTTATGGAGGTCACTTACTTGGAAAGCATGACACTGTATTAAGAGTGGTACTGAAGGGGCACAGTAGTCTATCTTTGATTTAATCCAGGTTAGAGCATTGAGAAACAGAAGGCTTAGGCTGCAATCATGGTCTATAAACTGTCTTCTAAGATGTGAATATTGATAGTGATGGATTGAAGTTTAGGAAACATCACTTAGGAAAAGAAATAAGGAGATGTTTATATTTGTTTTTTACTCCCAATATTTTTATGCTTTAGAGTAGGATAATAATGTTTCAAAACTGAGCTATATAAAATGACTTATGTAAACTTTGGCATAGGTTGTATATAATTCCTAAATATAGCCTCACATATGGTACAAAACTCTAAACATATACTATATCATATATAATCAAAATTAATAGATGCATCATGTCATGTATCATTGTGCTGATTTGAATGAAAATGCCCCCCTCATAGGCCCATAGGGAGTGGTATTATTAGGAGGTGAGACCTTGTTGGAATAGTTGTGGATTTGTTGAAGGAAATGTTTCCCTAGTGATGAGCTTTGAGGTTTCAGAAGCTCAAGGCAGGCCCAGTGCCACACTCTCTTTTCCTGCTTCTGTTTGAACTCTCTGTAGAACTCTCATATGCTTTTGCATCATGTCTGCATGCTTCCCACCATGATGACAATGAACTAGACCTCTGAACTATAAGCTAGTCCCCAGTTAAATGTTTTCCTTTTTAAGACTTGCTCTGGCCATTGTGTGTCTTCACAGCAATAGAACCTCTAACTGAGACAATCACATATAAATGCAGGATACATAGTGCTACCATGATGATATGAAGACAGTAGAATGGTATTGGGAGTCTGAGCGTCATGCGACTGACCATGAAATTAGATAAGCTATTCCACTGTTTTGTGTTTTATTTACTTCCTCTTCAGTGTACAGCTGGACTAGATGGGAAGCTTCCAAACTTGTCCTTTAACACCATAGCCCCCAAATTTAATGAAAATGAAAGGAAGATGTGGTGGCTAAAGGATGCTAAGGAGGAAGGGACATGGAGAGTTCAGCCTTCCTGCTTGCTTCCTCTTTTTCCTTATAGAAGAAATCAGAGATGGCTCCATGACTTAAAAAAAAAAATAAAAAAGAAAAAGCAAGACAATAACACTAAATATCCTAAAATATAAAACATTTCCATTTGAAACTATTCAGTTACTTAACAAAATGTCGTTGTAGTTCTGATGCCTGGTAGCAGTAGCTCATGTTTGTGTGACTTGTAAGGCAGTTTAGAGTTGGCAAAGTTTTCCAAACCTGAAAACAAATTGAGTTGTAGAAAGTAATATTGTTGGTGTCATAATTTTGTATAGTTCATAAAAATGCTCAATAATATTATATATGACTATTAATTTTGTGGTTTGCTTTTTTGTATGTTTATATAACAGATCATAAAACTTATATATTTAGTAACTTTATTTCAATTATTAATTTTTGTTGATGCTTCAACTAGATATACTAAGGAGGTTGTATGATATTTTCCATATAGTGTTTTCTCACTTCTGTTCCCACACTCTTTCTCACCTCTCATAGTCATTATCCTGCTGTTAGGTCAACATTTTTTAGCTTTTACACACAAAGGAACATGCCATACTTGTCTTTTTGTGTATTTGCTTCACTTAGCTTAATATAATCATATCTACATCCATAATCTTGTGGCAAATGACAGCATTTTATTCTTCTGGCTGAAAAATGTTTCACTAAATAATATGTGCATGATATATATGTACACTTGTAACATATTTTCTTTAGGAGGACACAAACTCTGTAGGTTAGCTTTTGTGGACACCGATGCAAATGATGTGGGATTCAGACTGCTCTTTGTTTTTTATTTTCTTTGGAAATGGGGATAGCTGGATGTGGGGAATGGGATAGATGGGTGACACAGAAAATTTATTTGTAGTTAATTTGAGAAACTCAAATTCTGTACTCCAAAAAGTTATGTTAATTTAAATCCCCACTAATAGTACACTGTAGTTGTTTTTTTTCTTTTTTGTTTATTTGTTTGTTTCTCAATCTCCTTTACCATTGGAATAGCCATTGTTACTGAGATGGAATACTGAGATGATAGTGGATTTATTTATTTTTTCCTAGTGGCTAATGATACTTAGCAGCTATCGATATAGGTATTTTGTCTATTTTTAAACTGTATTGCCTGGATTCTTAGAAAAGGTTTTTAAAAGAAGGCCTGGGTAATCTAAGGGACCTCTGGTAGTAGAACCAGGATGTACCCCTAATGCATGAAAGGATTTTAGGAGCACATTCCCCATGGAGGGGTACTCCCTTAGCATAGAAGCAGGAGGGAAGGCCTAGTCCTTACTCCAAATGACTTGACAGATTTTGATGATCCCTTTTGGAAGGCCTCACCCTCCCTGTGGAGTGGCTGGGGAATGGGATGGGGGGGGTCAGTGGGGCATGGGAGGGAGGGAGAGGGAACTGGGATAGATATGTAAAATAAGAAAAAATATATATGTATATACATAAAATTTTAATTCCTTAAAGATTCTAGATATTAAGTTTATGTCCAATCACAGGCTTTTCACTCTGCTATTATTGCCACTGCTGTGCAGATGTTTTTATATTGATATTGTTGTAATATCATTTACCTTTCTTCTTTTTTTTTTTGCTTTTTCTTATGAATTGAGCAGCTATTCAGAGTATCATTGTGTTTAAAATGTCTTGAAGTAGTAGCTCCAGTTTAATTTGTACATTGAAAGTAGCATCAACTGCAGATGCAAGATCAAAAACCATTTTTGCTAGTGTTGTTTAAGATCTTTCTTGCTGGATGTGTTCTCTGTACCTGTAGTCCAAGTTCTTAGAAAGTAGAGGCAGGAGGATCATGAGTTTCAGGAGAGTCTGGGTATAGAGCAAGATTCAGTGGGTGCAACTGTATTGAGGACTGAGTGTTTTATAGCCAGAGATACTGAGGTAAATGTCTGATAAATTTTGGAAAATATTATTCTTAATACACCTGCAGTTGACTGCTCATAAGTTTTTCAAGAAAATTATTCAGTTCTCCAAATAAATAAGTTTTTGAAGTTAGACTTTAATTATAAGTTTATGCAATGCTATTTCACTATTTTATCTGGTGTTTTCAGTATACAAAAACTTCATGGTTTGTATTTACTGGGAAAAATTTCATGCATTCTATTACTGCCTTTAATTACAATGAGAAGGTAAGTTTAAAATTGTCCAATTCAATAACACTTGGTTTATTAAAAGCATTGAATGATAATAGAATTGTGTTTCATCAAATGTGACAATCCTCAATTAAATATTTATTTTAAGCTTATAGAATTTGATACTGATCTTGTAAGGTTGAATAGTTTTGCTTTAACTTTTAAATTATACTTACTTGTACTCATGCATGCACTTGTGTACACTTGTGTGTCATGCTGTGTGTGTGCAGGCTAGAAGAGAACATATAACAGTGGTCCCTCTCCTTCTACTGTGGGAATCATGGGAATCAAACTGAGGTCATCATGATTTGAGGCAAGTGCCCTAACCTCTTCTGCCATATTGGTGGTCCACAATGAACAGTTTTAAATATTGGATATTCTTTAACGTACTGCTGAGTTTACACCTAAGCAGCAGCACCTGTTGGACTTCCATTGCCACTGTGACTGCTGCCATCACTACCACTGTTTTGTGCCTGAGTCGCTGGCCACACTTCCCTCCGTTTCCCCCTCAGTTTTGGATTCTCCTAGCACTGGCATGTCTTCAGGGCCAACTGTTGTGTGTGTGTGCTGTTTGCCTGAGGCTGTCTACATGTGGTAGCCAGTCACCAAATTCTTACCTGTATGAAATCTCAGACTGAAGGGCCCAAGATCCTGTTTATGCTCAGCCTTATCACTTCCTGTCTCTGCCCTGTGTTGGCACTTCCTGTCTCCTCTCTGTATAGACCTCCAGACCTCTATGGTTAACTACTGGCTAGCTCCACCCTCTGACCTCCAGGCAAACTTTATTTTTCAGAACACAAACAAAATATCACAACATAACATGGACTCAAACTCAGGTTCAAATAAGAAAGGGATAAGAATTTAAGGATATTTTCACCAGTGCATTAGAGAAAATATGACAGTTTACAAATCTATGAAGATGGTCCTAGATGGAACTCTCAGGACTAAGTGAAGGTATATGACTAAGCCATTTCACTCATCAGTTCTCTCTTTATCTTCTGTTGACATAAAAACTCTGTTCTGGGTTATTTATTGAAGAGCTATTATTTAGAATCTGGGTTAATGAGGATAAATCTTCATGATCAAGGAAAAAACACAATAAAAGTACAAGTTAGGAGACTCTAATGATGCATAAACCAAGGGGAAGAAATTTTCAAAAGGGAAAAGTAGCCAATGGAATAACACAACAGAAAGGGCTTAAGTAATAGCATGGCAGAAAACTCCCTATTGACTTCAGCAACAGAGAGAAGTCATCTTTAGATTTTTAGTGATCCTAGAAACGAGTTCTTCCAATGTAGAAATGTAGGCTGAGAAGAAATGGGTGGTTGGATAAAGCACTTGTACAGTATCAGTTAAGTCCTGGGCTGAGGATTACTAGACATTGTCTGTGATAGCTTTTGTCAATATGGTACAGACTGGAGTTATTTGGGAAGAGGGAGCCCCTGTCAAAGAATTGTTTCTATCACACTGGCCTGTGGACATGTCTTCAGGAGCATTTTCTTAATTACTAGTGGGTTTAGGAGGGTCCATTCCAATATGGGTGGTGGTATCCTTAGGCAGGTAGGCCTAGACTGTATAAGAAAAGTATCTGAGCTTGACAGAGGAAACAAGATAGTAAGTAGTCTTTCTTTATGGTTTCAGCTCCTGCTTGAGTTCTGGCCTGATTTCTCTCAATGAATGACTGTAATTGTGATGGATAAGCCAAATAAATCCTTTCCTCTCTAATTTGATTTTTAAAATACTTTCTGAGAGTTTCATACATAAATAATATATTAATATAATTTCTACCCTCCAACTTCTTTGGTGCCTATCCATCTGCCTCTCAAATGTATGATCTCTTATTTTTAAATTATTATTAATACATATATGTATAGATAGATAATTTAATACAACCTGTTAATTCCATTTATTTGAACATATGTTTTTAGGACTGATCACTTGAAACTGGATAACAGACTGAATCTCCATCTCAGCAGCCATTGATTGCCTATATCTCTTTATCTAGTGGTACAGCATTGTGACATGTTCCCCATTTATGTTGACATGTCAGTTTGTGTTGTCATTCTGTAGGTCTTCTTTGTTCATGGGACTTCAAGAATGTAGCTTCCCTGTCATAGACTGAAGACAGTATCTTCCAGCAGACATCTGGTCTTGTGGCTCTTACAGTCTTCCTACTACCCTCTCTGAAATGTTTCCAGAATATTATGTGTAGAGATTGTGTTATAGACAAATTAATTGTGGTTGGATACACTACAGTTCATTGTTCTCTTTATTGTCCAGTTGTAGGTCTTTGTAGTAATCATTATCTACCGCAAAAGGAACTTCTTCAATCAGAGGTGAGAGTTATAATTCTCTGTGAATATAACAAGTACTTAGAATGCAGTTAGAAATAATACTGGCATCAAAACATGGCAGCAGTTCACCTCTAGGGTTCCTTATCTCACCAGCCAGAGGATACTGTTTTTCTTCCTCCTTGCTCCTACTCATCCATAGTGTCTTAACTAGGGTTTCTTGCTATGAAAAGACACCAAAACCATAACAACTCTTAAAGAAAAAGGAAAATACTTAATTGGGGCTGTCTTACAAGTTCAGAGGATTAGTCCATTATGGTTATGGCCTCATATGGGCAGACATGGTGCTGGGAATGGAGCTGAGAATTCTCCATCTGGATGGTTAGCAGCAGGAAGAGAGAGATACTGGGACCGGGCTGAGCATTTGAAATCTCAAAGCCTAACCCCCAGTGACACACTTCCTCTAACAAAGCCACATCTCCTAATCATGCCACTCACTGGCATGACAAAGCACTCAAATCCGTGAGTCTGTGCATGGGGGTTGGTGGGGGGTAGAGGGCATTCCTATTCAAATAATCACACATGGCTCCCTGATGCTGAAAATACCTTCCTCCAGGAATCTACTCTGTTTGAGACTGATGCTGAGTATATGATATGCTATCTCTTTTCAACAATGCTGCATTTGATTCCTTTCATTTTTCTGATGAAGGCAAAGATATGGAGAGCCTGTGTGCCTTGTTCAAATTTGGTACTGTCTTGCTCTTCCTTCCACTATTGCAATGTTGCCCTTTTCCCTGAGACATATGTTCCCTCCTGTGCCTTGAAAGCAGAGTCATCAGGGAAAACCAATCTGCACTGTGCATCTGCCTGTCGGTTCAATAGTCTCAGCTGTCCACATTATGGACACCTCTGATAGGATAAGCATCTAGTGTAATTTGCTAAACTCCCACTGATTGACTTTGAACACAAATACCTCTGTGCACTTTTCTCAACCAAAGTTTAAGAAATGGAACATGTCCAGTCAACCTTCAAAAAAAAAAAAAAAAAAAAAAAAACATGCTCCTTCTTTTTGTCTCAGGGAGATTTTCCCTTTTGACAGTCATGAGGCAATATTCTGGTCTACATTCGTGGCATCTTCCTGAAAATATTATAAGAGTCTTCAAACAGGTCTCTGTTTCTCTCCCTGCTGCGGGTCATAGGAGCTGGTGGCACTTTGGAAATGTAAGACAAATTTTAAAAATCCAAGCTTCAAAACAGAGGGAATATTTAACTTGGAAAAAGAAACCCCATGAATTAAAGCTCCCCATTCCCCCTGCTCACATCACTTCTCACTAGGATTTATTCAGAAGAAATCTTCAAGATGTCTTTTAAGTTCAACTTACTTTCTCTTCTCTTCCCTTAGCATTCTGCATGCACAGTGCTGACTTCTTGCCGTCCTCCAGTCCTTCCAGAAACAGCAAGCCTTGGCATTAACTTCCCTGGCAGCCTTGGCAGGTCCTGCTTACTCTATTCTCATGACTCATATCCATCTTCTGACTCCTTCAGGGCAGCGAATTTTATTCCTTTGTGCATCTCAAGTTCGTTAGTTGATGTCTAGTACACACTAGGTGCTCAATAAAGATTTTTAAAACAAGAAATCTTCAACATTATTATTAATTTTCTAGGCACTTCCAGTTCTGTTCAATGCCACTCCATTTTATTATATGAAACTTTAGGAGCCTGTGGCTAGAAATTTCTACAGAAGTTATTTGAACTTTAAAATGTTGTTAATTACCATATACAACATAATATTCACTGTATGCTGTTACTTATTTATTTTTATGGATTTTATTTATTTACTTATTTATTTATTTTATATAACCAAGTCCATTTAAATGAAAACAAACATTTATAGACAATATTTGGGAATTTGGGTGCCGTTCTTTCCTAACTACTTCCTGCTGGTAAGGGGTGCTGTCATGGGGTATTCTAAGAAGAAGCAGAAATCCTTGCTGTAGTCTGTAAGGCTGCTTTGTTCAGCTGTTTTGAATGTAGGATCACCTGGTACTCCATTTTAGGTGGTCTGACTTGATCAAACCACAGACATTGGAGCCAGGATGTATCCCTGGTGCACAAAAGGACCTTGCAAACACATCCCCCATGGAGGGATAACTGCCTTAACCTAGAGACAGGAGAGAAGCCCTAGTCCCTACTTCACATGACCTGTCAGATCTACATGACCCCAACTGGATGGCATTCCCCTACATATGGAATTGGGGTGGGGGGATAGGAGGGGAGGGTGGTTATGGTGCATGTGAGAGGGAAGAGAGGGTAAAAGGGAGGCAGGGAGAGAGAAAGGGAAGGAGGGAGGGAGAGAGGGAGGGAGGGAGGAAGAGAGGGAGAGGGAACTAGGATCGACATGTAAAATAATAAATTAAATTAAAAAAAATGCTTTGACTCCAAAATTTAAGTTCAAGGACAAGTTACTGGGGAAAAGGATTTCTATTTTTGTTTCCAAAAGGAAAAGCTGTGGATTCCTTCCAGACTAATGTGGTTTGATCAAGCCAGACCGCCTATCTCTAGATTAAGGCAGTTATCCCTCCATGAGGGATGTGTTCGCAAAGTCCTTTTGTGCTCCAGGGATACATCCTGGTTCCACTGTCTGAGGTCCCTTAGACTGCTCAGTCCTTCTGGCTGAGACCCATATTGAGGGGGGCCTGAGTCAGTCCAATGCTATCGGTTATGTTTGTCTTTCTGTTGTTAGGTGTTTTCTTGTATTGCCATCTTCCCATAGCTTCTTCCAGTAGGTGTTGTTGGTGTCTCCCCATCTATCTATGGTACTTCCCCGGTGGGCTTATGTGGGTCAGAGTTTCAATATCTGTAGCTCTTGGTGTTCCAAGCTCTATAGGAAGTCTCTCCACAGACAGGGACCCAGGGATGGGGTCAGGGCTGAGGATCCAGTAGAAGATGCCACTAGCCAATGGCTCTAGCCATTGGCTGGCATAAGAGGACAAAGGCTGAACTGAAACTTGGGAAGTTTCTGCAGGATAGTCTGATCTCACTGGAAACTGGGACTCTCCAGCTGAGGCCTTTTCTTTAGCAGAGGCCCTGCTTTGGGGTTCAAAAATCTTGCAGGCGGGAACTCAGAGTGGACCCACAGAGATAGGTGGATCTCTGGGTGGGGCCCAGGACTCCAGCAGAGGACTGGAGGTGGAGTCAGAGACCTAGCAGGTGGAAATTATGGGTGGCTCTGCATGGATAGGCAGGTCTCCTTTGTTCAGAGTTGCTCTGAGAAGTCTCCAAATTAGGGTGGACTGTTGACTCCACCCTCTGTCCCAGTGCTCAACCAGAGTGGCAGGACAGATGGCAGGGTAGGGCACAGGGTAGGAGGGGCAGGCTCACGGTGAGGATGGGTGGGGGTGTATCAGAGCTCCAAGGGTGCTCTCGATGGGGACAGGACACAGGAGCAGAGGGATTAGTGGCCCAATCCAGGGAGTTTGGCCTGGGGAGGGAGAGGTTGTAGGGGAGAGGCCACCCTGATTGGGCCCAGGCTCACCTAGCCAATGGCTGGCAGAAGAGGACAAAGGCTGAGCTGAAAGTTGGGAAGTTTTTGCAGGATAGTTGGATCTCACTGGAAACTGGGACTCTTCAGCTGAGGCCTCTTTCTTTAGCAGGGGTCAAGGATCTTGCCCGATTCTGTTATTTATATAATTGTTAACGATTGCAGAATATTTTCATCACTCTCCAAGGAAGCCATACAGCTTTGAGCAGCCACTCCCTGTTTCTATCTTTCTCAAGCTCAAAACAACCACTGTTTGCTTTCTACTTCTATGGATTTCCCTGTACTCAGCATTTTATATAAATGGAATCTCAGCATATTTTCAAAGCTAAGCCATATTTGTTGTATATAACAAATGTATTCTCTTGGTGGTATTGTTTTTCAAGACAGGGTTTCTCTGTAAATCTCTGGCTATCCTAGAACTCTCTCTGTAGACCAGGCTGGCCTCAAACAGAGATCCAACAGCCTCTGCCCCCTCTAGTGCTGGGACTAAAGGCATGCACTATCACCACCTGGCTCTAATTCACTGTTTTTGCTTTTATTTTTTTTTTATTTTAATGACTGTGTTAAAGTATATTATTTGGCTATCCCACAGTTTGGTTTTCTCTTCTTTAATCTGTAGACATTCTGTTTTGTGCCTTTTTGTTTGCTGTTATGAATCAATCATTCAACCATGTTGCCTTGAGCAGTTTTTCTTTGAAAAGTATGTCTTCAGTACTTTTAAGTATATATCTAGGAATGGACTTATTTAGCCATTAGGTAATTCTGTTAATTTTTGTCAACTTTGTGAGTTTTCTCAGAAATAGTAATGAGTATTTCCCACTTTGTGATTTTTTAAAACTTCAAAATGAGGCAAAAGTGATGTATTGGGTAGAAACTGTGCTTTAAATTTTGATCTTTTCCTGGATTAGCAATCTGCTGTACAATGTTATCTTATGCTGTTGGGCAGTCACAGCAAGCAAGCATGACTGAGAACAACCCACACTCTCTAATATTGCTAGTGCTTGGGGATATTGTGTGCTGTTCTTTCACAACCCATCATGCTCATCTGTATTTCCTACTGTGAGTGGGAAGAAAAAGAGGGAGGCAATTACTCTTGAGATGAAACTCAAGATAATTGCCCGCCATGAAGGCATCAGGCCAAAAACAGCCATCACACTCTAGTTAGAATTTTACAGTTCACAGTCTTCAACAACCTTAAGAAAGGCTTCACAAACTCTTACCTTCGATGACCCCCTTCCTGCCGTGGAAAGTTTTTATGACTCCGGGAATAAAAATTAGGTGTGTCAATCAAGCATGTCCTGATAATAAATGATAAAGAAATTTATTTAAAATGATTATTTGGTGCACATATATTTTTGCTTTTTACTAAAGATTAAATGAAATTTGTGTACTACCAGGATGGATGTGTTGATTTATTTTTATACAAATGAATACATCTTGGCTAAACACTCAACACGTTAGGACACAGCTTGGCAGATTCCATAGCAGTCGAGGGTGACTGGATGAGGAGGGACAAACATGCCAGACAGACAGGGCTTAAGTAAGAAATTTTATTAGAAAGGGAAGGGGCAGAAAGAAAAGAGGCAAAGAGACACAGAGTCAGAGAGATGACAGAAGAGAAGAGGGAGACAGGAAAAGTCCCGTTTGCCCCAGGAGAACTGCAGGAAAGAGAATGGGAAAGAGAAGAACAGGAAAAAGAAGAGTGGAAAAAGATCACAAGTGGGCGGAGGTCTTTCTTTTAAAGAGGTCCTTTGTACCTGGGCTGACCAGGGTACTGCCTGAGTTCATTCTGCTAGGTGACAAGGGCAGGCCAGCATACTGCCTGAATCTTTACACTGTGCACATTCAACGTTTTCCAGAGTTGACTGATATTCTGATTTTCTAATCATTATTGCTGACTGCTTTGCATACATATGTAATTAGTGAAAAATGGCAGAAGCATGTTTATGGTTGGATTTCTGTCTGAACAGAAGACAAACTTCACTGAAAGGCTTTAGATGAAAGTCAAGTAAGCAAACAACTCAAGCGGCATTTTTCTTTGTAGAAAGTTATTCAAATTATTAATGCAAGAAAGCAATTGAAGTATTATTCAATAGAGGAATGAATAATAAAATAGTCATGGGTTTATAGAGAGAAGATCTGGACCAATTGATGATGAGGAAAAAATACCTTGGGAGGCCAGAGAGATAATGAATATTACTTATTCTAGTGACAATGTAGGCTACAGCAAGAACTCTTTTGAATGCCATAGAGGAACATAGTGGTTATTTTAAAGAAATGTTAATATTGGTAGTTTCATAGATGGTTTCAATGCTTCAAATGGCAGCACACTTTTCACAATGCAAATGTTGTTGGTGAGGAAGCAGAAGCTGTTACTGAAGGTGCTGAAGTTTTTAAGAAAGAGCTCATAGGATACCTGTAGATGAGAAATACCTGCCAGAAGAAACAACTACTATTGAGGAAAAAAGACTTTTTCTTGGGGCATATGCTACAGCATTCATACATTCATCAATAGTCTGAGACAGTTTTACATACAAAGGCATTCAAAGACTATGTCATGCTGCTTTGGGGTCAAACTGTTACACATTTCAAATGAAAACTTTTAATAATTTAGCACTTGGAGAGAACCCGACCTTTCAAGCAATGTGACATTTACCTGTTCCCCCTTTATTATTTCCATAACATGAAAGCTTAGATGGTATCTACAGTCTTTGAAGACTGGTTTTGTTTCCTTCTACAAGCAAGAGAATGTTGTTTAAAGCTTTCTATTTTTTTTTTCCATTATACATGCCAACCACAGTTCTCCCTTCTGCTTTTAAAGAAAAAAGAAAAAAAAAAAAAAAGAGAGAATGTCTAAAAAAAAGACACCAATTTGAGATTCTTCAGATTTTAGACAATGAATCAGGGCTTCTACAGCATGTCAATCACCTGCATACTCATATTAAAATATGTATTTGCCTCTGGAAACAACTGCACTCAGTCAAACAATGGTCTAAGCCTGAGTAGTGTCAGTTTATTACCCAAAACATGCTATGTAGGCCAAGTATTTTGTGGGTTATTGAAATGGCGTGAGAGCTATGGACAGGTTTATTGTTCTACATCCCACCTAAAAGGTTACTGCATAATTGGAAGAAACCATGCAGAACTCACACATGAACACCACAGGAAAGAAAATTTTGAAGGCATATTCAGATGCTTTAACCAAGATTTTTGGAGTTGATACAAGAGTAAACAGTGGGCATGAATGAAGAGAGTAGTCATGGATTCTCCCCTATAGTGGCTGAAGATATTTTCCAATGAAGAGATGATCAAACCCAGTGAAGAAAGAAGTAACAATGTGACACAGAGGATTGGCAATATGCATTTGATGCTTTGAGAAAGTTCAAGGTAATGAAACTCATGGTAGCATCTCCTGATGTCAACAATGGGGTTGCTAAAAGAAATGGGTGCCAGTGGTAGAGATTATCAAGAGATGGCAGGCAGGTACAGGATGCACTTGCCCACTGTAAAGAAACAAAATGAAAAAGGAGAAGAACACTATATAGTTAAAACTGGATACCTTCCTGAAGAACACTATGCCTACTATACCTTTGTTAAGTGTAAGTATCCCAGTCTTTATTACCAGATATTCTCAAATCTCATCAGAAATGAGAGAAAATGGCTTTATCATAGTGTGTAGCCATAGGCTTTCGGTATAGCATTCCATAGATATGACAGTTAATGCTTTGCTGTAATACAGGCTTTGTGCTATATGTCTTTGCCCAACTATAAGCTATTGTTGAGTGCTCTTAGTATGATAAAGGAAAACTGGAATGTTCATCTACAATAGTTCAGCAGACTTAAATACATTTTGGACAGATTTTCAACTTACAATGGAATTTAGCACATGACCCCATTGAAAGTTGAGCAGTGCCATAACTTCTGAGCGCTTCTTACCTGAGTCTGGGTAAAAGGTTTTGGTGCTTTGCATATCTTACCTTTTTCTTAAAAAACAAAAACAAACAAAACAAAAACCCTGGGTGTTTTGAAAAATTTAATTTGGCAACTCTTAATCAGATTCTTCAATCTTCCAAGAGTTTGTTGTCACTGTTACTGTTGTTTACTTAGTAACGCTCCAAGTTCATTTTGTACCATCTGTGTTCTGTTGCATGTGGTCACAGAAGTTTCTGCTCACTTGGTTTAAACTGCCAGCTAATGATTGAACAGAGGTCAAATGCCTGGAACCAGTTAGACCCAGACTCCAACAATGGACACTGGGAATGTGTTAGTCCTTAATGCTGCTGTGTCATTTCCTTTCTTCCTTGAGCTTTGAGGTTGGCCATAGGGCAGAGCTTTTAGTCTTCCCAGGTCTTTGATTTGTGCACTCACAGCTATGGCTATGTAAAGTAATGACATGCATGTAGTCACCAGGGATATGTATGGTAGAATATTATTTTCAGGTGTGTGGCTTTTGTTTATGCTGCATTTATTTAACTCTGAAGCTGTGATTTGTTTTCTGTCTAAATCATCTGGTGGTCTTAATAAAAAACTGAATGGCCAGTAGCAAGGCAAGAGCAAGGAGAGGTGGGGCTGGCAGATAGAGAAAATAAATAGGAGAAATGAGGATGAGAGCAGCAAGAGAACAGGGGGAGGAGGATGGCAGGGGTCAGCCACCTTGCTACACAGCAGTCCACGGAGTCAAGAGTAAGATTTATAGAAGTAAGAGACTGGGAAAAGCCCAGAGGCAAAAGGAAAGATGACAAGAAACAAGCCAAGCTAAGGCCGGGTACTCATAACTAAGAAGAAGCCTCTGTGTGTGCTTTACGTGGGGGCTGGGTGATGAACCCCTCAAAAAACCAAAAGAGTAAAAAACATCATACTACTACAGACATGGGAAACTTTTCAAAGCTGCCATGGATATAATTTTCTGCAGTTTCCCCTTTGAAGCTTTTTCTATTCTTTCTTTCTTTCTTTCCTCCTTTCTTTCTTTCTTTCTTCCTTCCTCTCTTTTTGCTAGCCTGTTGTTTGCTGTGATGTGTAATATCAAATAATTGCTTTAACAATGTAAACAACAACAATAAAAGTACCACACATACAAAACAAAAATGAAAACAAAAGACAACTTCTCAGAATTTCTCAGAATTCACAGATCTCACCTCTAAAGGGGTAAGAGTTTGTTCAGCTTGGAGCTGAATATGAGTAATTATGGCATGTGATCATAGATTTAAGTTATTGTAAATTTTGTGCTCCAACACAGCGTTGATGTCATAAGGTTGTAACAGTAATAGAACAAAGAGACTCCTAAATAAAAACCCCTTTAAAATATATTGGTGTGAGCATCAAGAGGGTAAGTTATATCAACTTGGGGAAACCTTGTCTACAAACCTCAGATGCTAATCTAAAGACCTCTTAGCTTTTGGGTTGGTGGAACATAGTTGTCTGTTTAGTTAATAATGACCTCTTAGCTTTTGGGTTGATGGAACATAGTTGTCTTTTTAGTTAATGTATCTCTAAATGTTTCATACAATAGTCCCAGGATGTTAGATAAGATACAGAGGTGAGCAGTGAATGGCTATGAAGGTGCTAAGCAGTCTACGAATCTCAGTCTGGATCTACAACAGATTTTCTCTACGGACACTGAAGTTCTCACCAGCCCTCAGCTTCTGGGTCCAGCTCCTTCCTGGCTCAGTTTACAGTCTCTAATGTGATTTTGTCTAATGCTCTGTGCAGAGTTAAGATTCATACTGGGTGGGTAAGCTTCAAATTGGGTCAAGTAAAGACAGCCTTGTAAGTGGGTCTTCTAGACACTCATAACACAGGTTATGATGATGGTTGTCTGGGAATAAGACTCAGAAGGAGCCCATTTTGTGCTCTGTGCTGACTGCCAGGCTGTTGGCTTCACAGTTCTGTGGAATGCTGTTTTTCATTTTCAGGTTTACTTGCAGACCTGGGGATAGGGAGATTGGAGTAGGCCAAATGAAATGATCATGAGGGCTGCTTATTCTTATGGAGCTTAAGGCAGTTTTCTTAAGGAAATACTTTCCCAACTTGCAGTAAAAGTTTCTTCAGTTTCTAGAATTCTGTGAAAACATGACACTTGAATTTTAGCATGTTTTCTCTTGCTTTAGAAAGCCATTTCTGTACTGATTCCACTTTTCCTTTTCATCACACAATGACCTATGGATTTTTCTAGTGCTGTCCTTAATTAAGTAGGTGTAAAGTATCATTATAAGAGCATACATTATGTGGCTATCATAACTAAGATTATCTTATTTCCTTAGTTATTGTCATAAATAAAATCTTTTAGTAGAGAGTAAGATAAGCTACCTTATTCTGTTTGTGTTTTCTACCATTGCACCTATACACCCTCACCCAGCCAGTCAGCCAGTCGTCAAGATTTTTTTGGTGTCTGCTATATCTAATAAAATTCAACACATTGGTAGTTAAAATATCTGAAAGTAAGGACTTATGATTTGTCTGGAATAAGGAATGAAATACCTGGAGTTTTTAGCTTACATGTCAGAAAAATCTGTCACCTTGAGAACAAAGGTATTAGCAGTTAAAGATTTAATAGACTATGAAAGGTTGAAACAGAAAATGTTTTGAAATAGCATGTCCTAAGAGGAAGATTAGAAAAAGATCAAATATAGGCCCCCCAATTTATGAACTCAAACCAGTCTGTTAATGAATAAAATATTTTTATATATAGAAAAAGATATATTACTTATGAGATTTCAAGGAAATGAGAATTTAGACTGAGCTCTTTCCAAAGTCTGGGCAATTTATGTTTATTGTATTATCCCACCTCAGTGCTTTGTTTATATAGCGAAGTAAGAGAAATAATAAATTACAAGTTAACCCCTTACAAACTCCAAAGAGACAGCAATTATGTTAGTAACAGTATATTTTTGTCTTTGTTAATTTTAAAGTCAGCATACAAAGAATTAGGTATTGTCACGATACTTTGTTCTTACTCAGTCTCCTTCCCCATGGCCCCTCCCCCATAGCCCCTCCCCTATGGCCTCTCCCCCATGACCCATCCCCGTTGCTCTGCACCCATTTGCTTATTCTCTTACTGCCCCCCTCCCAGGTAGTTAACTGATTTCTGTTTTCACATCTTACATATTCAATTGCTTCTTTTCCTTCTCCCCCTCCCTCCTTTAAGATCTTTTCTTCCTATCTCATAGTTGCCTTTCTTAGCTTATCATACATACATTCAAATTCAAAGATTTAGACAAATATACACAGATGTAGACATATACACACACACACAGACATACACACAGACATGCATACACCTAATTCTACACAGGAGAGAAAATGTATTTGTCTGAGTCTGGCTCACTTTCCTTAACATAATGCTTTCCAGTTTCATCCATATCTGACTTTAATTTTTCCTTACAGATGAAAATTATTAATTGTGTATACACACACACACACACATATATATATACACACATATATAAATATGTATATATATATATATATATATAATATTTATTTATCTACTCATCTGTGGGTAGATTTTAAGGTTACTATTTTTCTTAGTTATTGTGAACACTGCAGCAACAATATGGGTGTGTATACATCTATAGAGTATTGTTAACTGAGTACTTGAATATATATACCCCAGCATGGTATAACTGGGTCATGTGAGAGTTCGATTTTTATTTTTCAAGTAACCTCCACCTAGAATCCTATAATGGCCAAGTCAGTTCATATTTTCACAAATAATATATAAAGAGTTCTCTTTTCTCTCATCCTTGCCAGAATTGGTTGTTATTTGTTTTATTGGTCATAGCCATTCTGACTGGTGAAATGGAATGTCATATTTCACTTACATTTGCTGATGACTAAGGAAGAATGTTCAACACATTTTGGCAATTTACTCATCACTTGTAAGTTTTCTTTAGAAAACTGTCTATTCAGTTCATTAAGTCATTTACTGATTGGATCACTCAGGGTAGTTTTAGAGTTTAATTTTGTAGTGTTCCAATGTTCAATGCATATATGTTTATAATTACTCTATCTGCATGATGATTTTTCCACTTAATATGTAGCAGCATTCTTTATTTCTGTTGACTAATTTGAGTTTTAAGTTTACCAGATAGCAGAGTAGCAATACCAGTTTGCTTTTCAATTTCCATTCCCTTGACAGATTGACTTTCTTTTGATACTTTGTCTATGGGCATTTTTGCCAGTTAGGTGTGTTTCTTGGAGACTTTAAACATCTGGATTTTGTTTTTTAGTTCACTCAATGTTGTGTCCAAACAGATGCAGATGATTGGTGCGTTCAAGTCATTTACATGTTAGGGTATTATTTCAAGATATGTACAGATTCTTGTGAATTTGAGGATTTTTTTTTTCTGGTTGTTTGGATTATTGGTTGATCTTTACTTTCTCCCTAATTCATATCAGGGTTTACTGGTTTATTGTGTTATAAAAATGGCAGATTCCTTCCAATTCTTATTTGTTCATCTATTTCTCTCATAGAATGTGTTCCTTCCTATCCTGGAGTGATTGAAATACTTTTCCCTCTTCTACATTTTGTCCCTGAGAGAATCTTATGTAAGGCTGGCTGGGTTGCAAGTTGTAGACACCCCTAGTTAGTGCTTATCTTGAAATATGTTTATTTTCTGTCATTTAAAAATATTTATTTTTATTATTCTTAGTGTGTGTGTGTGTTCAGGTACCTGCAGGACGCAGAGGTGATGTATCCTTCCAGAGATGGAGCTACATACAGGGCTATACGGAGTTGTGAGCTGCCTGATGTGGGTGCTGAGAACAAAACTCTGGCCCTCTGTAAAAGCATGGTGTACTTTAAACTGTTAAGTCATCTCTCCAGCCTTCTCTATCAATTTTAAAAGATAGATTGGCTAGAAATAGCAATGTCCGTTAGCCAGTGATTACTTGATGGGCTTGCTGTACACTTTCCATGGCTTTCTGGAATTTAGGGCTGCTGACAAGAAATCTTATTTTTGTACACTTGTATTTGCAGTTATGTAGGTGTTTTACATCATAGCCTTTAATAGAGTTTACTTTCTTTTGTTTTTGCCATCTTGCTTACATAACATGCTAGAGAGAAGTTGTCTGATCATCTTTTTGGGTTCTGAATGCCTCTTGTGTTTAGACACTTATTTATTTCTCTAGTTTTGAAGACTTTTCTGCTATAATTCTGTTGAATGGGGTTTCTGTACATTTAATTCATGTAAGTACATTGTCTGCATCTGGAATTATGAATGATCCTGCACTAGTGCCAATGATAGTCTTCAGTGTGTTTTTCCAATTTTTGTAGATATGCTGCCAAAGTGAACACAACAGCAGCATGCCTTATACCAAAAGAAAGCTTAAGATAATTAAAATTGAAACTAGTGTTTAAATGTAATCACTTTCATAATACTCTTTTTATCTAGCTAAAACAAATTACTTTGTCTTTATATATGTGTTTATCTGTGTTGTTTTTCGGTAAGGATAACTTGATTATTTCTTTTGAATGTTTTATTCTCCTTTATATATTATAGGTTTTCATTTGAAATTATAAATATTTACAATTATAGACAATCTGAATATTCTGCATGGATTACTGCATAGTATCTTAACATACCAGAACACCATTGCCCACCTTTTAAAGATATATAGTTATTTTATTTACTAAAATAAATAAATGAACCACATTTTTTAAACCCATTCTTTGGTTGAGAGGCATCTAAGTTGCTTCCAGGTTCTAGCTATTACAAATAATGCTGCTATGAACATAACTGAACAGATGTCCTTCTGGCATGAATGTATGCCCAAGAG